>NC_140644.1:19000257-20200257 GCF_978046115.1 Saccoglossus kowalevskii | reverse complement strand
CCATTGCCACACATAAGTGTGACAATGATATATAATTATGATTAAAAAGCAACTTAAATTCTAAAAAGTATCAAGATCTGTGTATAAACACAAGTGTAAAAGGCGGCGGGCGCTATTTTAGCCAAAATCGATTAGTAAGGCGTCATATTGCATAGGTCTTTTCCACCTTTATTTTTCTACAATATAATGCGATAAATCACTGACTTCCAACCAAGCATTGCGTAAAATATTGATTCCGTGGCAGCAAATTATAATGTTCATTTCTTTGTATGTTCTATGTTCTTCGTGTAATTAGGTGTTCGTATGCAAAGAAATTTTTCCACACAAAAACAACCTCGACCGAATTTTATTAGCGGTTGGCCCAACTTTGCGTTGGGTTAATAGCAATTATATGTCAATGAACACATCTAAATCAAAATCTATGCTTGTTGGATCCCGTCAAAGGCTAAATGATGTTGGTGAAGATTTCCTGGTTAACTTCAATGGTGAAATGATTAGAAAACAGACAGTTTCGAAAAGTCGCTCGGGGTGGTTTTAGATAAAACTCTATCATGGGATCATCGTGTTGATATGCTTTGTAAAAAGCTTAGCCAAAGAATTGGTGTTCTTATGAGAGTTCGCAACTTCTTACCTATTACCGTCAGAAAAACATTGTATTTTTCATTTATTCAGTCGTTATTTAACTATTGCTGTATAGTATGGGGCAATACGAGTCAGTCAAATTTATGTCGGGTGTATAAGCTTCAGAAAAGGGCAGTTCGTGTGATTTCCTCTGACAACTTTAGCCAATCGTCGTTTGAACTGATCAAAAAACATAGTATTATCACGGGGAAATC
Source organism: Saccoglossus kowalevskii (assembly GCF_978046115.1). NCBI lineage: Eukaryota > Metazoa > Hemichordata > Enteropneusta > Harrimaniidae > Saccoglossus > Saccoglossus kowalevskii. The sequence continues at coordinate 20,199,421 of NC_140644.1, read as the reverse complement.
CTCCTCCACCACGTATCACGGGGGGGGGGGGTCGTCTGGTCTCTATATCTGCGTCTGCTTGAGGAACGGGATCAGGAAAGTCACCTAAGTATCACGGGGAGAATTCTTCTCCTCTGGGTTCTCCACACGTGTCAGGGGGGAATCTCGTCTCGTCCCTATATCTCGTCCCCTTGAGGTACTTGATCGGGGAAGTCACTTAAGCTTTACAGTAAAATAAGACACACACAACGAAATACGTTTCAACTTTCGTCTTAGTCGATCAGTCGAGCACTCTATAAGACACAGCGCCCTGGGGAAAAATCCCGAAGACTATCGCAAGGCTGACCCAAGACTCGCCCAAGACTCTCTAGGACTGGACTAGACTGCGTCTATCGTGGAGTACTCGCCAAGACCAACTAAAAACTCTAACCAATTACAAAGAAGTATAAAGACTCTAAGGGCCCAATGAAAATTACTTTATTCTATATTGGCCTACCCTCTTTAAATAAAGTGTTAAATAAATAAATAAATCAATCAATAAATCATGCCATCGCTTGTCATCTGGAACATAATGTCATTGTTTTTCATCTGAGACATGTCATTGTTTGTCATCTGGAACATCATGTCATCGCTTATCATCTGGAACATCATGTCATCGCTTGCTTGAAATTATTTAAAGACTTTGTTTATAGATGACGTTTAAACTAATTAATTGCCAAGAAATACTTGTATCTTTGAGGCGAAATATTTTATTTTACAATAAATTATTTTACTAATCAAGAAGCTGTTTGTTTACAAATATTTAGAATCCCTTTAAATAATAATCCATTTCCTCTTCCTTGTGTTAATAGTAAAAACAAAGTAATTTCAAATTTTCTGCAAGAGGGCCTCTACTGACAAAGTTCCGCATATTTTGACATTATAAGGGTCCAAATGAATCCATTTAAACATTTTCTGGAAACAAAGCTGTGTTGATATAATAGTAGTGCTTGTAATGTGTGACATGTTTCATCGATGATTTACCATGATTCATGATGCTCCGAAAATGTTTAAACCATTTTAAGGGATTTGTTTTCTTGAAAATATGTTTCAAGGCGTGGGTTTTTGAGAAATTTGGCCTCTCGGGCTGTGATTTTCAGCAAAAGTTTGTGCCTCGCAAACAAGTTTTAAAATTTTCGCATAACAAAACGTGATTTATGCGACAGTAGAAATAACTCTCAGACAAGAGCAAACACAGGCGTCACACAAGAGACTGATCATTCGACTATTGAGGAGGGGTTAACTGGGCACGATTTTTTAGTAATGTCCATGTAATGCTGAATCGTTCACTTATATATTTTGTTCTCAAAAAATTCCTTTGCAAATTGTTTTTCCTGTTGGATCTCTCTCTTCATTTATCGAATCGGCCTTAAAGCCGAGATGTTAGTTGCAGAAGACTCATTTGTGATTCTACGTAATTTATTGCAGTTCTAACAATTCCGTCATTGTTGTTATCACCGCTTTGTTTTATTTGATTAAATTAAGTATTTAAAAAAAAACACGTCAGGTGCAATAAAATAACGCAATCATAAAAGTCGGGTGCAATAAAAGTGTTCTTACTCAAATGTGTTGGTAATCAGAATATTTAGGTAATCCGAGCAGGTCAAGGGTCGCATGTTGGGCTACAGAAGCGCACCGAATCATTTACACAGACACGATAGCCTGACACACAACTCTACTGGTTTATTAGCCAACAATAGTCAATGGGAGTGTCGTGTAGCTACGGTATCGGTACAGGGAGTGGAAATGGAGTCTTCAGAATGGCAGACAAAATGAGGTACAGTAACATGTCTGTTATACTTGTTGTTTTTTTTTGTTTTCGGTTCGAATGAGATCATAGAGCTGGATTGTCTCCGTCATGTATTATACAGTATATTTATATACACTATGCATGAACCTCAATGTGCACTTCTATCCCAAACAGACCTGTTTTCCCCGGTAAAGTGCGCTGCGAAAGCGTATCATGTAAACAACAATGTAATTGTCACACTTGTGTCATCATACTATATATCATTGTCATACTTGTGTCATACTTGTGTCATCATACCATGTATCATTGTCACACTTGTGTCATCATACCATATATCATTGTCACACTTGTGTCATCATACCATATATCATTGTCACACTTGTGTCATCATACAATATATCATTGTCATACTTGTGTCATCATACCATATATATAATTGTCATACTTGTGACATCATACCATATATCATTGTCATACTTGTGTCATCATACAATATATCATTGTCATACTTGTGTCATCATACCATATATATAATTGTCATACTTGTGACATCATACCATGTATCATTGTCACACTTGTGTTATCATACCATGTATCATTGTCATACTTGTGTCATCATACCACATATAATTGTCATACTTGTGACATCATACCATGTATCATTGTCACACTTGTGTTATCATACCATGTATCATTGTCATACTTGTGTCATCATACCATATATCATTGTCATACTTGTGTCATCATACCATGTATCATTGTCACACTTGTGTCATCATACCATATATCATTGTCACACTTGTGTTATCATACCATATATCATTGTCATACTTGTGTCATCATACCATGTATCATTGTCATACTTGTGTCATCATACCATATATGATTGTCACACTTGTGTTATCATACCATATATCATTGTCATACTTGTGTCATCATACCATGTATCATTGTCACACTAGTGTCATCATACCATATATGATTGTCACACTTGTGTCATCATACCATGTATCATTGTCACACTTGTGTCATCATACCATATATCATTGTCACACTTGTGTCATCATACCATGTATCATTGTCATACTTGTGTCATCATACCATATATAATTGTCATACTTGTGTCATCATACCATGTATCATTGTCATACTTGTGTCATCATACCATATATCATTGTCATACTTGTGTCATAATACCATATATCATTGTCATACTTGTGTCATCATACCATGTATCATTGTCACACTTGTGTCATCATACCATATATCATTGTCATACTTGTGTCATCATACTATGTATCATTGTCACACTTATGTCATCATACCATATATCATTGTCACACTTATGTCATCATACTGTATATCATTGTCATACTTGTGTCATCATACCATGTATCATTGTCACACTAGTGTCATCATACCATATATGATTGTCACACTTGTGTCATCATACCATTATATCATTGTCATACTTGTGTCATCATACCATGTATCATTGTCACACTTGTGCCATCATACCATGTATCATTGTCACACTTGTGTCATCATACCATATATCATTGTCATACTTGTGTCATCATACCATGTATCATTGTCACACTTGTGACATCATACCATGTATCATTGTCACACTTGTGTCATCATACCATATATCATTGTCATACTTGTGTCATCATACTATGTATCATTGTCACACTTATGTCATCATACCATATATCATTGTCACACTTATGTCATCATACTATACATCATTGTCATACTTGTGTCATCATACCATGTATCATTGTCACACTAGTGTCATCATACCATATATCATTGTCACACTTGTGTCATCATACCATGTATCATTGTCACACTTGTGTCATCATACCATATATCATTGTCACACTTGTGTCATCATACCATATACCATTGCCACACTTCTGTCATCATACCATATACCATTGTCACACTTGTGTCAGCATACCATATATCATTGTCATACTTGTGACATCATGCCATATATCATTGTCATACTTGTGACATCATGCCATATATCATTGTCACACTTGTGTCATCATACCATATATCATTGTCATACTTGTGACATCATGCCATACACAATTTTCATACTTGTGACACCATGCCATATATCATTGTCACACTTTTGTCATCATGCCATATACATACCATTGTCATACTTGTGTCATCATGCCATATACATACCATTGTCATACTTGTGACGTCATGCCATACACAATTGTCATACTTGTGACGTCATGCCATATATCATTGTCACACTTGTGTCATCATGCCATATACATACCATTGTCATACTTGTGACGTCATGCCATACACGATTGTCATACTTGTGACGTCATGCCATATATCATTGTCACACTTGTGTCATTACGCCATATACATACCATTGTCATACTTTTGACGTCATGCCATACACAATTGTCATACTTGTGACGTCATGCCATATGATATACAATTGCCACAATTTTGACATCATCCATATACTATTGTCATAATTATGACATCATCCATATACCATTGCCACACATATGACATTATCCATATACCATTGCCACAGTTATGACATCAGCCATATACCATTGTCGTACTTGTGTCATCATGCCATATAACATTGCCACATTTATAACAGCATGTCTTTTAACATTGGCACACTCATGACAGCATGTCATATACCATTGCCACACATAAGTGTGACAATGATATATAATTATGATTAAAAAGCAACTTAAATTCTAAAAAGTATCAAGATCTGTGTATAAACACAAGTGTAAAAGGCGGCGGGCGCTATTTTAGCCAAAATCGATTAGTAAGGCGTCATATTGCATAGGTCTTTTCCACCTTTATTTTTCTACAATATAATGCGATAAATCACTGACTTCCAACCAAGCATTGCGTAAAATATTGATTCCGTGGCAGCAAATTATAATGTTCATTTCTTTGTATGTTCTATGTTCTTCGTGTAATTAGGTGTTCGTATGCAAAGAAATTTTTCCACACAAAAACAACCTCGACCGAATTTTATTAGCGGTTGGCTTAATCTTAACCCAATATATCGTTTAGCTCTGAAAGTTTTGTCCCCCCCCCCCAATTTGTAGGAAACTGAAAAACGCGTTTCACAACTTGTCTCTTTATTTAGTTTCAAGCCATATTCAAGATGACTTCCCCCATATAGCAAATATCGGCAGATTAATAAAATTTATTTTAATATCAATTGCGCACTAGCTGACTACGGGTACACTGGCGCGCCTCTTGGCAACCTAGAACGCTCCGCTCCCTAGGATAGTTAAAGCGGAGGAGTCGTCACCTGCGCATGTGTCAGATTGTCTTAGCGTGTCATTGTTCACAAACAAGCGTCTATCCTGGAGCTTTTGCGTTTTTAGCATGAGTTGTTACCGTCGCTTGAGACTCAATTCCCGCGCACGCACAGATGACGACCCTTCCGCTTTAATTAAAATGAGCTTGTTTATTTCTTACTTCCAGGAAATACGATGACCGCACAAGTTTGGTAAGTATGGTCCCTAATGTTGTGGATTCCAAGTTGATCAAGTTTAATATATGTACATCACATTAATACATACTCATGTTTTATTATGCCAGGAGTGAGGCGTGAATCGGTCACTGACCATCGTATACTGAATATCTACTTGGAAGAGGTTAAACGTTGCCAGGAAACATCACTTGGGATAGCCTTCATCGCCATACTTGGAGACAAGTATGGATGGAGGCCACTTCCGCCCACAATTCCCAGCAATGACTTCCTAAAATTTCAAGAACACCTGGACGACAGCGGTCGTGCCTTGTTGAATAAATGGTACCTTCATGACGACAACGCTGTACCAGCGTGCTATGCTCTCCAGCCAATCAACAAAGAATTTGATGTCCAGTCACCGAATGCAGAAACGCACGGAAAAGCAATGGAAGAATGGACAAAGGTTGAGCAAAAGATCCGATCGTTTTTATACAGTGCAATTGAAAAAGCCGACCTGAGCGAAAACCAAAGACGCCACTATTTAGTGGCTAGAGCTAGAGCTAGAGCATGATAAAACTACTAAAACGACAATGGCAATAGACCGACGATTTGAAAATATCGATATTAAATCAGCGAATGCAAAACTGTTTATAAACTTTCAGGTAATTAATTATGGAATACATTGATCAAAGTATTAAATAATAATTGTAAATCATTTTACACATACCAACAAATTCAAATTAAGAAACAAAAAAAATTAGCACAAATATGTATTAATAACTGTGTACAATGTTGTTACCCAGGGCAACGAAGCAGATAAAGATAGTAGAAAACATCTGAAGACACTAAAAGATGAGGAGTTGTCACCTAAATTGGGACCAGATAGATTTTTTCCATTTCATAATTTGAAATGGGACAATGAAGGCATCAGTATGGATATTCATGGAGATTATATAAAAGGTAAATTAATCTTGAATGTAATTTATTCCATATTAAGAAGAAATTAAATAATTACATGAAGAGCATAGAACACTTTCCTGGGGTATTTAACCAAAAATTGTCATTCCAGCTAATCAGCAAATCAGCGACGGCCTTACAGTCAGGTGACACTATTTCGGTTTCAAATACCCCAGGAAAGTGTTCTATGATATCTTCTTGTAATTTGGTGTTCGTATGCAAGAGATTTTTCCACACAAAAACACCGAATTCGGCCGAATTTTGTTATCGGTTGGCTTAATATAACCCTAGCGGATCGCATTTTTGTGAAAGATTGATATTTTTATCGTGATTTGTAGAAATCTGAAAAACGCGTTTCACAACTTGTCTCTTATTTAGTTTTATGCTGCATTCAAGATGGCGGCCCCCATATAGTAAATATCGTATTTATTTTATTATCATGTGTGCACCCAGCTGACTGTGGGTTGAAACTGGGTCATGGCGTGACGGGTGAGGAAGACTTCATTAAACACTTGCAAAATCACAATAAAACGGGGAAGTGGTTGCATATTACGGCATAGCCCACATTAGAAATAAAAAAACGCACAATACAAACGCCATGAGTTCGAATTCCACTAGATACACACTCACCAGAACCAAAGCAATCAGAAACCAACAATCGTTTTGGCTTTCCCGTTCAACTCATCGGAACATTGGAGTAGTTAGAAAAATGAACACCACTCAACGACCAACGTTGTGGCGTGGTACACAAGCGTGCCATCGAGATAAAACAAAATTAGCTTGAAAAGGCAGTGGGTTTGAGTCCCACTCAGAGCTACCGTAAAAACGTAAATCAAATAAACTGAAATCCCTCATATCGTAACAAGTAAACAAAGAATGTCGCGAAAAAATAATAAACTTCCTGATACTCCACATGCAAAACTGAATGAATAAATACAGATTGTGACAAGAGATAAACAAGACCCAAGTCAAGGTAGATTTTGTTAAAGTGTCGATGGCATTCGCTATATTACGAAAACAATTCAGGCAACAGACGAATATCTTCTGTGGTGTTGTGGAATTTATACTGTGTCTGCGGAATTGTTGATTGAGGGTTTGAAGTCAGCAGTTAACATTTTGTTAGAAAGTTTCACAATTAAATCAAATATCCGATAATACCAGTATATTTATTTCATTATTTTAACAACTTGGTGGAAGTTGATCAAACACGAGTTCTTACACCTAAATAAGTATCAAATATTTTTCCACACATTTATTCTCTCAATTTATCAACCTTGTAGAAGTGGAAATTAATTAAACAACAGGTGTTTACTCACAAATATATGGCCAATATTTATCCATACATTCCTGCTCTCAATTTAACAACTTGTAATTGTTGGAATTAATTTACTTGTCCATACATTTATTCTCTCAATTTAACAACTTGTATTCGTGTGAAATTATTAAATGAGAGTGGTCTACACCAAAATAAGTCTCAAATATTTGTTCACACATTTATTCTCTCAATTTAACAAATTGTAATTGTGGGAATTAATCAAACGCGAGTTGTTTACACCAAAATAAGACTCAAATATTAGTCCATACATTTATTTTCACAATTTAACAACTTGTAATGGTGGAAGTTAATTAAACTTGAATTGTTTACACCAAAATAAGTATTAAATATTTGTTGAGACATTTATTCTCTCAATTTAACAACTTGTAATTGTGGGAATTAATCAAACTCACGTTGTTTACATCAAAATAAATATTGAATATTTGTTGAAACATTTATTCTCTCAATTTAACAACTTGTAATTGTGGGAATTAATCAAACATGAGTTGTTTACACCAAAATAAGTCTCAAATATTTGTCCACACATTTATTCTCTCAATTTAACAACTTGTAATTGTGGGATTTAATCAAACACAAGTTGTTTACACCAAAATAAGTATTAAATATTTGTTGAGACATTTATTCTCTCAATTTAACAACTTGTAATGGTGTAAAATAATTAAACGAGAGTTGTCTACACCAAAATAATTCTCAAATATTTGTCCACACATTTATTCTCTCAATTTAAGAACTTGTAATTGTGGGAATTAATCAAACATGAGTTGTTTACACCAAAATAAGTCTCAAATATTTGTCCATACATTTATTCTCTCAATTTAACAAATTGTAATTGTGGGAATTAATCAAACGCGAGTTGTTTACACCAAAATAAGACTCAAATATTAGTCCATACATTTATTTTCACAATTTAACAACTTGTAATGGTGGAAGTTAATTAAACTTGAATTGTTTACACCAAAATAAGTATTAAATATTTGTTGAGACATTTATTCTCTCAATTTAACAACTTATAATTGTGGGAATTAATCAAACTCACGTTGTTTACATCAAAATAAATATTGAATATTTGTTGAAACATTTATTCTCTCAATTTAACAACTTGTAATTGTGGGAATTAATCAAACATGAGTTGTTTACACCAAAATAAGTCTCAAATATTTGTCCACACATTTATTCTCTCAATTTAACAACTTGTAATTGTGGGATTTAATCAAACACAAGTTGTTTACACCAAAATAAGTATTAAATATTTGTTGAGACATTTATTCTCTCAATTTAACAACTTGTAATGGTGTAAAATAATTAAACGAGAGTTGTCTACACCAAAATAATTCTCAAATATTTGTCCACACATTTATTCTCTCAATTTAAGAACTTGTAATTGTGGGAATTAATCAAACATGAGTTGTTTACACCAAAATAAGTATTAAATATTTGTTGAAACATTTATTCTCTCAATTTAACAATTTGTAATTGTGGGAATTAATCAAACGCGACTTGTGTACACCAAAATAAGTCTCAAATATTTGTCCATACATTTATTCTCTCAATTTAACAACTTGTAATGGTGTAAAATAATTAAACGAGAGTTGTCTACACCAAAATAATTCTCAAATATTTGTCCACACATTTATTCTCTCAATTTAAGAACTTGTAATTGTGGGAATTATTCAAACTCACGTTGTTTACATCAAAATAAGTATTAAATATTTGTCCATACATTTATTCTCTCAATTTAACAACTTGTAATTGTGGGAATTAATCAAACACAAGTTGTTTACACCAAAATAAGTATTAAATATTTGTTGAAACATTTATTCTCTCAATTTAACAATTTGTAATTGTGGGAATTAATCAAACGCGACTTGTGTACACCAAAATAAGTCTCAAATATTTGTCCATACATTTATTCTCTCAATTTAACAACTTGTAATGGTGTAAAATAATTAAACGAGAGTTGTCTACATCAAAATAATTCTCAAATATTTGTCCACACATTTATTCTCTCAATTTAACAACTTGTAATTGTGGGAATTAATCAAACACAAGTTGTTTATACCAAAATAAGTATTAAATATTTGTTGAGAAATTTATTTTCTCAATTTAACAACTTGTAATTGTGGGAATTAATCAAACGTGAGTTGTTTACACCAAAATAAGTATTAAATATTTGTTGAGACATTTATTCTCTCAATTTAACAACTTGTAATTGTGGGAATTAATCAGACATGAGTTGTTTACACCAAAATAATTCTCAAATATTTGTCCACACATTTATTCTCTCAATTTAAGAACTTGTAATTGTGGGAATTAATCAAACTCACGTTGTTTACACCAAAATAAGTATTAAATATTTGTTGAAACATTTATTCTCTCAATTGACAATTTGTAATTGTGGGAATTAATCAAACGCGACTTGTGTACACCAAAATAAGTCTCAAATATTTGTCCATACATTTATTCTCTCAATTTAACAACTTGTAATGGTGTAAAATAATTAAACGAGAGTTGTCTACACCAAAATAATTCTCAAATATTTGTCCACACATTTATTCTCTCAATTTAACAACTTGTAATTGTGGGAATTAATCAAACATGAGTTGTTTACACCAAAATAAGTATTAAATATTTGTTGAAACATTTATTCTCTCAATTTAACAACTTGTAATTGTGGGAATTAATCAGACATGAGTTGTTTACACCAAAATAATTCTCAAATATTTGTCCACACATTTATTCTCTCAATTTAACAACTTGTTAATGGTGGAAATTAATTAAACACAACTTGTCTACACCAAAATTAGTCTGAAATATTTGTTGAAACATTTATTCTCTCAATTTAACAACTTGTAATTGTGGGAATTAATCAAACATGAGTTGATTACACCAAAATAAGTATTAAATATTTGTTGAAACATTTATTCTCTCAATTTAACAACTTGTAATTGTGGGAACTAATCAAACATGAGTTATTTACACCAAACTAAGTATTAAATATTTGTCCACACATTTATTCTCTCAATTTAACAACTTGTTAATGGTGGAAATTAATTAAACACGACTTGTCTACACCAAAATTAGTCTTAAATATTTGTCCACACATTTATTATCACAATTTAACCACTTGTTAATAATGGAAATTACTTAAACGTGACTTGTTTAATCAGTTGACATCAATGCAACTTACCCGCAGACAGTGCACAACTGAGTATCATTATTGAACAGTTATTAACAGGTATGGGCAACGGAATTATTAACAGGAACGAATCTTGGCATTAGGGTTAGGGTCGGGTCAGGTATGGGCAACGCAAATGGCAAACACCCAATTGGCAAGATGTACACTAACGGGTTAAGTAAAAACACAAAATCGGCAATTTTTTGGACAATTGTAACTCAATAATAGAAATATGTTGTATTTCTATATATATACACACTAAATAGTCTCATCAAATGCAAACACAACCAGTCAATCCATCATGGGTCTTGTGGGTCAGTTGTCTGTTCAATTCCCATACCTGCCTGTCATTCCTCGCAAACACTAATTTACAATAAAGCTAAATATGACAACAAATCATTTATTTGCATGGTTCAGTGGAAATGTACAATGCCAGCAATGTGAGAGATTGCTGGTTCGAATCGTTAGTACGATTTTTGAATGCTAGTGAGAACAGTGCGCTGAGAACTCAAAGATTGTCGGGGCGAGATGCAAATCATAGGTGTGTTTGTTAATTAAGTTTGAATTGTCTAGTTAGACATCAAAATGTTTGCTAATTATTATTCCATTCGCTGTTTTATTTCTGTGCAGCAATAGCTTTGATGTTTAGTTTAGATTATTCGTATTCCTATTATATCATACATTGCATTTGACCTATGACGTTATTACCGCGATCAGTGATTGGTTTAAAACCGTTCTATCACAACTTGAGGTCCTCGCGCCATTGTTTTCGCTATTATTATTTTTATGTTTTGTTGTTGTTTCAAGCCACTGTCAATGTTTTCATTTCAAAGTTCAATAAATGTCAACCTTGACATTTAAGCCATATAGATTGCATGATCAAATCACGGACTGGACACTCTGACAAGACAAGATATGAAAGACGTTAAAAACATGTCCAGCAACTTCTGTATATCAAGAATTCAAGTCAGAAAAACAGAGCACAAGAATTAATACACCCTCACATTTAAGCCAGTCGTAGTAGGCGAATCGTCACAGTACCAACGCTGTTGACAGCTGCAAGTCACGTGCAACAACAACAACAGACATGAGGAGCATTGCTGGTCTCCAAATGGGTCCCTTCTTTTGTATTGACCGCCTAAGGATTGCTAATCCCCCTTTCTAACTCTTGCCCCCAAAAATAATGAGCACAGAATTCATGAGCACAGAATTTGCCATGTCATAAATAAATTAGCATAATTTAAAAAAAGTTTGCATAAAGTGTAGGTACGTTTTCTGGAGTCCTGCCTTTTATTCTTTGTTTGTTTTCAATTACAGAAATGTGCGAGAAAGTAAAATCTCTCTTAAAAATGAATGTTAGACGTGTCCTGAGCCAGATTGGACCAATTGATAAACTGGAAGAAGAAATAACTCGACATGCACTCTTCTGTAGGGAACATACCATTAACTTTGTAGGGAGGGCAGGCATACTTTCCAAGATTCATAAACACATTGATGGTGAAGATCCCATGATGCCATTGGTAATTTATGGAGAATCTGGCGTTGGTAAAACCGCGCTGGTATCCAAAGTTGTACGAGATGTACAAAACCGATACCTTGGATCAGATCTTGCTATTATCTACCGTTTCTGTGGTACCTCTGCGGATTCATCTTCTGGTCGTGTATTGATGCTCAGTCTGTGCCGACAGATTGCACGCATCTATGGGGCCAATGAAGAGTTCATTCCACAAACATACTCTGAGCTGACCGAAGAATTCATAAAACTTCTAAACAAAGCAAATGCAGATGTCCCTTTGTTCATTCTCATTGATTCTTTGGACCAGCTGTCTGATGAGAATAGTGCAAGACAGTTATTGGAATGGCTACAAAGAAGAATTCCGAATTATGTTCGCCTCATTGTTAGTACATTGCCAGATGTCGGTGGATGTCTGGATAGGCTGAAGACATTTGGACTACCAACATCCCATTTCATACAGGTCATAACACATTTCATACATTTCATAGATCATAACACATTTGTCCAAATGGGAAGTGCAATCAAACACCATAAAACATAAAAATAAGACATGAATACATTTTTGTCTTGCCTGACCTGAAACATATTACAAAATAGAATACAGATGAATGAATGTATTACTACATATGTATCTATTCCTTTTCTCTTTTAGATTAACAGACTTGATAAAGAAGATGGTCCTGCAATTCTGGATGGCAAATTAAAGAATATTGGCAGAACTTTGACATCCAAACAGTGGAACGTCATCCTAACTGCCTTCAAGAATTGTTCATTGCCGCTCTACTTAGAATTAGTGTTCCAACAATGTCGTGATTGGGCATCCTATAAGTAAGAACAATGATAAATCAATTTCTGCACTAATAGCATGGGCACCAACATGCAATTTCCCCCGGAATTCCCATGGCTAATTTTGACATTTATTTGACCTCAATGTAAACTGAATAATATAGTTTATTATATTCAATGATAAGTTTTCTATCATATAACTAAGTCCGAAAATTCAATTATATATTTTCAGGGATATTAGTGAATGTAAGCTGGAGGCTGACGTTGATGGCATGGTTAATTCATTCTATGAGTCCCTGAAACGATACAATGGTAAATTGTTAGTAAGCCGAGCGTTGGGTTTGATATCGGCATCAGTTGAAGGGATCAATCAAGATGAGTTCCTCGATATTCTCAGCTGTGACGATGAGTTACTCGATGATGTTCTTGTTTGGCACGAACCACCTCAGAAACGTCTCCCACCATTGCTACTTGCATGCTTACGTCACGATTTGGGAAGTTTCTTGGTGGAGAGAGGTTCACAAGGTTCAGTTCTGGTGTCACTGTATCATCGGCAGTTCTGGGAAGTGGCTCAACGTCGTTACCTTCCCGGAGATACATGGAAAGAGACTCACTCTAAGATTGCAAGATACTTTTCTGGAAGTTTCCACAATGAGTTTGAGAATCGAAGCATTAGAGCCATTGGCATATAGCGAAGAAGCATTGAATTTCTGCAAGATAAGTCAATTATTGTCAAATCACATCGCAGCTCAACAATTCGACAAGTTGCGTGACGTGATATGCAATTTAAAGTTCGTACAAGCTAAGTGCATGGCTGACATGACTTATGACTTACTGTCTGAATGCACCAGAGCAGTTGCTGAAGTTCGCAGGTTGAATGAAGATGTCAAGCAGCTGGATCTAGGAATTGTTAAAGATCTAGAAGAAATGCTAGAATTCCTGAGAAGAGAAACTTATATCATCAGCAAAACTCCGCTGTTACTACCAACAAACCCAGAATGCCCCAAAGGGCACAGCTCCAGAGAAATCAGCAACAAAATTGAAAGAGCAATTCACTGCTGATGTGGAGCCGTACATAACAAAGCCAACAGGATGGATTGAATATATGAATAAACCCTCTGAATGCGAAGCTTACAAACAGCAGCTAAGTGGTCATCAAAACACTGTTCTCTCTGTCTCATTTTCCAAAGATGGCAATTCAATTTATTCAGCCTCTGTAGACAAAACTGTCCGAGTATGGAATAGACACACAGGTGATTTAAAAGGTCAGCTCGAAGGTCATAATGGTGCAGTCACATGTGTCAGGTTTTCTCCAACAGAAGAAGATGTTGCTACAAGTTCTGGTGATTTAAGCATCCATTTGTGGGACCCAAAGACGTACCAACGGAGACGTGTTATTAAGAATGCCCACAAGATGTGGATTAACTGCATCTCATATTCACCTGATGGTAAGAAATTGATATCATCATCACTGGACAAAAAATTAAAAATTTGGGATGTTGCATCAGGTCGTATGAAGAGCGAGCTTATTGGTCATGAAGGTCATGTGATTTTCTGTGATTGGTCCCCGATCGATGGTAATAAAGTGGCATCCTGTGGGGATAACCTGGAGCTGTATATTTGGAATGTGAAGAAACGGTCAACCATGCTTACACTGGTAGGTCATAAAATCAAAGACAACGTCAATTTCCCAGCTTCAGATCACTTGGAAGGACATAAAATCCTTGACTATAAATCCGCAATCTGGTGTGTCCGATTTTCTCATAATGGTAAGATGTTAGCATCTGCAGCTGTCGACTCAAGTGCCATAGTTTACAATGCTATCACTGGTGACCAAATGGCAAGATTCCGTCTACCCAATGATGCTTCATCAGTTGCATTTTCATCTGATGACCAGTTACTGGTGGCGAGCTCGTCAAGTCACATGTCAGTCCATCTGTATAATATCATAAAGAAAGAAAACTTGGCTTTATTAGGTGGACATTCCGGGTGGGTGATGGATGTCACCATGTCACCAGATTCTGGTCTGTGTCCCAAGATAAATCGGTCAGAATTTGGGATGCTGCTGCAGCTGAGAAATTAACTTGATTGCGATTCCACTCAGAGAGATGTTGGAGTGTGTCCTATTCACCTGATGGAAAATGGTTGGCATCCTCATCTGACGACTTCAAGGTGTGTATTCCATATATTTTATTAAATCCAAATGTCATTGAATGGATGCAATTCAGTTCTGTTTTGGAGGGTAATTTTCTGCGTGCACGTGGACACAGGCAGTTTTATTTCCATACAAGGCCAACAATGAATACAACTCTATCTTTTACACCATTCACAGCTTGTTTTAATTTCAGTAAAGCATAGCAACTACTAACACGCCCCTTGTATCATGTTTGCCAAGTAGTACTAATAGTAGTAGTTATACAAAATACAGTTCTAATTTATATTTTTAAGAGCATTTACTGTAACCCCCTGTGCTATCATGTTCTATTTATGCTAATTTCCTGTAAACAATACAATCAAATCCAGCAACACGTTCTGAAAGACGACAAATATTATTTTCATTTGGGGTTTATTTTCGCTGAAGGGATGAATCAGTCAAAATACCTTTTTCCCATGTTTTACATTCAACTCATCAAAATAAATGTTATACAAAATAACTAAAAAATATTTTTATGAAAATTAAGTATTCTACAGCATGTTACTCACTGGTGTTTTATTGCAAATGTAAATGTAAATATTGTTTCTTCACACCAGGAATGAAATAATGGATTATATATTCTCTAATTTCAGGTATGTGTGTGGAATATGGAAAAATATGAACCATCTTTGATATATGAGGGACATGACAGGAAACCTACGTTCTCATGTGGTGTGCGTGCCTGCACTTTCTCCAATAGCAGTGAATTGGTAGCCAGTGGTGGTGATGATAAAACTATACGAGTTTGGACCAGAGACAAAGGAGAAACCAAAGTCACTATCAGATGTCAACCATTCTTGGTGTTTGCGTTTTTCTAAAGACGATAAGCGTATTATTGGGGTTGGCGGGTTGGCACAATCAGTGCTGATTTATGATTGTGAAAGTCAAACAAAATTAATGGAATTAGGCGGTTTTGACCGATTCTGTCAGTATACGGAATTCTCCCCGGATGGTGGAAGAATTATTGGCTCATCTATTGACCATACGGCACGTATTTACAGTAGTGAAGATGGCGCCCTCATTCAAACCATGGAGCAGCCTGCGTGGATCACATGTGCTTCATTCTCGCATGATCAAAAACATATCGTCACATGCTCTAATGATTTGTTGGTTCGTATTTGGAATTCCGAAACAAACACGATCACTGGTACCATGTCAGGCCATATTTCAGAAATACGTATTGTATGCTTTTCACCGGATGATAAGTATATAGCATCAGCTGCATTAGATCAGACCATTCGTATATGGATGTAGAGCAGCAAAAACAGGTTCATGTGTTCCACACAGCGTCTGGTGTCTGGGCATTGGCATGGAATCCAATAGACACAACGTTGCTGACAGCCGGTGATGCTGTGGGATACGTTTATTTCCTGAAAATTCGCGACATCAAATAAATTATCAATTTTTTAATGTTGTTTGTATTTACTCAACAAGACATTTATTGTATTTCTGGAATGATGAATGATTTTTCATATTCATTTTGCAGTATATAAATAATATTTAGTTTTTTTTAGATTTCTAGAAAGCGTAATTTTGAATCCCAGCATGTGTATTGTAGACGATTCATTGTAATAATTATGTATTCTCGTCATTAAAAAAAAAAACTCAATTCGTTCATTCCACATGCACATAACATCATGAGAACAAAGTCATTTTTGGTTTAAAAAAGTCATTAATGAATGGCTTGCAGGGAGCACAAAGCTCCTATATTAACACAGACTCTGTGTCTGGGAAACTATTTAACCTACCTTGTCTGTATTTAGGTAGTGATGTGCATAAGTCTGAACAAGTTATTCAATATTTCTTCTACTACAAATTTCATGGATTTCGTGGGTAGAGTAGGTTAAAAAAATGTTTATGGAATTGTGAATCACTTAATTATTTCGAGGTAATTAGGATTATAAATGATTTGATGAAAGGTCAAGTAATGAATCTTTTGTGTATTTGAATCTGTATGAGCATGAGTTATCTGATTCAAGCATGTTTTCAAGCGTGATATTACATAACATAATTGAATGATAGCGTATGTGTGGCACGTGTTGGGCTGTGGCTTCCCATAGTGACATGGACAGCTGACAAAACAAAAATTTCTTTTCTGTGAATGAGAGGAAAATATATGAATAAATGGCAAGTAAATGACATATTGACCTAGATAGGTCAATGCTGAATGTGAATAATTACAGCTCACAGATTGTTTTCTTTATCTGTTTGTTTGCAGTAAAAGTAATGAGTCACAATGTCAATCGACAAAACAAAATAATCTACCAGTTTCACCACTGGGGGCGTTCTAGGGTTCATAGGATTTTAAATGGGCGACACAACTAATCGCCCACAAACGCAACATCAACAAAAATGATAGTGCCACTTCATAAATCTGGTTTTAGAAAAAAAAAATGTCGAACTGCAGACATCTATGTTATATTAAAGGCAGCTGTGAATAAATATCTGTGCCATGTGGGAAAACAAAAAAATCTTAAAAACACTATCTAAAGCCAAGAAATCTAATAAAATCTATGCATGTTTCATAGACCTCAGAAAAACTTTTGACAACCTTTGGCATGGTGGCCTGTGTTCGAAATTACAACATAATACTATTACTAGCAACATAATGTTTAATATACATGTATAGAATATATCAAATACAAAGTTGAAATTAAAGATGGCTTAACTGCACACTTTACATATCTACAAGGAAAAATAAAAACGTTGACACTGTAAGAAACTTTGGTTTTAGTTATCAATGTAAATGGGCGTTTCAAAACAGCTATAGAAAATCTGAAAGGAAAATGTCACAAAGTTTTCAGTTCTCCCTGAAAGAGAAAAAAAGGTCATGTTAGTAAACTAAACATTGAGTTGTCACTATCACTTTTTGATAAAATAATCTGACCAATCACTGCCTATGGTAGCGATGTCTGGGCGATGAATGTAATATGAAAGCTAGCATTGAAGACGTACATTTCAGTTTCTGTTGGTATCTACTAGGTGTGTCAAGACACACGTCAAAATTGACTATTTTCAAATACGCAGAGCTTTATAGTAGACACGAAGTTAAATAACAAATAGTACTCTGAAATAGAGACAGTGTGAACACATACCAATCACAAACAAATATAATAATTACAGCATTAAAATTGATCATAATTTATGAAAACCTGAGGATTCTTTAAAACAATTTGGAAAAGGGGAAATTAATAATGATAGCAGAGAAAACACACTAAGAACGTATGGTTATTAAATAAAATATCCGCTTTGAAAAATATACCTAAAAATAATATTCTGCGTGAGTTCCTTTCTAAATATGTAATATCTAAATATGTAGTGTGGTCGCCATTAATGTGCATGATAATTAAAGACTCTGTGAACACTGTGATGGAAATGACATTGGCGATTAGCAAGATTTTCATCTTTCATCAAAAAAAAAATGTGTCAAAAATCAATGTTCAATTCAATTAAAAATAAATTTGAATTTCTTATGACATCATGTCAATACCGGTCGCGCAGTTCATACTATTATGCATGCGATATGAACAGCAACACATACCTTAATCGTCTTAAATTGAAGCTGTATTTCCTCTACTTTTTTTTATTCATTTCAATTGTAACATTTTTCATCTTTTCCGAGGGCTGTTATGTGTTAATATTCGTATAAATAAAAATATTCGTATGCGTAAAGAAAGCGTACTACAATGCCAGGCCGCCAGCCTTTAAAATAATCAGACAAAAAAATGAAAGAATCGTAGCGCGATTTGAATGACAATTTTTAATTGCCTGTTCTCCAGCCACCGGACAATAGACGAGACATGGATAGATCGTGTATTCGTACATTTCTATGTGTTAAACGTCATATCCGGTGTTACGTTCTACGCTATGTATTGAAAGCAGTCTGGTTAGGTGCTTGTATGTTATTGTTTATTTGAAGGTAGAAGCCGAGTCATAATTTTTGACAAAATTGGTCACAAATCGCATGACAATGTTTATTAGTTTATTATGTACAAACATGAAGCTAATGTCTCATGGTACAATGAAATAGCATTAGTTTGTGTGTTACAGTTATTCTTTTTGAGAAACGTGTCCTAATATTTCTTAAAAATTGCTATTTTTAGAACAATTCCATAGAACACAATGTTAAAGAAAAATGGCATTTTTTGACACCTTTCAAAACCCAGATTTTTTAAATAATTCAGAACAACAACAAGTACTCCATCATTAACAATACATGATTTTTTCAACTTATGTCACCAGGCTAAATTTGGAGATATTGCATAATATCTCTGCCATAGAAACCTGTGGTAAAAGTGTTATAATAGTGTCAAAATGGCGTCTTTCCACTAAAATACAACCATCAATTTCTCGAAAAAAAGGCTGGTGACCCCCAACTTTTTTTAGGTCAATATCCTTATATTGCCTTGTAGTGCATTTTATTACAAAATGAATAAATTCTGGGTTTTTTAATTTATGAGTAGGCTTCTACCTTAATGATCCAAATTGAATTGAAGAAAGCACAATTTCGAATAAAGAATTGCATCCAGTTACTTTTAGCATTACATGTTAATATGATCATGAAATTCGGTATTTGAGATTCATATTATTGGTTTGGTTCTATAACTTGTTGCTAATCTGATTAAAATAAGATCTTTGTTGGGTTATTTCGTTATTTCTTCTCCCTTTTCATTATGTCGTTTTGTTTTCTCCTCTGGTCGCGAAATCCTCATGTGAGATGATGCCAAATAAAATAAATAAAAATAATGAAAAATAAATAAAACAAAATAATATTTAAAAATTTAATTAAAAAAATCCCCACAAATCGGGCTGTCGCGTTCGGCGCCCTAACTATTAAATTTTGTTTATATTTTACTGACTACTAAACTCTATTTCCTCGTGAAGTGAAGTGCGTTTCCATAGAGTCACGTGACAAATACCCACAATACACTTGGAGTTAGGAAGCCCTTTCCGCCATCTTTTTTTTTCGATTTTCGCTTGGTTCTCGACGACAAAAGACATCGAAAATGGACCTCTTTATCGGGTTTCCAGAATTGAAATAGACCAACCATTGGAATTGTTTAATTCTTCAATTTACTGTTATTGTAAACGAAAAGAAATCGTCGTCGTCAAGAAGGCGTATTCATCGGAAAATTGACCGGGATAATTCATTGCACAAAGGAAGGCGATAGGCTAAATCAGCTGGAGGCGAAGTTGGTTCAGCTGGACTGAGACTGCAGTTGGGGTTATTTAAAAACTATTTCGGTGAATTTCTTTGATTTAAGTTTTGTTAAGACTTATTAAACCCCGTGTACAATAGGAATCATGACTGGAGGATCTATTCCCAGTGATAAGGTAAGTCGTTTCGAAAATAATTAGTATATTATAAAGTGAATTTGATTTGTTTTATTTCGTAAAATCGATTATAAGAAAACTACATATGTATGTTCGTCTTCTTGGTGGACATATTGTAACTGTACTTTTTTGTTAATTGTAAATAAGTAGCTATACTTTGTGATTTCTTGAGTGATTCAGTGGTGCCATGACGCACTCGTCGTAACGCGTCGTTTCGCCAGTTAAAAAGATTTGTTGTTGTTTATTTAGCACTCGCGGCGAATGTATTAAACGTGTTAACAGGAAACTCGCCTTGCAACCTTGAATGGCAATTGTTTAGTGGACAGGAAGAGTAGATTGGAAATGTCGAAATATAGTACTTGTGACGTTTTATTACAACCGCGACGGGAAAGGTGTGGCAAACATAATTCTGACGACATTATCAACAACAACAACAACACGACGTAAATCATGATTTTTTGGAATGAACTTTACAACTTGTTAAACTTATTAAATTGCTGCACTAAATTTGAGTTCAACACTTAATGACTATTTAATACGCCCATTTAAATTTAACAATGAGCCTTTTCATTCTTGGTTAATTATTTTTGGTACTTTCTTGGGAAACTGAAATTTGACTGTCATTAAATCGCCACGGCAAGGACAAAGTACAATCCACAAAAAAAAACATTTGAAACTTATTGGAGGTCAACCAGATGTAGCACTACATGAATGAAAAAAGACAGTAACATTACAGTGGTCTGTACATAAACAAAATGAAGCACCATGACTGTTGATAGCAACACCTAAAAACATCTTCGTCTATCAATAAAACATTGTTAGAACAAAAGATCCAGAAAGCATCATTTACATCTACTTCCTGATTTGTTTTCCCTGTTAACATATTTCCATATCAATACACAAAAATAAAAATTGCATTTATTGTGTGCTGAATCCTTGAAATATCGCCTCTATTATTAATGCATGTGCTACAAATTGAGCAAATACAGTATCATGTATTTGGTTTAGCAAGGGTTTTTCTAGAAAAAATTAACAAAAGGGAGCACACATAGGCGAGGGTGCGGAGTGATGCCATATCGAAAGGCTTCTGCGTCGTTTTAACGATATGTCCATCTCCATTGAAATATTTTTAGAGTAATTTTACTGTATTTGGTGTCCAGACACATTGTCAGCTGGTGTTGCTGGGAAGTTTTTATGGAGAAAAATATATTTGAGAAAGATTTCATGTTGTATGGCAGCAAGTGCACGGCTCAAGAAATATATTTATGACTTGAAAGTTCAATTGGCAATTCAGTAAGAGGGCGTCAGCCGAAAGTATCAGTGCGCTGCACCCCTGTTCCTCAGTTTAGAAAAAAACCTGGTTTAGTGGCTCAGTAGTCAATTGTGTTCTGCTAAATGAAAAGATCCTTGCTAAATATTTTGTCAATTTGCCAGTTTGGTTGATACATGTATTTATCAATGCACAGAATGCTTGTACGTTGATGTTTCATAAAAAATAAAGAAAAATGCATGGCTGTGACGTTTTTTCAAGAAACCTTAGATCAGAAACAGATCTCTTTTTTTTGGCTTTAGAATCACATATCAAGCTAGTTTGTTTTGATTTGATTTTACTCACAAGTATTCAAATGCAATTATATAGTATAATCTCTGAAATTAAAAAAAAGCCCCCCCCCCCAAAAAAAAAATGACCCATTTAACTTTTAACCTATTGTGTTCTTCTGTCTGTATCAAAGTCTGGTTTCAAGTTAAACTCCCCTAATGTGGTAAAAAACAAATTTGTTTATGATCTGATTACAGTATTGTCAACAACTGAGATATTCAGATGTGGTGTCTAATTTAAATATATAGGTCAGTCCAGTGTAGAATTTGCCAAGTAATTTTGAATAATTGTTGAATATAAAAAAAGGAAGCCAACCATGCTAAATTTTTGTGGTTTTTAAAAATACTTGTGAGGAAATGACACTCACAGTCTCTACAAACTTGCATACCTTGTTAATGTGTTGCACACAGAAAAACAGTCCAAAGTTTAATCTCCAATGCTAACTATATGGCAATGCAAATATTTTCAGTGTGCTTCTGCTAGAAATGCATGTGTATAGTGTTTAACTACCGGTACAAAGTTTAAAACATTATCCAGCCTACTCCATGAATGACTGACTTGTTCTGTAATGAATTTATTGTATTTTAATTAATTATTGCGTATAAAAACCATGTGTATTGGTAAGTTTGCTTGTCATCTGAGATGTAAGCTTGTCTAGCCCATCAGAAAAGCAGTCATTTGAATAACTGTTACTGATACTTGTGACCTTCCAGTCTGTATCTATGGTGGTCTTATAACAACACAGCATGATTATTATCCCTTAAGCATAGTTGACATAGATCATCTATGGCTTGTTTTTCCTTTCTATTTTTTGATATACCAGTCAAACACCTTAAAATCTGTATACCTTTTGGATGTTGTCAACTTTTAATTTAGTCAAAATAACACAATTTTATTTGTGTCAAAGCAATATTATTGCACTATTTGTATGTAAATTTATTTTGTTTCATATCCTTAATATTGATTTGCTTGCTAGATCTAGTTGGATTAATATAATCATTGCTAATGCAGTTTAAAACCTACTTACATCTGTGTCTCGTTTTTTTGTTTGTTTTAAGTTTGTTTTTGACATGCAACTTAGCATTGTTTAGTTGTTGAAAGTTTGTTACCTCCATGTCTTATAATGCTAAGTAAATAGATATACACATCAATACCTGAGTTCATGGGAGAGTGTTTCTGTATGCTTGTCACTCTTGGGTGCTCTCTGTATTTTTTGAGCATTATTTAAATGAGAAAACAATAAATAATGTAATAATCATAATGTAGTTTTTACTAATTCATCTTAAGATAGTGAGAAAACTTTGAATAAAAAAATCTTAATTTACTAATGACACAGAGCATTAAATAGCACTTAAATTTCTTTAAAGTGTTAATCTCTCTGTTTTAGTTTTTTAGGAGGTAGTCAGTGCTAGTATTTTGTATGTTTAATATTATGTGTGTAGGTTATTGCACCCTGCAGTCAGTGCTGCAATGGTATGTTTAATATTATGTATGTAGGTTATTGTACCCTGCAGTCAGTGCTGCAATGGTATGTTTAATATTATGTATGTAGGTTATTACATCCTGCAGTCAGTGCTGCAGTGGTATGTTTAATATTCTGTGTGTAGGTTATTTCATCCTGCAGTCAGTGCTGCAATGGTATGTTTAATATTCTGTGTGTAGGTTATTACATCCTGCAGTCAGTGCTGCAGTGGTATGTTTAATATTCTGTGTGTAGGTTATTACATCCTGCAGTCAGTGCTGCAGTGGTATGTTTAATATTCTGTGTGTAGGTTATTTCATCCTGCAGTCAGTGCTGCAATGGTATGTTTAATATTCTGTGTGTAGGTTATTGTACCCTGCAGTCAGTGCTGCAATGGTATGTTTAATATTATGTATGTAGGTTATTGCACCCTGCTGTCAGTGCTTCAGTGGCATGTTTAATATTATGTGTGTAGGTTATTACATCCTGCAGTCAGTGCTGCAGTGGTATGTTTAATATTCTGTGTGTAGGTTATTTCATCCTGCAGTCAGTGCTGCAATGGTATGTTTAATATTCTGTGTGTAGGTTATTGTACCCTGCAGTCAGTGCTGCAATGGTATGTTTAATATTATGTATGTAGGTTATTGCACCCTGCAGTCAGTGCTGCAGTGGTATGTTTAATATTCTGTGTGTAGGTTATTGTACCCTGCAGTCAGTGCTGCAATGGTATGTTTAATATTATGTATGTAGGTTATTGCACCCTGCAGTCAGTGCTGCAGTGGTATGTTTAATATTCTGTGTGTAGGTTATTGTACCCTGCAGTCAGTGCTGCAGTGGTGTGTTTAATATTATGTGTGTAGGTTATTGTACCCTGCAGTCAGTGCTGCAGTGGTGTGTTTAATATTATGTGTGTAGGTTATTACATCTTGCAGTCAGTGCTGCAATGGTATGTTTAATATTATGTATGTAGGTTATTACATCCTGCAGTCAGTGCTGCAGTGGTATATTTAATATTATGTGTGTAGGTTATTGCATCCTGCAGTCAGTGCTGCAGTGGTGTGTTTAATATTCTGTGTGTAGGTTATTGCACCCTGCAGTCAGTGCTGCAATGGTGTGTTTAATATTATGTGTGTAGGTTATTGCATCCTGCAGTCAGTGCTGCAATGGTGTGTTTAATATTATGTGTGTAAGTTATTGCACCCTGCAGTCAGTGCTGCAGTGTTATTCCAAATTTCATGTTGACGGAAGCATACAGATGAACATATACAAGGTTTATGTATTAAGCATATTTACCTATTTAAATGAAGGGAGGTATTTATATTTTTTGAACTGATAACAGTGCTATATAAAAGTAATGCTCTAGAACCACTTGGAGACCACACCCATTACCCAGCCTTTGATGTGTAGTTTTATGTTATTTGTCATTCAATTTAAATTGAGAATGATGTTATTTATTCTTATATGAAACAAGACAGATTTATATATAATGTCCAATTTTAATTTGATAACACTGAGTAATCTTATGAATAAATTATGAATAGATACATTAATTAATTTGCATATCAAATTATATACACCGAAGTCCCAGTAGCCTAACCTGTGTTACAAACCTTACCCTTGTAGTGACCAATTAGAAGCAGGACTATCCTGATACACACATGTACAAATGTGATATACTGTAAAGGGGGTAATTATTCACTGGGTTTTAATTTAGCTTATTTCCCTGACTGGAAAAATGCGCTAAATTAAAACACAGTGAATATGTAAAATTTAGCATAGAACACATTATCTAAATGACGAAACCGTGAATTTAAAACCCACTGAATATGCCTGAAATGGTAAATCAGTGAAATTTAAACCCAGTGAAAATTAGTCATTTTACAGTATTTGTTAATAACACCACCATTGTAAAGTGTACTACACGTATGTCATACTTGCTACACACATGTGTATATAAAGTTGTGTAGATAAAAGCCGGTACCCGTTCTCAATGCCGTACTTATTGTGATGGGCGTTAATGATGTACTTGCACACATTCAACCTCTTGAGTTCTACGTAACATTCAGTCATTTTTATTCGCTTATAAACTGAATATTATAAAAAAGTTTTCAACATGACAGAAAATGGTCTATGCTTTCAGTCTGTAAATTGCAATCAAAAATAGGTAGAAGAAAAAACACCTAGCTTCTCCCATCTATCTTAATTTAAGTATATATCCTATCCCAATAGTATACTTAAAATTCATTATTTGTAAGGCTATGACATTCATTTGTAATTTGTCTATTCCACAAAGCTGAATTTAAATTTTGTTGTTTTTTTCGTTCAAGTTACTTACCCCAGTATTTGTTGAATGTTTGCCACAGTGCAAAGTGTGTGAAAGATCATGATAGGGTTGTTTTGTGTTTATTCCTGTATTGTGATGAATTTGCAGGGCATTTACATGTAGTAAACAACTACAGAGTCACTGGAAATATTGTCACCTCTAGGTTTCACTAAAAATGTTGGCTTGTGCTCTTTTACGCTGATGTGCAATTTATGTAAGGGAAAAACAGATGTGAACCAGTTACGTTGAAGAGGTTTAAAAATGACACTTGAAGATAGGGTGTCAGCACCGCCATAACTATTTTGTAATACTTATGTTGGCATAGAAACAGATGTGAACACATTTTACTGGTGCAAAGGGGCTAAAATATGGCATTCTTAACTGAATTTGAGTGGCACAGTCAGCTGTATTTAAGTTTCTTTTGTTTCAAAGTACTGTACTAAGTGTTTGTGCATATTTTCTTAGCAGGATCAGACTAATGTTTTTGATCTCTTAGCCCCTGCTAAGAAGCTGTGCAGGAACACAACTCATACATACCTAATCACCTTGAGTATCAGTGCATTAATACAAATCAATTATCAGTTTTCTAATCTTGTTTCCATGTGGTCACCACTTTGAATTGAATGCACAAAATTTACAATTTATTCCTAAATAAATTATCAGTAGTCTAAAGAATGCATTTCTTTTGCATCCTTTCATTCTCAAACTTCATTGAGGGGCAATAATTACCCAAATAACACAGCACTTATGTCAACATTTTGAATACTAACTTGAACATGCATTGCATCAGTAGACAAGTAATAATAATATCTTTAATGTTATCGTGTATGTTGTTTTGAAAACTTAAAGTATAACACTCATGTGACATAATGATAAATTATAATTTCATTAACAGTAATATTCTTCATTAAAAAAGGGACTCCAGTTGGTGCAACATTTTATGTATTTTTCTTCAAGTTTTTTTTTTATATAATTTTGGACATGCATCAAATGGATATACCAGTAATTGGAAAAAATATGAAAAAATTTTATGGTTTTATTCCATGAATGATGTGAGAATTCGGCTTTTGTATTTACCATTTTTGCAAAAGTGACACATTTTATTGTACAATGTAGGCAAATCTAAATGAAACATTTGCAACCAGTGAATTGGTAGCAAAAATCAGCTTTATTGTGCTTCTAATCATTGTGATCCAAAATGGGACTTATTCCTTATTAATGTTTTGTAAATAATAATAATATGAGGTTAATACAAGAATACCTCAAAGTATTCACCAAGTCAGTACCGTTGGAGTATCGACCGACCCGCATATTTTCCTCCCAAGGATACATCATGAGAATGCCGAAATCCAAAAAAGTTTAGAACAGAATCAGCAAACTTCTTTGTGTGGAGTCCAGTCAAACCCTGGTGGCAGCCATGTTTGTTTTTATCATTAGAGGACGCTTACACGCGTAATAGTTCTGTATTTGGAATTTGATTTTCTAATATGGTAGGATGAAAATACTGCAAAATTACAGCATGCCGTAACTTATGGCATTACGGTGTCAGATGTATAATGCAATGTAATATAGTTTATTGCATCTTTAGAAATACAAGTTTTTATCATTAGTAAATTTACAAGTACTAAGTAAGTAAATATAAAATGAAAATAAAAGTAATGTTTCTTTCGTTGGAAGAAATATTGTGTACATCGGTTAATGCCATAAGTCTGCATGAGGTATGTAAATTTGTTGGTATTTTCAATTTGTTATGACAAGTTAATTCGAGAAAGTAGGTAAAATGTTATATTTTGAACATCCCATCAGAAAATGGATTTCATTTTCCACCACGTTGTTATCATTCCATTTCTGTTCATGTTTGGTATTTTGGGATGTTTACCGCTTTCAATATACAAATCATGGTTGCTGGTCCTACATGTACATTTTGCCATACTATTTCTATGTTTTGTATTAGTAATAGATAAGTTCATAGCAGTAATCTTTTTTGAATTTGCCAAAGTTATACTGAGTATAAATGTGAGGTCAGGTAGTTCTCTTGTTTGCACAAGATAAAAGCATTGATATATCCGAATAACAGATGGAGGGGTGGTGTACGTTATGTTTATAGTTGATTTCGCCTGAAAGCTTTTCAAGTCTTTTTGAAATTTGTCATCTTATAATCAGTGCACGCCCTATTTTCAAGAGAATTGATTTTCCAAGATTAGAGTGGTCGCAGATCGGATGATCAACAAATGTACGTGATTACTTGTTGTTGATGGGTTTCTCTTCATCCAATGTGCAAGGAATATGCCGTTATTGCATTTGTAGACAGGAAATGAGGCATTTGGCCAAGATACTCTTATTGTAACATTTGTAGGCCAATGTTGAACATGGCATGTTTTTTTTAGCAAAAACATGAGACTTGACGTATGAAATATTTAAAGGAATATAATTAAACCAGTCTACTTTCCATTGTGTTTCTTTTCATAACTATAATACAATTAGATTTCTGCTCTCCAAACAAACAAAAATTGTTTTCTGGAATTGTTTTTAACCTTTTCACAACCAGTTCCTTCTTTTTATCACAAATTCTCAAAATAGTCCCAAAAAATAGCCAGGTTTTTTTTAGTAAAAACTGAAAATTTACACAAATTTTTGTCTATTGGCTTAAAAGTTAATTATCAGAAATATTGAAAAATATAAGAAAAAAGTGCAGAAAAATTTGGGCAAGAAACTCTGGTGATGAAAAGGTGAAATGTAATGTTGATGACTAATTAACATTATAGTTTTATGTAAATGTAGTCTTTCTGACGTACATGTATTGTACATTGTAGATGAATTTATTACCATATTTGCTCTATGTTCCTACATCAATGCTGAAAATCATAATACTTAAAATCCACACGTTTTTCACGCAGTTTTGGTAGGTGGGATACTTTCAATGGAGCAGTTAATTTAATCTGAAATCATTCACGCAATCCAACTGTAAGTGGAATGTTATTGTATGTAAACCTTGGAATAACAGTCTGCTGCTTGAATGCAAAAAGAAAACATAACTGAGACCATGCTATACATGTAGATTTTTTTCCCAAGGTAACTAACTCCATTTTGTGGTGTTCCCAATATGTAATTTTATCGATACAAAGCCCTAAAAACAGTTGGAGTTAGTTTAGAAAGTTACCATCTCATCTTATTTTAAAAAGGCACTTTTGAGTTCATTGACTAAGTCGATGTTATTTGCTGAAATAAAACTGATAGAATGTTGACCACACATATACATGTATAATAGTGAGGTTAATAGAAAATTGGTCTTTGAAGGAAATGTCATTGGAATGTTATAAAACATACAGATACAATAAATGAACCATTGACGTATAACCATTAAAGTTGCATTATATTTTTATGTAAGTTCTATTATAGACACTTTGAATAGAATATTTTTAGCACTGCCTGTATAACTGTTTGTCATTCTGTTTTGTCAGAAATGCTTTATCTGCCTTGCTGATTATATTGAAGGTTCTCTCCCTCATTTGGGGCATGGGATGAATATTTTTGTTCATTTGGGGGACAAACTGGCATTTTTGAACTGTTGAAAACCTCAGGTGGTACTTTCACAGTCTATTCATGAGCATAACCTTATATAAGTATTCATGTAATTCAATTCTTGAAAACTGTAATTGATATTGCTTTTATATTTACCAAGAAGCTATTTTGTACCTCGGATACTGTCATATTGTTCAGATATTATAACAGCAGCTTTATTTCAACCAATGGGTTGTTTTCTATATTTTAAACATTATTTCTCTAATTTCATTATAATGTAGTAGTTTCAGCAATCATAATAAACAAACTTGTGTAACAAGAGGCAAATGTTTATTTTGAAATGCACAATATGGGAAAATCATGTGATGTTGTATTTTAATTTGGGTTCCTTAGGCAGGAGGTCATACTGACTTTCATGTTTTGAGTTTCACTGTTACTTTAGAAACTTGTGCGTTCTAATTCTGTGCAGGGTGTTGATTTTGTCACTTAAATGTTTAATAGCTCATCAGAATGCAGGGAACCAGGAAAATAATTGCATGAGCTGGAAATCAGCCCCCAGTCTCGCATGGAAATTGACTGATAGCGCTATAACACAAAATTCGTCAATTGTCTTCCCATAATCATCAAATCCTGATAATTAATGGAAGTCGGTAAAAATTGGAATTGTGTCAATGTTATTACTTTCTACTAATATGGGTCACTTTGTCATGCCTTCATAAAAATGTTTAGATTTTTAAAGCTAAGTTTGCAAGCATTATGGCCACTCTATATATTAATAGTTTTCTAATTGTTTCCTTGCATGGAATGAGAAAAATAATAACTCAAAAAAATTCATTGACTCAGATCTAAGTTGGAAAAAAATTACAATAAAACTAAACTTTTATGATTTTGTTAGATTTTTATTAAATACTATCTCAGTTTTTTTTCTAAACTGGGGAACAGGGGCGAGCACCCTGATACTCTCGACTGGCGCCCTCTTACCAAATTGTCAATTGAACTTTCAAGTCATAAATATATTTCTTGAGACGCACACTTCCGTGCTGCCGTACAAGATGAAATCTTTCTCAAATATATTTTTTTCTGTGAAAACTTCCCAGCAACATCAGCTGACAATGTGTCTGGACACCAAATACACTAAAATTACTCCAAAAATATTTCAATGGTGATAGATACACCGTAACCTTCTGATATGGCATTTCCAGGTCGATCCGCCATTTTGTTTCTGTGCGAGAACCAAGAGTTCTCGACTGGATGACCTTTCACCCACAGGCACAGGAGCTTTGACAGGAAGGTCACTTGTTTTTCTTGATGCTTTGGCATTTAAACATGTTGTCCCACGTCTTGATGCTTGGGCATTTAAACATGTCGTCCCATGCAAGATGTTTATTATCCAAGTATTACACAGGCATCTCTGATTTGAATGTATAATAGAACCAAGAGAAACATTTGTACATAACAATTGCAAGATAGAGGCATTCTTGTATTACAGTGTTATTCATCATACTTAGTAACTAACCCAACACAACACCCTGTCTAAATCAATATCCTCTGTTAACCTGCGTTAAATAGGCGACATTGACAAACACATGACTTTTCAACTTAAATTTATAGATTATACAGCATTTGCATTTTATAATTTTTTAATCAATATACATGGCGGGAAATTTCACTTCTGCCCCAGTTTTTTTTTTCATTCTTTATTTGTTTCCATTGTGCAGGCTCTAAATTCAGAGAGGCCATGAAGGCAGTTGCCTTGTTGTTACCCAACGTGACTGCCACAATGTCGATGAGACAAGGGCATTTTCAGAATTTTTTGCCTAGAAATGAGTACCATCACGATTCTAAAGTTCTAGCCCTGTTACATAATAACTCTTTAACTTTTCAGTTTGCTCTACTTTTTTTTTCTTGAAAAATGATTATTAGCTATTGTCGTTGCACAATGTGAGTAATTATTGTTACTTCATTTTAAAATTACAGCGATTAAAACAGTACCGTACCATACACTATTTCATTTTCTTTGTTTACTGTTTGAGCACATTGAACTGACGTTTATTGTGCATATCGCCACATTTAGTGTGGAATATCAGTGATGTATTTCGCACTAAGCACAACTACCGTACTGTGAATGATATGAATCGTGGTCATGTGATAATGCACAATATAGAAGCCAAGGTGAAAACTGAACTTGCTGTGATAGCATGCATACACTGAGTGCCTGAGCTTATACATAATATACCGGTAGTCTGATAACTAACAATAAACATCACCGGCTGTACACACTATTGGCAGTTGCCACTGTTTTATATTTCTTTTGAAAAATTTGTTCTCAAACGCGTCTATACAATCTTTGTGTGTATACTTAACAATGAAAGATCTGACTGCAATCTTCTTTCTATAACCTGCTTTTACAATGCTTTCAGTACAGCATAATCAAATTCAAAGAAACCTATCTTCTTCTGGCAGTACAGACATTATATGCACTGCTGTATTTTACATTGGCCTTAGTTAATATTACTATTACAATGAGATTTTCTAAAGTAAAAAAAAAAATCCCCTGGCAATCTTGTATTCTAATTATATGCAAGCCCTTGGTTTATGCAGTGTTCTCCCTAGTGATTTACTTTCAAGTATTTCGCTTGATTTTGTCACAGTCCCTGTGATTTTGTGGAAGAAACGCCCAATTGACACATAATTAATATGCTAGTTAGCTGTGCACATATTGGTGTGGAGAACACTGTAAGTGTTAAATATTCAATATTCTGTTAATGACTGTTAATTTTCAGTAACCATCATTGCTCTAGTAGAGGTGCATGTGATTACATAAAATATCATTTTTTTAAAAATACGATGGTGTGTAGCATTAGTCAGTGTGAATTGATGTACACGCCAAGATAAATAGTTTTTGGCTCACATGCCTTTATTGAAGATGCACTGTTCATAGAACAAACAACTCACAATATAATTTTAAACTATCTTTTTAAAGCATGGCTCTGCAATCCTGTAATTTGAATGGCCCTCCCATTGTTTGCTATGTATACAATCATTATCAGAGGTGTTGATCCTGTCTGCTAATATATCACTTACACCTTAGTCTGCCTTGAAAGAATTTATTGTAACTACCATCAAAACTGTATTATACAAAAATGTATACATATTCATGATAGTATAGAAGAGAAATATAAAAGACTCTATGCCAGGATCACCTTGAGTGCGAGTTGCATACAGAAATCTATTTGCCAGCTTCTTCCATTTACACCCTGAGCCAGGGGTTAAAAATGTTGAAATTTTAGTATAAATGAAAATTTGCATGAGCTGATTTATAAATAGCTTGTATATTATCCAAAGTAGGTGGTCATTGGACAGGCTGCTGACCAATTTCTACATCAATTAAGTACACAAGTTTGAATGTCAGAGACACTAACTAAATCACTAGTTTTACTTTTTTGTAATTTAAAATTACAATGTACTGTACTTGTTCATTATAAATATACCGGCAGATAGGAATAAGATACATTTGGCAAGATATAAAAAGGTATAGTGGATTTTAAATGTGGCTGCAATACTAAGGAACCTGATGGTAGCATTTGTTTTGACTATCTGTGGTATCAAAATGTAAATATACAGAGTTTTACAATTCAGATAGACCTGGAATCTATGGAGGATATGCACTTAATGTAAATCTTAACATGAAGCCTTAATACATGGAGTACAATCAGTAATTATTTACAAGGATCAAAATTGAGGTCTTTTCATCATTGCCAGACAGGCAGATTTTAGCTGGAACAAGTAAATTTACAAATTGTCTGTTTCTGTGGACAGGTATAGTACCTTAGCAAATGACTAATTTTCACTGGGTTTGAATTTTGCTGATTTACCAATTCATGCATATTCAGTGGGTTTTAAATTCACGGTTTCGTCATTTAGATAATGTGTTTTATACTAAATTTTACATATTCACTGTGTTTTAATTTAGCGCATTTTTCAGTCAGCGAAATAAGCAAAATTACAACCCAGTGAATAATTAATCCCTTTACAGTACTGTAAAATACTTTATTTTAGCTGGAATAAATATTTATTTTTACTGATTTTTGACGAGTTAAAGGTAAAATATAGAAAAAAAAGTATATATTTTATTTTCAGTGAACCATTCCTCCAGCGAAAATAAAGCATTTTACAGTAAACAAAAATATCAAGTTTTTACAATCATCCAAAGTAGTTAATGTCCAGAAAATTGCTTTCAGAATTTTTAGGACTTATAAAATAATAATTCAAGAATGAAAATTGTATTTCAAATATTATGTCTCAATTTATCTTGCTAGGAATAGGTAAATGTATCATTAAATCGGACTTGTATAAATGACAAGAGATGCAATTTTTTTTTGTACTCTTCTATTGGAGATGTGCTTGTAATAGAACAAATATGGTATGACTTATTTTGTCCTTAAACCTACATGTACCTTTCGCCTATATATGCGAGTATATGCAATGCTGATAGAGCAGACATTCAACAAATACAGTAAAGTGGTAACGAACATAAACAACTACTAATAAATTTCTAGTTTTATGACTAAACGAGACGCTTTATTGCAGTCAGCTTTGCCTAATGTGTTTTGAAACATTGGCCGGTCGATATCACAATTATTTTCATTTAATTTTGTTATTCTATGACATCAGTAAATGTGATGTCAAAATGGTGACTTTATTATGTTGTTCAAATCGCATGATTTATTAAGTTTCTAGTGCTACACTGTAAATTATACATGGTTCTGGTGTTTTGTGTGTAAATAGTTTTTTTACAACATGGTTCCTGGTGACTGTTTTGACATTGAAAAGTTATCGAAGGTGTTGCTTTATATCGGTAGTTATACTATAGAATTGATTGTTTGCATGTGATTGTTTAAATACTCATTTATGGAAACAATGTTTTATGTATTTTATATTAATAATAATGCATTTGCTATCATATTTACATGCACACAAAAATGAAATGTATTTTTGATTCACATTTATGTCTGAGGTATGTCTATTGAATGCATCTGTGCTTGTGTTTAAAGCGAGGGAGTCGTCACCTGCGAATGCGTCAGATGGCCATAGCATGTCTATGTTTACAAACAAGCATCTACCCATGATCCTTTACTGCATTTTTCGCGTGTGTTGTTATTGTCGCTTAAGACTCAATTCCCGTGCGTGTGCAGGTGATGACGGATGACCCTCCCGCTTTAAGGACTTGTCAGTAAGACGAGGTCTCTGATAGTTTCAATAATAGGGGTAGTAAAAATTGCCCATTCTTCTCAAGATACACACAAATCTGCATTTCTAAAACTGAGTGTTTAATTAATGCATTAAATCCCAGGTGTACTATAAAAAAAATATTATATTGATTTTAACGTTGATAACAATTCTATAAATGAATACAAACATAAATTGATCTTTGGCGTCGGTCATTGTCGTAATTTTGATGAAATTTATTTTATTTATTTTCAGATAAATCTTCGTTTGATCCTTGTGTCAGGCAAAACAAAAGACTTCTTTTTTTCAAGTAATGATTCAGCGGGTGATATAGCACAACATGTATATGAAAATTGGCCGCCAGGTAAGTTGTCGTGATGTAGCAAATACCTAGTTATTATAGTTATTAAATGTAGATGCCGCTGTGAAAACCCTGGCTTTGGGCCACACTGTAATTCAGCCAGACATTATGGCTGCTCCCAAAGCTGAGAAAAAAATCACATGGCTCTTGCATTCATTTTTGATGAGGAAAAATAGAATTTCCGTTTTTTTTCTTCTTCGCATCTCCAATAAAAGCACATCCAAACTAAAAATTGCATTTGTTGGAAATTGAATCATTAAAATATTTGAATATATTCTGAAAGAGCAAATACAGTATTTTAAAATGTTCGAAGAGAGAAGTACAAATAATGAAAAATATTTTAGTTTCCATGGCAATAAGTCGTTATATTCCTGTCTAGTTTAATATACATTTGTCATTTAGACTAATAGTTATTCTGATAGCGGAATGTAATTTCTGAATTCGCTTGTACTGAAAATGTATATAGGAACGTGTCCATTGAGTCTTGAGTGTACCTTAATTACCATCTTACCTTCTGTCTTGCATATATGTATAAATAATAACAGACTGATTTACACATGCTTTATTTCTTGAATGCTTAAATATCTAACCGATCACGATATAAATCTGCATTATTTTCTTTGCAGTTCCCTCATAAAATGAGACAATATGCCTATTTAGAAATTACAGTAAAATAAAACACTTAAATGTGCGAAGTGTTAATGTAAAGTTTAGCTTTGAAAGGTTTTAATTTATTTCTTTGTGGTTTATCATAAGCCGGTGAAATGGTGACTACTATGCATATTTAATAGGGCCAGATTTTAAATAAATTCTGTGTTTCGGTAACCCTACCTAGCCATACTAATGGGAAAATTGGTTTTTATTTTTTAGTGAATGAGCCCCAAATTTGTCATTTCTATGCAAAATAGCTATGGTAATTTCTCCAGTTTCGTAATTTTTGTTTTCATTTACTTTTTTGTTCTGAATGACTAGCACTTATGTAGATGAGAGAAATAATATCCTAAAACTAACTTAGATGTCTTTTTTTCCCTCATCCTCAATTCTTTGGGGAAGATAAAGTATAATAATAAAAAATACTGGAAACCTCAAGTTTTTTTTCATTTGGCCTAATATGTACGGTATATTTTTCTTTTGAGTTTCATTGCCTGTTTTGTTTCATTTGGCTTATTACGAACTAAATTGCATATTCTGCTTCTACCGTAGAAGTGTATAAATGACGAAAGCTTGGTTTACCGTGAAACATACAAGACTTGGGTAATGATTCAGCTTACAAACAATACAATGTTGTTTGTATTTGCTTCTGTTAGAGCTGAGATCTGTTGACAGACTTGGATCCCTTCATTTTGGCTATAATTATTTTATAATTATTTATTGAAAAGATTGTACTTGATAATAAGTTATTTCTATACAGATTTGTACATTATGAATGAATGAGATATTTCCAATCATGGCTATTCAATGTTTTCTGAATAACACTGCCAAGGCTTCTCTCTATTACACTCTTGTTCCATTTATTTGCACTGAATTCCAACAATATAGAGTAGCATTCATTACTTACACATTGTTTACCTTTTCTTGACTAATAACTGACTCCTTTTGTGACAATTGATTAATGGTCATTAGTAGTTTGTGACATGTGTCCTTGTCAACAATCTGAGGAATTTGATATCTTTGTTGGTAGGGTGTTTCTTTTTAGAAAGGTATTTGTATTTTTTCTGTTGCAAAAGGAGTTCACATGGTCAGTTTCAGACTTGTGAATCACCCAACAAATAATTTCACAAGAAAACAACATTCAAATTCCCCAGATTATGTCTTACTGTGAAGTGTCTTCCATTCACTTTCATAATTAAGTTTTGAAATAGATAGTGTTGATCAGACTTTTTAGTGTCTGTTGATATTGAATTGTACACCTGTAGATATGATCGTGGAAGCCAAATAAAGAGTACTGTGGATATCCATTTGTCTGATGTATCATAAACTTGTATCTATAATCTTCTATGTAATGACTGATGCTAGATCATAGATCACATTAAGTTAGATGTTTGGGCAACACTTTGCCTGTCATAATACTGTAAAATGCTTTATTATAGCTGGAATTAATTTTCGTTGAACAGATTTTTTGGGTGTTATGTATAAAATTATGGATAGCATGTTGGGAATGACTGGGTAATGTATTGACTGGCATCACTTATACTTTGTGATCCCAAATCTGATCATCTCATACTGTGAAATACTTTATTTTAGCTGTAATTAATTTTCGCTGAAAAGGCTTTTTGGGCGTTTTGTATAAAATTTATTTTCACTGATTTTTGACGAGTTGAATGTCAAATATAGGAAAAAAGGTAGATTTACTGGATTTTATTTTCACAGAATCTCCCTTCAGTGAAAATTAATTCCAAGCGAAAATAAAGTATTCTACAGTTATTATGCATAACCTAAACTACAAGAATATTGGAAACTGAACAACAACCTTGACTAAATAATTATTCTTTTGTGAAGAATTGGTCGAATCTTGAAATATGTGAATAAAATGATTGCTTGTATGTAACCTTCTAAAAAATGTGAGTTGTTCTAATTTATAGAATGGGAAGAAGACTCTGTGAATTCGCCTCATATCCTACGCCTTATTTACCAAGGAAGATTTCTGCATAGTAATGTTACTTTGGGAGGTCGGTACAGCTTCTTAGTATTCTTAATATCAATGTTTGTCCCACACTATTATGTTTCACAATGGATCTAAGCAGCCTCCTCGTATATGGCACGATTACAAAAACTGTAACATGAAATTTTGCATGTATTCCTTGATTTAGAGGCATCCTATCATTGTCACTGCATGTACATGTGGGCAAGTCCCCACCTTACACGGATATACCTTACTAGTAAATGGATAACTATTTTTTCTTAGGCAGGGTTCTTTATAGTTGCTGAAAATGCTGACCAAGTATTTACAATCATAAATACACTTGACTTGCGAAATTTTACCTATACCAAACAGAATATCAAATTTATAACTTCACAATATTATATTTATTTACTTGATGCACTTATTCAATTAATATGATGATGTGGAGTTACTCATGAGATATCTTGTATACCGGGTATATTATAAATTACATATACTGAAATGCCTATTATTCTGTTAATGAAATTAACAAGCCATTTATTTACATATCAATGTCCTAGTCGGGCAGTATGGAACAAAATTGAAACTAGTCAGCGAGTTTAAATCAGCTTTTGATGTATAACTTCTCTTTAACATTTGATTTGAAAAGATTCTGGAATTGCGAAAATGGTTGAATTTGATCGTTTTTATTTAGCCTTAAAATGGACACCACTTGGCTATCTTGAATTGGATGTTGAAACAAAGTGTGACATGATGTATTAAGCATTAGTGAAGTTTGAACATCGCGAGTCAGAGATATGGCTCTGGAACAGCAATCATTAAACAACATGACCACTAGTTTGCCATTTTAAACTTGATTGGAAAATCAAAATAATATGCAATTATAAGTCTGTTTTTGGACTTTGTCCAAACAGGTATTACTGGTAACATATTATTAATAGAACACAATTTGAATGGCTACAGAAAGTACAAAGTAATATGTATTAAGATGTTTACATGTAGGCTGGTTAACTGAAAAACCCATATCTGCTCATCTGTGTGGTTTGGGTTCAGACTAATTTTGAAATAGTCATTTGACAGTTACTGTACTTTGTAAATAAACGTATCCAGTTAAAAAAACGAAATCCTACTGCCTCAGATTTCCACTGAATGTCATAAACATAAGGGCAAATAAAATAAATTACTGGGCAGGCAGGCTTTTTAATCTACTATCCCCCAATGAGTTGTACTCTTAGGTATGTTATTACTCAGAACATCATCATGATTTCACTACAGATGAGAAAAATTACATCCACGTTAGTTTTCATGATATTATTTCATTCACAACATAGAAGGAAGTAACCAAAATCAAAAACTACAATATTTTACTAGAAACTTACACATATGAATATACAATCCTTCTGTATTCCTTACTTGTGATTCATCATTTTGGATATAACCACCGGATACACTCATTCGTGATGATGTCATACTTGTTCTGAATGCAAGATGGATTATATACAAAGACAACACACATTAGGGAGTTCAGTGAACAACCTTTCTCCCCATACTGATCAGTAAATCTGTCTATGTAGTCAAATATTGCTTATCTACACTTCTGAGTCTGTATTTTCTAGTGTGATTCACACTTTTTATAACTAATCTCAGAATTATAAATCGGAATGAATTATTAATAGCACCCTTGATTCAAATGAAGTTCGGATAACAAATCGGATAGTCAATGGTATGGTAATTAAGGTTTGTCTGTAATTTTTTAAGATAATAATGGAGGAGTGGGGATGTCACTGCTGGTGATAAAAACACCCTAGGTGATGTATCATTATGCAAGTGGTGACAGTTCAGTACTAACTTAAGGGTTCCACTTGTTCATGTATACTTGAAACTGGTCAATGACAGAATTAATTAAAAATTACCTATGCACACACAACTTATTTAAAATATACTTCCTCATACATACTAACAGCTGAACAAAGTATTTATTGTACATAACACAGTTGTTGTCAATAAATCTATGATTTTTCTATGATTTCAGAAGTGAAAACTATAATAATAGTTAAGCAAGAATTCACCATTTGTGAATACCGGTACATATGATGGCTGAATGAGCCACATATTGATTGAACATTTTCTGTTTATTCTTCAATGTTTTTTTATCATTTCTCAAAATCATAATTCTGATATGGTTTATTTCTACAGCTTTACAGCTACCAACTGGTAAGACAACAGTAATGCATTTGGTTCCAAGGGAGAATCTGCCAGAACCCAATTCACAAGGTATCTATGATTATTCCTTTTTTATTACGGGACTATCGGGTGATATTTGTAATATAGAAGGAAATTTGAATTATAATAGAAATGAAGCTGATTAATTTCAAACAGTATGATAATTGTACTGTACATTCATTAATCATTCACTAATTTTTAATTTTGCTATTTTCACTATAAAATCTGCTGAATTAAATCCACATAAGCATGTAAAATAACAA
Source organism: Saccoglossus kowalevskii (assembly GCF_978046115.1). Classification (NCBI taxonomy): domain Eukaryota; kingdom Metazoa; phylum Hemichordata; class Enteropneusta; family Harrimaniidae; genus Saccoglossus; species Saccoglossus kowalevskii. The sequence goes on along the minus strand of NC_140644.1, from coordinate 20,159,259 downwards.
TTCATGGACATACCCAAAACAACATCAAAATAGTGAAAATATCAGTAAAAATAATTGGTAGCTAACAGATTTTGTTTTAATGCATCAGCGTATAAAAGATTCCATGGATAGCCAAAATAAATGAGAAAAAATAGCTTTGACAGGCAATGTGTTGAGCTCTGTGTTCTCCCATACTGTATGTACCAGCATTGTAAGTTATTTACTTATAAATTTTCATTGTAATAAACACAATTAGCATATTATTAGAGCATATAAGTACTTAAAAGGCCCTGGGAGAACAATGCATCTTCACTCATGCATTAATAAATAGATCAGAAAAAAATATTCTTCCTGATTGAGAGGAAGACAGGGAAAAATATTCACTATTTTGATTTTTGCTATCATGATATACATTGTACATACATGATTGTAACTTGATATGATATAGTGGCAAGAACTAAATAAATAAAAAATACAGGCCATTCATCTTGTATGTAAAAACTGCCTTCTGACCTCTATTTCATTGACCTTGTAGTTATTTTAAGAAAACAGATGAAGTTGGCTCTGATATACAGATAGAGTCCTTGAATATCTGGTGTCGGCTCGGTTACCATTGTGACATCACATCCTTGAATATCTGGTGCCCACCGGTTACCATAGTGACATCACATTGATTGTATAATGAACCTTTGTGAAAGTATTACTTGTGTTCTTGCAACTTCTTGCAAAAATATGATAGATCCATACTTGATTGTCATCATGAATGTGCTTTAAAGTAGGTAATTTGTCAGATTGAAGGGCAGAAACAGGTGATTACTATCAATATTATCAATACATAATTCCGTTAACCTTTGAAAGGGCGTTAAAAACGAATGAAAAAAAATGCCCAAAGGTTATTAGAATGGCCATTGCAGAGGATGAATTGAAACCATGGTAACTAGATCATTATAAAATCAGAGTTCCACTATTATTGGTTTTGTCTATTTGCTAGCATATACACATTTGATGTAAACTTCACGTTTCAGTTTTGGCATCTACCGTAAGTAAATGTAATGGTAAATGTGTTGAAAACATAATAAATGTGATGGACACTAAACTTAGTAGTTTATATAAACGCATACACGGCTCATAGAGCATATACGGTAAATCCCTATAACTTGAGTTTAGAAAGCTACCAGTCACATTTATTTCTAAGTCATTTCTGAAATATGTGTGATATTGATTTGGGGATTATGTTTACAACAATATCATAAGATACTATAGAATATATGTATTTATCACAGACAGAACACCTAAACCTGTCCCAAACTAAGATGTCTTGCTTAGTAGTCCAAAGATGAAATTTGGTTTACCGGTACACTACATTTATCCTAGACGAGTGGTGGTGTTATAGCAAAGATTTATTATCTTCCATGTTCACTCCAAGATTATATCTTTTTTACATCATGCAATACCTTTTTTTACGTGCAAGCTATATTCCCTACAACGAGACAATTCACTGAATGCTGTATATTGTCATGTACTTGGTTGTCCATTCCAGATCTGATCAATACATTGATTTCCTGAACACAGCACTTCTGAATTAATCAATATATATTGAATTGCAGTGGTTCTCACATCGCACATACACAAGTTAGGGGTCCCATATACTAAGTAAACAAAGATGGCAATGCCCATAGAAAAAAGACTCTACCAAGGTTCTGTTATGTAATTTCTGCCCGTGCAAACCTTGAAGGATTGGAAGAATCAAAGTTGATATTCTGTAAAACATGTCTTTTTCGCAAGCATGTCTTTTTAGCGAATTTAGCGAGAGCACTAATTCGCTAATTTAAGATGTCGCTAATGACTAAATTCAAAATGGTGGCCAAACCACACATGCACTTTGTAAACAACACAGAAAATGTAATAATCTGGAATGCTTCCTTATTACACTGGGCAATTTTTCTTTGTTTTTATGGAGGTGATAACTGCGCATTTGTTTTGGCACGCGACGGATAAGTACTGTAAAATGACTAATTTTCACTGGATTTAAATTTCGCTGATTTACCATTTCAGGCATATTCAGTGGGTTTATTCACGGTTTTATCATTTAGGTGATGTGTTCTATGCTAAATTTTACATATTCACTGGGTTTAAATTTAGCGCATTTTCCAGTAAGTGAAATAAACAAAATTAAAATTACAGTATTGTGAAAACAGGAAATCAACAAAAACAAGAGAGATTCGCTAAATCAACATTTCGCTATTGTCATTTTACCACAATTTGCTAAAATAGTATGTCGCTTTTTCAACATGTTTTACAGTGGCTTATAGCTGCCAGATCAAAAGGAAGATTGCATTGGGTTGCACATATTGATTATATGATGATCACCGCCATTTAAAGGTTCGTGTGAACATATGTCATACACTTGCCACATAAATATATTTCTCTTCTTTATTTACAGGACAAACAAAGCGAGGCAAAACAGAAGAGAGTAACTGCTGTGTTATACTGTGAAAAGAATATATGAAAAAAACAAAAGTTAAATAAAAGATAATTTACATAGTATTGATGCAGATGCTGTTAATGGTGGTGATATATATGTATAAACAGTTGACTACTTAGTACTAAGACTATCATTCAAATAATATAAAAAAAACAAAGACAGAGCTAAGATTATTCTTTTTTCGGTTCATGATACGCATATTGATAACTAAGTAGCCCGGAAAGTTCATGGACAAATACAATTATAATCAGATATAGAGAGTCCATTTAAAATATGACAATGCTACTAAGTAGTAATATGAAAAAGACAAACTTGTGTCTCAGGTCCACCTGTGAGGGCATGTGCCGGTACTCAATTTAGTAATTGTCTGGTAGATGTCACTTCAGTTGAAAGAAAATCGGACAAGCAACAAATTTTATGTCAAACTTCATATTGTTCAACACATTAGGCATCAGTTTGTGCCATTCACTTCATCCAGTACCGTAGGTGGATTTTTCAGGACCCTTTAAAAAAAAAAAAAGTCGAAAAGACATTTTCTTATTTTGCCATTTACATTTTTTGTGGGTATACATTGTTTTTTTATGGTGAGGGCACGTGTTATTTCCACAGTTCAGGGAGACTATCCTAACCAGGTATTAGCTATATGAACACCATGCTTAAATTACTTTAGTAGAATTTACTGTAGTGTTAGAAATAACAATTTGAAAAGGGTTTCCGTAATATACAAGCATAACCTAGCTCTGTCTTTTGTTCTTAAGAAAAAAAAAATTGAATATTAAACAAAACCATAAACTGAGAGATGAAAAGAAAAATTATAAATATCTTTTATTTGAATAAACTTTGTTTAGCATTTGTAAAAAAAATATTGATATGAAAAGATTATACACGTTATACAAGTCAGATTGCAATTATTACTGTATCTTTAATTGACTTGTTTCTTTTAATGTAAAAGAAACATCTTACTGTATCTCTGTTTTAGACATATAATTGGGGAGGGAGGGGTTTGAAATTGTGAGAGATTTAAGGGATGTTTTCCTACTTTGTACATACATACTTTGTACACTTGTAACTTGCTGTAAATGTTTTAATTTTATGGTATTGAGTGATATTGGAACCCCAAAGAACTTCTACAAAATATTGTGATTTTCACTTATTTGTCTCTCACAAATTAAACCATCTGAGCATCAAAGTCAAAGGCACATCTACAAAAAAGTTTATTTTCCAAAGATAATGCTGATAAAAACTTTTTTGTCTGTTTGGTCCATAATTAAGATTGAATTTAGTGATAATCACATAAAATGTGAACAAATTTACTTCATTTTGACAGAAAAAAAAATTTGCGCCTAAAAGGGTTAATACATTTCACAGTATGCTGTTAACAATGTCAGGTATAACTAAGTGTTTGATAGAAGTGGAAATTTGAAAACAGTTAACTAGAGTGCAAAGTTGTGTTGGTTGTGACACTTGTGATGTTGTTTAATTTATGTGTGCAATCACTGTTGCAGCACATAAATTTGAATCAATGAGGAGTCAACTTACAAGGCTGTGTGTGATTGGCTACTTGACCCTAACACCTAACTGTCGGACCAATCAGAAAATAGCTTGTTTGTTGACAGTTTTACAATTCGAGGGGGAGTTGGTACACTCTAATACATTGCTCATTAGAGATTAGAAGAGATGTCCTAGCCACCCAAAAGTTAAATACTGATCTATCCCTAAATACAGCTGGGAATGGATGCTTTCTGTCCAATCCACCAGCTGCATTGTGTTTACTCACAACGTTCGCCAGACAACTGTTTTCTCATTTCTCCAACTTTACCATGTCCTGTAATTATTATCAACCAGTGGTCTTACCGCATACAGTACAAGGGTCTTAATACTACCCAATATTGTTCTATTGTGCTAATAATAATACGGTACTTCTCTGTTCATAAAAAAAAAACTTAAAAAAAAAATACATAAAATGCCAAATGACTGTTTGTGTTACTTTGTACAACATTTGATAATGTCTGTACGGTACTTCTTTTATGTGGTTGTTGTGATTTTTTGACTTAATTGGTTGCCAGTGTATAGAAGCCTACATACCCAAGTGTGTCCACCCTTACATGCACACAACGCATGGACATTTCATCTCGCTTGGTAATAGACAAATTCACAGTTATATCACTATTGATCCACATGAGCATGGGATGTACTGTGTAGCAGTGTTCATTCTTTTTTGTTGACACCAAGATTTTCCCGATTGCTCTGGAAATTGATATGTCAAATATTTCTGCTGATAGATGGCAATGGATAGCATGTTGGGAATGACTGGGTAATGTATTGACTGGCATCACTTATGCTTTGTGATCCCAAATCTGATCATCTCATACTGTGAAATACTTTATTTTAGCTGTAATTAATTTTCGCTGAAAAGGCTTTTTGGGCGTTTTGTATGAAATTTATTTTCACTGATTTTTGACGAGTTGAATGTCAAATATAGGAAAAAAAGTATATTCGCTGGATTTTAATTTCACGGAATCATCCCTTCAGCAAAAACAGCGAAAATAAATTCCAAGTGAAAATACAGTACTTTTAACCTGCAATATATTCAGTGGTAATGGTTATCATTACATTTTTTTTTTAAATATATTTTTGTGCCAGGCGACAGTTCCGGACATTGAGTGTCACTGTTGTCTCTCCTGACAACTTTTTTTTTTTTCTGTATGTGCAAATTGCAAGTGCTAGTGATGACACATAGTGCATTTTGCCACAGAAGTCGTATTCATGTTTGGGACTACATGACTACAGGGCTGTGTGGCCATCTCTCTGTCAAATGGCAATTGTATTGCGCTATCCTGGTGTCAACCAGGCCCGGTCGAACACAAGCACCTGCGGACCTTAACCAAGGTTCCCCCAAAGTCGCATTCGTTAGTGAATAAATCTCGGCCAGTGGAATTGGCCTGCCCATTGAGTCTGTGGCACACTCACCCAGGGTAGGGGTCGACCCTTTGATGTTCAGCCTAAGGTAGGATTTGAACATGAGTCTGATGCGACAACCACTATGCTACCAGTGACCGGTTCATTACATTTATTATTAATATGGGAACTGCTTTTGATGATGTATGGTATGCCAAGTGCTTGAATCAAATTTTTTTGTTTTCATCCAAGTAATTCATTTAACTCAACATAACATTGGTATCTCTACAACACACTTGTATATTTTTAACATAAATTGGAGTTGTTCACTGTACGTTCTATAAAAAAAAATCAACTTGATGAAACTTTTTCAGGTTGGCTTTCAAGGAGTTTTTCCTTCAACCTCCTATAGAAACTATTTTGCCACCTCTGAACTATTTTTTGTTGCTTCTATTTTCATTGTGAATCTCTAAGATTTGTTTTTCAATCTATTTCAATTCTTTTTGGAACTTTGTAACTACATGTTCATATAAACAACTTTGATATTTGTGTATATAGCAGTAAGAAGCTATTACAAGCCATTATGTAATGATTGTGCTATTGTGATTTCACATTGATATTTTACTTTTAATACACCCTGTGTGGACACTCATTATGAATGTGATAATACAGGGTATCAAATGTATTCCTGAGAAAAAGGGGGAGGGATCACATCATAGTCTTTTAGATTCTATGTTGGCAGTTTTTCTTCAGCAATGTGTACATGTTAAATAGCTTCTGTATGTATGCCAGTATTAGGACTACATAGCCAATTGGCAGTGTGTATTCATAGGGGTAATATTATCACTAATATCTGTACACCCCGCCCTACTTTTTATAGTAGCTCTACATCTTTCTGGATAAAGGCTAGGAAATGTACAGAAATATTTTAAAACTATTTATGATTAAAAATAGAAATAATTGTATTATTATTTGTATACGAGTTTTGAATACTGGTCAGAGAAATGTTTTTTTATCAACTGTTTTTGGGGGGTTGGGGACATTTTTTGTGACAGTTTTCAAAATGCAAATCATTTCTGTCATGAAGACAAGAAAAAAAAAAATCTGTTTTGGTTTGGCATCAGTGAAGAAAACTAATGCATCTAACACTCCCTTAAAAAAACATTTACCTGTTGGTTTTCTTGCATTCTAACTGATTCAACAAATATCTTGTGAGCAAATCAGAATTGGAATTGCACCACAGTTTGTAAGAAAAGGAGAGAACTTAGGTTACAGAAAAAAAGACGACCAAGGATATACAAAAACATTTTGTTTCTGAGAAGTCTCTATGTAACTAATGTTGACATTTATAACTCTTATACAATAATTAAAATTTTTTTTTCATATTTTTTCCCCCTCATTGCATCACTATAGTTGCATACAAATAAATATTGTATATATATTCTGCTTTGTGTTTGCATGCATGTTTTACGCTTACCATTAATTTTCAATTCTTTTTATTTTTGGCATATGTGTGTGCAGTGGGTGTTATATACACGGGTTAATAATATACAACATGCGAATGTTCACAGTCAAATAAAGATGATTTTTATAAAACAATATTGTTTCATGTTAAGCTGTTTTCCCACACAATGTTACTCTGGTATCTATGTTGTGTATTTTTTTTTTTGTATTTCATAAATAAATGGCCAGTAAATTACGTATGGGACTTTGGAAACATGTTCGGGTAATTCGGATAATCGGTGTTTGGTTAAATCAAGGTTTGACTGTATTGGCTTGGATTCCATAGGTTCATATGTAAAATTGAATTAAAAAAGTATGACATGGTTGCTAACCAACTGCCATTCTGGATGAGAAATATTTTTTAGCTCAGCAGTCTACTTTGTTGGTCGGAGCTTATCATATGAGTGATTGTCCGTTGTCAGTGTAAATTTTTTACTTTTTCAACTTCTTCTTGAAAACTGCTAGCTGGTTGCTTTGATACTTTGTGTATATGTTCCTTGGGTAGACCTCTCTTAGATCTTTAATTCTCTAATTTTGGTGAATATTTTTGGTAAAAAATGATATTTTCAACTTCTTGTTAAAAACCATACTGTTGACCACTCTCAGATTTGTTCATTTTGTGATATCGTCAATTCTCTAATTGAAATGTGCTTTGCTGTGCAAACAGGGGAGCTATGTCAGCTGAGAGGCTGCTAAATAATTTTGACTTGTATCACTGCTCCAAAACTCCAAAGCAATCGTGATGAAGTATACCAGTCTTCTCACCTATACTAAATGAAATGTTATAACAATATGGACCATGCTTGCTTAGAAAAGGTTGTAAAACTAGATATTCTACAAATAACAAAGTGGTGGTGGTTTGATGAGATCCTGTCTTGAATGATTGAGTGTATTTTGCTTTATTCGTCCTCTCCCCACCTCACCTCCGCACGGTATACACGTGTATTTCGTCCCGTCTTCCCTAATTTCTTACTAGTAGTGTTAAATACTTATTTTGCTTGAAATTAATTTTCGCTGAAGGAATGATTCAGGGAAAATAAAAACCAGCGAATATACTACTTTTCCTATATTTTACATTAAACTTGTCAAAAATCAAGAAGTATTTTACAGTACGTGATTTGAAAATGTTTGCGATAGCACGGCTGTGTTTACTTCAGCCTTGCATGTCGGCGTGAATGGTGCCCTCACCGGCCGAACGGCATCAGAGGTTTTGAGCAACGCGGAGGGCGCAACTCACGCTATATCTTGTGTATCCTCGGGAGCGGACATCCGGGCATTTTCTACGCCTGGCAACCCTCGCGATGAAAACAAAGACCAAAACTCGCAGAAAACGGTACTTTGCGATGGTTGTTGAGAGTCCCCTGAACAGTGTAACAAGATTATCCCTACGCGTGTAACATATATGAATTTGGTTGTTCAGAATTACTTCAAAGTTGAGTTTGTGTTGTTTTCTCGAGTTTCCACCGGCGTTCCACAGAAGCGGGCACAGAGCCCGTAGAAATACGTGGTACAATGGTGCGCGTCTTAGCAACGTAGAACGTCCGTGACGTAGCTCCGCCCCGAGGATTATTCAATGCATGCTACAAAATCTTACAATAATCTCATGGAAGCCCTCGGGGGGTATCGGCGCCAGTGTTAAAATTGTGTCGTTTAAAAGGGCGGTGATCGTCGCACCGCGTTCTTTTCGATATGGGACTCATAGCGACGTATACAACGCGTGTAAAATACATTGTTTGTTTACATGAAATTCGAACACGCACACGCTATGACCGTATGTCGCATGCGCAGTTGACGACTCCCGCTTTAACTAATGTGTAAAAGAAATGTGTTTTTTCGACTGACTATGTCGAGACATGAACACAAATAAAAGTTGTTTGTCTGGTTTTGAGGACAGGCTTTACTTTGTTTATGGCGGAGTGTCGTTACCTACTCACGTGCGAGAATTGAGTCCCAAGATAAAACAAACGCAAAGACTCACGGGTAGACACGTGTTTGTAAACACGCTATGGTCGTCTGCCGCAAATGTGATACATTTCATACTGTTGGAGTCGTTCATTTTATAAACACCGCCATCATACGAATAATAGCTGCACCGGAAAATGTTATTTTCAGAGCAGCAATGATGAACACATTTACGTACTTGGCATGTAAGGAAATGTTTTGGTTTCGATGGTATGGCCTTGGATATACAAGGGGTCGGCAATGTAAATATGTTTGTTTCCGCAACACTGGTCAATAAGTCTGCAATTCTTTTCCAAGCTTAAGACATCTATACAAATTTGGTTATAGAGAAATATCTGTTCTTTAAACGCGGAAAATATTCCCAAGACTCTGCACTTTACGTGTTTTAATATCATTTATGTTGCGAATGTCTCTAATACAATCATTTGTCATGAGAGAAAAAATAAGTTTCTTCACCCTTATTAATAATAAATATCCATCATATATACAATTTATTTCACTTTTAAATTATCATAACCCTTTTGCTTTTCTGTCTTTATCAAAGTATATTTCATGGTTTCAAATTAAGAGGCAATATTATTTCTAATGTTGACTAAGGTGGCATGATCATTATTTTGTTTTTTGTAAACTGTTTGTACATAAGGACAATAATCTACGTTGGTTTGGAATTCAGGAGCGAGCCAGCGTGCTCGTCTGAACACAGTCACTAGGACATTCAGACGCTGCGCTCTGTACAACTGCTTTGTATTATGGTTGTATTTGAAAAGAGGGAATTACTATCCCTATTTTCAGGACTTTTATTTATTTCATGAATTGACAAAACCAAAGTACTAGTAATTCAATGTTTTTAATTCTCGAGTGCTGAGAAATCCTAATACTTTCATTAGTAGTAAAATTAATATAATTTTTTCCCCGATTTTTTACCACTGCACTGCACTAATAAAAAACAATATAGCGGCGAAAAATCGGAAGGTGAGTTATAGTAAACTGTAACTAATCGGTCTATTGAGTTTTTATCTATCAAGTGACTATTTTCAATATTGTTACCACTAGGTGGCGCTATCGGGAAGGGCGAGATAGGCGACGCTTTTGTTTGAGTATTTGTTTTAGGGCAAGGAAGATGTGTACCAGGAATGTTTCATCATAGTTCCAGTCAAATATTAATAATATGTGATATGCCCCGGTGATATGACAGTTAAGGGTTTTTATGCCAACAATAAAAAGTTTAAGCGAAGTATGTCCTCGCGAGTTTGACAATACGCATTGCGCGTGTCCACATAACTGGAACCGCGGTTTTAAGTCAACTTTCACAGAAATACTCGTGTGTTTTATATTAATACCATGATGACGGAGATGAATTGCATAGTAAAAAAAATGTATAACCGAACAAAGACAGAACGGATGCTGGTCTGCGGCGTTTCCCGCATTTCCGGTCTACTTAAACTGATGTAACCAACGTGCATGTAAGTTTTCCTGACCTCTGACCAACGTCATTGGGGAGCGATTGGCCAGCGAGATCGTTAATGTTTCCTCTTTGCTCAGAACTGGTACAGCAGTGGCATACACTCACAATGTGGCAATTGGTTTTCTCCGCTGCCGCGATTTTGGCTCTGGCACACGGTGAATACGACGCAGTAAGTACACTTTATTTTTGAGGTGGTTAAAATCCAAAAATCCAACTTGCAAAGTCCATGATTTGCATTTTGGCAATGACAGACATAGTGTCAAGGATAACTGTCTACAAAAAACGAAATAAGTCTGTCGATTTCTGAACTTCTCAAATATGAGAATAGATGGATTAGATACGGGCGATGTGTTGCTTGTTTACTACTAGTAGGTCTCTTCAGTTTTGACAACTTTACGGATGAAGTAGCCCCAGCAAACGAACATTCATTACGATGACATGCAAGTATGTGGCTACTTCCGGTGCAATTGTTTTCATAACGATAGCGTGATAACCGGTGATATGTAGTAGCAATGTTTAAGCTTTCTGACAGCCCGGGTTTCTGGAGTAGCTGGCCACGTGGCTTCCGCCGGTAATTAGTCCGTAATAAAATTGAAAACAAACAACAAATTTATATAATGCTTGTTGCGCAGGGGGTGATTTGACTATTAAAAACTAACCTTACACTGGGTAATTTCGAATGCCATACCCGTATGTAGGGAATTTGACAGTGCCCGGAAATTTGACCTCAGCGATAATATGACGGGTCATTTTGAATGTAATATAAAATGAAGGAGTATCAAGTGTTTAAAGTTGAACTGAAGAACAGAAATAGAAATGGTCACGTTCAACAATAAATGGACAGTGGAGCTTCATCAACAAATGTATATTTGACACTGATGACAAATTCCCCGATTTTACGGGTCCTCGTTCGCGATTAATTCATACTTGACTCATAGACTGTATATGTATATGCGTCAATGTGTGTGGTGACAGACGTATCGAAAATGTTATTCCTTGTGGTGTGGGTCATCCAGATACCAGGGCTAAGATAACCCCCCGTGTATAACATGTGCTATTAATCACGCAGTTTACGTCACAAATACGACGATGTTGTTTTAATCTGGCCTATGTCACACTCGCTACGATTTCAACCGTTGACTTTCTTAGAATCGCGTTAGGTGTTTGTTTGTTTTTTCAGCGAGGGAGGGCAAAACTGTTGTGTTTGCGTATGTCGAACGTCGATACCCACATGAACGTTGTACATATGCGAGGATCATAAGTACGGTTCATTTATTCGCTGGATCTGTTAAACCCAATCGCGAGGTTTCCGGCAGAGCTTAGTCCTCTGCTACAAACAACATCTTGGGAAATACCTTCCAACATATTTGTGACACAGTTTTCTGCCAATACAATTGCCTTGTCTGTGATAAAACCGATGTGGAACATTATTTCGTGAAATATATCAAAACACTCGACTTTACAAATCAAACAATAACTATACACAAACTGACGTCATCATTTTGTTATGTGGGCAACATGATGATTCATCGGGACTGTCCATCGTCTATTGTCGGTTTCCTAAAGGTACCTAACGTGGCCCCACGCAATAGTAATAACAATGAACACCCTAGTATTAGTACAGATATCTAGGCAGTCTGTTCGACTTTTCCACGTTGACCTCGCTCTCCTTAACAATTCAATTGAAACTGACATATACGGGACAGGCCTGGTATCTGTGTGTATTGTCTACATATCGCCAACACGACGATTTAATCAGCTGTTTATACTTTATATGTTCTTGCACTATTGACCACACCGATTTAAATCTACAGAACACGCGTCTCGCTTTCATACAAGAGATCGTTGACTTTTGATTTACCGGTATAACAAATTTTCCTTGGGCTGATCCTTGGCTAACACTTCGATGCGCAAGCTTGACAGAAAAACAAATTTAGTACTAGATGTACTTGGCGTATTACGCGCAAATGAAGCTATGAATGGCTATAATATTGGAAGTATACCGAGTTTATGCGTATAAAAAACAGGAGACGGGAACATCGCATCAGTGTAAGATATGGCGGGCGCAAACGAGATTTGTACGGGGAACTTGCAACTTCCCAGGGAAAGTCATTATTAATGTTGCAATTACATCACCAACTCCCCACATGGTTAAAGCGACCACAAATAAGACTAGTACGGACAATTCACAATTGTCTTTGTATGTTGCAATATAAAAACAGACAACAACTTAGCCATAGTACGTACCTAGACAAAAGTCAATTAATTCAAAATCAAGTGGCGCCATGTCACAAAATTTAGCAAATGATTTTCATAATATTAGATCATTTGATAGCTAGGGAGTTTGCTAACTCCCCGTGCATATTTTGTTTACGTCCGCTGTAAAATCAATCAATCAAAATAAAGTGGTTAATCACACATACAATAACGTGCATAGGATATGAATTGTAGAAAAAATCAAATCAACAATTTCAGTCTCCTCCTCTTACCGAATATCTCCAAATTAACTTAACTGGATCACAGCCCCTCAACACTTGAGGGACTCTGACTGAATGTTGTGATCGACACTGAAGCCACACATGCATCATACATATGTCAAATATGGCTGGCTATGCTGTTCTCAAACAGGTTATCATCATGGTGCACTGCAATCTTTCGGCGAGGAATGTTATTATCTGGGATCTGAGCAGAGGGCGTGTCGAATTCATTATGAATGATGAGATCCGGGAAAAAATGTTTTCGTGATACGGCTCATTCGTGTGATGTCTTGCCAAGTTACAGTCCAAATGCTATGGTATGATATTTAACCGGTTACTGTGTCACGTGATATTTTGTTCCGACCACCTCCTCAAAAGTCGCCTTGTTAAAATACTAAAATTTTAAAACAGCCTTTCAAATCTACATATATAACTCCACGACTTGTGTGGTAAATGTTCTGATTGAAGCACTGCCAACTTTTAGATTGAGCCAAGTTTGGATATGCACCAGCCGGTGACCGCGTGTGTCGTAAACTAGCCTATAACTGATTGCAAAAGTGTTGTGAACGCATCGGAACCCTTATTTATTTGTTGTGTTTCACACAGCAACCACATAGTCTCCTGTCCCAATTGAATTCGAACACAGAGATTCGCCCTGTAGATTTAGCTTCATGGTTTCATCAAATGAATGTACAGTGTACGCTTTTAGATTGAATGCTGTGACTCAAAATGCAGTGGCGGCGGCACGGGGGCACAGTCAGCTGGCGCACACGTGATAATAAAATAATTCATCTTGAATGACGCATAAAACTAAATAGTCTCTTATGCGTCATTCAAGATGGCTAACCCCCACATAGTAAATATCGTATTTATTTTATTATCACGTGTGCGCCAGCTGACTGTGGGCGGGGGGGGGGGTATCCGCCCTCACCCTCGAAAATGTTAACCCAAGCTGAAACACTTTGTGTATTTGTGTCGATGCGACACAGTTGAAGAGGAATGCCTGTCTTGCACCTCAAAATACAGGAAATGGCGCTTCAGAGGGTCTAGATTTCAAAAAATTGTCTGGAGAAGCATGCCCCCCGTACGGTGAGCAGATCTTGCCCCCGTGCAAAATCTCGTGCCCCGCCGGCCTCTGAAATGGTTGTTGAAAACCGTCCAACCAATCACAGCAATTGTCACTTCGCTGTCTTAAACTGATTGTTACTTTTTAGCTCCCTTGCGTTGTCATCAAAGATGATGATTTTGTCAAAGATGACAAAGCGGAACTGTCCATTGATGTGATTGTCCGTCGTCATCCGTCAACGTAAACTACTTGGCCAATTGATACTTGGTATGTAGGTACCTTGGATGGACCTCTGTCAGATTTGTTTATTTCGTGATGATATCTTCAATTCCCTATTTTTTTCGCCTTATTATTAAAAACTAACATCCCAATTGTTTTGATACTTGGCATGTAAGTATCATGACCTCCATAAAATTCGTAACAAGATGATAACAATTGTAATTTCCATGGCAACAACTAAATAAACTACCATGGTTGTGATATGTCGGAACGTTGTAGGAACACTACTGACCATGGCATAGAACATTATCAACTTTGTTTTGAGGAAGACAGTTTACAAAGACAGCAGAGATATTTCGGCCGTTATATCGCGTGTCCATGTCTAACTGCAAATTAAACATCACTACCACTGAAAACCTAATTACAGATACCTGCCTCGATACTGTACAAAATGAGAGATGTTCATTCAGCAGAAGACTTCATACGAATATTTCACCGCCCTAAACCCCCGTCAGGGCCCGGCTATCATGACGAAGGTACGTTCAAATTTCTCTTCCTTGATCTTTTTCTTACACATTGCAAAACTTAAAGGCGGAAGTCGTCGCGCCACGCATGCGCGAGATATATAATATGAGTGTCATATAAACAAAGATGGAGACTGTTGCGCAGATCATGGAACTATAAACCCCGATAGTTCCATGCGCAGATCAACGAGTACAAACTGAGACGTTACCAAGCTTTAATTAGGTTTTTTAGGTGATTGAAAGGTATCGAGGGAGTTAATGCTGGTAATTAGTGCAAGTCGCGCCATTTTCATTATACAAGCGCATTGGATGGTGGGGGAAATCAATGTTTATCAACACAAATGTCGCACATGTGCAGCGCGACGACCAACGCCCTTTGTTCATTTAAGTAATTGTCCGTCGTCGTCTGTCCACTCGCCCGTCGTCCGTCAACAATTATTTTCTGCTTTTTATTGAAAACTACCTAGCCAATTTCTTTCATTGATACGTGGCAGTATCTTCATTTTTTCAAATTGTTATCGAATATTTTTCAACTTCTCGTTGAAAACTACCGGCTCAATATTTTGGATACTTTGTATAAAGCTTCCTTGAGTGGACTTTTATCAGATTTTTTAGTCCGTGACAATATCTTCAGTACTTTATTTTTAGCGATTATTTTTGTCATTTTTGGTGAAAATGCTATTTCGATTTCTTCTTGAAAACTACAGGCTCAACTACCTCGATACTTGGTATGATTTGTAACAATCGCCATAACAACTATATAAACTACGCAGTTGTGATAAGGCAAGAACTTTGTGGTAGCAATAATCGTGGCAAATAAGTAATAGTGAGGTCGCTTGTTAAAAATAGAACAGGATTCACGGTCGTCGCGTTGCGCGTGTGCGTCATTTGTGTTGATAAACAATGCGATCTTCTAATGAAATCACGAGTATGAGGTTTGACCTGAACGGACTTGCACTAATTACCACCGGTGACTCCTTCGTTACCTTCCAATCACCTAAAAATGCCTAATTAAAGCTTGGTAACGTCTCAGTTTGTTCTCGTTGGTCTTCGCAACAGTCAAAGTCGCCATCTTTGTTTATTATTATACCCATATTTTGTGCGTGCGTGGCGCGACGACCACCGCCTTTTAAATAGTTTGCCTTATGCTAATTACATGGGCGACCGAACGAGTTCTGACCTATGAATCCAGACGTTATCCATATTGTAGATCCACAACCGTTTTTCTGAGATGACTACGCCGACTTCATCCAATCTTCGCATGATGACTGTTAGGTTACATGATTCTGAGCACACGCTTTATTTTCGCGTCTCGATTAAAGAGGGGGAGTCGTCATCAACGCATGCGCCAAATTGTCATAGCGTGTCATTGTTTACAAACAAGCGTCTACCCACGAGCCTTTGCGTTCCTAGCGTGTGTTGTTATCATCGCTTGGGACTCAATTCCCGCGCGTGCGCAGGTGACGACCATCCCTCTTTAAATGTGTCCGACTGGCAACCATTTTAAATATTTCCCCCTGTTTCTATACTATCGCTTCTTATTCTATGATATGCATATGTATTACCAAATATGTCACACTTTACACATGCATTGTATAAAATTGATGTGCATATATTACGAGGTTAATACGAAAAGTATGCACGAATACAGTCTTTTGATCACATCGACCTACGCGTAGCATTTTCCGTCCCTCTGCTTGTAGTAATAATTTAATATGAGATAACAGGATGGCCAGGAAAAAACGTTTCGCCAACAATTGCGTTGAGTGGATGAATTCTACAAATTTATACCTAACTGGAAGCCGGTACTAGAGTTAGATTAAACCTGGGGTAACATTTTCCCTCGAACACCTGCCCGGCAGCTGAGCTCAGCAAACATTGAAAGATTTTGTATTGTGACATTAGTACTCGCAATTGGTTCCCGTAATTTGAATTTCCAGTTGCATGTTGGGGACGAAATTAATTGAATAAATATGTTTCTTCTTGATTAGCTCCGCCGTCGACTTTGTCGAGCGGAGCTTATCATATGAGTGATTGTCCGTCGTCGTCCGGCGTCCGTCGTCGTCCGTCGTCCGTGTCAATTTTTAGCTCCGCTGTCGACTTTGTCGAGCGGAGCTTATCATATGAGTGATTGTCCGTCGTCGTCCGTCGTCGTCGTCGTCGTCCGTCGTCGTCGTCCGTCGTCGTCGTCCGTCGTCGTCCGTGTCAATGTTTTACTTTTTCGACTTCTTCTTGAAAACTACAAGCCTGAATGCTTTGATACTTAGTGTATATGTACCTTGGGTAGACCTCTCTTAGGTTTGTTCATTTCATGTTGATATCTTCAATTCTCTAATGTTGGTGAATATTTTTGTCATTTTTGGTAAAAAGTGATATTTTCGACTTCTTGTTAAAAACCGCAAGTGCAAATGCTTTGATATTACATATATAGGTACTACATGTGGACCTCTCTCAGATTTGTTCATTTTGTAATGATATCTTTAATTCTATAATTTTGGTGAATATTTTTGTCATTTTTGGTAAAAAGTGATATTTTCGACTTCTTGTTAAAAACCGCATGTCCAATTGCTTTGATACTACATATATAGGTACTACATGTGGACCTCTCTCAGATTTGTTCATTTTGTGATGATATCTTCAATTCTCTAATTTTGGTGAATATTTTTGTAATTTTTGGTAAAAAGTGATATTTTCGACTTCTTGTTAAAAACCGCAAGTCCGATTGCTTTGATATTACATATATAGGTACTACATGTGGACCTCTCTCAGATTTGTTCATTTTGTGATGATATCTTCAATTCTCTAATTTTGGTGAATATTTTTGTAATTTTTGGTAAAAAGTGATATTTTCGACTTCTTGTTAAAAACCAATAGATCAATTGCTTTGATATTACATATATAGATATTACATGTAGACCTTTCGCAGATTTGTTCATTTTGTGATGATATCTTCAGTTCTCTAATTTTGGTGAATATTTTTGTCATTTTTGGTAAAAAGTGATACTTCTTGTTGAAAACTGTAAGTCCGATTGCTTTGATATTACATATATAGGTACTACATGTGGACCTCTCTCAGATTTGTTCATTTTGTAATGATATCTTTAATTCTCTAATTTTGGTGAATATTTTTGTCATTTTTGGTAAAAAGTGATATTTTCGACTTCTTGTTAAAAACTGTAAGTCCGATTGCTTTGATACTATTCATATTATTCATTTTCTAATGATGTCTTCAGTTCTTTAATTGAAATGTGCATTGCTAACAGCGGAGCTATCTCAGCCGATAGGCTGCTTGTTTACTTTTTCGACTTCTTCTTGAAAACTACAAGCCTGAATGTTTTGATACTTGGTGTATATGTACCTTGGGTAGACCTCTCTCAGATTTGTTCATTTCATGATGATATCTTCAATTCTCTAATTTTGGTGAATATTTATGTCATCTTTGGTAAAAAGTGATATTTTCGACTTCTTGTTAAAAACTGCAAGTCCAATTGCTTTGATATTACATATATAGGTACTACATGTGGACCTCTCTCAGATTTGTTCATTTTGTAATGATATCTTCAATTCTCTAATTTTGGTGAATATTTTTGGTAAAAAGTGATATTTTAGACTTCTTGTTAAAAACCGCAAGTCCAATTGCTTTGATATTACATTTATAGGTACTACATGTGGACCTCTCTCAGATTTGTTCATTTTGTAATGATATCTTCAATTCTCTAATTTTGGTGAATATTTTTGGTAAAAAGTGATATTTTCAACTTCTTGTTAAAAACCGCAAGTCCAATTGCTTTGATATTACATATATAGGTACTACATGTGGCCCTCTCTCAGATTTGTTCATTTTGTAATGATATCTTCAATTCTCTAATTTTGGTGAATATTTTTGTCATTTTTGGTAAAAAGTGATATTTTCAACTTCTTGTTAAAAACCGCAAGTCCAATTGCTTTGATATTACATTATATAGGTACTACATGTGGACCTCTCTCAGATTTGTTCATTTTGTAATGATATCTTCAATTCTCTAATTTTGGTGAATATTTTTGTCATTTTTTGGTAAAAAGTGATATTTTGGACTTCTTGTTAAAAACCACAATCATTTATGGTGAATAATTATATTTTTGAATTCTTGTTGAAAACAGCAAGTCCTATTGCTTTGATACTATACATATTGTTCATTTTCTAATGATATCTTCTGTTCTTTAATTGAAATGTGCATTGCTAACAGTGGAGCTATCTCAGCCGAGAGGCTGCTTGTTTAATATAAGGCCATACATAATGGTAGATATTAATGATGTTACGGATGGGTGATCGCAGTGGTTATAACGAAAGTTATGTAATCGTAGTTAACCATAAGAAACGTTTTTCTGTTGCTTTATTTAGGTCCTTCGGGGACAGATCTGCCAGTGGTCCCAGTGGGACCTCCTGGCATCCCTGGTCTACCGTCCGGGAATCCTTACGTGCCTGATGTCTCTGGGGGCGGTTCGGACGAAGTTGAACATGGTAAGACTTGTTTATCCGGTGTCATAGTAAGTTACTTGCACGGGGAAATATGTGTAGATTGTTATGGTCCAATCTATGCATTACAACAACACAGCTGCCTGCCAGATTGCGTCGTGTTCCCATGCGCGTGTACAACAAGTGTAAAGCACACTCTTTATTTTTAACGTCTATTTTCGCGTACAACATGGAGGTAAAATAAGATTATACTTTTAAATTTGTATTTTGAATTATATGTTTGGGACAACCTTTAAATGAGCTCTTCAACGTGTTTGTTGATATCAGATTTTGTCCCTGTAATTACTTAATTTAATCATTTTTGCCTTGCCCGTAGTATAGTATAAACGAAGGGGAAGGTATAGTAAGCAAAATATTTTGGCGTCGTTGTTGTTGTTGTTGTTGTTGTAGGCGTGACTTGTGGGTGTGATAACTCAAGTAATTTTTACACGATCGGTTTCAAATTTATATATGTTATAAACAAACATGCAAAGATGGCCAAGTTCGATGTTGGTGTACTTTGCTTGCATAATTAATGAGAGATGGCTACTGATTGGTTTTCGCTTGTGGGCGTGATAACTCGAGTAATTTTTACACGATCGGTTACTAATATATATATATACATATATATATATATATGGTATAAACAAACATGCAACTATGAACAAGTTCGATGTTGGTGTACTTTGCTTGCATAATTAATGAGAGATGGCTACTGATTAGTTTTCGCTTGTGGGAGCGATAACTCGAGTAATTTTTACACGATCGGTTACTAATATATATATGGTATAAACAAACATGCAACTATGAACAAGTTCGATGTTGGTGTACTTTGCTTGCATAATTAATGAGAGATGGCTACTGATTGGTTTTCGCTTGTGGAGGCGTTAACTTGAGTAATTTTTACACGATCGGTTACTAATATATATATGGTATAAACAAACATGCAACTATGACCAAGTTCGATGTTGGTCAGTTTGATCAGATACACTTAATATACATTTATCCGTATCAAAGTACACATGTACGTTATATGCGGGGGGGGGGGGAAATATGTGTAGATTGTTATGCTTCAACCTACACATTACAACAACAACACAGCTGCCTGCCAGATTGCGTCATGTTTCCATGGGTATGTACAAACAAGTGCAAAGTACACTCTTTATTTTTAACGCCCATGGAGGTAAAATAAGATTATACTTATAAATTTGTATTCTGAATTAATTTGTTGGGACACCCTTTAAATGAACCCTTCAACGTGTTGATACCAGATTAATTTAATCATTTTATTTCATTGTTTTCTAACCAAGATTCAGCTGAGTAAATTTACTAGTGACTTTTAAAAGGTTGATTATGTACCATTATACTGTGATGATCTTTTGTTACTGGCATTTCTTATATTATAACGGTAGCTTAATCAAAGGGGAACCTTCTAAGCCCAGGGATTGCACCAAAGAATCATGGGACACTATTGTTTATGTTGTTTACAAAGTTAATCTATCTTTTGTTATCCATTGTAATTTTAATCCAGAAATTAAATTTGTTGTGAAATCAGGCTTAACTGGAAGTGTCCCTTTAAGGTATAGATGTAGGTCCGTGGGCACTTGGCAGTGATTTTTTTTTTGCTTTTTATTATCCAAACAATCTTGGCTATAGACTGTTAAAATTTCGCTGCACTGTGAATAGTGAAACATACTCAAATGAGACAGGTACAAACATTCTCTTTTTTGAATGCTTAAGCTCAACGTAATTAATAAGAAAGAAACATGGCAAAAAAGTAATGATGGAATCTCCATATTATGCACTAGAGTATATTTAACTTTTAATCACCGACGCGTGCCTCGGTTTCCTATATTTTAAAATCGTTTTTTGAGTACGTTCCAACATTGACAAAACTCCGAAATGTTAACTGTATCTAGCAAAGACTGTCTGGGTAAGAAGAAGCAAAAACAAACCTTAACCCAACCAACGTTTTTTGTGTCTGAATCTATGTAAATATGAACAATTCAAAACTGTTCCATACCGTTTCTAATGATTCTGTATGTAAACTGGTCAGTATTAGATATCCAGTCATCGTTATACTCATATGTGTGTCCTCTCTCCCCTCAGATGACCCATATTCAATCGTCGCCGATTTGCCACCATGCGTCCCAAGACTCGCGATGGTGCCGATACCCAAAGATCGAGACCCAGCAGTATTTCTGTGGCCTCCATGTGTGGAGCTACATCGTTGTGGCGGATGTTGTAACAACGAATTATTTGTCTGCGAGGCGACTAAGACCAACAGCGTGGACGTGAAGGTAAGCTTTCAAATCACCCATCTGTCTCGTCGCATGTTTTCCCGTTATCGATCCTTAAAACATGCACTTTCGTTCTATATTGTTTAACAACGACAAACTTGGTACTGGTAAAGATATTAATGTGACACTTGTTTTATAGCTGAACAATGTGCCACTGATCCCCAAAAGTATGGTCATGTTTATCATCTTGATAACTACAATATACTATGTGTATTCCCGGGGTTATATCAAATACAATGTTCGTTTGACATCTTTTATGTAAGGGTTATAACAATATCATAGACTCTAGTCTGGTGTAATAAGTCCAAAACACTGTATACCCTGGGATGAAAGATTGCTTACTAAAACGGAAAATCGATTGTATATATTTTCACTTAAATGGCGGTGGTCGTCGCGCGTATGTGTGATTTTTTTTGTTGATAAACATTAATTTTTCCATAATCTGATGCGCTCTTTCAATGAAAATCATGAGTAGAGTTTTGACCTGGGCGCGAATTGCACTAATTACCACAGGTGACTCCTTCGTTACCCTTCAATCTCCAAAGTTAGTTAAAGCTTGATATCGTCGCAGTTTGTACTCGTTGGGCCGCGCAACAGCCAAAGCCGGTATCTTTGTTCAGATATCTCGCGTATGCGCGGCGCGACAAACACCGCCCTTTAAAATCCTACGTAGGTAATTTGTCACGAGTGCCACCCGGGCATTATTGTTTGTAATATCAGAGGTTGTACATTTTCCAGGTGTATCGAACTAGTTTCGACCAGAAAAACCCCGAGGCGTTACCAGTGGAAGGAATACAGACGTTCAGGTTGACGAATGAAACAGGATGCGAATGTTCCTGTAAAGTGAAATCAGATCATTGTAACTTGGATATTCATCGCCATGAAAACTGTCAATGTGTTTGCAAACAGCCAGAGAAGGGCGTTACGTGTATGGAAAGAAAAGTATGGGATGAAAGCACGTGTAGCTGCCTGTGCAAAGCCTCGATGTCTGACAGGTGTAGTATACTACAATCTTATAGCAAATCGGTGCGTATTGTAACATCGGTAAACTACTGGGGATTGTGCTGATAACAGCTTCCATTTGGCATGTGTTAGTCGGTTAATTTCGGTTGTTTTGCCCTGTAGGATATGTTACCCCAGAAAAAAAATGTGGGACGATTCCACATGTCAATGTGAATGTAAAAGAACGATCAGCTGTAAGGAAGGCTACGTGTGGAATATCGACAAGTGCAGGTATATAACTTAACGTGACGTAATGGAATGTAATGTAACGTAACGTAACATGTTTATTCTGTGTTAAAAATAGATCAATCTAAACTGATATTCACTTTACTTTTAAAAGTTTTTTTTATAATGTGATATGACGTAATGCAATCTCATGTCATTTGACGTAATGCACATTGAATGTAATGTGATACAATACGATCTTATGCCATGAAATGTAATGCATTTATATTATGATGTAATGAATCTCATGTCATGTGGTGTAATGTATTTATGATGTGACGTAATGCAATCTTATGTGGTGTGATGTAATGTATTTATGATGTGACGTAATGCAATCTCATGTCGTGTGGTGTAATGTATTTATGATGTGACGTAATGCAATCTCATGACGTGGGGTGTAATGTATTTATGACGTGACGTAATGCAATCTCATGACGTGAGGTGTAATGTATTTATGACTTGACGTAATGCAATCTCATGTCA
Organism: Saccoglossus kowalevskii; assembly: GCF_978046115.1. Taxonomy (NCBI): domain Eukaryota; kingdom Metazoa; phylum Hemichordata; class Enteropneusta; family Harrimaniidae; genus Saccoglossus; species Saccoglossus kowalevskii. Next base: position 20,136,176 of record NC_140644.1, on the reverse strand, counting down.
TGTGGTGTAATGTATTTATGACTTGACGTAATGTAATCTCATGTCATGTGGTGTAATGTATTTGTGATGTGACGTAATGCAATCTCATGTCATGTGGTGTAAAGTATTTAAGACTTGACGTAATGCAATCTCATGTCATGTGGTGTGATGTATTTATGACTTGACGTAATGCAATCTCATGTCATGTGGTGTAATGTATTTATTACGTGACGTAATGCAATCTCATGTCGTGCGGTGTAATGTATTTATGATGTGACGTAATGCAATCTCATGACGTGGGGTGTAATGTATTTATGACGTGACGTAATGCAATCTCATGTCATGTGCTGTAATGTATTTACGATGTGACGTAATGCAATCTCATGACGTGGGGTGTAATGTATTTATGACGTGACGGAATGCAATCTCATGCCATGTGGTGTAATGTATTTATGACGTTACGTAATGCAATCTCATGTCATGTGGTGTAATGTATTTATGACGTGACGTAATGCAATCTCATGTCATGTGGTGTAATGTATTTATGACGTGACGTAATGCAATCTCATGTCATGTGGTGTAATGTTTTTATGACTTGACGTAATGCAATCTCACGTCATGAGGTGTAATGTATTTATGACGTTACGTAATGCAATCTCATGTCATGTGGTGTAATGTATTTATGACGTGACGTAATGCAATCTCATGTCATGTGGTGTAATGTATTTATGAGTTGACGTAATGCAATCTCATGTCATGTGGTGTAATGTATTTATGACGTGACGTAATGCAATCTCATGTCATGTCGTGTAATGTATTTATGACGTGACGTAATGCAATCTCATGTCATGTCGTGTAATGTATTTATGATTTGACGTTATGCAATCTCATGTCACGTGGTGTAATGTATTTATGACTTGACGTAATGCAATCTCATGTCATGTGCTGTAATGTATTTGTGACTTGACGTAATGCAATCTCATGTCATGTGCTGTAATGTATTTATGACTTGACGTAATGCAATCTCATGTCATGTGCTGTAATGTATTTATGACTTGACGTAATGCAATCTCATGTCATGTGCTGTAATGTATTTAAGACTTGACGTAATGCAATCTCATATCATGTGCTGTAATGTATTTATGACGTGACGTAATACAATCTCATGCCATGTGGTGTAATGTATTTATGACATGACGTAATACAATCTTATGTCATGTAATGTAATGTAATGTATTCATGAAATGACTTAATGCAATCTTGTGTCATGTGGTGTAATGTATTCATGACTTGACGTAATGCAATCACATGTCCTGTGGTGTAATGTATTTATGACGTGACGTAATGCAATCTCATGTCATGTGGCGTAATGTATTCATGACTTGACGTAATGCAATCACATGTCATGTGGTGTAATGTATTTATGACGTGATGTAATGCAATCTCATGTCATGTGGTGCAATGTATTCATGACTTGACGTAATGCAATCACATGTCATGTGGTGTAATGTATTTATGACGTGACGTAATGCAATCTCATGTCGTGTCGTGTAATGTATTTATGACGTGACGTAATGCAATCTCATGTCATGTGGTGTAATGTATTTATGACTTGACGTAATGCAATCTCACGTCATGTGGTGTAATGTATTTATGACGTTACGTAATGCAATCTCATGTCATGTGGTGTAATGTATTTATGACGTGACGTAATGCAATCTCATGTCATGTGGTGTAATGGATTTATGACTTGACGTTATGCAATCTTGTGTCATGTTGTGTAATGTATTTATGACGTGACGTAATGCAATCTCATGTCATGTCGTGTAATGTATTTATGACGTGACGTAATGCAATCTCATGTCATGTCATGTCGTGTAATGTATTTATGACTTGACGTTATGCAATCTCATGTCACGTGGTGTAATGTATTTATGACTTGACGTAATGCAATCTCATGTCATGTGCTGTAATGTATTTGTGACTTGACGTAATGCAATCTCATGTCATGTGCTGTAATGTATTTATGACTTGACGTAATGCAATCTCATGTCATGTGCTGTAATGTGGTTATGACTTGACATAATGCAATCTCATGTCATGTGCTGTAATGTATTTAAGACTTGACGTAATGAAATCTCATATCATGTGCTATAATGTATTTATGACGTGACGGAATGCAATCTCATGCCATGTGGTGTAATGTATTTATGACTTTACGTAATGCAATCTCATGACGTGGGGTGTAATGTATTTATGACGTGACGGAATGCAATCTCATGCCATGTGGTGTAATGTATTTATGACTTGACGGAATGCAATCTCATGTCATGTGGTGTAATGTATTTATGACGTTACGTAATGCAATCTCATGTCATGTGATGTAATGTATTTATGACGTGACGTAATGCAATCTCATGTCATGTGGTGTAATGTATTTATGACTTGACGTTATGCAATCTCATGTCATGTGGTGTAATGTATTTATGACGTGACGTAATGCAATCTCATGTCATGTCGTGTAATGTATTTATGACGTTACGTAATGCAATCTCGTGTCATGTTGTGTAATGTATTTATGACGTGACGTAATGCAATCTCATGTCATGTGGTGTAATGTATTTATGACTTGACGTTATGCAATCTCATGTCATGTGGTGTAATGTATTTATGACGTGACGTAATGCAATCTCATGTCATGTCGTGTAATGTATTTATGACGTGACGTAATGCAATCTCATGTCATGTCGTGTAATGTATTTATGACTTGACGTTATGCAATCTCATGTCACGTGGTGTACTGTATTTATGACTTGACGTAATGCAATCTCATGTCATGTGCTGTAATGTATTTGTGACTTGACGTAATGCAATCTCATGTCATGTGCTGTAATGTATTTATGACTTGACGTAATGCAATCTCATGTCATGTGGTGTAAAGTATTTAAGACTTGACGTAATGCAATCTCATGTCATGTGGTGTGATGTATTTATGACTTGACGTAATGCAATCTCATGTCATGTGGTGTAATGTATTTATGACATGACGTAACACAATCTTATGTCATGTAGTGTAATGTATTCATGACATGACTTAATGCAATCTCATGTCATGTGGTGTAATGTATTCATGACTTGACGTAATGCAATCACATGTCCTGTGGTGTAATGTATTTATGACGTGACGTAATGCAATCTCATGTCATGTGGTGTAATGTATTCATGACTTGACGTAATGCAATCACATGTCATGTGGTGTAATGTATTTATGACGTGATGTAATGCAATCTCATGTCATGTGGTGCAATGTATTCATGACTTGACGTAATGCAATCACATGTCATGTCGTGTAATGTATTTATGACGTGACGTAATGCAATCTCATGTCATGTGGTGTAATGTACATGGAGTGTGATGTTACGCAATGCCATCTCACGCAATGTCACGTGGTGTAATGTACTTATAATGCGATGTTATATTGTGCCATGTCATGTCATGTCATGTCATGTTTATTTGACGTAGTGTGACCTCATGTCATTTGATATGTTTACATTTTCTGACGCTGTATTATGTTATTTTTGACTATTACTGGTAACTGTTTTCTTTTTAGGTGTGAACGTCTGAAGCCTTTTACTGTAAAACATTGCCCACCCACAGATTGTCCACTTGGCAGATTATTGATGCCACCAACATGTGAATGTATACAACCTCGCGATGTCTAGCCATTGTTATAGCAAGTATATTTCATTAACAAAGGTGTCTGATTCAAGTGTCTGAAAAAAAATTAATTCAGCAAATGTAAATAAGTCAGGAGTTCATCTCGACTACATTTCACATGTGACTCAAGTTATTTAATACTGGGCTGATTTGTCGTTTTTCAATTTGACCGCTCTTATAAATAGCGCCCTCTATTGACGGAATGCTTCTTTGAGTAATTTCAGTAACTAAGCAAAATAGACATTATATATATATATGCTTTATATTTTTATAGTCACAAAATATTGTAAAATACGTCTTATGTAATAAATGTTATTTAACTGTGTATATCATGATTGATTGTCTAATGGCATACTAAGTATACGCACCCATGTGTCTCGTGATACAGGTATGTTATCAGTCACGTCACATAAGTTAAATTTTATCAAAGTTGAGGGAATAGATACTAAAATAGTACTTTTCTTGAGAAATATGTTGAGTAAAATCGTGCATACACATGATAACTTTCATGCACCGTGTCCCGAAGGTTATGCTCTCTTGAGTCAAGGTGCATCTGTTGCATAATGATGTTCAAATGACCCAGTTTATAGCGTATATATGGTTTTGGTCTTCGACTTCAGTCAATTTAAGGATTAGCTCTAAATTGCGTACGACTAGACTGCCAAGCTGAGTTGTATACTGAGTATTTCAACGGTATTTTGTAGGTTTAAACTACGTAATTTTGACATCACTGAGAATTATGTCGCTCGAGGGCGTCACTCATGGGAAAATTTATAGATTCAAAGTTTCTCTGCAGTACAGAACAAAATAGATGTGTTTATAGCATTTGATAAAAGACCCAGACTAAGATAAAAACTAGAACTTTAACAACAAATTCAATTTTTGTATTTTATCCATTCAAAATTAGACATATAAAACCAAACAAGAGCTGCAGACTTCCTATTTGTTCTAAACTAGGGGAACAACCATGTCCAGCTTTTAATCCATTTGACTATGTTTTGTTGCAAATATTTGTCAAAAGGTGTACGAACGTTATGTTAACCATTTGCTGCTATATATACATATATATATATATTTATATATATATATATATATATATATATTTATTACCAAGTCGTACGCTACAAGCACTGCGTAGTCATATTTTTTTTAGCAAGTTTCGTATTTTATCACTCGCGTAAACAGAATTCAGTCTTAAAGGACGATGGTCGTCGCGCCACGTGTGTTTGACATTTGTGTTGATAAACATTGGATTTCCCGTAATCCAATGTGCTATTCTAACGGAAATCACAAGTATGAGATTTGACCTGGGTGTGACATGCACTAATTACCTTGTTAAAGTTTGTAACGTCTCAGTTTTGTAATCGTAGGTCTGCGCTACAATCAGAGTACCGGGTAGCCATCTTTGTTCATACGACACCCATATCTCACGCCTGTGTAGAGGTGTTGTCCACCGCTAGTAAGTGTAGCTACTGAAAGGTTCCAGACATAATCCTTTAGACCATTGTTATATATAAATACTACATGCATACTCAAGTTTGTTTCTATCTTAAAATTGTGTTCACATTTCTAAATGTAATTCCAGGTCATGTTTGTACCTTTGTGGGGAAAGTATGCCAATTTGCAGGTTGTTACACACAATTCTAAATTCGATGTCCATAGTCGTATCATCTGTATAATGTTCAATTGAGTTATTTTCTATTTATGAAAATCAAAACGATAAACTGTTTTGATTAACATATTGACAAATGCTAACCATTTGCCGTGTGTCATATTGTACGATGACACGTCTTAAATGATGAAAGGTTGTACAGTAGAACATATGTGGTTAAAGCGAATCATTGTTTACAAACAAGCGTCTACCCATGAGCCTTTGTGGTTTTAGCGCGTGTTGTTATTGTCGCTTGAGACTCAATTCCTGCGCGTCCATAGGTGACAACCCTTCCACTTTAAGTAAGCAATGTTGCATACAATATTTAATGATGTAGATGAATCTTGGAGTGATCATTGGAGAATTTTAAAGGGAGAGGGTCATAAAGAATAGTCACTTAGGACAACGAATATCAAATATTATCCACTAAATGTATTATATTTATTGATTCTAGCAGCATTTATTTATTTGCCTAGAGAATATATAGGAAACCATCTGTCTTGTCTTCAATTAACAACCTCATTTTTTTGGCAATTTGTCTCTCAATTCATCCCTTTTCCTTTATTCATAATTATTATAGTCATTGGTAAATTCTTTTTATTTCGAACTAAGTAAATTACAAACACATTTATAAAATATTATACAGAAATTATTCATAAAAAATAATGAACATAAAATATCAATTATAAAATTGCAGTAATGGTGCATAACAAATCTTGTATTAAAAGTTGCATAGTGTTCATAAATTTATAAATATATATAAATATGTCTCGTTATAAATAACTGATCTGACTGAATACAGATTACAGAAAACACAAAGTACATTCTTCTTAAGTTCACACATTGTCTCCTGATTGGCTAGCTGTGGAGACTTTCAGCAAGTGATGCGTTAATAAACCATATATGATGCATTCCATTTGTCATATGCTAACTTCAGGATGGAATCCATTTTTGTGTTCTTTTATTTTGCTTTTGTACATTAGATAGAGAAACCTTTCATGCAGAAAAACATCAATAATTTGTAGTGTTTTCAAATTTTCTGCATTTTCACAAGTCATCAAATACAACGAAAGGTCAGCCTGCAAGTATTCAATTTCGATTTTCACTTAAAATAAAGTTGAAAATCAAGCTAGATATAGACATCCCACCCCACATAAATATACATTGCATACAATATTTACATGCGTATATATTAGGTGGTACCATGGTGCATTGCAACCATTGTCCTTTAACTGCAAGATGGAATTGCTTTCAAAATAGTGATAAAATGTGTTTTTCTATAAATATTTAAAAAATACAATTTAGATTTAAAAATATCTATTCGTACATTCATAAAATAATATTTACTTTATAAAATTCATTTTAAATAATAATTTTTTTTTCATTTAAGAACAAAAAACAAACTGTTTTTTAATACTTTCTGATGAATAAAGTTCACAAACATTGAAAATAAACATAAAAGCTCACATTTCTGGAAAAGGGGCTTAAGTAAGTTTTTTTTTTTCAATAGAATTTCAGATTTGAACCTCTATTATGATACATCTAGCACCAAATACAACAGAATTTGGCACTACATAAAAGTATGCATCACTAACATTGAATGGTTCCAGATAAATTACATGTCGTAATTCCAACATTTCTCTTCGGTTACCTCTGATGTGACAATAATATATAAAGGCAGTGAGGGATGAAATCTTTAATCGCTATACGTCATTCGATACAATCACGTACTGCCTTCATCATGGTATTCTCGTGATAACAAATCACTATTGCACTGCAGATTGATGTTGATTTGCAAAATTTGAGACTGAAAAGATGAATTTGACATTCATTGCATAGCACGGTGTAATTTAAATGCAATGAAACTAGTCTTGACCAAACAACAAATTTACTGAGAAAAGTTATTCATTGTATAATGGATTGGAAAACCAAATTTTACCTTGTATTATAACCCTAAAGTTGTTGCTTGTTTCAGGTACATGTACCAGCATCTTACATATACAGGTTTCCAAGGACCTACATCACAAAATAACAAAGTGCGACAACTGTAGCACTGTAAATAAATGATGACGTACACTACGATGCGTTTGAGACCGTCTTGTTTGACGCACTTGTGTAAATATTATGTAACTGGCAATGTAGCGGGTTTTCTGTCTTGAATTCAAAGATCAACGACCGGTCAACACAAAAGTTATTTACTTCTAAGCCGTCTTCGCTTGTTGACACTACCTCTGTACAAGGGAAATCCTCATCTTCTACTCCATGGGTGTGAAATGGTCGGTATGGTGGCGGTGGCGGTGGTGATGAGGATGCAGAAGAGTCGTCCACGGAACTGAAATAGATAAATGAAGGTGTAAATCATACAGGAATACAAGAATGGAAAGTTTATTATTGAAACTTTACAAATGTAATTTTGAGTGCATGTCAGGTAGAGTGGAGTTGAATATTCTCCTCCCCCCTCCCCATTTTGGTGACTGCAAGCCTTCAATCAACAAAAACGACAAATTCAATATTTTCAGTCAACTCCTGACTGAATTGCAAACATACAGCTGATTTCATTAAACCGGTGCATCAGAAATCTTGTCAAGATATGCATGAATTTGAATCCCATCACAGGCAGTATTTCAAAAGGTTTTCCCTTCTGAGGTTATTTCTCTCTCGCAGCATCTACCAGACATTGGTGACGTCACAGAGAAAGTTATATTTTGATAACGATGATTGTGTCGTCATTAGAGAGTACTTCACTATAGGCAGTATAAATACCGTACCTGTTACAGGAGTCCTCCCCTGCTGATGAATCAGCGAATACTTGATGTTCATGTATAGTAGGTAAACCAGTCACACACTGGGCACTGAACTGTAGCTGTCTGGCAGTACGTGAAGATATAACCCAAGTCAGTTTACTCCTTGGAATTCTCATTCGTGGTGATCCGTACAACACTAGGAATTCAGATACATGTGTTCGACACTGGAGAAGCTCACAGTCTGTTATCTGTAGAAATATTCATGAAATGCACAAGAGCATGACAAAAATAATGTTGCAGGTGTTCTATTATGCTTTTTTTTATGGAAATAACTGTAACATCTAATACCCTGTAGGTATGTTGTTTTCATTGTGCTGTCATAGAGGGCATACAATAATTACATTGCCAGCGAGGGCATACTTTCATTGCATTGCCAGCGAGGGCATAGTTTCATTGCATTGCCAGAGAGGGCAGTTTTATTGCATTGCCAGCGATGGCATACTTTCATTACATTGTCAGCGAGGGCATAGTTTTATTGCATTGCCAGCGAGGGCATACTTTCATTGCATTGCCAGCGAGGGCATAGTTTTATTGCATTGCCAGCGAGGGCATACTTTTATTGCATTGCCAGCGAGGGCATAGTTTTATTGCATTGCCAGAGAGGGCATAGTTTAATTGCATTGCCAGAGAGGGCATAGTTTAATTGCATTGCCAGAGAGGGCATACTTTTATTGCATTGCCAGAGAAGGCACAGTTTTATTGCATTGCCAGTGAGGGCATAGTTTTAGTGCATTGCCAGTGAGGGCATACTTTTATTGCATTGCCAGAGAGGGCACAGTTTTATTGCATTGTCAGCAAGTGTATAGTTTTATTGCATTGCCAGAGAGGGCATAGTTTAATTGCATTGCCAGAGAGGGCATACTTTTATTGCATTGCCAGAGAAGGCACAGTTTTATTGCATTGCCAGTGAGGGCATAGTTTTAGTGCATTGCCAGTGAGGGCATACTTTTATTGCATTGCCAGAGAGGGCACAGTTTTATTGCATTGTCAGCAAGTGTATAGTTTTATTGCATTGCCAGTGAGGGCATAGTTTTAGTGCATTGCCAGTGAAGGCATACTTTTATTGCATTGCCAGCGAGGGCATAGTTTTATGGCATTGTCAGCAAGTGTATAGTTTTATTGCATTGCCAGTGAGGGCATAGTTTTATGGCATTGCCAGTGAGGGCATAGTTTTAGTGCATTGCCAGAGAGGGCATAGTTTAATTGCATTGCCAGAGAGGGCATACTTTTATTGCATTGCCAGAGAGGGCATACTTTTATTGCATTGCCAGTGAACATTGATGCTGCAGGTCGGTGTCCTATCAACACTGATCTGACGTATATCGTGCAAGGAGTGCGAAGAGTTTGTTTGAAACTTCTAACATTTCAAAGTCAATCATTGGTTGGCACATATTTTATGGCTATAATAAATCGTTTCAGTGATTTCTTTACTAAATAATGATAAATGAAACTTAGAAATACTGTAAGAACAAACTGGCCCTAAAATTGTGCAGATTTGCAACAAGTTTACATTGCTAGCTCATGGTTCAGAAGACATTCTACGCATGATTTTATTGCATTCAAGCTACTAGTAGTTGAAACCTGAAATTACTCGGGAAATTTTAAACTTCAAACACAAATTTTATTATTTATTATTTCTGTTGTTCCAAAGATTGATTTTCGTATGACATCAATATTTCACTCACTAAGCAACATTTCACTAAAATATGTGATTAAAAAGCAACTTAAATTGCAAAAAGAAGTATCAAGTTCCATTTTTAAACGCTAGTGTAAAAAGGTGGCGGAGCACTATTTTAGCCAAAATTAGCTAGTAAGGTGTCATATGACACAGGTCTGTGCTGAGACAGTGCTTCCTGTTGTCATAGAGGGCATACTTTTATTGAGATGTACTTGGCAAAACAATGTTGAACAGAATTTAATAAATTTAAATTGTGAATCAGATCTCTATGAAACAAAATGACATGCATCAAGCTTCCATCTAAATATGTACCATGTCTGAACAAAATCCGTCTTTGTATAAGTGAAGATATGGTTTCTGAATGACAGAAAGATCATGGATCATGATAGTGTGTAATTGTGATATGATGCAGAATGCAGGTCTGAAGTTTGAACAGGATTAGTTCAGGCATGAGATATAGGTACACCAACACACCCACGAACAGATGCATGGACAGTCAGACACACACACACACAAAAAGGGCTGATGTGGCGTGATTTTACCATTGCATAAAAGGAATGATCCACAGCAGTCTAATAGTTTAAATATTAATTACTTAATTTAATTATTGCATTAGACACTGAATGTTTAATTAATTAGTGTACAGATATCCTAATTGTTTTAAGTTTAACTGATCAAATTTCCAACATTGTCCTGACTTTTTTCAGTCTCAAAATCTCCTCCAGTGATGCCCCCAGGCTTTCCGGGTCTTAATGGTGTAAACACCGGATAAGCCACAGATCAATTACAGCTAACAAGCCATTCTTTGAATCAATGCACCATTAATTACACATAAATATGGCAAAGTATCAAGTATTTAGAACAGACATGTTTACCTCTGTCAGCAGCTGCAGTGCTAAAGTTGATCGCATCCACTTCTTAGATGTGATATCTGTGACATCTGACCTGGCAGCTAGTTCGCAGCTCAGTAGGCACAGTGCTAATGTGGAAGCCTGCAAAAATGTAACAGATATAGCAATTTGTTAACAGGTCAGAAAGAAAGAAGACAACATATGGCTGACCCAATAGAATTGTATTTATTTTTATTTTTATGAGATTTTTAAAAGTCTTGCAACCTGGCCATAAGATTGTTCCCATTGTCTGAATTCTTTTCCAGTGAAATTTAAGTCGATATTCTCCTCATTAATGAATTCCTAAATCGAATAATTGGCCCAGACATGAACTCAATGCATTACACAAAATGAACTTCATGTGCACTCAGCCTGCATAAACAGCAGAAATTCCACTTTCCAGCAATGGGGGCGCTGTTCGTCATTTTCAAGATGTCCCTTCTCTCAAAACTATATTTTTGTTTACTGCACGTTGATCATAAACTGTAGGCGATGGTTAATTATATCGATTTGAATAAACAAATATGAATGAAATTATAGAGAAATACAAATGTGCAATTTGCACAATAAATTTGCCTGACAAAATTAGGAATAATATACAGTCAAAGAATGTGATGAAAAAAGAAATGCTTAAAATTAAAAAGCATGTACTGCACTGGAAATATCCAACAGATAAATGAATGTAGAGTTGTCTGAGTAAGTTGGCTCCTGTGTAACCGTAACAGTGAACAATTACATTTAGATTTGGCTTCAATATATGTCAATTTAATCAACAATAGCTAAGACCATTTTCAAACAATAAAATATTGTGAGAAATTGGTAATGATTTTTAAAAAAAAATCATGTGATGAACCACAGAAAGGTAAATTAAACATCAGGAACACATATTGCTAGTATGAGTGTAGGTTACCATGGTATATTTCACATGAATCTAGAAGACTTTGTGACTTCTTATCACATGATTTGTGATGTGGCTGAAGACGAGATATTAATTTGGTTTAAAAAATACAAATTGTAGTATTTAGCTATGTCTAAAACTATGTTATCTGTTTTTACTTTATCAAGAATAGAACCTCGAGGACATAGGTCCAAAATGGAGAGTTGTTAATCCAAGGTGAAAAATGCAGAACCTAAATGTTTTTGTTACTTAGCTTCTACAGAGAACCCTATTTACGTCTACATACCTTATACACAGTAAATGAAGTCTGGCACATACAAGCTTCCAACTTCCAGCACAGCTTCTCCAAGTGTTCGTCTTCTTCCCCAACATCAATGTGTAGAAATTCGCTGGCAATTGCAATAGCATGGAAAAGGTGCAGGAATGTCAGGGAAGTAGGACAGTCCAAATCCCACTCTAGTTTTTCCAGGATTATCCGTTGCATTCGGTTCAGATCGCTGACTGTGCATTTTGATTGGCTGATGCGAATAAGGTCAAATGCTGAGGGCATATCCTTTAAAAATAAAACAAAGTTGAAACATGAGCAGTTACACATTTTAACTTTTTAAATTTTTCATGTCAAAATAATGCCCAGTTTTTAATTTCCGATAATCACTTGCACAATAGGTATAAATTTTGGTCATAAATTACTAATTCATTGAGAACAAAGCTCCAAATTTAAAAAAGCCTCGCGCCATATCCACACCTGACCATGAATTCTTTAGGTCAAACTATGGAGGTAAAAATAGACCTCCAATGTCAAAGACCACACTTTTCATTCTCCATTTAACCAGTATGTTTAGCGCCATCTAGTGGCAGGTAATAGCTTCATATATGAATGAAAATAAATGAACAATCATAATATATTGAGACTAGTTTTAACTGCGTGGTGGTCTAGTGATACCGATTAATTGTTCAAATCACAAATTTAACTCAAAACTATGCTCACAAAAATTCAATAAGTGAAACTACAGTATTGTGAAAGCCATGTGTGGTTGAAAAGATAAAGGTAAAGTATAATAATACCTGATCTGTGACTGTACTTTTAATCGCGATATGATAACAACTTACTGTGATACAAGCCATGTGACGTGGTCTGACCTAGAGTCAAATACAAAGAACACATGATATAAAACAGAACAGTGTACAGATTAAAACACTCATCAAGGAATATTGTGATATATTGATGAATTATTCCATGTGCCTGGTTATTTGAAAGTAAGATTTCAATTACTGTCAAATACTTAATTTTCACTTGGAATTAATTCTGCTATTTTCGCGGAAGGAATGATTCAGTTAAAGTAAAATCCAGCGAATATATCGTTTTTCCTATATTTTACATTCAACTTGTCAAAATTCAGTGAAAATAAATTCCATACAAAACACCCAAAATATATTTTCAGCAAAAATTAAGTCCAGTTAAAAATAAGTATTCTACAGAATTCAAAATGACCAGTAGAGTAGGGGTTCACAATATAGGGAAATCCCAAAGTCATTGTTTTATACTGAAACAAATTCAAGTACCCCCAATTTTCTACATTTTCACTATTTTTTAAATTAAAACATTTCATGAATTTTAAATCCTGGAAATAAGTCCAAAATATGAAATCAGTTGATATATGTACTTTTACATTGACTTGACCACATGAAGGTTAAATCTAGAGAAGGCAGATGAACACAATGTATATTTATTGTAGCATTGGTCTTGGCTCAATTCGGTACACCTATGTATGAATCTATCAAATTATGTTGGTTGGTTTAGTTATTGCGCCCTCACTGACAAACTCAGACATTTGAGCACATGTCTGTCTGTGAGGGCGCCATACAGTCTTATAATAAATAAAGACACTGCACTGTTTTCACATGCATTTAATGTTTTTAACTATTCACATATTATGCTGTACACTACTCAATGCAAAATAATAATTAGCTCTCTGTAAGCAGTGTTGCATGCCTGCATCAAATTGAGGTGACCCAAGATGGCATCAATACAAGTGCTTCCTGTTAACTTTTCGCTAGATACATGATGTACCAATGGTGAAATATATTTACCGGTAAATTTGGAAACAGTTTATTATTTCTGCCACCAATGGTGAAGACTAATTCCAAATCGTTAATTATCGATGATCAGATAAAATAGTCATCAGTTTTATTCAGAAAAATGTAAGCCCACAGAAAGGTACATTAAACATTAGGAAAACATACTTAAATCCCTTAATTTTTTCGTAGCTAGGAATTTTTGAATTTTGATGATTATATGGCATTCACAGAAACAAAATTTCATGAGTCACAGACTCTTTGTTGTTGGACCTTGGAGAAATTTTCATTGACTAGCTAAATTTGTCTTTCACCAAATTAAAATGGTTTACAGCAATGCACAATACAAAGTGTAAGTACCATATTTCAATTTGTGATGTGAAGTTTATTTCACTATAAACATATATACATATATACATATAATAATATACAAATAAATGTGATATAAATGAGTAAATAAAATGTAAGCAAACAAAAATTTGAATTTGAAATATATATATTTGTAGATAGTTGTAATGTGAATTGTGTTTTTTGATATAAGGCTATTGCCTCCCTGTTTTAATGATGTTGAAAACAAGCTGGCAACTTGCTTTTAGAAAAAACTAAGGAAGCCCAGGAATAAGTCTCATTTAAAATTGTACCGTCAGCGTTGACTGAACAATTAATGTATTTACAGTATGCAATGAATTTACATGACATTTTACCCACATCTAGCAAGATAATGGAATGATCCCAATTTTGGGCATGCCAGTACGACGACGCCATCAAGTCTAGATTGGAAAAGACCCAAGTGTTTTGCAAAGTTGCAAGATATATTGCTAACTGACTGTCCGAATAATTCTCAGAACGGCTGTAACACTGCAACTATCATTATCAAAATGTCATTACCTTGAGGATGGAGAGAAATCGATCCATCACATTGACAGCTATCATGAACGTCTCCGAGGGATAACCGTAAAATCTATTTAACACCCGCAAGTTCTGTATACTTTTATTACGAATCTCTGGTGTGATGACATCCGTACTACTCTGAAATTGACAACAGGAGATACGAGTTAAATTACCTCAACAAGAAATTTCGTTATCTCAGATAAATTAAAAAATCTTTATATTTTTAATGGGGCATGCTGAGGTGGTAGCTTTTGGTCTAATTCATGGAATTCCACATACTAAAAATGTCATTCAAAGAATATTATGCGCTGCTGTACACTTTATGCAATATATGAAGGAAACCGTAATACCGTACTATATACTCTTAATTTTTTATTTGAATCAAGTCACTCACAGTTGCATACAATTTTATTTATTAACCCCCCCCCCTCCCCCAGCAGTTGACTCAATTTGTTTTTTGAGATTCCATTTTGATTCAAAATCCCAACAAGTACAAGTATCAGTCTTGTTAGTGGGAACGCTGTATTGGAGATGTGTTTCTAATAGATGAAAAATAAATACAGCAAAAGAAAGCCGCAAATACCTATTGCTAAATGACCGTACTAAATGATTCTACATTAGCATCGCTATTTATTTACAGTTGTGGTCCAAATCTTTGTCGGGTAAATTGTAGGGCAGGTGAACAATTCATAATAGGATTGGAATCGCCATTTAACCGTTTCACCACCAGTTCCCTTTTTTTCATCACAAATTCACAAAATAATCCCGTTTATAGTCTGCACTTTCCTTCAGAAGATTGGGATAAAATAGCCATTTTTTTCAGCAAAGACTGTTAAAATTAAGGGTTTATTTCCAGAAATATTGAAGAATATAAAGAAAAAAAAGTGGAGAAAAATTTTGGCGAGAAAGTCTGGTGTTGAAAAGGTCATTATAGTTCACCCATCAGTAAATCTTAAGTCATTGTTGTATAATGTATTATTATTGCATGCAGTAACACACATTGTAGAACATACTAAAAGGACCCAGAATAGAAACTTGGAAATCTTTAATGTTTTGTTATTCCTGGCAGCAATCAGTGTACCTGTACTACATTTGCAGAATGAATCTTTAGACGGCAGGTCATAAGGGCAACAGCATGTATAATTCCCTAAGGGGGTTGTGAGGTGTTTGACTCAAAGTTTTGTGATTGTATGACTAAATTATATGATAAAAAAAATTGACTTATAAGAATATCATAACACATTGTTTTACAATTCATGCCAATGAGTTTTCACACACATAGAAATCAACCTCATAAAAAATAATTCATGTCTTAATTGGCTATGCTTTGAGTTTCTTTTGCAATTTTGGCATCATACTTGTATTGTTTGCCTTAAATCTCTGTTGTTGCGACATTGATCAAATTTTTTTTTCCCCAAATGTTTTTGTGCCAGAAGACAGTTCTGGACATTGAATGTCACTGTTGTGTCTCCTGACTTTTTTTTTGTATGTGCATATTACAAGTGCTAATACTGACACATAGTGCATTTTTGCCACAAAAACCATATTCATGTTTGGTACTACATGACAGGGCTGTGCGGCTACTAGTATCTCCCTATCGAATGGCAATTTAATGCGTTTAATACATTAATCGAATTATTGGTTATTTCCATGAATACAATAAAGTGAACTATTATTTTTCATTTGTTCTCAATAAGTGATAACAACAAATCTGCTAACATGAAGAATTTAAGCACCAATAATTTTTAATTATGAAAAAAACATGAGTCGTCTAATCAGACGTTTTAGTTTCAACAATGAATGTAATAAGTTGACAAGCAAATTTATAGGAAACTACAAGAACCAATTTGCGAGTTTCTGTGTCATGTGATGCTTACGCCATAATTATCGGCCATTTTGTAGTCTTTGTTCATCGCTGGTCGCTATAAAATATTTCTTATCGTATCTATTTTATAAGATAACTTGTCATTTACAGAAGTCAATTATGTTATATAGATTATGCAGGAAACCAAAGTTCATAAATTTCACGATTCAGAAAAAAATATCAAATCAAAAAAAGCTTTAAAAGAATTCCTGCGTGCTCTCAGCATTCCCGTGTGCTCTCTGGGAGACGCATTAAAATAAATTAAAAATTTTAATTTAAAAATGATTAGCCTTGCAAATAAGAAGCTTGGCAAACTAATATTTGTCTGCAATTGAAGATGCACATGGTGAAAACAATGTGATCCACAATATTTATAATACTTACAGAAAATACATTTGATTTTACAGCTGTGGTTGTCAGTCTAATTAATTCAAGAGCACCTCTATCACAAAATCCTATTTAAATCTGATTTTTTGAAATTTTCAGAAAGGGGCTAAAAATAATTAGATATGCATGTTTTTCAACAATGAACTGATCATGTCTGGATTACCGCAATGAACCAAATTAATTATTATGCATAAATTTAGATCTGTGCATTGTTCCTGGATGCACATTTACAAAATTTCAATATAATGTGATAATTAATCTTAAACAAATTGGTGGAAAGCTGAAATTGGTATTGCATTATTATGCAAATTAGGTGTTTATTATTGATGTATATAAACCCCAAACTAATTACATTGCTGCATTGTCACAGAGTATATACGTACCAAGATTCATTAATATAAGATGATAGGTACTGGAGATATTGATGGAAAAGCTGATAACCGACTAATTATTATGCAAATCAGGTTACTAATGTAAAACTATAAGGTAGTTGCACAAAGTCATAGACCATCTATGTACAAAGTTTCATTGAAAAGGGGTTAGAACTAAATTAATATACAAACTAGGTAATTATTATGCAAAGATTTTAACCTGAAACTAATCAGGTCTGTGCATTGTCCTAGAGCATCTATATACCAAATTTCATCGAAATGTGATGATTAGTACTTGAGTTATCAAGAAGTGGAAAAGCAAAAAAATTTACTACTGGTAATCATATGCAAATTAGGTAATTAATATGCACAGATTTTGCCCAATACTTTTACCCATTTTTAAGATTCAGTGAAAAAAAAAGTGATTTTTTGGTTTATTTATGCATAGTCCAGGAAGAACATACATACTGGCACTTTCTGTGGATAATGTAGACATACACCAATAATTAGACAACACCAATAATTTACAATAATTACACCAACAAATTTTACCTAGCCAAACAGTTTTTGGAACTTCCATGGCAACTGCTTGCATTGTGTTCTGAAGATTACTTGGGAAAAAATCTCATTAATAGGGAATTTGCCAGGATGTGTGACTTTTAGGGGTTCATGAAAAGTACAAGTTCATGGGATCATTACCTGTGTGTAGCATTGCAGCATGTGTTCCAGAGTTGTTTGATACTGAGTTTCTTTGCTCAAAAGTTTCTGCAATGAACACAACAAGTGTGCCATCTCCTCCTTGTAATGGTGAGATATCTCCATCTGCAAAGAAAAAAAATAATCTTTGGAAATTTCATAAACTCTTCACATGGGTCCCATGCGATACATACAACGAAATAAAATGAATGACAGCATGCCTTATACATTTAATACTAGTATGTACTAAGATAGTTTCAGGATGCATACACATTTGCAATTTTCATCAAACAAAAACAGAATCTGTTGTAATAGTGGCTACATGTAATTGGCATGGTTCAGGTTGTATTATAAATTTATGGACCACCCTAATTCAGTCATGTATATAAATAAATACAGATAAGACAAATCAACATTTATATGGGGGGGGGGGGATGTCTATTCAGAAGTTGACCTTGTATGAACTTAGATGATCAATTAGATTTCATAGATTTGTTTGACAGACGAAAAACTTATTTATGAAGCACTAACCAATTAATTAAATTTAAAGTCTTTCCGTTGTCGCGCCATGTTGTGTTTGATTTCGGATCCACAACGGTGTATACATTGCATGTACAATGGTTAGTTTACATAAAATACAAACATGTGCTTCCACGTGAATACAGAATATAAGCAATTTTTGGGTTTTTACATAAAAGAAAACTATTGGAAAAAATCAAAACCCCTAATAGTCGGTGAAGGTGTAATGCAATCAAAGGTCAAAACTGGGTAGCACAAAATTCAATTAGATCTTTGCTTGACTGGTTGGACTGTGCTAAATTTGGCTTAAATCCACTGATCAGTTCTAAAATTTGGACAAATTTCACTGCAAGAAACTTCTACTTAATAGATATATGTCAGAAATAGAAACAATAAATAAAATACTGAGCATGTAACTAGCCCCCAAAGCAACCAGGTCTGCACAGTATCCCATGGTAACCACACTTGGTTGTAATCAACTACCGTAAGTCGGTAAGAATTCAATAATGGAGTCATACATACTGAACTTTATATGTAAACTTCAAAATAGATTCCGTAGTTTCATTATTATTTCAAAAGATTATTGGAATCAGTAAATACAGTCAAATCTGCATATAGCAAACTCCAAAAGAAATTGATTACTGCATAAATTAATTATTGATATATCACGTGATAAAGTGATTGTACATTTATTTACTGCATAAATACTTAGTAATATATCACGTGATGAAGTGATTGTACATTTATTTACTGCATAAATACTTAGTAATATATCACGTGATGAAGTGATTATACATATATTTACTGCATAATTAATCATTGATACACCACAGGATAAAATGATTATACATTTATTCACGAAATAAATAATTATGAATACATTACGTGATGAAGTTATTATATTGGTCTTTAAACAAAGGCAAATATGCAAAAATTGTCCTGACAGAGTGGTCACATGACACAGGTGGTGTTTATAATCAAATTGCTATACATTATACTTTGGAACAGATTAAAAGTTGGTTGGTGGTTTATATAGAAGTAGTCACTAACACAGGTTTGACTATTTCTGTATTTATTACCTCCCAACAAGAAAATCAATAAAAACAGTTTCAACACAACTTGGCCGATTATAATCTGAAATTTCCTGATTTTCCTAACCTGCTAGTGTTGCTCAGAGTATCAGCCTGTATTTGTATTTTAACAAAATGATAGGAATGAACATGAATACTTAAATGTGTATTTTTTACAAAATGTCAAAAAAGGCTTGCCATCAACTCCATTTGTATCCTAGTAAAATGACGTCAGATTAACATAAAATTAAATAAAAATTGTTCATACTAACTTTTCTATTCATAATGTTAGAAAATGCATTTTTTAAGCAAAACATTTATAAAAAAAATCAGCATTCTTTTTTCGGGAGCAAAGAGTTTATGTCATTTAAGCAATGAATTTGTCTTCGTGGTTTCTTTTATCAAAAATGTTTGGATATTTTCCTCGATTTTGTAAATAGAATGTTTCAGTGTAGCATTGACAAGGCAAGAGTTTAGACCATGAAAAAAAATGGTGTTATTATTATGCTTTCTGATTTGCTTCAAAAAGGAGACGTACCCTTTCATTTGCCGGCAACGTATGACATACTTTTAGGAGAACTTGAAAATTGTTACAGTGTTCAGTTTAAAGCGAGAGGGTCATCACCTGCGTATGTGCGGGAATTGAGTCTCAAATTGGCGATAACAACACACGCTAAAAACGCAAAATGAAACAATGAAACGCTATTGCCCTCAGACACATGCGTAGGCGACAACTCCTTCGCTTTAAGCAGATTTTCAGTTTACACGCTGACTTTTCTACATTACATGAATAACTGTAAACCGCTAGGAATGTTTGAAAATAGTTGAATACTGTAAAATACTTTATTGTAGCTGGAATAAATTTTGGCTGAAAAGACATTTTGGGAGTTTTGTATGGAATTTATTTTCACTGAAGTTGAATGTAAAATATTAGAAAAAAGGTATATTCGCTGGATTTTATTTTCACTGAAGCATCCCTTTCAGCGAAAATAAATTCCAAGCAAAAATAAAGTATTCTACAGTAAATTACTGACACAAATATTTGCATTTTTCAAACTTTTTTGACAGTAATATACAGGACGCATGGTAAAAGATCTGTCAATTTATGATTCTAGTATTAGTGAATTCACACATTTGGAATCCAGGTATAAACAACCACTTGTTTACCAACTTGATAGTTCACTTAGTGATCACAGCTTTATAAAGGATTCATTGTTGGCGATAACTACAGACTTTTAAAATAGATGTGCACTTACTCTAACACAATTAACTTTACAATACATGACACTCCTAAAAGGTCTTTAAAAACTATACTACATAGCATTGCTGAACAGAAAGTCCTAAATACTGTACGAAATCAACTGATTTGGTAAAATTTCTAGTATGAAATGTGTGTGTGTATTAGAATTTAATTTATATTACAGTGATTTGCCTGTTAATAAAACCCCAATCTATTCAATAGCCAAAAAAATAGACAGATGACCTATTTCACTTCACACCCATAGCTGTGACCCTATCAAATAGGCTTCAGCTCACTTCAGCTACCATGTGATTTATTTTCCATGTTATCGGAGCACAAGTAAGTGAAGGTACTTCTAAATATTATAAAATTATTAAATTAATAAACAGTGTTATCATCTGCAGTAGCTTAGGTATAGCCAGCATTTTATCACACCTTTTGATAAACCCTTATATTTGCACGGTTAGATGTATTTAGAAGCCCAGTGAAATGTTTCTGTCCACAAAATTTTGAAACTTTGACTGATTTCATGAAAATTGGTCTCTTAATCTTGATAAAAAATTTGAGAATTTGAAAACTAATCTGAAGCACATGCAAACAATTCTACTTACTTACTGAAATGGTGAAGGACATTTAAAGGGGGGAGTTGTCAATCTCTGGGGGTGCAGCAGGAACTACTGCTTATGTTGATTACACTTTTAGTCTTTTGTTTCCATTGTAATTAGCAACTAGAATCATGCTCACATCTTTTTTTTGTTACTGCTTTCTAAGGTTCCTGGTTACATAAAATTATACGTTATTACACAGAGCAAACATGTTTTAACTACCAAAGTGTTTTTACCTAAACTTATTATATTATTATTGTTGATTTCACTATTCAGAAAAAAAAATTGAATTTCTAATATACAAAACTATATGTGAAGAACTTAGTGTTTTTAACTTAACAAGACAATTACCAAAATTGGGAAAATTGTATCAAAATTATGAAACTACAAAACATGGCTTGTTAGTTTCATCATGGGGCTAGAAAGCTCCATGGTTTCATTATCAAAATTAAACAAATAATTTGGAATATATTTATGTGTTTGGAAATGAATCTAAAACTATATCGTAACATTTATACTCACTCTTTCCAGTACAAGTACAAGTACAAAACGATTCATTTCCAACAACGAAATCAACAATTACAACTTGTAAACCAAAGTTGTCTATTGGAAATACATTTGTATTAGGAGGTGTTTACCGCTTTGTAACATATGGACGAGAGACCCCCACCCACCAACACATACTGAATTTAACATAACAATGCCAATCGTGTTGACAAGGTAATCTTTATCAAATCATTGTCAGTGATTTCATTTATTATTGAACTGGATCGAATTTTAACTGGTTGCTACATTAAGTCGAAAACATGGAGCCTCATAGTCTCCTGGAAACTTGAAATCATGGTCAAACTTACCTCCGCCTATCGCTCCCAACTATAGTTTACTACAGAAAGTTATCTAAAACCCCACAAAGTCGAACAATACACGATCAGCGGCTATTGTTGTGCTCCCAGCTGGCGGCAACTGGCAAAAATGAATTTCCGATTGACTGGAAATGGACAAACGCTCTTCACTTTGGCCCTAGTCGCTTCAAAAACAATGCAACGCAGACAAAATCTTCGACTGACATCCAGGGCATTCAACTGGAGCCAGTTTGATTTGACAGTAGATTTACGCCCAGTTAATAATATTTATCTCAAAAATAGGTCAGAGAGACACAAAAGATAGGCGTACGAACCGGGCTGTCATTTTGACAAAGGTGAATGGTGCGTTCTCATCTAATCTGATCACGGGTAAAAACAAACATTGTTGAAATAAAGAATGCTCCGATGGTAAGGGAAATATCACTAAAAATGAGAAGCATTCGAGAAATTAATCTTACCTACCAAACCGGGCTCTTCACAATACCTCAAATGCTGAGGGCGCGCGTCGACACTGTTGTTTATTTCTGTCAGCTGTTTCGTCAATTTCGTCCGTTTGGACTTCGCGCCTTTTCAAACGAACGCTCTGATTGGCTGAGTGTAAATTGTGCATGCTAATAAGTTGGCGACAGACGTGATAATTTTAACCGAATACTTTACGTAATCGGCGTCAAAGTAACGCCTTTTAATCAGTGTATGGGGAACAATATCGTATTTATTTGGGTTGGGAAGAAGGCAATTCACGACAGATAGTCAGACAACTGTGAGACGAAAAAAATACAAAACCAAAAAGCAGTTCAACGTTGCCTGACGGGGAAATGTCAACCGCACGTAGCCAGCTGCACTACCATTGGTTGTTATTTTGATACGGCGATTTACTCACAGAACTATACTACCAATAACATGTATTTGAAAAACAGAAATAATGCATAATCATTGTCAGACGATCATTTGAAACTTCGCTGCTTACGACTTAGTTATATTTTACCAAATCAAGTATTTATAGTGAATTTTAGCATCGCCGGTAAATTAACCCTTTGTCAATTAGCGGAGTGATATTTTTGATATCGTTGTGAACAGCTGACTCAGTAATAATATGCACCGACCCGGTTGGCGTAAACATAAACTAACTACGCCTTTGTCGCTGATATCTAGTTCGCAACGATTCCCCTGATTTATCTTATATTTCTACCATATTCTCGAAGCGTCCGACCCAAATTAGTCAACATGTGCTAGAAGAAACATCTTAGGCTGCTTATGGATCAGTATAAATCATCCATCTACCAAATTTGCTGCACTTTTGGTGAGAAGGTAAGAGACGAAATGTCAGTTGACAGTTTGATATTGACAACTGATGCCGATTTCATCAAAACAAAGCCTCTTGATATTTTAATGTGTCGCAGCTGCAATTTTCTTTGTTTTGTTTTTTCCACAATTTAAACACTTATTTCTCAGTTTAAATACAATTCTTGTCAATTTCGGGATAGACCGGGGGATAGACAGAGGTTGGACACCGGAAATATTTGACAATGGGCCCGCCGTATTAAACTGGAAACCCCCCGCCTTTGTACGTAAGATGTCAGTTTCTATTCGATGTCGTCATTTCTGGGTTTCATGAAAATACTTCTCATACTCACGGTACTTTTTAACGTGATCAGAATATGTTCGAATAATTTTGTCATGCTTTTTTCTTTCTTTTTTTTTTATCCCAAATTGATTCGAGGATACCGGTCAGACATTTTATCCCAATTACAATATCTAGGGGTCACTTTATCCGTCAGAGCAATTCTCAAAGAAAAGAATTTGGTTACCCCCTCCCACCAAATGCCTTTCCCATTGCGAGTTTTAAAAAAATCCAAATAACCATAATTCTATGTTCACGCAGATGAGGGGTGACGGTCAAGGATGAGAAATAATTCGTGTATTTGCTTTCTGATATGTTACTCATTGTCCTGCGGTCAGCTATGCGCCAGCTATTGACTTTGATGACTGTAGATTCTAACATCGTAACCGCTTTACTTTTGTGAGGGAAAATGCAATAAAATCATGAAAATCTTTAGCAGCAAAAATTGCGCGATTTTATAAAAATGTAAAGTAAGATCACAGTGTTAATATAATGTGTTTTTTTTCTGGTTCAGGTTTGCGGTGGAGTACTTGGTGAGGACAGGGAAGAATGGCTGGCATTATCAAACATCCCAAAAAACTGCATTTTATGCTAGATAATGCCTTGGAGAAGGAAAGCAAGTCATGGAAGGAAAAGAACCTGAGAGACACAGAAGACGATGTAAGTGTAATAATTGATTGAATTTTGAAACCATTTGGGAGGGGGGGGGGTATAAAAGTAGAGGAGAAAAACCGCCATTCTCTAATTGAATTATAAATTAAAATTAAGCCTGAAAATGATTGGCAATTGAACTAGTGGTGATATAAGTATTTGATTTTTTCCTCCCATTTTTTTGTTACTGGCATTATGAAAAAAACAATAAACAAAGAGGGGGATTGTCACAAAGAAATTTTCAAATGATTTATTTGAGCACAAACAAGTTTTTAACAAAAGACTATTCAACACGTTTATGACTTAATGAGGGATGATTTACATGTTAAGTATTGGGTTTGCTGCTAATTTATGATAGCAAATTTTATTATCAATATTACTGACAACCCTACTATAACAATTATTTGTTGTCTTTACTATCAGTATTGGAATTCAAAATTGTTTATTCACAATACTGGTTGAAGGTCTGGAAACTTGTAGAATTCAGCCGACTAGTAACTATGTGGCTTCTCATTACAGAGGGTTTCAAAATTTGTTAAACCCCTTGCCCCCATAGAATCAAGACTGTACAGTGTGACTGGTACAATATAACATTTTCAAATACCCAGAATTCCATGCTTTAAACATCTCCAGAAATATTTGCCTTCTAACTTTCATTCATAAAATTAATTCTGTTAATCTTTTTGTTTTTAATGTTTTTTCATGCGTGTAGTGTGTGTGTGTTGAGGATTTAGGCACAGCTGTACATTACTATTATTCAGATACGTCCATGCAATCTGTGCATGTGTGAACTAAACATGTGTAGGTTCTGGCTGGACTAAATAAACACCACAAATCTGGAACTGTCAGATTTTCAAAAATGCAAACCCAAAATAAAGTTTTGAAAACATACTATAATGTAAACGCATAAATTTTTCACAAGGTTTTCATTTCACTATTTTTACTGATATATGTAAGTAAAATCCACTAAATTAAAACATGAAAAGTTATCATATAACACAAAATTGTTTTTCTGGCAAATGTGTGAAATTAAAACCCAGTGATTATTGCTCAACATTGTTTTATATACCAGTTACAATTAATGCTTCAACAGTAAACGTTAAATATTTGAAACTGATCAAAATAGTTCCAAAATGCAATTGTGGATGAACTTGATATGTCATCGTTGTGGTACTTAATGGGACTGGAATGTGGGGCAGTTCACCAGATGCTAACACTTTGAATAGCGCATGATTTTTTCCCTATCAAAGATATACTGCAAGCATTTCATGAATTTTCACTATTTCCTTTGTTGATGCTGAACCAAAAGACATAATTTCCTATTAGCAGCAATTCGTGATTGGAATTTTTGAGAAATAAATAAACAAATAAATAATGCAGGCTTATCTTGTGAGAGAGAAATACTTTTGACTTTGGTATTCATAGCATTATTGAACGTAAACATGATATCTACATTCTAAATTCACCTGTGTTAAAATTAGGTTGTTGTGTCTAGTTAGTTGTGTTGATGCTGTCATCATGGAATATATTTATTGAATGTAATTTGAGACACTGGTACATATGCTAGGATTCAGTTGGCAAAAGGGGAAGTGGCTGGTAACCATTGACCCATTTATATTTTGAACTATATTTAAAAGTACGAGTGGTTTGTGTGACAATATGGTGGTACGTATGACAACTCAACCAGCAAATATGAATTTCTTTGTCTTAAGGCAGTTCAAGCTAAATTCATACATGCATTCTGGACTACTGACAGAACTGATTGCATATACTGTAGAATACTTTATTTTCGCTTGGAATTTATTTTCGCTATTTTCGCTGAAGGGATGATTCTGTGAAAATAAAATCCAGCGAATATACTTTTTTTCCTATATTTCACATTTAACTCATCAAAAATCAGTGAAAATAAATTCCATACAAAACGCCCCAAAAGCCTTTTCAGCGAAAATTAATTCCAGCGAAAATAAATTACTCCACAGTAATGGAAATTATTATTCCACTGGAAACTTCACTAAATTTAATATAAAATATTAGGATTCATATCAATAATATAAAACTTTTTCATCTTGTGTCACCAAATAATATTTTACCATAGAATCTGGTGGAAAATACAAATTATTACCATTTTCTTTGAAATTTTTAACTTTTGTTCATTCTAATGAAAAACAAATTTCCATGCAAAGTTAATTCAACACTAATTTCCTTGTCTAATGCAAAAAACAAATCAAAAGTTGGGTTGAATGTCAATGAGAGGAAATGGAAGAACTATTTATTTGCTTTGTTAGTAACACATATATTGTATGTGATTATGTACTTAACAGAAGTGTGTCTGTGGCCAAAATAAGTTTTTTTTATAAAAACCAGTATACAATCATGTAGATGCAATGTTTGGTTTGCATGCATTCAGCAAATACGAGAACAGAATATTTATTTTGTTTTTTTTTCTCTTTGGATTGCAGGAGAACGAAATAAGTCCGCGTCTGAGAGACGAGATCACAAGGTGGATGTGCATGCTGAATTTCAAGTTTAAATTTTCACCTGAAACATTCATGCTAAGCACAACCATACTGGATCACTTTTTAGCCTCAATCAAGGTAAGGAAATCGACCACACCACCTCAGTTATCATGCTATTCAGTCTGCACCAGTCTACCAGTACAAACGCAAGATCATATTGTCAAAGAGAAACCTACCTTAATATTCAACCAGAATTGAGTACAAACAAGAATAGCTTTCTTTTCATCTACGTTTTATTTTATTTTTCACTTAAAATTTAGCTTTCTAATTTTAATTAATTATCCCAGGCAGCACTGTTATTAATTAACTAAATGGTTATATATATATATAGTACATTAATTCCCCCCAGTACGAGTGACATTTGATTCAACAGCTGCCCATGTACTAAAATAACCCTGAAGAGTTAATGGTATATAGTGATAAGTTGGTATACAGTCTAGCTGTGTCAACATTCCATACTCACCAAGTCGGTCGTTTTAAACCTTTCAGGCTATGATAAATTGGTTCATATCCTAGTTATTAATGTATTTATTTATGGAGGTAAAGCTCTAGCGTCAGACATTCGGTGAATATATGTCGTTTGAAGGGAAAATTCCATTCTCTGTCTGTGAAGTACACTCAAATTGAAATTTAATTACTGTGTGTGTGCGCTCTCTCATTCAGTATTGTCTCTGGTGATGCGTGGTTCTGTAAAGTGGTTTCATATATTTTAAATTTGAATTGTACTGTTCAGTCCCGAGAGAGTGGTGGATTTGTTGTACCATGCACTTCTAACAATTGAGTTTCATTATCGACTGTTATTGTGATTAAATGTTTCGCAAATAAGTTTTCGTGAATACAAATCGCCAATTTTCCAAATATATTCTCTGACTTTCTACTCCTTTGTGTAAATGTCAGTATTCAGTGTTTTATTTTGTTTTGAGGTGGATGAGCAATTAGGCTGGGACTGATTTCAGTATATTAAAGGGAGGCAGTCGTCGTGCCGCGTCCTGTTCGAACTCGTAGCGACGTATACAATGCGTGTAAAATACATTGTTTATTTACATGAAATTCAAACACGTGCTGTGCGACAACCAGTGCGCTATAAAACGGGTAAAAAAAAATTAATTACATGTTGTTGGAAATTTTAATAAAATGATTATTTTGATTATTTATTTTATTTGTTCTATCTTACTCATTATCCATGTAACCATGCAAAGCATCTCGTCTATGTACTATGTGTTTGTGAGGTTTCACTCTTTAAGCACCAATGTCAATTTTTGGCACTATCTACAAAATGATGTACGTATATATATCTTCTCTCCAATTGACAAAGCTTTTAATCAAAAAGACTCTACTCCAAGGGTCACAAGTCTCTGTTTCGTGCCCTACCTAGCTTTCGTCATTTATATTCTTCCATAATAACAAAAAACAAGCAAGAGTACAAATGTATGTATGCAAGTTTAGGGCATGAAGGAAAACTCATTAGGCAAGTTGGTAATTGCCACGATGTCTGTCAAAACCCTGTGTATGTCTATCATCTATGTGCATAATTTATGTATTTATTTATTTTTTTAATAAAAAAAGATTATTGGAATTTATTATATAAAGTTTTAATGAAACTCTGTATGGGGTTATGGTAATTAGATTTGGGATATAAAAATGCTTACCTGACAATTCTTGTTGCCATGGAGATGTGAATCTGATAGAATTGATGATTTGAACTGGAAACAACATACGGATTTGTTTTTTGATATATACATGTATATTGTATGGAAATATTGATTGTTCATATAGGAAATGACGTTATTGATGCGGTATGTTCTGGTAGCTGTAGCTTATATGCAAACAAATGTTTGTATTTATACTGTATTCTAATCATTATGCATCTTGTACTGTACTGTATGGTTAGTTACAAAGAAAAAAGCATAAAAAATTGCGTTCAATTTATGACTAACCGGTTAGTAGGGTAGAAATGTAATTTGTACTATGGAGGTCACGTATTCTATTCTCAGTCATAGTCATTTGAATTTGAAAAAAATCAGGGTTACCAGTAAACAGCCTGAAAGGATTATATTCATATTACTATGGTAACGAATCAAGTAGAATTTTGTTATTATTTTGAAGTGAATGATTAAATCTGTGTTTTGTTTTCAGGCGCGACCCAAGTATCTGAAATGTATCTCAGTCAGCTGTTTCTTTCTTGCTATGAAAATGAAGGAGGAAGACGATGTAAGTCCATTGTTTTGCTAGAATGTAAAATATGAATTTCAAGTTTGTATTCATGTTTGATTTTTTCATCTACATTTGATCTCATTGGTTAAACATGACAAATTTACATAAAATATTTTTTGCTGATTTGCATAACATTTGGGTAGGTAAGATTTTTTTCTGGGCCTTATGAACAGAAACAACAATTTTATAAAAAAAAATTCAAATTGGTAATTAAATCTTTATGGTATTTGTTATAATTATGTTAATATTACAAGAAAAATCCTGTCTGTTCTTGAAATTAATCCTTTAAGCTCAAAAATCAACTTGACACCAACCAGAAAATAGTTCCATTCATAGTTTGCTCTTTTCTAATCAAATTCTGTAAATTTCAGAATTTTTTATCAAAAACTTGAGGCAATGTCACATTCATCCTTTTTGGTTTTAAATTAAGATTAAATTCTGTGAAAATCACAGAAAATGTGAACAAATTTACCTAAATTTGGTGCTCAAAATGTTAAATGTTTGTTTTCTTTTCTTTTTGCCGTGTTCAGGTTGTGCCGTCCACACAGGAGCTTGTTGAAGTGAGTGACTGTGGTTGTAGTGTGGCTGATGTTCTCCGAATGGAGAAGATTATTTTAGACAAACTACATTGGGATATTAACATGACATCATCATTGGATTTCCTCCATAATGTAAGTAAACTACCTTCTCTGATTAATGTTGTGAATGTGAAATGTAACAGCGATGTATGTTTCAACATGTCCAATACATCGTAAACATTCACTGAGGAGGAGATATTAAAATACTTGTGTACCGACAATAGATATTAATTCAACTATTTTTAAATAATGACAATTAAATTTCTTTTTATCCATATAAGGATCTTAAAGTAATCTTCTTTTAGGAGAGGGGTCTGTTTTGTGGTTGCTTTTGCAGCAAATTGTATGGATCTACCAAAATCGGGAGGGGATGTAGCTGACTTACTGTAAAATCATTAATTAATTAATTAATTAATTATGCATTAGGCTTTAATTTAATTGAGAATCTATGAGAATAAAAAAAAAAATGGACTTTATGAAAAGAAACTTGTTGCTCACTCTTTACAATGTTATTGTACCATGTGACTGAATCCGTAATGGTTTTTTCCATGCCAACTCGCAACATTTGAGTGGGCGGGCGGGTGGTTGGCGTATGGATGAATTGAACTGCTGTGCTCAGCAGATTTTTCATTGACGTGGATAATCGTTTGCTTTTAGTAACATGTGTGGTATACACGATTAGACTTGGATTATTTGTCACCTGACGTCACATGTATACAAGTAGAATGTATAATATTAATAGTATACCAGAAGAAATATAATATTATGGAAATATACGTGAAGGTTGCACATATTAGTATTTTATATTTTCTGGGTTGTTACTACCGGTATATATAATAGGTTAAAAGAATATTTCAATTATTTTCCATTCCAAAGATAATTTATTAAATTAAAGGGCCAGCTGCAGGATCATCCCCTCATCTATGTTATGTGCATTTTGAATTTGTTTTCTGTTATCCATTGAAATCTACATTCTAAACAATTGTGTATGTCCCTATTTGATCTGTAGCATGACGTGGGTTTTTATGAGATTTTTATAATTCACATTTAAATTATTGATCCTGACCATCACAGTGAAAAATTTGTAAATTAAACTAATTTAATTTATTAAAAATAAAAAAATATACATCTTCGCAACTAGATTCACTATGTTTGTTTTGGATATCACAACTTCCATATAAGGAGTGGGTATTTTTATTGATATGTTTACACAATCCGTTGTCAATACTCTTAGCCTTTTGACCAGTGTAAATTTACTGCAGCATTTTTACTTTTGTACTTTCTTCAAATTCTTTCTTAATATTTGACGAAATGAACATAATTTACCAATGCTTAATAATTTTAATCAAAGTGTTTAAAAAATATGAAAAAAAAAATTTATTTATGAAAGGTAATACAATAATTTGGCATTAAAAGGACTAAATATGTAAAACTTTGTCAAATATGCAGAAGAACTATAAAAAACGTTAAAAAAAATGTTTTTTAAATGTTTATATAAAACAACCAATTTGAATCATACGACCAAGAAAAAAATGTACTGTATTTAATATAATGAAATATTGGGGTAGGTATATATGGTTTTTGTTTTATTTTTTCGCCCAATAGACTACCTGTATCACAATAATTCATTGAAAATAGATTTAAAAAGCGAATGACAACCAATTGTCATACATTCTAGTGGATTTCCTAAACATTCTTGTTCCGTTCATTCATGACATTAAACTAAGTATATGTACAAAATCTTTTTTTAGTGAGTACAACACATAGCTAATTTGCATCAAAATAAAATAAAATTGATTACCGGTAATTTGCATCAAATAAAAGTTTGAGTTACAGTACAATAATGGGTAAATAGGGTTGTCAGGAAAAAATAATTTGTTTCCCCTTGACCCAAGTCAATTGAAGTTAATAATCTGAGCCACCTGCGTTCAAATATAAATATTTATTTTTATATTTTTTTTTTACAGTTACATGCCTTGTTAGTGTTCGGTTGTCCTCATTTTCTATCTCGTCTGGGACAGATGAGTCCTTCTCGACATCTCTCTATCCTCACAGCGCGTCTTCTCCAGTGTGTGTGTAACAACCGTCTGACCGCGTTCCGTGGCTCTGTCCTGGCTCTGGCATTATTGAGTCTAGAATTGGAGATACTGGTTCCTGATTGGTTGGCTGTCACCATGATGTTACAACGTTTAATCAAGGTATGCAGACTGTCCCCCATCTCTCTCCCCTCTTGTCGTTTCCCTCTCTCCTTTACTACATTTATATCTAAAATGAGATGTCATCACTTTAAAAATTACAAAAATATTTAGTTGAAAATCATATATATTTATTTTAAATTATACTGTAGAATACTTTATTTTCGCTTGGAATTTATTTTCGTTATTTTCGCTGAAGGAATGATTCCGTGAAAATAAAATTCAGCAAATACTGTAAAGGGGGTAATTATTCACTGTGTTTTAATTTAGCTTATTTCGCTGACTGGAAAATTGCGCTAAATTAAAACACAGTGAATATGTAAAATTTAGCATAGAACACATTATCTAAATGACGAAACCGTGAATTTAAAACCCACTGAATATGCCTGAAATGGTAAATCAGTGAAATTTAAACCCAGTGAAAATTAGTCATTTTACAGTATACTTTTTTTCCTATATTTCACATTAAACTCATCAAAACGCCCCAAAAGCCTTTTCAGCGAAAATTAATTCCAGCAAAAATAAAGTATTCCACAGTAGTTAATAAAAGAAATCCCTGTTCAGAAAGATGTAATAATGTTTAAGGATACACAATTCATATTGTCAATTGCTCAGTTTACAAAAGAGCATTCTATCAGAGCTGAATTACTGCTCTTCCACTGTTTAAGAGGAGATTAATTCTAAGGTGTTTACATGGCCCAGCCAAACGAGAGCCGGGATGCACCCGAGTTCAATCCAGTTCGTTCAGAGCTAAACAGAACAGTGTTTGCAATTACTTAGTATGTAAAGAACATGGCTAAAATGATTTTGGTGTTGTGCTTGCACATGTCAGAGTGACAGAGATGAGGTCAATGTAGAATATACTCTCCTTAGTAACATTATTGCCCAACGTCGTCCTCAAAGAGCTTCTTACCATTCATTCATCTACAATTGTCCGCACAGTATGGCAACATACGCTTAGTAGTTATTAGTAGATTTCGACCCCGATGTGTATAGATTGTCAGAGCCATGTCAGAGCCCAATCCTATCATAGCTCAACACCAAGGGTTTATTGGAGCTGAACACGTATATACAGCCATTTTTGTTGGTTCATTGGAACTTTGGAAATTTGATAAAATGCCAAGGTCATTTCACCATTGTTGTAATTTTTGAAGTACTTCCTTCTGTATAGTTATTAACGCTTATTTGTATAAAGGTAGTCTATCTTAACAACTAACTTTATAGATGTATATTTCATGTCTGTAGTTTATAGCATGATTATGTTCTTAATAATAAATTAAAAAAAAACCTGCACATTACTGGAAATCATTTCTCCCATTACTGGAAACACGCTAAATAAATTCCCACTAAAATAGAATTTCATCACTACATTCTATGGAAAATCTCTGTAATTTCGAAATTTTCACACAATTTACCTGAGCACACAACCCCCCCCCCCCCCCCCCCCCCCTGTTGTAAAAGAGTGCAAATCAAAATGTTGATTCATCAAATGACAGATTACGTATTTGAGGGAAAATCAAACTACGAAATTAGTTGCGTCGTCATTGATTTTCACAATGAAGAAACAGAAATGATCACAAAAAATATGCACATTTTATTACAATATTGATTACGTACCATCAGAATTTATGAAATTAAAAACATTTGAGTCTGTTGGAACACAGTCGAAGTCAAAATTGTCGTATTATTTCCACTGACGAAAGTGTTGGAACGTACGCAAATTCTCGATGTAAATCACTTTCCGCCATGATGCATTTGCAGATTTGACCTGCAGCAGCGTCCTTTGACCTAATGGGTCAAGTTGGTTATTAACCAATCAGAATGCTGTGTTGTACCAAAGACACTAGAGAAGACTAGTGTCTTTGGTTGTACTGACGCAATTCTTTGGAAATTCCGGTAACGCAATGCGGAAGTGAATTATCGATGTCGAGTACGATCTGTTGGAATTGATTTCAGCAAATAAACGACATGGTTTTTCCAAAAAACTAGTAACTAGCCATTTTTGAAAGGTAAACTGAATATGGCATGAAATATTTACCGCATTTTACTTGTATTAACAGGTCATTGTCGAAGCGTAGTTTACACAAGGTTACCGTGTTCTGCGCATACACAACATGTTCACAGCAGTCGATATCCACGCTGTATCATATCAAAACGATTACCAAGATTCGTTACGCAAGACAAAGTTTTAAATTAGTTGCATTTTGAAGAGGTGGGCGCTTTGCCGAATGTGACCCCAAATATAAAAATTGCGCAAAAGTTGGGGGTGGGCGCTAACGCGGTCGAGTACGGTAGTTACACTCATTACTCTTTATAATTCAATACACAGGTTGATAACCAACAAGTCATTCATTGCCGTGAGACTATTGTCAGCGTACTGATGGGACATCCGGCCGTGAACACAGTTTATATGATGCAACAACAGCAGAAAAGCGATCACCACGGAGTACACAAGAAGAGGAAGACGACAATCAAGCGGAAAGTGGAGCAAATTGAGGTGGATGAAATATACGATAGCATAAAACGCCTATATAATGAAGAAGCGCCCCAAGATGTGATGATGGTATCAGCGCCGTCCACACCCAAATCATGCCATAGACAACAGCAGCAGGACAGTACAGAGGGTACCATGAACACCTGCCCCCCTCTGCAAATAATTGAAGTGTCTTGACGCCACTCACACCTGCCGTTTGAATCACAGTATGTTCAATTAGCAGGATGAGTTCATTTATTTCTTAGGGGTGGCAGGTTTGGTGACTGACAGGGAAATAAGCCGTAAATTATTATAGATTATTAGGAAAATGTTTTACATAATTTATTCGCTTGAGACTTGTGATCTGTTTAGTATAGTGCTAGCACTTTGAGGGTTGGGCAATGTCAAAGGCACTAATTACACAAAACAAAAATGCTGAACAAACTAAAATGTAAGTTATCATTTTTTTCTTTTTTTTTGACTGGCTCTAATCTTTCATTGGGTCGGTTTCCATGGAAACCAGCCCCAATCTGTGCAAGAAGTAGTCGCAGTTTCTTTCTTGCCACATTTCTAAGTTGCATTTTTTCTTTACAAAATAAGCAATACCGCAAAAAGAAACAAAAAGACCTTAAAAGAAACAAAAAAACTTAACAAGTAACTAAATAAAATGAAAAAAAAAATGGAAAAAGAAAACTAAACTTAAAAAAAAAAAAAAAAAAAAACATGAAAGAAATGCAAAAAAGTTGAGCCGGTGCTATATGTAAAACACTAGTGTATTTATGTTTTTAAAAGTTTGCGTTCAGCAAAAAAAAAACACTGCATGTTATATATGTATACTTTTGTTTTTTACTCATGTATAATATTGTAAATATGGTGCCTCATAATCTTAAGTTATGTAACTATGTACAGAAACAAACCAAAAAAAAAAAGTTTTATTTTTTATGAGCATTTGTCAGTATTTTATGTGATAATTATTTTTGACTTATTTGTTGTCATGTGACAATTCAGCACTAATTTATTGTATACATGTGTAAGCTTGTCTCGATTTGAAATGTTAGTTTTTGCAGTTGTATATTGCATAGGGTTGGCAAGTATCATGTAATAGATTGTGTTGTGTGAGATGATGTCGTCATTTTCACATGTAAATATAAGCATTGGCACTAGAAATAACATGAATGTGTTTCCATGGTAAACATCAAATAATACTGACAGATATTTTTTTATCATCTGTTGAACAGCGTGTTTTTATTCAGTGTGTCACATTTTACTCAGTAACTCATATAATGTTCTCCAAATTGTGATATTTTCATCAGTGCTTTATTGTTCAGACATTTGGTAAATCAAAATGTAATTAATTTTAAAAAGCCTCCTATTCTTTTTATGCGAGTGCACTTGATGTTAAAAATTCATCTTGAACACATCTATTCATACCTCAAACATTATGCTTGTATATTGATCATTGGCTGTCAACGTGTGAATTACAAAAGTGTATTCAACATTTAATGTTCAGATTCAAGGATGTGAAGTAAATTTCACAGTTGCATGTCCATGTTATTCTAGTATCTGCGATGGTACTCACCTAAGTTTCATTTGGGATCGTGGTATCATGTCAACACACTTATGCAAGTTAAAAACTCTGTGATGTGCATCTGCTTTTCGCTGTGTTTCTATCATATGTAAAGTTTTGTCATATTTAGTTTTACGTATGCTGTAACAAAACACTGCATCTCTGTCTGTATTACACAAAACAAATGAATGCCACTCAGTCTCTATGATACTGCATTAATCTCTTAAATGAGATTACATTATGCGTTTCCAATGTTTTCGGTACATTGGACGTTGATATTCGCCGAGACGTTTGAACGTCGTTCTGAAATACAATTAATCGTACACATTCCAAGAGTTGGCGTTGTGAAGACCTCTTTGTTTAGAACAATGTTATCAAACAGCAAGTCATTAGTAACTAATTTTTAATTGATTGTGATTAGATGTATTATTGTACATGTCACATGGTTATTTTAGTCCAGCACTTTTATTAATGTAAAGCAATAACATTTTAAGAAACAAAACATATTGCTGGTTGCATACCAGTACACTTACTATTGAAGTTCCTTTTAAGTTAGATTTCGTGGTAACATTTTTTTAAACTTTGCATTTTTTGTAAACTTTGTGTGGTTTTAGTTCTTACCCGGTACTTGCCATTTTCATCATAATTGTGCTTTGTTTCATCACTATTTGTCTATCTTTTTTTTAAAATCAATATGCCAGTGTTGTGTGATGATCTTTATTTCACATCAAGTTTTAATTTTATTCAGCCATTGTTGGCTCAGGGAGCGAGATTCAAACTATGCAGATTGGGACGTTGAAAGGAAAACCGCTTACAAAGTGATTTTTCAGAAATAACTGTCTGTCGAAACTCTTATTATATTCATTTAAACTTAAGCAACAAACTAATCGTTTATTGCAAAACTTGTCATTTACTGCTTTAATCGAAGAAAACGTTTCCGACTGACTGCAAGTCTTGAGATGTCACCGATAATACTACACATGAATGACTGTTATTTGTATTGAAATATATTATTTGCTGTGGGCATTTCATCTACTATTATACATGCCTTACAAGAACTGCTGACTGCCATATAATCAGAGGTCATTACTCCCAGTACTAGAGCCATGAGGCGCTTTCCTCATGACGAGTTTATGAAAAACCCAGAATAAATAACCTGTGCTGTGCAGAGGCATTTTTTTTGGGAAGAACATATTTTATTCAATCGTTTTAGTCTTCAGTGTGATTGTCTTGATTTCCGATGATTAACTGTTGATGTATAAATAAACATTGACTGTGATTAAAAATAATGCCTGTATTATGTTATTTTTTTTTTTTTGAGCCTTAAACTTGAATGGTCATTGTCCATATTACAATTATAGTGCATTATGGGATTGTTATGTTAGGTTGCACGGGTCAACTTCCTTTGTGATTAGCGAAGGTGTGTTCAACCATTGTTCTATCCCACAATTCATTATGATTTGGAATTGCGATATGGTCTATGTTGCCATTGTGTGTGTGAATATTTTTGTAGATAAGTACACATTCCACTCGATGTATAATGCTCCAGTCTAGAAACTATGCTGTGTTCTACCTGTTATGTCTCCCTGCCTATAATTGAGTGCTATTCCACTCAATATACATCACTCTAGCCTTAGAACCTATGTAGTGTTCTACTCAATATACACTACTCTAGCCTTAGAACCTATGCAGTGTTCCACTCAATATACACCACTCTAGCCTTAGAAC
Organism: Saccoglossus kowalevskii; assembly: GCF_978046115.1. NCBI lineage: Eukaryota > Metazoa > Hemichordata > Enteropneusta > Harrimaniidae > Saccoglossus > Saccoglossus kowalevskii. The sequence goes on along the minus strand of NC_140644.1, from coordinate 20,098,434 downwards.
CTATGTAGTGTTCCACTCAATATACACCACTCTAGCCTTAGAACCTATGTAGTGTTCCACTCAATATACACCACTCTAGTCTTAGAACCTATGTAGTGTTCCACTCAATATACACCACTCTAGCCTTAGAACCTGTGTAGTGTTCCACTTAATATACACCACTCTAGCCTTAGAACCTGTGCAGTGTTCCACTCAATATACACCACTCTAGCCTTAGAACCTATGTAGTGTTCCACTCAATATACACCACTCTAGCCTTAGAACCTATGTAGTGTTCCACTCAATATACACCATTCTAGCCTTAGAACCTGTGTAGTGTTCCACTCAATATACACCGCTCTAGCCTTAGAACCTGTGTAGTGCTCCACTCAATATACACCACTCTAGCCTTAGAACCTGTGTAGTTCTCCACTCAATATACACCACTCTAGCCTTAGAACCTATGTAGTGTTCCACTCAATATACACCACTCTAGCCTTAGAACCTATGTAGTGTTCCACTCAATATACACCGCTCCAGCCTTAGAACCTTTGTAGTGTTCCACTCAATATACACCACTCTAGCCTTAGAACCTATGTAGTATTCCACTCAATATACACCACTCTAGCCTTAGAACCTATGTAGTGTTCCACTCAATATACACCACTCTAGCCTTAGAACCTATGTAGTATTCCACTCAATATACACCACTCTAGCCTTAGAACCTATGTAGTGTTCCATTCAATATACACCACTCTAGCCTTAGAACCTATGTAGTGTTCCACTCAATATACACCACTCTAGCCTTAGAACCTATGTAGTGTTCCACTCAATATACACCAATCTAGCCTTAGAACCTATGTAGTGTTCCACTCAATATACACCAATCTAGCCTTAGAACCTATGTAGTGTTCCACTCAATATACACCACTCTAGCCTTAGAACCTATGTAGTGTTCCACTCAATATACACCACTCTAGCCTTAGAACCTGTGTAGTGTTCCACTTAATATACACCGCTCTAGCCTTAGAACCTGTGTAGTGCTCCACTCAATATACACCACTCTAGCCTTAGAACCTGTGTAGTGTTCCACTCAATATACACCACTCTAGCCTCAGAACCTATGTAGTATTCCACTCAATATACACCACTCTAGCCTTAAAACCTATGTAGTGTTCCACTCAATATACACCACTCTAGCCTCAGAACCTATGTAGTGTTCCACTCAATATACACCACTCTAGCCTTAGAACCTATGTAGTGTTCCACTCAATATACACCACTCTAGCCTTAGAACCTATGTAGTGTTCCACTCAATATACACCACTCTAGCCTTAGAACCTGTGTAGTGTTTCACTCAATATACACCACTCTAGCCTTAGAACCTATGTAGTGTTCCACTCAATATACACCACTCTAGCCTTAGAACCTGTGTAGTGTTCCACTCGCATGTCCAGTCCTCAATAAGATGTAGCTTTTCAAGTGCTATATGCTACTCTAGTCTAGATTTCAGGATTTCTATACAGTTTTATGATCACATCACTGTTATGATTGGTGTGCAATCCACATTTCTTTAAGTATATAGGCTCTTTTGAGGGAGAGCATAATGCCAATTTATATCTCAAAAATGTCTCATTTAGTAGGATTTATTTTCTCCTTGTATGTATCAAGTGAAACTCAATAATTCTCTGGGCAAAGAGATACAAAATCTGAATGTTCTCAGGAAACATTTGAAAATACATAATGTATGCTCATGACTTTTTCTTCATGTCACAAACTCTTGGATGTGGATGCTCATCAGAAGCAGTTTCACATTCTATTAGTGTAGTGCAAACTATTCAAAGAGTTTGATTAAAACATGAAAACTATACTGTTTAGTGTAGGTGGGGTTGGGCATTGTAAAAGGCATTAATTACACAAAACATCCATTATTTTTATTTGTAGAACATGTTCTCTATAAACCCCATAAAAAATGACAAATGTTTTGTTTTTTTTATATTTGAAAACGGTCATGTTTTACTTTTTTTCTCATAGAACCTTTGTATGCATACTGTAAAATGACTAATTTTCAATCGGTTTAAATTTCACTGACTTACCATTTCAGGCATATTTAGTGGGTTTTAAATTCACGGTTTTATCATTTAGATAATGTGTTCTATGCTAAATTTTACATATTCACTGGGTTTTAATTTAGCACATTTTCCACTCAGCGAAATATGCAACCCTTTTACAGTAAACATACAATTTTGTCAAAAATCAAGGTTGGTGATCTCCCCTTTTTTTATTATTGTTATTATGAGGTTATTACGAGGATACCAAAAAGTATGCATGAAGACAGTACATTGGGAGTATCGACAGACGCGTAGTGGAGGTTGATGAGACTGCCTACTGTCTGAGTGCATACTTTGTGGTATCCTCGTAATAACCTTATTCTTATACATCTTTTCCTCCCAGTGATACATCATGGGAATGCCAAAATCCAAAAAATTTAGAACAGAATCAGCAAACTTTGTGTGGAGTCTGGTCAATCCCTAGGGGCTGCCGTGTTTGTTTTTATAAGGACACTCACCCGCATAATCCCAAACATGAATATGACTTCTATGGTAAAAATGCACTATGTTGTCAGCATTATCACTTGCAATTTGCCCGGGAAAAAAAAAAGTTGAGAGAGACAACAGTGACATTCAATGGCCGGAACTGTCGCCTAGCACAAAAACAATTTTAAATAATAATAATAATCCCCAATATTCATTCAAATCAGTTATGGTCAATAACTGATATTGATGAGATATTACTACCATCTTACCTAGGGAGGCATCGGTAGAATGGCCATAGCAAGTGGAATGCCACATAGATTCAGAATTGTTACCACAGCTGCCTGTCTGAGTTGCGAAACCACCAGATACTCAATTTTATTTCCAATAATAATTAATTCAGGCTCTTCTGTAATGTATGTACTAGGGAAATCACGGTTACCAGTGTTATACTCAGAAAATGATAAGTGCCTGTCTAAAATCCCTAATGAAAGACAAGATAGGAGTTGTTTTATGGCATATACCGATAAACTATAAGCATGAGTTGGTTCTATACAGTAACCATTAAGTGACCATGATTTAATTATGATTTTTACCACAGCTGTCGCAATTGAGGAGTTTCAGCCAATTAAAATAACGGCTGTGAATATGTGTAGTTTAATTTTTATTCAATTTGTCACATATTCAGAATTGTCTGTACTTTCATTTCATGCACCATGCCATTACTAGGTTATTGCACATAACAATGGGAATTCTAGAACAAACATCGACCAACTCGAAGACAGCAGTCGTACAATAATGAAATTGCCTGATTCAATGCATTGAATTCTCTAAATCTACCTCCCCGTACTTTCCTTGATTGCTAATCATTAAAACTTGTATTTTATGACCTTAAAATATGGTACATTTTCATTGTCCCTGCAACAAGAAGCAACCATTTGAGGAAATCTGGTGAGGAAAGCTGATACTACTAAACTTGTTAATAGGGTCTTGTAGATATAAGGCTATGACAATAAAACACTACATTAGTCAGGACTGTATTTCAGACACCTAATATCAGCCTAACACTCTAATATTGGCAACAACGAGCTTTTTAGTCCCCGTTCGGACGCAGTCCGAAAACGAGGACTTATGTTTTGACCTTCGTGTGTTCGTGTGTGCGTCTGTGCGTGCGTCCAGACCTGTATCTTAGAAATGCCTGGACCAATCACAATCAAACTTCACACATACATCATACATGATATAATACATAAGCACGTCAATTTGTTTCACGATCTGATTCAAGATGGCCGAATGGCGGCCATTTTTGTGCTAAAAAATCCTAAAAATCAACCATTTCTCGGCTGTTTACAGATGGATTTTGTTCAAACTTGGTATATACATTAGACATTATGGGACCTTGATGCAAATAATTTTGTTTTTCAGATAAGATTCAAAATGGCCGACTGGCGGCCATTTTGTATTAATGAATGTGGTTCTCGTGCCATATTCTGACTTGCTTTCACTGATTATGTTCAAATTTTAAATATTCATTATACATCATGTCATAGATAGACAGATATACTGGTTTGACGATCCTATTCAAAATGGCCAAATGGTGGCCTTTTTTGTGCTAAACAATCATCAAATATCAAGCATTTCTGGCATTTATGGATGGATTTCGTTCAAACTTGGTACATATATTAGACATTACAGGTTCCTGATGCACATCATTTATTTTTCAGATCGGATTCAAAATGACTGTCTGGCGACCATTTTGTTTTAATGAATGGGCTTCTAGACCCATATCTCCGACTTGTTTTGACTGATAATATTTTCAAATTTTAAATATTCATTATACATCATGTCATAGATAAACAGATATATTGGTTTGACTATCCTATTCAAAATGGCCGAATGGTGGTCATTTTTGTGCTAAAAAATCATCAAATATCAAGCATTTATGGGTGGATTTCGTTCAAACTTGGTACATACATTAGACATTACGGGTTCCTGATGCTCGTCATTTTATTTTTCAGATTGGATTCAAAATGCCCGACTGGCGGCCATTTTGTTTTAATGATTGGGCTTCTAGAGCCATATCTCTTAAATGCTTTGACTTATTATATTTAAATTTTATATATTCGTTATACGTTATATATATACATGTAATCAAAATGGCTGATTTTGAATGCTGTTCCAGAGCAATATCTCTCAATATGGACATGTACTTGTTTGACGATCAGATACAACTGTCAATCATTTTAATGTTAAAAAATCATATTCCTGTCATGGTTATATTCCAGCTATATTACTATAAACAAAACTATATATCTTAAATTTGATAACTAACGGGGACTGTGCCATGCATGGCTTATCTTTAAAGTCACACATGCTATACTCTCCGACTCCCAAATTTAATCCAGTTACTGTGAAAGTGGATTCACTGGGTTCAATTAAAGGTTTGTGTGTTGATTGGTTCAGCCACATTGAGAATTTTGCGAAAACATTTAACTTCAGTCCATTGCAACCCCCAAACCCTAAAACCCCAGCCTACTTATACTAACAGGGGGTCCATTTAATTCTTGCTGTGCTGTGCATCACTTCTTTGTTCATTCCCAAAAAATGTTTACCTCATATGCAATGCATCATGGGAATTTCATCATTCAACAAGTGTTAATTTCAGACCTAGATGTATATCTTAAATTGTTAATGTGTACAGCGTGCAATTCTATACACTGATCAACTAACACTTTCCAATTGTCAAGATAATCAAGCTATGATGACATGTGATTGAATAAGAAAAGTGCTCACTTTATGCAAGCTTAAATGAAAATATAAATTTTTACAAAGTTTCTTTTTCAAAAACGAGACGAAATGTACGAACGGGGGATCTCCAAAACAAAGAACCATTCAATTAAAACAGAAATTATAAACTTCTTGCATGTTCTTTGTATGAAGATGGGTATTAGATTGTCCGAATTTTAAGACCTACAATAAAATGGCTCTTTCAGTATCTCGGCAATGGACTGAATGTCAAATTACAAGCATTTCTCTCATAACATACAATGTACATCATTCTCAAACAAAAAGACATTGAGATGAATAGTAAAACAATATTTATTAGTACAAAACAATATTATAATACCAGCCTACATCTCAAACATTATTCTATATAATAAATTTTTTTACACAGTTAAAAAAAACAAAAAAAACTTTTGATTATCAGATAACAGAATTACACAATACATGGCAGCTTTAAAATTAATAACATTCAAGTGATATTATAACTTCAACACAGTTGTGATCAGAAGAATATAAGTAGTGGTCTAGACAAATTATCCCATAACATTTTTAGCTTCAAATTAAAGTTAATTCCTTCACTGTATTTGCTCTATTGTAATAGAGTACATGTGATATGAAGAAAAGTTAACAGGATCAGTATAAATTTGATGTGACCGAAAATCCAAGCAAAAAAATTTTCAGTTGACATGTTCCTTAATTGGAGATGGAGATATGGTATTTGGTGATTAGCATGTGAAATTGCTCATGACGCACACGAGATACAAAACCTGTTTATTTTTTTTACCAACTTTTTCATGTTTTACCTCCTTGACAATGCTTGGTTCAAAATGTAGGACTCATTTGAACAGACTTATTATAACAGTATATTATATAATGAGATTTTTAAGATGTAATATAATAAATGTCATAAACACTAGAATTGAAGCATGGTACAAATACAATAAAACATTACTGTAAAATAAAATTACACTTATGCTTATCACTAATATTGTTGTACAAAAATAACGATTTGAATTGAATATGTATATATGGAAGAGATAATTTAATGCTGAAGATAAAGAAATCCAAATCAATTTGAGTTTTGTACTTAATTTTGACGATTTAAAAAGTTTTCAAAAAAGAGTGAAGTAAAAGACATTATGCACAATTTATGTTTAGTACTAACCCTGTCACTCCCACAACATGCATATGTAATCAGAGTAACGATTCTAGGTCACAGTGGAGAGACACTAGCACAAGTATATTTTCTCACTGATTCCAAACTTCACACTGTATCCTCAAGATTCATTGCACAGTACTCAAAATATACTTTAGAATGGGGTCAAAATGTGATGGACACACAAATGACAACCAAATAGAAAATAACATCTCTAATTAAATACAAATGTATCATAGAAATAAATCTTTCTCACCCCCATGATGCTAACAAAGGACAACTTATGGGACATACCATTACAACACAGGGGTGAAACGTTGCACCTTTGAAAGAGATTCAATTCGGGTAGTACTGTTTGCATTGTCGTCGTAATTATTGTCTGGTACTTTCTTCCGATATTACCACGGTCAGTCAGTCAGTCTGTCCCTCCTTTCCCTACCAGTGGAACCTAGCAATACACACATGGACAATCTAATATTACTAAACTGTAAAAGTGAAGTTTATACAAATGATGGCAATGTGCAAGATACAATACTGTATTCAAAAACTGTTCATTTAATAAACCTATGGATGGTTTGTTTTAATGTCAAGCATCTGCTATAATGGTTATTGCAGCATGTAGTCAAATTTTGTATCAGTCCATCTATCATCGGGACTGGGTACAAAAAGCACACGACTTGTATCAAACACAGGTTGGTTCAGCTGCACTCAGTTTAAAAAACTGACATCCATGGCACCAAAAAATGGGGTTCAGAAATGATGGCAGTCAGTAGGCTAAATAGTCATAACATTAACTGAATTTCACAAACAGCAATTTTGAAACAGAAGTGAGTCTTGCACATGTCAAAACCCTGTTCTACTCTGCAGTAACCCTGTGGTCATTACAAATCTGTTTTTACACCATCTCTTAGTCCCTGACGTTACTTCAAATGTTATCACCAAGTAAAAACCATATCCCCCAAAAATTCTAGCACAACATAGCCTGTAAACAATCGCGTTAGCCATGCATGAGAGAAATGAATAGTGCACTGATACATGCCAAATAATACTGAATTAGATGAATAGATGCAAATACATGCATTTGAGTTATGCAACCACAAAAGTTTGTCTTATTCTTACGGGGGTACTCAGTTCCTTCAAAGTATACCCGACATGTATGCAATTATACATAAAAGCTAAACAAAGGGCATCATGGGTAATATAGCACAATAATCACCGTGACACATTCATGTTCATCAGTGTTACGTATTTTCATCACGAAACCAAACATTTCTTAGGATTTGTAACCGGTCTACTACGGTGTGCTGGAATGGCCAGTTCCATGCAAGTATTCTCCACTGGCACTCTATAAATAAACAAGAAAAAAGAAAAAAAAGAAAAAAAACAAAAAGCAACACGTCGGGATAACTGAAACACCAGTAGATGTACAAATTTTGTTATCTTCTTTCCAGTTTTTTTTTTTCCATAGTTTAACGTAATACTTTCACGACAAAGATGTTTTTCCAATTTTTTTCCAATTTCAAGCCAAATTGACATTAAAGATAGACAAGCCATTCTACCTTTACTTCTGTGTAGTGACAATGTCACTCAAACAGAATTTGGGTGTTTCAAGTTGTAGTTGCTTGAAATTCACACTGGCGCATGCCATAAACTCGCACATCAAATGTAAATACAAAGTTAAGTACATTTGTAAAGTACATTGAAATTAACTTTGATTGCCAAAGATTTATCAACAACAAATACACTTCTATTAGTATCTATGAGCTATCACTTGGTTTACCAGATGTATGGAGTTAGTTGAAAAGAATGCAAGAATTGTGAACCTCATGGCTGCGGCTGGCTAAAGATTGCATTTAGACAGGTTGGCAGAATGTGGTAATGCTTGGTACTGATCAGGGAAGGTCAGAGAGGTGATACGGTAACATTTGAAATAACTTCAGAGTAAGAAATAAGGTAGAAACAGCAATATAGTATGTAATTTATAGAAAATTATTGATACATTTATACGCACACGCAAACCCCTTCATGAATGATTAGCTGCCAACACTTAAAGACCTCATTTACATAAAAGCACATTGACGTCCCTTGCACTAAATGGTGTTCCCAACAACTTATGGATTAATATCTGTGTACACAGCTTTGTAATAAAGATTGATTTCAGGTTAGCTGCTCCTTTGCACATAAATTACAAGGACAGACACATTTTCAAATAACCTAGCATAGAAATAGGTTTGAAGCAAATGGGCTACAACACAAAAAAATCAAGTTGAAATTGGTCATTGATGGAGCACCATTTTATAATTTTACACCTGACTCCATTCTCAACATTAAACTCATTTTTGCACAGCTCAGTGACATCACCATGTTGCAGTCAAATTTCATTACATGGTACAAAATTTCTTGGTGAAAACCGCAAAATTGCACAGTACAAAAATTGCTTAGAGGGAATCATTTACAAATTATTAACATTGATTGTCTGCAATGGCAGAAATTAGAATCAGTGCTGTTTTAACTTGTCATTTTCGAGGCTTGGCAAGCATTGATCGCAACCACTCATCGAGGAGTAAGCATTGATTTTTCAATTACAACATGACATTTTAAAGCAATGGATCCAGCATGTGAAATGTAACAAGTGGAGTTAACTTTACTGAAATGGCACAAAAAAAATGCTGTGATATATGTGATGTTGTGAAACAAAATATGAATTTTGGTATAATAAAATCTGTCTATGCTTTACACGCCAGAAGAGACTGAACATAGTTTGGTTTAGAAAGACATTTCATACAAACTTATTGAGGAATAACAGTCCTTAATGTTAACATACAGTAAAGTTAAGGTTTACTGTACATAGACCATATTGCAATTCACAATGTTGCATTATGAAATAGATAGTTCAGGTTGCACAGATGTTTTGTGATAAGCAGAGTTGTGTTCAATCAAGATCCAATTTGGTCAAAACCATTCCACAATACACTTAAATTATGAATATGGTCTATGGTCTATGAGAACTTAATCCATTATACTTGTAGCAGGAATTAGGGCTTTATACATTTTTAGTCATTAAATGTAACCTAAGTTATTATAAATACACATGTAAAAAAACATTGCATAGACAGGTATTTTAAGAAAGTTTAAACATAAAGCTTTCTACAGATCTAAATACAACCAAGGACAGCAAAGCGTATTTGTCAGTTTGCTACAAGTTTACACAGCAATCAGGGACTGCGTTAGAACTTTTGTGTAGAGTCTTATTCTACGCATTTGTTTATAACAAATGGGACAGTGTACAGAAATTGAGTTCCTCCATAATAATGGAGGTCCAGGGGTTAACACAATCTCTGAATCCAAAGAATGCACATGGTCCTTGGTTGTATTCTAAAAAAAACAAAACAATACTTTCTGTCTACTATTTGCTATAATAGTTGCATTAATTAAACATACAATAATAGTATATTTCTCCACTATATACTGGAGATTTCAAAGTTATTGGACCACTGTTCAAACACACAAAATGAATACAATTATAGTTGAAGTGTATAAAGGTTGGTCATGTACTTTCAATAACAAAACTTGGGAAAGTGTTAGTATGTATAAAGGATTGGTCACATAATTTGGACAAGAAGAAAACTTAGTGTCAACAGTGTGTAGTTGATGCGAAGGGGATAGAACAGAAGAATTTCAACATGTGCATTTAATTGTAAACAACTTTTACGATGATGTTAGTAATATTATTTCATCCCCAATTGCAATGTTCTACAGAAAGTGAAACTTGACGCGCTATGCAACACACATCACAAAACATCTCCCAAGATAGAAGTCAAAGAATATTTTCTCAGGAAGACTGCAATAAGTACTACTATCTGTACACTGTAGTTCTTCAATAGCCAGCCTACAGAGAAAGCTTTCACATAAGGCATGACATAACAGCAAAAACTGATACAAGCCACTATTCGTATTAATTCAGTCTACTTCTCAGCTGCTTTTCTGATTTGAGAAACTTGTCTTCGATGAGACTGCTACATGAACCAGCTACTTTAGTCTTCTCGATAGGCAAACCAAGACAACTAAGATTTTCTTACATATGCAGGAAGAAAGAATGACAATGAACGACTTGCTTTTTTTTTTGTGAGTACACCACAGTTGCCATGACTACCACACAAAAATCGATCTAAATACAGTAACTACCAAAATTTGGGTAGTAAGCATACTGCATTTGCTCTATTTGAAGTACAAATAAAAAGCATACAAAAACCAACAGTTGCATGTATTGTATACAAGATCATAAAAACAGACACACGACTGTTATTTGAATGAGCATATGTGTTATTAATAGAGCAAATGCAGTAACTATTAAGATTTGCAATAAATTTGCTCAGTGGGATAGTCACAATTTTGCTCATCAACAGTGATTATAATAAACATTAGTGAACCAATGTATAAAACTGAAATGTAGTGTGCATCAAGCGTGCATACAATTTTTAAGTACATTTTTCTAAGATCTACAAGATGTATAAGTAGATTATATGACGGTAAGTACAAGTAGTTGATGGTTATTATTTTAATTACAATGAGTTAAAAGGTAGATAAGGTTCAAGGTGTGTTCATGTGTGCCTCTGAAATCCTTGCATCAAATGCTGAGTCTCTTCTGAACGGTTGGCTACACACCGTTCCATAAACCATACAGAACACATCCGAAGCATAGACCACTATGAGAATGAACATATGCAAGTCAATTATGATGAAGATGATTGTTATTATACTTAGCATGAAATGTGAATGGCAGCTATTTACACACACAAATACATAGTGCAGTAATTTACTGTGAAACCCAGTCTTAACCCTTTCACCCCCATTTTCAAACAGATGGGATAGCCCATAAATAGTAATTGGGGGTCATTCCATTCAAAGGCAGTGAATGGGTTAAAACATAGACAATACTGTCTGCTGCAGATGCTAACTGCTGATATTCTCCGAGGTTTTCTGGATCACCACAAGTAATAACAGTAATCACAACTGGAGTACAGAAAAGGTAGAAACAGGGGGTAATTAGGAATTCTATTAGGACCAACCATTCACACACCAAGAACTCAACATGCACAATAAAGTTTTAACTTTTTAAGAATACATCGTTATGTACATGGCATGGCCGTAGTAGTTATTTACTGTTTTCTGACCATGCATTAAAACGTTCCCTTGCATGTAAAGAAAGTATTTGATACAGTCAGTTTGTGTTAAATTGATCAACTCTGCAAGATATAAGGAAGCATACTGTATAACACAAGTAGTTTTATTCTCTTCTTGACAAGTTCAGTCATTACCTAGATTCTCATTCATTCTCCTCATTGTTTTTAGAGTATTTTTTTTTTTAGGTACAACATTTCAGTCTTTTTAATTTACAGAATAAAATAAGTTGTCGTGCAATGTTTTGACATGGGAATACTGCATCTAATTTAGTTAATGGTCCCCACACTCTTGCAGATTGCAGTATTACACCACAGACTTGCCATACAAAATACTACTTAATTTATATTAGTAAGCATATTTCAGGAAAAAAATGTTTAAAGTTTAGGGAACTAGTGCTTTATTGCAATATACAAACAAAAAATGGCATATTTAAACAAAGAAAAATAACATGTCCACAAAAAATAGAAAAACATTACAGAAAACTGCAAATGAACATTAATGCCAACAAAATTTTTACTATAACGAGCACAATTCAAACTTCGCACCACCCCGATCAACCCACCACTGCATTCATAAGATAACCTAGATGCAAATTGATATAAAGTTACAAACAAGTGGGACATGCTAATTCCATCCACGGGTATGCATTGAATATGAATAGGATTGAGATGCTGAAGACAACAAATGGCAGTGAGATAAGGTTAGCATGCACTGACCCAACACCCAACATAAAATGTGTGTACAACATAAAATATTGGAGACAACAACCATCAATAAATGCAACTCTTTGAAATACCGAGAGGTTTTATCCCTTCACAGATGTATGTGAAAAATAGAAATCATGCATGAATTGTAGCCGGTTACAATAAATTCATCATTTAGAACATAATAAATAGTCAAATTCATTTCAAAAGAAAAAAAAGACATGCAAGGAATTTTTTGACATGCTTTATCCAAGAAGCATGATAAATATTTCAGATTTATACAAAAGTGCATTTATCTTGATAGTTGTAAGTGTTTTGAACTAGCAGTGAGCATTGTAGCATACATTGCTTACATGAAAGTAGGTAGAACTACTCATTTACTTTTTCTTGCCCTTGATTGTCTGTGACTGTGCGGCTTGCTGGGCCATTAATACTTCCTGCTCATATATCATTTTCCTTTTAACAAAATTGTCTTGTTCCTCTTTCAATTTGTTCTGTTGATGTTCCAGTTTTCTCTTTTCCTCGGCGTGCTGTTTTTTGAGACTGTCAAATTTTTCGTGTAACTGTGTGTGGAAGAAATGTGAAAGACAGAATTATCATCCGTGTTCCTTTTATTAACCTTTTCACCACCAGACTTTCTCGCCCAAATTTTTCTGCACTTTTTTCTTGTATTCTTCAATATTTCTGGAAACCCCAATTTAGAAGCCAATGGAAATAATTTGAGTCAAATTTTAGTTTTTACTTAAAAAATTAGGTTATTTTTGTCCCGATCTTTTGAAAGATAATGCAGACTATAAACAGAATTACCGGTATTTGTGAATTTGTGATGAAAAGAGGGAAAACTGGTGGTGAAAAGGTTAACGTATCATTTGCATACAATGAGCTCAGTGACCACACCAAGATGTGCATTAAAGTTTCTTAATTGCAACAATTTTATGCATTAACAAAATTAATATTTAGCTTCACTTGTCCTGGAGAAAACATCAAAGCTACTAAGGTGTAAAAGATAGTAAGATTTTATACAATATGTGCAGTCAGTGATTGATAAATGCTGTTTAGCAATAAATGTGCTGACTGTCAATGACTATTTAAAATACATGTATGCAGGTGAATGAAAAGTACTACTGTAAAATCATGAAATTATGGAGAACAATTTAGTGACCAAACATTCAATATATTAATTTGTAATATCAATCCTACTTGGCCTGTTCGAGTCAAACACAAACGTGTTCTATTCATTGCAGATCTGGACAAACATAGTCTAACAGATTTATGATAAAAAAACTTTTATAGTCAGACATAAAGTTTCTTGTATCTAAGAAACAGTAGGACATGGATGTGTTTTGTGGGTGACAAGTCACACTCTCCAACAATGAAACAATTTTGTGACATGAACAGGTTCAGGATATCATTGTTTTAATCTGCAGTATTAAAAAGTTGGGGGTTGTCATGCCAAATCAACGATTATTAACACGAAACTGTGACGTAAAAATCACTAGGCTTTTATAGTCAATTTTTTTGACTTATGCCAAATCAACGGTTATCAACACAAAACTGTGACGTAAAAATCACTGGGCTTTTATAATCAATTTTTTTGACTTATTGTCAAATATTATTACAAGGTTGTTGCATGAAAGCTACAAGCAAAGACATAGGTCAATGCACCTACAATACTGTCACCTCATGTATATTTTGTTATCTACTCACTTCTTTTTCAGCTTGTTTAAGTTCTGCCTCCTTCTCTTTAACTCTGACAACAAAAGATTGTCTCATCTCATCTTCCTTCTGTTGTAATTGCTGCATATGTGCATTTCGCTTGGCTTCATAGGTTTCTTGAAGACTATACATTGAATAAAAAAAACAATTATCAGTGATTCAACTTTGATACTTCAGAGGGGGCACAATTTTAAAACCTAAAATTTCCAAAAATGCCGTAGACTGATTATAATGAAGGAAACATTTCAGTCATTTGTAGAGCATCAAAGCATTCACAAGTGAGGCATTATAAAGAAATGTATCCTGCATTATGGTAATGTCTCTCTTCCAATAGAAATAAATTTATTAAGTCCCAAGATTAAAGGAAATCATTGTGTTGTTATAAACAGAATAAATACAAAAAATACACGTACAAAGGATCAACAGAACATTCAGGAAGGCGTTTGGTGTTTAGGAAGGCAAAATTTATGATATCGTCACATGGAACTTGGTGGTGCAAGATTATCTATCCAAATTTGACAAGGAAATTACAAAATTTTAGGTAAATGTTTCATCTAGGTCATTATGACATGAGATCTTTTTATTCTATCATCATCACCCCACGAAAATTGATAGCAGCGAAAATAAAAGGTTTTACATTAAGCACATTATTATACAACAACACACAATAATATACTTGACTCACCTTGATGCTTTACCATCTGGATGACTATCAACAAAGCCCATCTCTTCAAGACGACATCTTCTGTAAAGCTCATAATGACGTGCATGAGTCTGTTCAATCAAATCTTCCATATTTGTGCGTATCAGCATCTCTCGCAGTTTAACAAAGTCACAGTGTGACTCATTTTCAACTGTAAAGAAAACATACATTCTAAGCCAAGCATATGACAGGTTTAATATCACAGCGTAGGTGTTTGATACTGTGAATACAGATTTTTACAGATTAATGTCCTACTTACCTTGTACAACACCCCATGGATACTGTCTTGCTCGCACGGTTTTATTACCAATCTTCACTTCTTCATTGCTACCAACAACAGCAAATGGTAAATGACCCTAAATGTACAAAAACATAACTTTATTCACATGATAACCAGCCAGTAAAACAATAGACTTTAGCAGTCATTTGTTGAATACATTTGCAGTTTGTACTTATTCCAAAATTTAAAATGGGAGTAAACTACAATACCAACATACATGTCCACTGTAAACACCTTAATTTTCATGATTTTAGAATTTTAGGACATTCTGTGAAAACAAAATTTCGCAAAATTGCTGACACTCAGTGTCATGTTGAAATGTGACAAAAACATGAACATTTTTCAAATAAGAAAAACATTCAAATGCGCAACATTATTGAACTTGTCTGTAGAGTGTTTCACGAATGGATGAATTTTACTGTTTTATGTCAGATGTATAATAATAATTTACGATAATTTCATGATAACCTTATATAGCTCAGTATCTTGCACTATATTGATGAGGAAAAAATAAAATATGAATGAGATAAACAGTGACTACTTACATTCATTGTTGAATTTAGTTCAGCTACTGTCTCATCATCCGTGGGAAACTGATAAATCTGTACACCATTACTAACTAACTCACTCATAATCTGGAATGAAGTGACAAAATAATATTTAAACTAAATTCTGTCAATTTTATTGCACAAAATTAGAAGATAGAGGCTTTGGTCATCGGTGACACCTGACTACATACTAAATCACAAAATGATGATCCAAATCCCTATCAGGCAGATTTTCTGTTTACTGTAAGATTCTGTGCATGAACATCAAATGTAAAACCAGGACAAAGGTCATAGCATTGTAGTGTCATCAAAACATTGCATAGAATTCAACAAACACAAAATTACTTTTTGGGGTATTTCCAAGATCAATAATGTGCAACACACATTTGCAGATAGTCAATTTTTATGAAGTAAGGGGAACGCAATGGCATATTTCCATAAATTAGCATTTTGATATTGAAAAAAATTCAGGTTCTTAATCAAATTATTTAATTTTTGCACAGTTTATGCATTACGCGAAACCTTCCAGTGAACATAAATCAGCTATTGCTTGCATGCTACAAGAACAAAACACTGCTCTGGGTCTGACTATTGTGTGGATGTCAACCAATGTTGACAACAAAACTGAAAAGGTTCAACAAAGCATATGAAGTACCAAAGCGTGCAGAATTGATTTTTATCACAAACCTTTATTTTAAACTTGTGTAACTCTCCTTTAGATACAGTATCGGCTTTGGCAATGACAGGGATGATATTGACTTTACTGTCCAATTTCTTCATCGTAACTAAATCTAGAGACTTCAATGAATGACCAGTAGGCGCAATAAAATAAAGACAGGCATGGATACGAGCGTCATGGTAACAATGAATAGCTCTCTTGATTTTCAATTCTTCTTGCAGGTAATTTTCAAATTGTTGGTCTATATATTCTACGATTGACTTGTAGCTGCAAACAAAGGAAAAGAAAAATAGGTATACAATGCCGAGTTTACTAGGCAATGTGCAGGACTGGTTTTGTATAGATCTTGAGTGACAAAGGAATTCCGAAAAGTTGGGACACCACAGTGACTGCTAGGGAGATAGGTATTTAAGAAGAATTTCCTGAGATTTTTTTACACATATTTTGTTCATATTTGAATATTAGATTAAAAAATTACAAATTCCATTACTAAGATGTTTTTGAAGATTACTATATCAACGTGAAATTTTCTGTTGCATCATTGTTGCACCAAAACAGCTAGTTGTGTCACATAATAGTTCTGTGCAACTTCAAGGGTACACTGTTAGCAGGTATTGAATGTTGTTTTGGTAATGGTCAGATCTAAAGATTGTGCAAGTTTTTTTTCTAGCATATATCAAAGAAATCCACTGGTAAAGGGTATACCTGTCTGCCTTGTTAATTTGATCCCCAAATCCAACAGTGTCTACAACAGTCAACTTGAGTCTGACATTACTTTCTTGAAGATCTGTAACGAAATATTAAGATGAGTGAGTGTACATTGAAATAGATAGTAGACTAATGTACTGTGAAATTATTTTAGCTGGAATTCATTTTTGCTGAAAAGACTTTTTGGGCGTTTTGTGTGGAATTTATTTTCACTGATTTCTGACCAGTTTAGTGTAAAATATAGGAAATTAGCTAGATTTTATTTTCACTGAATCATTCCTTCAGCAAAAATTAATTCCAAGCGAAAATAAAGTATTTGACAGTAGTCAACACACCAACAGCCATCGCGCCAATAAAATAGTAATGTGGTTTTTACTTGTCAACAATTCCATCACTGTACTGTTCTACTTGACACACCTATTAAAGACCATTAGTCAGCAGTGTTCTATCAAGGTTCGGTGACAAATTTCTCGGTGGGTCATCAAAATTACACATTAGCTCAGTGTCAATTTATTTTTATTTTGTTTCCATAGTGAAAAAAATTAATGCATTTACAGTATATCGGTAACAAAGGTTTGTATTACTTGAAGACACTATTCTTACCATATGTTTTGCCACTCAGTTTCACACCAGGCAATGTGTGGGGTGCAGCGTCACTTTCAAACTCTGTGTTAAATAGTGTATCCATCATAGTGGACTTTCCAAGACCAGTTTCACCTAAAAGTCAATTCATTGCCTAATAAATAGTTTGCAGTTTTTTTCATTATGTAGAAGCATGCATTAAAAGTAATAAAGTCTTCATATAGCCCCTGAAACCATCACAATTTAATGTTCTAAGGCACTGAAATTAGATAAAATTTTTCAGACACATTACTAAATTTTTATATTTTGAATTCCACTTAAAACTTTGATTCATTGAATCTATGCAATTAAATTTACTATACGGTAGTGGTTTAACTACAAATTATTTACACAGGAACCAAAATTGGGTCACATTTTCAATTTGTGTAACAAGATACTTCATTCATGACGATTACCACACACCTCCCCCATCAGTATTTTAAGTAGGAGACAAGGACTTTGAGAAGTACATTTTTAATTCTAATCCGTATTTGCTTTATTAGTAGTGCATGTATATGACATTAGTGTCAATAGTCAACATGAGTAAAATTTTAATAGTTCAGCATACAATAAAAGCAATTATTCCTGTATGTGCCCTTCTTATTAGAGATGTGCATTTGACAGAAAAATAAGGTAAATTACATTAAGCTGAGTGACTTGGCATACGTCAAATCATTGAATGATATAACATAGCTGTAAGTATACTTACCAACACATAATATATTGAAGCAGAATCCCTGGGCAACTGATTTATTGACCAACTGATCGGGAAGACTATCAAACCCAACATGACCTTGCAGCTTTAGATGCCTTGTATTAGGACCCTAAAAAAAACATTCCATCAAATTATAATTAATAATTATTTATTTATTTAAAAGTATTTGCTGAACAACTTATTGTTTTTTTTTTAGCAGGAACAACTGTTTTCTCATCAAATTGATTCATTAAATGACATTCTTTTATGTCACAAATACTCGCCATGTCATAGAACCCCAGGGAAATTTTTGCTACTTACAAAAGTAGTTGAAAGTCACTGACACTTGTCTCTCACAAATTAAAGCGAATTATAGGGCTTAGTCTTTTCCACGAAACGAAATGAAACAAAATAAAACGAAACAAAACGAAACGAAACCCTAACCCTAACCTTAGATTTTGAACGACCTCAAACATCGTCACGTCCGTATTTCACAGTGTGAAATTTTCTCAGATATTATTGGGCCAATGAAAACAAAAATGCGAGTTAGGGTTAGGGTTTCGTTTCGTTTCGTGGAAAAGACTAAGCCGAATTATAGCAGTTTGAAATTTAGCCATTGGTGTACACTGCGACTGGATGTTAGCAATTTTGACATCCCTAGCTGCCAAAAATACTATATAAATGTAATACGTGTATCAACTACCAAGTTTGTATGTTTGTAATGAATGATTCAACTATACTGTACTTGAGTAAACACAGCATGCACGTCTTCCTTTCTGACATTCTGATTCAGTGACACATTTTGTGACAGGAAGACAGAATAACAATATCGAAGTAAATTGCAGAAGGCGTGTTAACTTGGAAATCTCAAACTAAAAATTTAACATCAAACTGTTGGTGAATAATGGAATAATAACACATTTTTAACTGTTTAAACAATAATAAATCCCCAACAGCACAATATGACAAGAAAGGTTTACATGTACAGCAAGGTAAGACCCTTCTCTGAAGATTTTTAGAGACGATTTCTCACATTGTTATAAATCACAAGCAACAAAATTAAACAAATTCAATTAAATTTGAAGGCTTTTTACTGGAATGAATTTACTTATGAATAGAGGTGATACATGTAATGTAAAGTAATGACATTAGAAAAACCTCTAATTCTCATAGTGATGATTTATAATAATTAATAATGGAATAATAATGTATTTTGGGTGGAGTCAGAAATATTGTGTATATTATATATATTATATCTATAATTCTAAAACACTGTTGTAGATGCAATGCACTAAATTATTAAAACTATGGAAATATTGTTGAAATTGTTATTTTCAAAATACTTTGAGAAGAAAAAAATGTACATCAGAAAAGAAGACACAACTATAATTTTTTCATAATGTCTAAATTTATATTTACAGTGTAATAAAATAATATCAACGAAAACATTTAATAGTTGACTCGCGGCCAACCATTGCTAGCATCATCTGAGCCAGCATTTTTTGTTCGGCAATATTATTATCGTAACATCTGTCAACTTTTTAATGTTATTTTTAAATCACTAAACAACGTGCGAATATTAAAAACGTCACCATGAACTGAGGTTATTATTAATGGTGCAACAAAGCACATTGAAAGTAAAATAAGTAATTATTATATGCCGATAGTAACAACTTTAAGTTTTAAACAGTCAATATTACATTACAATATTGACTTGAGTGTGAACCTTTTTGTCTGCAGATTTAATAATACGTCCAAGACGAGATTTTGTTAGTGAGGATAAAAATAAATATTATTTCTACCTATACTCAGCAGTGGATGTACATATTCTGTTTATTGTCCGAAAGACGTAACAACAGTGGGAAAATGTGGTAAATATGATAGGAAAAGCATGAAAACTTCGCTACTTACAGCATTTCGCTCCACTTCAGCCGCCATTTTGAATCGGAAATAAGCCGCCCTTCCGGTAAAAATGACGTTATCTTTGCCGAAGTTATCCGATTATAGCCGAAATGCGCATGAGTCACCTAACTTTTCTTGGGACGCTCCTTGTTCAGTCATAGTATCACGTGACTTTAAAATAACATAACTACGGTTGACTATTAGAAACTGAGACAGCGCTTCCTGTGACGACACAACGCGATGTTGGTGGATTTTTTGCCAAAGAGTCGGGGGAAGGTCTCCATCATGGATTTAAATTGTTAAGGTAGTTCGCTACCATTAAAACATGGAAAAAATGTATCACATTAAATCATTCAAAACTGTTGTTTGATGATTCACATACATGTACGTCATTTATATTTGAAGTTCTTACAGAGAAAGAAGAATGTGTTTTCAAGGAAAAGAAGAAAACAGATGCAAAATAAGCTAAAAAGCGGCCATTTTGAAACATTTTCCATAGGATTCCATATGTAAACACATTATTCTATGAATAACTTACACTCATATTGAAGTTGCACTGCTTTCAATGACATATGTTAAAATCTTTCCAGCTAAGTTGAAAGCGTGAAAATTCGCTTTATTTCTCGCGCCTTCCTCCGAAAATTTCTGACCGTACCCGGAGATTTGTTTACGTTTTTATGACCGCCGATATGTAGCCCTCATAACACTATAACAATTGTGAGATATGATGGAATGTTTTTGCCATAGGAACCAATTATAAACTATTCAAAAAAAAACGTGATCAATTTTCGAGATCGTTTTGTGGAAAACTTAGTTCGGTGACCACATATTTTTTATTTCAGAATTTTGAACAACAGTACAGTAACCCGACCCCTCTTGTTGGATTTTCGAAGATTTTTGAGTATTTTTAACGGTCACATAAATAGTATCTCTATAGTTTAATTAACTGTTTTTGTACGTGAGGATCAAAACAAAGTTTAGAAACACGTAGCTGGGAGTTCAAAACCTTCTCGAAAAAAGAACACGAGGTCTTCATTTGTATGCACAATTAAAGGAGAATTTTGACCGATAAATGCCTGGGCAACAACACTACATATATGGTCTCTAATACCTAGGCAACATTACAAATATGACTTCAACTACCTCGGCATGAATGTTTAAGTTTTATCCATTAATACATTAAAGATAAGGCCTAGGCAACATCGTTTAAATTATGGCCTCTGATACCTAGGCAACAACAAGCAATGTTCCAAGAGTTACCAGCAATATATTGGCATTGGTTGTTGCTAAGAAGCAATGCATTGCCCCATATCGTCACTCACACACGCGCGGGAATTGAGTCCCAAGCGACGATAACAACACACGCTAAAAACACAAAGGCTCATGTAAACAATGGCACGCTATGGCCATCTGACGCATGCGCACGTGACGAATCCCCCGCTTTGATGAAAATAAAGTACACTTTGTGCAATTGTCCCTTTTGGTGTGTATGATGGACTCTACACGAGTGGGTATAGAAGATAAAATTAAATCGTTATCCATCGGAAACACGAAACCATGAAAAGGTGCCATATATACAGTCATTTAATTCATAGTGGGTTGAGCGGAGAAGAGGGTACTAACTTCTTATTATTGTTGAAAAGTTTGACCATCCAGTTTGCCTTTCAAAGTGACCATTTCCATATATACAAATGCTCCAGCAAATGTCAGACTTGCCTTTTCTTTGGTACTTGGAAATAAATGTTGTGACATGTGGCAAATGTCCCGCCCCTTGGGAAATAAAATCGGCTAAATTTCCCCCAAAACAGACAAACCAGTTCACCTAATTGTATGAGGCTAATGATTTTGATTTCAGCAAAAGAAACTGCACATACATATGTAGACACGGTCAGAAAAACTTCCTTGGAATACTAAATGTGACAATTGCCTTACTCCCTGTGCTGATTATGATGGTAAAACCCACCTTAAATGTGCTACATATAACCATAGACCCTATAACAGGCCAATCAGAGAATTCTAAAATAAAGATAATTCTTCACAAATGATAGAGGGCGCTATAACCAAACATTCGTCTTCATTTACAATACTAGTATTGTACCTGATATAAACCATTACAGAATACAAGGTTACTTCTTGCAGTCACTTGTGATACCGCAACACGGCAAGAGCATTAGCAAAAAACAGAAAATGTAGCAGACAAAAAATGAATCAAAGTAAACGCCATCTGGCACGTTGCATGCTGGGAAATATGATAAAAAGTGAGCTGGATGAATGCAAATCGTATGTGTTCAGTCGTAGCAGTGTGCTTTGCACAGTCGCGAAGTTTGGACGCAACTGAACGTAGATTTTGTGCACGCGTCGGGCAGCGGGCTTTAGAATATTTTGCTAAAAATGTTTATGAATGTTTTGAAGTTAGTTGTCATAAGGACATATCGAATTTGGATCCCCATTTCTACAACAGTGAGAGATAAAACATTGGTTTACCCTATCCACTGTTTACATAAAGTTGATACTATAGTAACCGGTCTAGTCGTCATCGTTTCATTTGCATTCAAAAGTATATATCACAAGAAAACATCTCGAACAAGAATAAATCAGTGGGAAATAGACCACTAGTATTGTCCGAGATTGTCAAAAAAAGCAAAACAAAACTGAAAACAAAGCTACGTCACCACCAACATCTTTCCTATCCATAGTCTACTATGGGTGCCAGAGTGTAGTTATACAAAAATAGAAAATTTTATGTTTAGAATGTAATCAGAATAATTACATGTTAAACAAATTCACTGGCCAATCGACATGAGTAAAACTTTAAAGGCGGCGGTCGTCGCACCGCGTCTTGTTAGATATAGAACTCATAGCGACGTATACAACGCGTGTAAAATACAATGTTTATTTACGTGAAATTCGAACACGTGATACGCTACGACCACCGCCCTCTAAAATAGCGACGGAAACAGTTTTTTCTTTCTTTTATTTATGAAAACAGGGATAGGAAACAAAAGTAGACAGTTGTCTCTGCAAAAAACAAAACAAAACTGCCTAAAAATAAACATTATATCAAACTTTATATTATAACAAGTAGATTGAATTGTTCTAGTTACGGATAACATGACCATGTCCATTTTTTTTTTAGAAACCACACCCACTTTTGCGAAACAACGCCCAAATTGTAACTCGATGTTGAACAGTTACATATTTTGTTGTTGTTGAACCTCCACATTTTGTAACTCGAACTTTAATTAACAGTTGAACAAACATCGAGTTACGGGCAACAATGATTTTTTTTGTTTTGTCTGACGTTAGTGTTAATTAAAAGTTAACCGAATTTCGAGTTAAAAAAACCTAAATCATTTTTGTAATTCGATGGTTTCGTAACTCGAACAATTCAGCATCTCTACACTGTGGCACAGCATTGATTACAGAGATAACAAATGTAAAAAGTAACAACTATATGTCTATATGTTAAATCCATCATCTATGTCACGGTTACTAGTAACCGTGGTTATGTGCATTATTTAAACGGACTACAGCGGGCGCAAGATATTTACATACAACCCCCGTCCCTCGAGCTTGAGGGACTACTTGCCGCATGTGGCAGGCAATTAACTCTGACTTTGCAACATCACCAGAAACTTTCCTGAACACTCCAGTGACCGTTGTAGACGCAATAAATTTACATACCCACCCACGTGACAGTTAATCAAAAAAAAAAAACGTACGCGGTATGTATTTAATCACGGCGATTTAATGTATGGCCAAGGGAGACGACGTAGTTGCATTGTAGGTACAACAATCATTGCTGTGTAACACTTGGAAGAAATATAATACATAAAACTGGGAATGAATATTAACTAGGAATGATATTATAATGTACATTCCGTTGGTAGTGTTGTCATTGCGCTTATACGACTAGTAATAATATCAGCGTTGTGAGTGCCTCGTTCTACGGTATAGTAGTTCATTTCTCGTATAATGGCATGTCCCATTGCCAGTTCCCAGAACTGTCATCGCCCAGTCAATCTTTCTTAGAATCTTCTACTTTCAATTTCACCTCCATACAGTCACCATATACCAGTTGCAAATACCCTTCAGTTCTGACACTAAATTTGATAAACGATTTCTTGTGTAGCCTTTAGTCGACGAGCCGACGGCCGCTGCTCCTGTCGAAACGTATCCAACGGGTGCGACGGTAATGCCGCACAATTT
Source organism: Saccoglossus kowalevskii (assembly GCF_978046115.1). Taxonomy (NCBI): domain Eukaryota; kingdom Metazoa; phylum Hemichordata; class Enteropneusta; family Harrimaniidae; genus Saccoglossus; species Saccoglossus kowalevskii. The sequence continues at coordinate 20,074,033 of NC_140644.1, read as the reverse complement.
GATCATTTGAACCGTTGCCCTCGCTTGTCCAACTTTATTGGCGATCGATCGTGCGCACACTATTTCCACCTAAGAAAAGGCGAATAACCTGACGTTCGAGTTTCTTCTTCTACACGCTTTGACATAATCATGGCAATAATTGTACCATCAACGATGAGTTCAAAATCGGAACCTGCATTCAAAGCTAAACTTTTCTCACGAGGGTAATTAAAGTAATTTCATTATATGTAAAGGATATATTTTAAAGGGCGATAGTCGTCGCGCCGCGCATGTGCGACATTTGTGTTGATAAACATTGATTTTCTCATAACTCAATGTGCCTTTCTAATGAAATAAAACCTTCAAAACACCACCAAAATATACCCAGCTGAAGCTTGGTAACCTCTCAGTTTGCACTCGTAACGGTAAAAATCGCCATCTTGGTTTATATGAGACACATATCTCGCAGATTTTCGTGAAATGTTCAAAATAGAACGAGCATATTTATGCATGAAATAATAACATTGTTTGATAAAGGGAAACAGACTCGACTAGCCATATTGTGCTATTTCTGTTTCTATTATTATTATTATTATTATTATTATTATTATTATTATTATTATTATTATTATTATTATTATTATTATTATTATTATTATTATTATTATTATTATTATTATTATTATTATTCGCCATAGAATGTAAGTATTACAGGGGAATCAATAAATAAGTAAAGTAAATAAATAAATACAAGTAAATTGTGAAAATATGTGAGATAATAATAATAATAATAATAATAATAATAATAATAATAATAATAATAATAATAATAATAATAATAATAATAATAATAATAATAACAACGTAGGCTGTAAACTGTAACTTGCGTCTATAACGGTCACTGGAGTGTCTGGAAATGTTGCAAAGTCCCCCGTTAATCGCCTACCGGGTGCGGGAATTGTATGCACAGTGCACAGTCCCTCCTAAGTTGAGGGACTGTGTTGTATGTAAATATCTTGCGCCCACTGTAAACACGAGAAATGAATTTCCCAACAAACATTTCCTGACGTAGAGGTCAAAGGTTTTGTTTTGTAACCCAGATCCGCCATCAGTTCCAGGAAGCGAAGTGAGTTTTCCAACAACCGCTCGAATGAGTATTTTACATGAAATATAACGCAGTATTTGAAGAAAAAAACACTAAAAAAGACACTTTTGTATGTCTTGTTAATGTCCGATCGACGTCACAGACCCTAATTCGAATATGCCGCCAAAAAGAAATCGCGATGAGAGGCGGAGCGGCGCTACATCAAACTTTGGAAATAGGCCACCGAAACAGAATTCATATGCGTCAGCGGTTAAAAATGAGCAAGAAGATGCGTTCAAACAGCTACAAGAAGTATTTGCAGGAAGTATAGATCCTGAAGTCATTTATATGATATTATCGGAGAATGATTTCAAAGGTAAGGAACGAGAAATGGTCTGAAAATTGTACACGACTTCGAACTCATCCAGACTGACCAAAGTTGTACTGTATGTCTACTGTACAAAGGTCATTTTATATACTGTACTGTTACGTGCTGTACAATGTTTCACGTCCTCTTAGCCAGTCCTATCTTTGCACGCATACCTGTAATGCAGATCTAACTGGAGCCAATTTTTATGGTACACATCGCATAGTAATTTCCCTACTCCAGATCTAAACACGTACATGTATGGTTGCCAGAGTGAGCGTTATTAATCCTCTGGTGGCAGGTGGTCGGTTGCCAACTCAAAATCGCAATAGATCGGGTGAACTTATACGTAGTAAATTGATGCAAACTGTTTTTGATGAAACTATCTATCACAAACTATCATGATAACAAGAAACTTGACTATGTTTGTAAAAAGATTAATTGAACTTCTAATTGCAAGTTACAGATGTGAATCAAGGCATACACCAAGTATGTCATGTGGTAGTCAGATTCACCAAAAATGGTAAGAATTTTGTCAGAAAATACCAAAAATGATAACATTTCTTCAGAATTTTAATGACATGACAAATATCAAATTTCCTATGTGGTACTCGGTGTCAAAAACTGGATCCGCTTCTGAGATACTAGTTGAATTCTTGTGCACATGGATTTAACGTTATTGCTGTTGTATATCACAGACCCTTTATCCCCGGTCTGGAAACCCTTAGCAGTATATTGTCCCAGGGCTGGTTGCAGGTAAATAAACCGTTCACTCCTTGGACAATTAGCCACAAAGCTGAGCGTACACTAACTTAAGCACTGCAATCACAAACTGCAAACAGAACAGAACATATTACTGTGATTTATCATAATGCGAACATCCGAGAAAAAAACTTACCACATCATCAAAAAGTAAATATACATATCACATTCACATGAAAAATTAAAAAAATATTATGGTTGAATGCAGTTTTCTTACTATAAGAGGGGCCAACCCACTGATAACGCAACAAGTAAGTTCAGTAAATCAAAAACAAAATGGCACCCATAAATTATACTGTATATAATAATATAACAAAACAAGCACAATAAACCGATCCACCAACTACAACTAGATTTAGATCGTTCTAAAACGCATGACGAATAGAAAGAGCCAACTTGTTTATCAGGAATTTATGCTTGTCTTTACTGTCATTATATTGCTGAATTTTATTTCTTTTCAAATCACAAGAGATTTTCCCACTGAACAACTTAACTGAAATGCAACAAATTCTTGGTTGAGTTGTAAAGCGTGAATAAAAATAAAGTTCCTTGGTTAGAAAATTGACATTTTCCACCTGTAACAGATCAATCAAATTCTTTCCTATTGAATTAAGGGACGACGTCAAAAGAGCGATGTCGGATAACAAACTTAATTCCTTTAGTTTTTTTCCAAACCCCCCTACCACCCACTAAAATTTAATTGATAAATATTGGTCATGGCGTTAGACTACATTCACCAGTAAATACAAATTGATAATCGGACAGTAGTATTGCATAGCAGTTGGTTGTTGGGTGGGTGTAAAAAGATTTTACAAATGCACCTCATTTGACGCACAGATTTACACTCGAACCAAACCATTTTCTCGTCTTGGATGGTTTTTTTTTCTTTTCGGTTATTTCTGTCCATGATTGGATAGAAAAAAAAAGAACTACAAATACTCCAAGATTTTTTTGACTTCATTAAAAAATAAAATCGTTTTTGTAGGATGAAAACTATTTGCTTGTCTGAAAGACTAGTAAGTAAGCAACATTATCGCATTGGCCTGTGGGCAATATTATAAGATTTTTCAACTCACGGTTAATTTATTATCAAATTCATTATAAAAATGTTTCTTTGTACATCTCTGAAGTTTATTATCATAATATGAGCTACAAACATTTTGTTGACTCTGTAACATAGTAAAATCATGTGAAATTTGGTCTGATGACAGAGCAATGTGTGAGGGTTTACCAATAGAACCTACAAACTAATTATAGAAGTTTCAACATTATCTTTCAAAGTTACATTAAAACGAGTGTGATACAATAAATTACGATAATTATTACGAACACAGAAAAAGTAAAATTCAAAATAAGCAAAATTATTTTAATTTGATTTAAACATAAATGATATTCAAATGATGTCACACCTCAGACTAAGTAACCATAAGCTAGAAACGATCTAAATTACCTAAGGAGGATAGACTATGCTAAAAGTACAATATTGTGGGAAATGAAATTCATTTTATTACAACCTGCAACAGTTATGAACGTGCAAAAATGTATCGCCATTTCTCGAAACAAATTCTAGACTTTGATTACCTATCTAAGACAAACAAGTTTATTCCAACAATGAACACTCAAGACATACACCTGATCAGACAGGTTGTTCATTATTTAAAAACTTCATTTAGTAAACATATACACTGTAGTACTCTTTTTTTTTTGATCTGTGTCTTTATTGTCTTGTACTTCTACTTTTATATACTTTATTATTTCAACTTAAGATGAACTGTCATTATTCATTAAAATGTAATAAAGATAATATTATTATTTGTATAGACATATAGAGATAGAAAATGAAGAAATCAAAATAAATAATGTCTCAGTATTAAATCTAGATCTTGAAGAAGTATGTTCACAATAAACTTAACAAGTCAACTTAACAATGACAGTAAACAACTGTATTCAGATTTGAGTACATGTACATATAAGAGACTGGGAGAAGACAATTTTGATCAAAACGGTCAATTGGTAAATAAATACTATGACTCCCAAATTTATGTTCGAATGAACATTTTTATCATGTGAACCACTGTTTGATAATTTTGCTTTTAAATCTGATAAATTCTTGTTTGTTACTAAATGAAGATAAATATAATTAAATCTATTTTTTGTTGTAGATTGTTATGTTTGGGGGAGGTAGATATAACATCTAGAGGACACCTGATTTGGCCACATGTATTTTAGGATCAGCAAGGCCAGTGTGACCTCTGATTAAACTGTTTGTGTATACTGATCAGAAACCAAAAACCTGACTACACCACCATATGATAAATTATATAAGGCAATAAAACTATTTTGGTTTCTATGACTACACAAATTTTGTCAAACTAATGGACTAAAATACAAAGTATACTCAAAGTTTATGTTCCAAAATTATTATTAGACAAATTAAAACATTGTGCCAACTATTTAGAATTTTTTTTTTTTCAATTGTGACTTAATAGTTTATTTTAAGGGGCTTTTAAATCATACTGAAGTGACCTTGGTATGTAAAGATTTATTGGTTAAACGGGTGAAAGATTAATCAAATTGGTTGAAATATCACAATTAGGACTTGTCTGTACATGTTTGCATAATGCACGCCTACGCTCATTGCGCATTTGAAATGTTCAATTCAGATTTTGAGGTTAAATCACACTTTATTCGGTTTTGTTAAATAGCAATAACTGTATGGCATGGCTTACCATACATATACATATATGTTTTAATGTGTCTATTGTCCATGTATAGAGTACTTTAAAGGTATGTAACATATTGATTGTTATTTCAGTTTGCCTTAAAGTTAATTATTGAAATATTATGACTCGAATATTCCACCACTCTGTCCTATGTAGGATATGGATTGGACGATACAAGATATCAGATATTCCAGACGAGTATTGTCTCATACAGCAGGGTTATAGTCAGAAATGAAATTTGCCCATCGAAAAACAATATAAAAATAAATGACAAGTAGTATGTTTTGTTTTAAAGAATGCAGTTCCGGTTCCATATCTCTGACATGCCTGGACTGATCAAGTTCAAACTTCACATACTGTAAAATAACTAATTTTCACTGGGTTTAAATTTTGCTGATTTAGCATTTCATGCATATTCAGTGGGTTTTAAATTCACGGTTTTATCATTTAGATAATGTGTTCTATGCTAAGTTTTACATATTCACTGGATTTTAATTTTAATAGCGCATTTTCCAGTCAGCGAAATAAGCAAAATTAAAACCCAGTGAATAATTAATCTTTTTACAGTATACATCAGATATCATATTGGACAAATGCACATAGCATCAATCCCTGAATTCCATATGACATGTTTCACTACATCAGCTAAATGTTTAATTTCAAGCTGGAAGAGTTGCTATCTCGACAAGTACTTCTGAGTGTATAGTGTACCGGTATATGCATATTTATGATATATGGCCTGTTGTTTGCCCTTTGAAAAGGTATTACTTAATGTACCATGCATTGACAGGAATCTAATTTTATCTGCTCTCCAAAAACATGATGTCTTAAACATGTTAATACAATGTGACAATATTAATGTATTTGCTGTTGACTGAGTAATGGTTATTTGCCTCAGACAAACAGTCAGCTACTTCTTTTGTTGAAATTGTAAACCTTTGAGAAGGGCCATAATACTGTGATATTTTAATATTGTACATGTACTAAAATTGGTTGCTGTGTTTGTAATTGGATGACAATTATATTTTACCAATCATCGATATTCAATCCTTTCAAATAGGATTGATAATAAACTGTTTGCTCAGCTTCTTGCTCATGACATTTTACGTTTACCTGTAGATAAATTGACACCACTGAATAATCCTGTTTTCATGTCATGTACTCTGAACTTTCTTTATTTTTGCTTAATTAATAGTGGGTGTTGTTTCTTATTTTGTTGTCTTTTTTTTCTTCTATTCATATACAGTTGATGTGGCATTGGACATTCTTTTTAAACTCAATGATCCATCAGTGGACATACCTGACAGTACTCCTCCACCCAAACTAAGTTTTAGCAACATGATGAACCTAGACGAGCCAGAGAAAAGCAGCAGCACCACTGTTAGCACCACTGTTAGCAGCACTGTCAGCACCACTGTCAGCACCACTGTCAGTACTGATTCCAGCAGGTCAAAGTACAGTAAGAGCAGTTATGCAAACAGAAAGCCGGGTAACGTTATCATCCATGATGGCCGAATGACTGACGATGAGATCAAAAATAGTACTGTTACGGAATTGTTTCATGATCCACGCTGGAAGGACAACCTACAATTAGGAATTAATGGATACATTGCAGATAAATTGAAAGTTTATCGTAAAGACCCACCAACGATACCGGCAGACCGTAATATGGCTTCATGTGCATTAAGCCCTGTGGATCCAAATCTCATAGAAATTTTTCCAAATCCAGCCTATTTTCGGAGATTTTATGATTCTGGTGGTTGTAAATTCAACATTCGTGCTTGGGATCTTGGATGTAAAGTGGTAGAAAAGCCTGATCCGCCTGATCCAGCTGATCCGGATAGTTTACAACTTCAGAAAGTTTCTGAACAGTTATCTGAACCCTTGCCCAGTGGGAAAGTGCTTTGTTTAATGCGAGGGCTTCCGGGAAGTGGAAAATCAACTCTAGCAAGGTAAAATATCATTAATGTTTAATGTAAAATATTGATTATTAGTAAAATGATATACTCAATATAATCAGTTTATGATATTATCTAACATAACTATTTTTGTATTTGGGCCATGCTGTGGTTCCATCAGTGGCTATATGATATGGTGAAAAATAAATAAAATTTAGATTAAATCGTGCATGTGATATTCTGTCACATTATTTTTGGCAACTCGTGAACTCATGTACCTAAGATCACTGTCACATGCATACAAACAAATGGGTGTTTTCAGGATTTCACACATGTATACATGTAATCAAACATGTAGGTATACCTACCACACAGTAATATTGGCATTTATGTTTTTTGTGTTTATTTTGCAATGGTATACATACTGTTTTATGAGACAGCAGATTGTACGAGTTTCTCTGACAAAAAATTGCGCTTGTAGTATATTGATGTATTCTCATTACCAGACAATTGGTTGGTGGTGGTAGTATCTATAGCACGGATGACTATTTTTGGCGAAACGGCAGATATCAGTATATTCCTTATGAGGTGGGACAGGCACATGAATGGAATCAGAAACGAGGTGAGATTTGGTTTATTACTCAGGCATCTTCTTGGGCTTTTATCAAAAATGAAACATCCTGCACCCCTTCTAAATTTGTCAGTGTGGATTGGGGTTGCTTTCAAACACTTGCAATGCATGAAAGTTCGCTTCTGCTGTTCATGATTATGCATACATGATTAAGTTGCACATGGTTATGATTGTAAGACTTTCTGTTTCATTTCAGCTAAGATTGCAATGCAGATTGGCAGAACACCAATCATAATTGACAATACAAATGTACAGTTCTGGGAAATGGTTCCCTACGTTTCCATTGTAAGTGGCATTTTCAATTATAAATCACCCAGAGTTTTTTGTACCTGTGTGAGTGTGCAATGGACTTAAATGTAAAACCTGAAGCCACTGTTACTAATGTGTCTGACTTTAGTGGCTACTTCGATGTGGTCTACAAGGGATTGTGTTTGACTTGGCCTGGTTGATGCCAAGACAGTCCATTGAATTGTCATTATGCCAGAAAGTTTGCCATACAGCCCTTTTATATACCGGTACATTTGTCGTCAGAATCGCACATGAATGGTTTCTACAACAAGTCAGGAAAATGTACCGGTAATTATTGAGAATCCAGAGCACAATTGCAAAAATGCTTGTTTAATCTGTATCTTAAAAATCTTTTTCAGTTGACTTTGAACTTGGTACTTGCATATACTGTGTGTTTAATTGAATGTCAAACCCTCGTTTGTAATTATTCTGTCCAAATTAATTTACATACTACCGGGGGGTAATTACTGGTACCTACTTTCAGCATGTTTTGTTCATATTTTAATAGTTTTCTGAAATGTATTAAAACTTGGTACACATCCACATTTTGTGTAGTCTCATGACTGATAATTGTTTGAAAATGAAAAAATTTGCATAATTAATTGCTTTTAGCATGTTTACTTTGTATCATTGTAGATGAAAGGTAATGTGTATGATGGGAAAATGTCTTTCTTTATTTTCATTGTTGTCGTTTTTGATTATGATGACTTTCCAAGCTGTATTTTCCTCACAAAATGCTTAAAATAATATACTTATGCTCACTTTTGGCATGCCAAGAAAAAAATTAATATTAATTAGCTGTGAATATTAATTAGCTAATTTGCATACTAATTATAACTGTTTCTCAAATGGAGTGAACTGGTACATAAATGCTTGTGTAGGTAAATGAAAATCATTTGTCTGCAGTTTATCTAGCTAATTTGAATACTAATTATGTGTAAATGGTATCAGCTTTTCTTTTCTGAAATATTCATAATATCAGTAGTCTCTGGACCAGAAAAATATTTCCAAGGAGTGTTCTTATATTTGTTTTGAATTGAACAGCTCAAATAACATGCATAATTAGCAACTATTTAAGGCACTGAAGCATATTAAGCTCATGTTTGGTTTGGTTATATATAATTCATCTCGCAGTAAAATCCATTTCATTCGCTAGTATAAAGTCACATTTGAATTACTGTAGAATACTTTATTTTCGCTTGGAATTTATTTTTGCTATTTTCACTGAAGGGATGATTCTGTGAAAATAAAATCCACCGAATATACTTTTTTTCCTACATTTCACATTAAAACTCATCAAAAATCAGTGAAAATAAATTCCATACAAAACACCCAAAGAGTCTTTTCAGCGAAAATTAATTCCAGCGAAAATAAAGTATTCCACAGTAATTACTTTTTTTAAAAATGTTATGACATAATAATTCAACATTTGAACCCTTTTCCTTTATAGCAACATTGCAGTGCCTAACTAAAATAGAATAATGTCGGAAATATTTTCACTGGCAATCCGGGATGTTATATTTAAATTATAACTACAAGCAGAAAAATAAAAGTATAACAATTAGGTGATCATGAGAAACGCAAAAGTATAGAAACTCTGTAGGCTGTATGAGATTGTGTTTTTGTTGTAGCACACAGATGTATAATAATTTGTTGTGATGACCCCCCCCCCCCCTCCCACCCCACAAATCGTTTTGATTGCAATTCTGCTGATAAGTCAACATATCTTGGCTAGGCCTGTTTGAAAACGTATGTATGGTAATAAAGCATGCAAGATCAAATACAAAAATCTATTGTATTGTGTATTCCTGACAGGCTAAGATGCATGGTTATGAAGTTGTTTTGCGAGAACCTAACACCTCCTGGAAATTCAGTGTAGGGCAGTTAGTACGGTAAGTTTTTACTTTAGTTTCTTCAATGGCCATAATGTTTCCAACCAAAATTTTGATTCAGTATTTATCATATTTTAATTTTCTTTTCTATAATTTTTTTGGTTAAATTTTCATCAAATTGACATAATTCTCCATTGGCTGCAGGTTTTATTTTGGCCTTCAAAGGGTTAATGATATGCAAATTATCTAATTAATATGTACAGACAGTACATAGAACTATTTTGTGGAAAAGGAACCAAAGTCTACTTTGGCATTCAAAGGGTTAATGATATGCAAATTACCTAATTAATATGTACAGACAGTACATAGAACTATTTTGTGGAAACGTGACCGAAGTCTACTTTGGCATTCAAAGGGTTAATGATATGCAAATTATCTAATTAATATGTACAGACAGTACATAGAACTATTTTGTGGAAACGTGACCGAAGTCTACTTTGGTATTCAAAGGGTTAATGATATGCAAATTATCTAATTAATATGTACAGACAGTACATAGAACTATTTTGTGGAAACGTGACTGAAGTCTACTTTGGCATTCAAAGGGTTAATGATATGCAAATTATCTAATTAATATGTACAGACAGTACATAGAACTATTTTGTGGAAACGTGACCGAAGTCTACTTTGGTATTCAAAGGGTTAATGATATGCAAATTATCTAATTAATATGTACAGACAGTACATAGAACTATTTTGTGGAAAAGTGACCGAAGTCTACTTTGGTATTCAAAGGGTTAATGATATGCAAATTATCTAATTAATATGTACAGACAGTACATAGAACTATTTTGTGGAAAAGGAACCAAAGTCTACTTTGGTATTCAAAGGGTTAATGATATGCAAATTATCTAATTAATATGTACAGACAGTACATAGAACTATTTTGTGGAAAAGTGACCGAAGTCTACTTTGGTATTCAAAGGGTTAATGATATGCAAATTATCTAATTAATATGTACAGACAGTACATAGAACTATTTTGTGGAAAAGTGACCAAAGTCTACTTTGGCATTCAAAGGGTTAATTGATATGCAAATTATCTAATTAATATGTACAGACAGTACATAGAACTATTTTGTGGAAAAGTGACCGAAGTCTACTTTGGCATTCAAAGGGTTACTGATATGCAAAATACCTAATTAATATGCTTAGATGGTGCTTGGGACTATTTTGTGAAAGGTGGAAATATTTACTTTGGCATTCAATTGGTTAATAAAATGCAACATTTTTCTGCCATTCTTCACAGTCGAAACACCCATGGTGTGCAACATGAAACAATTGCCAGGATGTTAGATAGGTATGATCACTATGTTAATCCAAGTAATTTACTACGTGCTGTGGAGAAAACCAACCGAGAAATGTCACCTTCACCAATAAGAAAAGAAGAGTAAGTTGAACATTGAATTTCTGCTTTTAAAAATTGATAATCATGATAACATAGATAATACAAATATTGTCAGCTCCTATGGACTTTGCTTTTAATTCAGAACCAATAAATAACATTTAATTTTGGTTTAAAATGTTTCTGGCTGGCAACATGTAATGTTAGTGTGATTGCAATTACTAAATTTTGACACATAATTCCTCTGTTTAGATGGAAGGTGGTTTGATTTTAAGCAAGTGAATGGGGGAATCCCTAGTTGTTTCTTGTTGTGGTAATTGTAAGTAGGAACCCATCTAAATCCAATAGTTAAGGTCACCGGAAGCATATTAAGTTGATTTTGATTTTGATCCCCTATCTTTAGCTTTATTTTGCTTATTCTGTTGGGTCTTCATATCAAATAATGTTTTTTGATCTCTAGGAGTAAAGTACTCTCTGTTGATGATAAAATAAATTTGAAAAGAACTCCTACAACAGATGATGCAAATGAAAAAGAAGAAGACGTTGAAGATGTAGAAGCAGTTGATGGGGAGAAAAATGAAAAAGTTGAATGGCAAAGTGTTAAAAAGAAAAAGAGAAGGAAAAAAAAGAAGAAATCAAGTAATCTATCCGTGCCACAGGAAGAAATTGAACTTGCAAAACACGAAGAAGAATTATTCAAAGAGATTCAGACATATAGAAATAGACAGATACTAAGTGCCAGTGGTAGTCTTTTGAGTGCTGGGGTAGGTGCAGTAAAACCACGACTACCTCTCACAAAGCCCACTTCACTTTTCAAGAAACATAAGTGGGATACTGAGCATGGAGATATATTAGAGGTCCTACAGGGAGGAAGTAAAGCGGTAAGGATAGATGCTGAAGCAGCATGGGAAATGAGTCCTATGGAGTGGATAGATCATTTAGATGATGGAAAATCCAACTGTTCCTGCCCTGCCGGAAGACATAAAACCCACAAAGAATTGACTGATGATGATATAAGGGTGGACATCCTGCAAATAGAGAAGGACAAGGTGGAGCCAAGAGGATTAAATTGTCCTCCTGAAATTCCTATAGATGATGAAGAGAGGAATTTGATAAGCCGTATGAACATGGAAATGTTGATGGAATTCAAAGACAAAGCTGAATCTCAAGCTTTAATTAATCAAACTGATCATGAACATGACTTCATCTTTGCCGTTCATGATCCAAAGACCGGTGTTTGCTCTCTGTTTGCTGTTGGCCAAGCTGCTGAAGATCTTATTGGAACTGGGGTACGAAAGATACTAGTTCATAAAGACCTTTATGAACAGGCTAAAAAAGAAAAATTATTGAAGGAGGAAGCCGAAGCGAGGGAAGAACAAGAAGAACGTGAAAAGTTACAGAAAGAGGAAGCTGAGAACAAACAGAAAGAGGAAGCTGAGAACAAACAGAAAGAGGAAGATGAAAAGAAAGAAAAAGAGGATAGTGAAATGAGACAGAACGAGGAAGCTGAGGACAAACAAAAAGAGGAAGCTGAAAAGAAAGAAAAGGAAAATAGTGAAAAGACACAGAAAGAGGAGGCTGAGAAGGACCAGGAAGTAGAAGCTGAAAATAAAGTAAAAGAAGATAGTGAAAAGAAACAGGAAGAAGAAGCAGAAAAGAAAGAAAACGAGGATAGTGAAAATACAATGATAGAGGATGCCGGAAAGAAACAGAAAGATGAAGCTGAGAAAAATCAGAAAAAAGAAGTTGAAAAGAGAGAGAAAGAGGAAGTAGAAAAAAAACATGAAGAGCAAGTCGAAAAGAATCAAACTGCACCCTCAAGCAACAGCAGTAATAGAGAGAATAAAACCAAATCCAAATTTATGTTAGCTCCATTTTTTTCTGTCTCTAAATCCGACGGCTCCACTAAAACCATCAAGCCTGAGCTAGCATCAGTGAGAGCTGAGATAGAAGATCAGAAAATTAATAAGGGTCCACAATCAGAAATTTCTGAACTGAGAGAAGTATTGACTCTCATACACCCTCCAAAATTAGAGCATTCTGATATGGTTGATGCTGACGTTCCTCAACAAGTTATTCCACAACATGTAGATGTTGAAGCATCTGCTGAACAAACAAATCGCCGTGAATCAAAAACCGATGATCAGGAACTAATATGCACAGAGACATCTAACATTAAACCACTTGGCACCAATGGTGATGACCAAAATCCCTCTCAGCAAGTTCAGTCAGAAAACCAAAATGTAGACACTCAAGAGTCTGCTCCACGGGCAGAGGCAACAGATATTGACGCTTGTGACCAAGAACCAGCAGTTTGTAATGATCTTGCTGTAAACATTAAAATATACGCTGATGCTCGTGACCAGACACACATGTCACAAGTAGATACTCTTGTTGATGGTCAGGAACCTACTTCACATATTCAGACGTTTGACACTCTTGCTGTTGCCTATGAACCAGCTCTACAGGTGGAACCAGTGGACACAGATGCTTTTAGTAAAAAGCCAGATTCTCAAATTAAACCAGTAAATGCAAATAATAAAGAAGAATCTGCCATTAGTCTCACAAGTTCAAACAAAATTGGTTCTGAAGACTGTAACCAAACAACTATTCCACAATTACAATGTGAATCAGCAGAAAGTGATATGGAATGTCAAGAACATAATCTACAAACAGAAACAATTGTAAAATACCAAGAACCTGACTCCGAAGTTAAAGCAGTAAACACAGAGGTTTGTGACAAGGAATCTTCCAAAGGTGAATCAGTAGAAACTGATAAAGAATGCAATGTACTTGATCTGCAGGTTGAACCTGTAGAAGCAGATGCAAATTATCAAGAACCCTATTCAGAAACTCGGGTAGTTGATGGCCAAGAGCATATGGTTGAATCAGCACAACAAGATGCAAATTACCAAGAACCTGCTCCACAAATTGAACCATTTGACGACAATAGTGGTTATCAGGAACCAGTTCATCAAATGAGTGCTGTTGAAGTTGGTGTCCTAAAACTTACTCCTCAACTTGAGCAATTGAGCCCAAACATAAATGGCCAAGACAATGTCCTGAAATTACAGTCAGTAGACACAGATTCTGGTGACCAAATTAAACAAACTGAAACTGATGTAGCTGACCAAGAATTTGATCCACCCATAGAAACTACCATTGATGGCCAAACACCTGTTCCTCAAGGGGAGCTAAAATGCTCAGATGTTGATGTTCCTGTTTCAGAAAGTAGAGCAGAAGTCATAGGTGTTGAAAGAGAAGTTTTCACACCAACATCTACATCAGAGAACAAGAGTTTCTATGGCCAGTGTTCTACTGGTCAGTCAACAAATGTTCAAGTGAATCCTGAATGTCTTGAGCAAACAGATTCTTTACAAAGTACGAATCAACTTTCCCTTACTGAAGAGATTGATGGAGCAAAAGGTGAACAGGGAGAACAAAATCTTGTATCAACAACAAGATCTTCAGAAGTATCCCCAGTTTATATTAATGCCCTTTCTGGAAACTGGACTTTTCCAAAGTATCCTGTTCCTGCAGACCAAAGTAGATTTGGTGTTGGAGAAAAAAATACATTTGACATAAAACCAGCTGAAATGGTTGATGTTTGTTGTTTCACTGATCCGCAAGATTTTGCATGTTTGCAAAGAATTCAGGATGAAACTGAAACATGTCAGTCAGCTTGGGTTATTATTGGGAATCCTACACGTTCTAGTATTCTTGATGAAGAAGTGGATTATGTACCAGTAGAAGAAGTCAATTCCATCCTAAAACTTCACAAAAGCACAACCACAGATGAATTGAATGTAGAAAAAGATTTTCATGCAGACCTGAACTTCCTTCGAGGCTGCTTCACTAGAGTTGGTGAGGATGATTTGAGGCATGTGTTGACACAGTGTGATGGGGATGTTAGTTGGGCTGTTAATATCATACTGGATTCTGATATTGATGTACCTATCATGAGTTCTGGTGACACATATAATGGTGTCGGGATGGCTTCTAAGATTGACGTTGGCACTCATAGAGAAACGTTTGGAGTTGAGGTTACCTCAGATGATAGTGGAGAATTTAAGTATGTAGTTGATGAGTCAAAGGATGAATCATGGCCAGAATGGCGATCAAATCCCGATGATATTGCAGTTAAAAAATCCACACATCCAGAAGCACTTGGGGAGATTGCAAGAATGGATGATTTTGATGTTGGTACAACTGCAACTCACATTCCAAAAAAGCTTGCCAATGCAAGTGTTGATCAAGCTAACTTGACAGAAGATCTTGAGACAGTTAGTGATATTCATATGCCGTACATTTTTGGAGATGAAGAGCATCAACATAGCAAACATCACGATGATCAAATTCATGGTAAAGGCTTTGGTATTGCTTTACCTAAGATTGATGATGAAAGGCAAAACGAAACTGTGAGACCTGATGAGGATGACGACTCAGACATTAATGGTCAAGCGATGGCCCAAGGAATGAATGAAGAGCTCGAAGAAATGGTCGCCTCAAAGGCTATGGCTGAAGGACCAAAGACCTGGCAATTACCTCTTAATCCAGTATTTGCATTGCAGCTACAGGAGATGTTTGGACCAGTTGGAATACTTTCCAAAGGTAAGCTCACTTGTTTTTGCAGTTATAACAGGCCACGCTACAGGTGATATTTGGACCAGTTAGAACCCTCTCCAATAACAATGTGTGCATGTAAGCTTACCAAGTTGTTTGTCTGTTAAAAATCACTGAGCAAAAAATTTGTGTTTTTACTTAATTTGCAATCAAAGTTTTTTGTTTTTTTGTTGGTATAATGCAGAACTGATTGCATCACAATGACACATGACCTTATTTGAGCTTACTTCTCCCAGATTCCAGTCATCTATGTATGTTACATCTGTTTCTCAAACACTTCTTATTTTTTGTATCTCTGAATGACTCCCACTCTGTCATTTTCCTCGGTACAGGTGACTGCCCTGATGAAGATGATTTGAATATCGATATAGACAATAAGGTAGCAGGTCTGATTTATCAATGTTGGGTTGAAACGTTGAGATCAAAAGAACCCCAGCTGAGAGCCAAGCGGGAAAAATTGTTGAAAAATGGTATGTTGTTTTCAATCATAAAAGACAATCCATCTATTGCATTGAAAAAATTCACTGACAGAATGCTATAACTTTGCCCTGAATTTTGTGGTGAACATGTATAGACATTATTATTATCAACGAAGGGTTTAATAGGAGTGCCCCTCTATAATTTATTTGTGCCCTCTTCATTTTGTAGCATCCCTCTATTTATCTTAAGTGCCCTCTTTTGTTTTCGGTGAACAGCTGTTTCAACTGAGTCCCGGAAGATGTCCCGGCAATGTTATTGAGAGACCTCTTATAAATTGACAGGCAATAAAACAAAGAACTAAGAGACAGATAGTGGTGTAGATGACAACTAGGACAATGAATTGGATGTCTGGGGAAAAAAAAGTAGCTGAATAAATAAATAAACAAAAACAATGGCGCTGTGTTGATCATGCCATGGGAGCGTCAAAACAAATTTCATAATCATTCCTGAATTAGTTCAGATACTTAAAAACAGAAGAACCAACAACAATTTATTGGTCCAGGGGTACTTGCCTTTTATTGACGAAAAGTAAAAAGAATCATCAAAACAAAACATACGGTAAACACTGAAACAAGATGGATGACATGGTATCTGATTTGACCTTTGTCCTCAGATCAATTTATTTATAGTCATTGGATTTGATTTATTTCTTTTTAATTTTAAATGGTAAATTTGTAATATTTTTCTTGTTATTCCTTTAGTTCTTCAACTATTACAATATGTCAATGCATTTATAAAACTTATGAGAATGAAAATACTTGAAAGAAATTTAAAAGAAATGAATGAAAGGCTAGAATTGCACAACTTGTTTCCCTAACAGAGAATAAGACGGATATTAATTCAAAGTTGATAAAATGTTACACTAAGTGGTTTAATTTCTTCATGAAAATAATTCAAGAACATCAATATTATATTACTTGTACCAAAGACAATAATGTCTTTGCTTGTACAGAGTATTTGAGGTTGGTATAAATATAAAAGTGCTTAGAATTCCCTTTCAAAAGTCTGTGACTGATATGTTAATCACATGCAAACTAGACATGCTAATTATATGCAAATTTGTGCCCCTATTGGAATTTTATTTGTGGAGAACACTGATTATGATGACTAGTGATAACTACATTCAACTTCACACATACATCATGGGAGATGTATGCAAGTCCATGTTTCATGGTCTGATTCAAGATGGATGAATGGGGGTCATTTTTTGTGTCAGCAATTCATTAAAATCAAGCATTTCTGACACTGGATCTTGGTCAACTGACAATTTTGCTGAGATTTCAAATTCACACTGTCCAATTAGGTCTACACACTAAAACATCCACATCCACAGTGCTGGTCGATGGGCAGCCATATTGTTTATTGAAAATCTGCAATTTTCGTCTATTTTTGCACAATTCTGCTTATCTCTCAAATTTACATTGTCCATTAAAGTACATATTTGGAAAAACGAGCAATTGGGTTCTAGCACATCAACAACTACATGGACAAAATACCTAATATTAAAGAGAAAAAAGGAAGGTTCCGTCATTACGTAGAAAAAAAATCAAAATTGGCATACCAGACAATCCCAATGTTTTACCAATACTCAAACTTAATATCATTAAAAATCATGCATCTAGCAGCAATGGACATTAGCTATTCATAAAATCCAATACAACTTATTTGAATATTACAGATACTCTCAGTATCGCTCATGAATGACCTTCATGTACTCATTTTTTTTTATTGACCACAGATGAGGATTTGGCCAGAGAACTACAAAGGGAAGAAGATGACAAAAGAAAAGCGTCTGTACTGCCTCGATCCAGATCCAGCAGCAGTCCATCTTCTAGTGGATCTTCTTCCCCTAGCAGGAAAAGAAGATATATTCCTCTACCCAGCCAGCCCATAGATAGAGTGAAATCCTCTATTCCACAGGCTGGAGTGCAACCACTGACAGAAATCATGGATGAAGAATATGGAATGCAGTTACACAGGAAAGACGTGGTGAGTGACATTCACTGGTAGTGCAACTATTGTTGCAACAAACTTGTGATGGAAGAACCAAGTTCAAATACTACTGGAACTGAACAGTAAAATGCCCCAATCGTTGACAGTGGATTATAGTGCTGGATTCCAGGAGCGTTTGACCCTTTTTGAGTTTATTGCTCAGTTAACTAGTCAATGATGTATACAACTTGAAACTAAGTCAAAGAACACAGTGAATATGTTTATTTTTTTCTCCATAGGATGCTGAGAGAGCAGAGAGACGTGAGAAACATGATGTCCTAGCAAATAAGTTGAAGAAAGAGCAGTTGTACTTGAGGTTTCCAGATTTAGAATCAAAAGTCCTGGAAGAAATATTTGAAGCAAGCAAGTAAGTAAAACAAGTTGATGTTGTTAACTGTTTTTCATGTTCATTTATCAATTGAATTTCTAAATTTTAAAACAACATCACCATATCATCAACATCAAAGTAACATTCAGTGTTTTTTTGTCTTAGTTAAAGACCACCTACCCATACTGACTACTTTCGGGGCAGTCCAAATGCAATTGACACGTAAAATGACATGTACATATGTGTGACACAATGACCAGAGAGAAGGTCATTGGAATATGTTAGTGGGATCGTAGCCATGCGTCAGTTCACGACAGTGATAGTGTTTATCTTTTTTCCATGGCAGTTATGACTTAGGTGAAACTGTGAAATTTGTAGAAGAATCTAGTGGTATAAAGAGTAAACCACCACCGCCACTATTGGCAGTACCTGAGCTTGCGCCCAAACATCAAAGTTGGGTAGGTGCCTCATCAAACGAAGAGGTAAGAATAATTGTGCATATATTATGATATAGCAAAGATTTATATATATTTATAATAAACAGGGATTCCAATGCATTACAATACAAATCTATTAATGTTTAGATTCTGGTCCTGCAGTTGTCATCAACACATCCAGTATCAGATGTCTGCTTGATCAGGTACATTTAGGTATCAAATTTGGATTGAAATTCGATTCTAATTTTAACAACTTTTCCCATTAATTTTGTGAGGGAGGGGGGGGGGGACAATAAAGGTATATCAAACAGTCTATTAAGTTTCAGATTTAGCTCATTGCTATACATGTAGGTCAATATTTTTTGAAACAGTGCCCAATAAGGTTGTTGTTCTCAAATCTACTTTATTGATTTATAAAACATTTAGTGCCAGAAGTTTCAAAGTTAGTCAGGAATTATTAGCCCCCACCCAGGAGGGGGCTTGTAGTTTTGCCTCCATCATTCTGTTCTGATTTTTTTGAAACTTGGCACAAAGACATAGTGGTCAACCATACATGTGCTTGTCAATTTATTTTCCGATTCGATAAAATATGGCCGACTGGTGGCCATTTTTAATGCCAAAATTCAGTCAAACTCGGTCCTTGTGTATGTTCATTGTCATTTCTCGGAGATGGCTTGACCGATTTTGTTGAGACTTGTTTCAAAAACAAAGGGACCACCCATACAGATGCACGTTGTTTCACTTTTTTGAAATGATCAAATATTGCCGACTGGCGGCCAT
The DNA here is from genome assembly GCF_978046115.1 of Saccoglossus kowalevskii. Lineage (NCBI taxonomy): Eukaryota > Metazoa > Hemichordata > Enteropneusta > Harrimaniidae > Saccoglossus > Saccoglossus kowalevskii. The sequence goes on along the minus strand of NC_140644.1, from coordinate 20,054,425 downwards.
TTTAAATGTCAAAATCCTGTAAAATCTTATAATATCTTGTGAACTAATTGTTCGAATGAGACAGAACTTGGTATAGACTTACTTGATCTGTCAATATAAGATATGTGCTATACAATATTGAGTTTCAACATCATTTTGCATATTTAATTGTGGCAAGGGCTTGGTTATTTTACTGGCAGTTATGGTAGTCTTGCCAAGAATAAACAGTTCTTTTTCGGCTACTGCACTCTTACCTGACAAGGCTCCAAATCAGTTCAATCCCAGTAAAGTCTAGCCTTTTGGCATGCCGATTATCATTTCTCCAAGATGAGTGCACTTCAAACTTTATAGATTGACAGAGACCACTAGTGTATATGCACATCGTTTTTTTTAATCAATATAGCAGACTAGCGGCCTATTCTTTTGTTAATATCTTGTGAACTAATATGTATTTGCTATTTAATATTGACTCAATTGAATTTCCATATTCAATTGATTGTGAATTTTTAGTTAAAATTGGTGCAAATTTAATAGAGATGTCCTAGCTGTTAACTTAGTGTTTCCTACCCGATTGTATACATATATCGGTATATTCAAACTTTATAATTCATAGCCAACTATATGATAACATCTGACAAGTAGGGGCTGTGTTATCTTCAGATGACTTGTTCAACAACTGATATCCGTCTTTTGCAGTATGCTTCTTTTCAGAAGCTGGACGTCCCTGATTATCGTGACTTCAGGGCAGAGGCCAACTTGCATCATAAACAAAGACAGGAGTGTTTCAAAAAAGCTGCAGCCGCCTATCAGAAAGGAGAAAAGCAACTTGCTTCATATTATTCGCAGCAGGTAAGTGAAATAATTTTAAATCTGTCACCTAAAAAATGGAAAAAAGTTGTATTTTGTGACAGTTCAGACCGTTGTCTCACACTGAATTATGACTTCAAGCATTTAAACGCATGTAATAATCATAAGCTTATGATGAGAATAGGAGTCAGTCATTTATTTTGATTATCTCATGCACACATTCACACCATGATGTGAAGTATGAGTATTTGTGTATAATTGTTATGATAAGGTTCACGGGTAGAGACGAACTGGTGTACACTATAACAGATGACTTTATTGTGTCAAAGCACCCACTTATATACCCAAGTTTACATTCCTTGCATTTTGGCGGAAAGTGACTTTGGCCTTGTACATAATTGGGTAATAGGAAAACGAGCTGATTGGTAAATAACTATTAATGAGATTGTTTTATTGGCTAAAATTAACGTACTATGATTGGCTAAATTGTCTGTAAGCAGAATCCTAAATAGACATCAAGCTCAGCTAGTTATATTTCTGATAGTATTTGCTTTTGTTCCAAATTCCTGTGCACACAGTACTGGTAATTTGAAAGGGATGTAGATAATTTGAATGCGCAATCAAATGGAAAATCAAAGCAATGACAAAAATTCAGATGCAGTAAAATTTGACTGTTGTTTAATACTGTAAAATACTTTATTTTCACTTGGAATTAAATTTCGTTATTTTTGCTGAAGGAATGATTCAGTGAAAATAAAATCCAGTGAATATACCTTTTTCCTTATATTTTACATTGAACTCGTCAAAAATCTGTGAAAATAAATTCCATACAAAACACCCAAAAAGTCTTTTCAGCGAAAATTAATTCCAGCTAAGTATTTTACAGTAATTATTTCCTGCATCCATGCAAAGTCAACTCATCAAATTTTTCACAAAATAAACCAATTATTGTTTTGGGGAATGCTCTCAGAGTACAGCTTAAAAAACTCAATTAGTAGATTAATACTTATCCCATATTCCATAATAAAATTTATTACTGACAAGCCAATTGCAATTAAAGCCAGATTTTATCCCTTGTTTCGCAAACCCGCCGAATGAACAGGAGCCGAAAATGAAATAAAAATAAAATTTTATTTCAGCGTAATTTTTCGCGCCCGCTGACTTGTAAGTGCAAAAGATTGCTAAAAAAAACTTATTTTATCTTCAGTTTTTGTCCGACCGCCGCATTACAAACCCAAGTTGCATTTTCGTGGGAGTATTATGATCAAAGTACCGAAGTCTCGCGCAGATGAGAGACAAGGTTATACATGGAATAAAATTTTATTTCATTTCTTCTCTCCGATCAATGATCTCACTTACAATTCTTTGAGAATCACACAGATCTAATGGAAAAAAAGAATTAATTTTCTTTTTTTTTCGCCCTCCTCAAAAAAATTGCCTTATAAAAACTCGAGAAACAAGGAATAAAAAAAGTCTGGCCCAAAAAAAAACAAAGTAACTACTTGGGTAATCTGGTCTGACCAATCAGTTTTCCATAAATGCAAGCTTACAGTAGTTTCACTATGTTTTTTAAAGGGTCATATGCATTCAGAAAAATTAAAGGAAGCACATGCAAGAGCATCTATGAGTATCCACGAACAGAAGTAAGTGTTTTTTTCTAATAATGTTTGGGGACGCATTTTTATTTTCAAATATCTCAACCTTTTTTCGAATGTTCACCCACTTGCAGTTCTCTCACGGCATGTGATTGTTTTACAAATTGTATATATGTTGCATGAGACCCATATCAACATGGTGCGTGAGTGAAGTAATCTTGATATGATTCTCTGTGCAGAAACGCTGACCGACTACAAGACAACGAACTGGATCTGCATGGTTTGCACGTCAAAGAAGCCTTGGAAGTGCTGGAACAGATCATATCACTGAAGGAACGGGAACTGAGAACGGATCCGAGGAGAAGGAGATACACACACCTATCTGTGATTACTGGTAGAGGAGCTCACAGTCGTGGCGGCGTGGCAAGAGTCAAACCGATGGTTATTGATTGGTTAAACAGAAACAATTACAGGTAATTATTTAATTCTATTGTGGTTAATCTTCGTACCAAATATGGCAATTTAATATTCAATATTAATTTAAGTCTGGTAATGATATTTTAGATAAATTAAAGTGTTTCCTCATATGTCTTAAATGAACATATTGATATTTTTATCTTTACAAGTTTACATTAGCTTCACTATGTTTTACTATTCATATAGTAAGTCTGTGTCTTTAGTTAGAGTGTTTCTTTCTTGACATGCTCCACTTCTACCAAGGGTAGATTTAAAAACTTTCTAAAAACACTTAAACGGAAAAATAAAATGATGCTCATAGTGTCATATATGTCCAACACGGCAATGACCAGAGAGTGGGCTTATTGGTTCAATGTCAAATCCAATTATTAACTTATATTTGTTTTTTCCTTTTTTTCTTTCTGCTAATAGTTTTACAGAACTGAATAGTGGATCAATAAAAGTACTCCTGAAGTGAAGATATGGGAATAAATTCCTTCTTGTAAACCTTTGTGGCCTTGGAGTAGTTCAACACAGTGAATTTACCGAACCACGCCACAATAATTCAGATAGTGTTAATTCAAATAGTGTGACATTAACATATTTTAAAATTAACTGTTACTGTACACCCTTTTTATTGCAATCAGGATTATTTGTATTTTGAAATCAAAATCTAAAAATCTGTATTAGAAGCTGTATCCCTAATAGATATCACCTCCATTTCTTTTGAATAATTGAGAACCTAAAATTCATCATTTCTCATATGTGTAGATGCTCTAATAGCAGCTCTGTTGAATTGTACCATTTCAGTAGTAGACACAGCTTCTAATACAGATTTTCCAATACTGCCCTCTGTAGGTTGGAAATGTGTATTTTATCATTTACGGTAATTCCTACCGTTTTCTTAATGTTGGATGCCGTTTTGTAGTATTTTTTTTCAATAATTTGCATTTTTTCTTTTGTAACTGACAAAATATGTGCTTAAAAATGTTGTAATGTTTAGTAAATTGTTGTCAGCCTCATATTAACCCTTAATGTCATGTTTGGAATATCAAATCAGTAATACCGCCACCAATAATTGGCTAGTCATACAGCTGGTCATTAGAACAGGCAATTTAATTTTGGGTTACATCATTCTCAAGAGGAGACAAGCTAAATTGTGGGAGGGACATTTTTGTGATGTATTTTTTAATGATCTCATGTTGCCGTGACAGTAACTCATTATTTTTGTTGTTGTGATAATCACTGTTATTGCTTAATCAGAACGTACCTCCAGGCAGACTGCTGTACAGCAGCCATCCAGGTAAGGGCTTTGTGATTTTGGAAATCAAAAGTGATATTGTTCGTTTTATTTGCAATTAACATACATTGTGCGAAAAAATTTACATGTTTTATATGATGCCAATGTCATTTTTTTTTTTATTTCATTTGTAGAATTAGTAAAAACCTAAAAAGTAATTTTTTATATTGAAAACCCAAAAGTACAAAACACCAATGTTTAATGTCTGTGAGGAAAAAAATTTGCCAAATATGAGAGCCTTTTTTAAATATAATGTAAATTAAATTTTTTTATTATCTTGTAATGAGAAGATTTTCAGTATCACTGCATTGACAAATGTTTTATTCTAAGATAATAGTCATTTATTAGTTGGCCATGTATGTTTCAGATTTCTTAATGTACATGTCAGCATGTCAAATGCATTTAAATTTTGTTCAAAAATGTATTTTATACGTCGTATGGCAACCATATCTAATGTTCCACGGTTTGACAACTGGGCCACTTTAACTGAACATCTCAGCCACAATGTAGGATTGAAAAATGTAAAAATGAAAGCCATATTTTATCGGGTCAGTTTTTGACATTTTAAGCGTATTTTTTCACATCGACATTTTGGTTAACGTTCAAAATTGGTTTTATTGTGTAATTACTAGCCTATGCTTTTTAATTGACAATAATCAAGTTATTTTTCAGTCTTTTATCACGCCAATGTCTGAATCATTCTGTGCATCTTTTATATGAATAATTTATTGTTTTATCAACATTGATTATGAGGGCTTTCATAGAGATAATGAAAATATTGAAATTTATGTATTTTACTGGGTGTCTAGCAAAAAAAAAGTTTGGAAACCAAGCCTAACATACTTTTTTAGCAGTATTGTTTATTGTGTATATTTCTCGGTTTTAGGGATTGATTTTTGTTCTTCGAAATCACATTTAACATTGATCTAATGTTCCAGTATAGAACTATCTTATTTTAATTTTGTCCTTGAACGAAAAGCAAGCTATTTTTTAGAGCCCTTTGGGATTTTTAAAAATCTATGTTCATTCTGAAAGCAATTATACATGGATATTTCTCAATCATTTAATGTAGATTTATGTCTTTAAAAGATGCCTTCCTTCTTCAGACAAATTGCACTACTATGTATATATTGACATTCAAAAACTAAAAAGTTAATCAAGATATTCCTTTTATAGTGACATTGAATTTTATAAAGACATGAATATTTTAATATTTATCCTTAAATCTCAAACACGCACAAAAATTTGACTGTAATTACATTTGGCAACACCCATTACCCCTGAGTCTCTATGGACTTCCTGCAGTGAATTATCTATGCCTTATGATTGATCGAGTTGTCTTCAACCACCAATTGAAATTTATAAAACATTTAAAAAAAAACGTTTATGCCTTCATAAAATTCACTGTACCAAATATTTTAAGATATTCAATGTGCCATTTCTTTAATGAAATATATCTTGTACATTTAATTGGTTCTCCCAGTGGAGCTGTTCTATCCAGTTTCGTGATTGGTTCTCCCAGTGGAGCTGTTCTATTCAGTGTCATGATTTGTTCTCCCAGTGGAGCTGTTCTATTCAGTGTCCTGATCATAGTTTTCCCAGTGGAGCTGTTTTATTCAATGTCATGATTTGTTCGCTCTTTGTGAAGCTGTTCTGTGTTCTATCCAGTGCCAACTGGATTGGTTCTTCCAGTGGTGCCAATGTTTATATGTATTTTTACTTACATGATTCCAGGGTTTGCGCTAGTGTCTCGGCAAGACAAGTCCCACTTACAAAATTTTAAGAAATTGAAATTTGACCCTTTATAACTTTATTAGAGATTGGACCCGAGCTTGCCTGAAAAACTGGGTCCCTCTTCAATAATTGGAGTCCGGGAAGCAAAATATGGGGTTAACGCAATCCCTGAATGATGGATGTACATCTTTTAAAATAAAATAAATATTTTACTTATGCTTGATAACAATCAATAAAATCTGTAATCTTTTGTTGTTGTAGATGTAGATCACATCACAGTCACTGCTGAGCACTCCTTCACTGACAGCATCACAGTCACTGTGCTGAGCACTCATTCACTGACAGCATCACAGTCACTGCTGAGCACTCATTCACTGACAGAATCACAGTCACTGTGCTGAGCACTCATTCACTGACAGCATCACAGTCACTGTGCTGAGCACTCATTCACTGACAGCATCACAGTCACTGTGCTGAGCACTCATTCACTGACAGCATCACAGTCACTGCTGAGCACTCATTCACTGACAGAATCACATTCACTGTGCTGAGCACTCCTTCACTGACAGCATCACAGTCACTGTGCTGAGCACTCATTCACTGACAGCATCACAGTCACTGCTGAGCACTCATTCACTGACAGCATCACAGTCACTGTGATGAGCACTCATTTACTGACAGCATCATAGTCACTGTGCTGAGCACTCATTCACTGACAGCATCACAGTCACTGCTGAGCACTCATTCACTGACAGAATCACAGTCACTGTGATGAGCACTCATTCACTGACAGCATCACAGTCACTGCTGAGCACTCATTCACTGACAGCATCACAGTCACTGTGCTGAGCACTCATTCACTGTCAGCATCACAGTCACTGCTGAGCACTCATTCACTGACAGCATCACAGTCACTGTGCTGAGCACTCATTCACTGACAGCATCACAGTCACCGCTGAGCACTCATTCACTGACAGAATCACAGTCACTGTGATGAGCACTCATTCACTGTCAGCATCACAGTCACTGCTGAGCACTCATTCGCTGACAGCATCACAGTCACTGTGCTGAGCACTCATTCACTGACAGAATCACAGTCACTGTGCTGAGCACTCATTCACTGACAGAATCACAGTCACTGTGATGAGCACTCATTCACTGTCAGCATCACAGTTACTGTACTGAGCACTCATTCACTGACAGCATCACAGTCACTGTGCTGAGCACTCACTCATTCACTGACAGCATCACAGTCACTACTGAGCACTCATTCACTGACATCACAGTCACTGCTGAGCACTCATTCACTGACGGCATCACAGTCACTGTGCTGAGCATTCATTCACTGACAGCATCACAGTCACTGCTGAGCACTTATTCACTGACAGCATCACAGTCACTATGCTGAGCACTCATTCACTGACAGCATCACATTCACTGTACTGAGCACTCATTCACTGAAAGCATCACAGTCACTGTGTTGAGCACTCCTTTACTGACAGCATCACAGTCACTACTGAGCACTCATTCACTGACAACATCAGTCACTGCTGAGCACTCATTCACTGACAGCATCACAGTCACTGCTGAGCACTCATTCACTGACAGCATCCCAGTCACTGCTGAGCACTCATTCACTGACAGCATCACATTCACAGTGCTGAGCACTCATTCACTGACAGCATCACATTCACTGTACTGAGCACTCATTCACTGAAAGCATCACAGTCACTGTGTTGAGCACTCATTCACTGACAGCATCACAGTCACTGTGCTGAGCACTCATTCACTGAAAGCATCACAGTCACTGTGTTGAGCACTCCTTTACTGACAGCATCACAGTCACTGCTGAGCACTCATTCACTGACAGCATCACATTCACTGTACTGAGCACTCATTCACTGAAAGCATCACAGTCACTGTGTTGAGCACTCCTTTACTGACAGCATCACAGTCACTGCTGAGCACTCATTCACTGACAGCATCACAGTCACTGCTGAGCACTCATTCACTGACAGCATCACATTCACTGTACTGAGCACTCATTCACTGAAAGCATCACAGTCACTGTGTTGAGCACTCCTTTACTGACAGCATCACAGTCACTGCTGAGCACTCATTCACTGACAGCATCACAGTCACTGCTGAGCACTCATTCACTGACAGCATCACAGTCACTGTGCTGAGCACTTATTCACTGACAGCGTCACTGTGCTGAGCACTCCTTCACTGACAGCATCACAGTCACTGTGCTGAGCACTCCTTCACTGACAGCATTACAGTCACTGCTGAGCACTCCTTCACTGACAGCATCACATTCACTGTGCTGAGCACTCATTCACTGACAGCATCACAGTCACTGTCTGAGCACTCATTCACTGACAGCATCACATTCACTGTGCTGAGCACTCATTCATGCACTGACAGCATCACAGTCACTGTACTGAGTTTTCATTCACTGACAGCGTCACAGTCACTGCTGAGCACTCATTCACTGACAGAATCACAGTCACTATGCTGAGCACTCATTCACTGACAGCATCACATTCACTGCTGAGCACTTATTCACTGACAGAATCACAGTCACTGTGATGAGCACTCATTCACTGACAGCATCACAGTCACTGTGCTGAGCACTCATTCACTGACAGCATCACAGTCACTGCTGAGCACTCATTCACTGACAGCATCACATTCACTGCTGAGCACTTATTCACTGACAGCATCACAGTCACTGTGATGAGCACTCATTCACTGACAGCATCACAGTCACTGTGCTGAGCACTCATTCACTGACAGCATCACATTCACTGCTGAGCACTTATTCACTGACAGCATCACATTCACTGTGCTGAACACTCATTCACTGACAGCATCACATTCACTGCTGAGCACTTATTCACTGACAGCATCACAGTCACTGTGATGAGCACTCATTCACTGACAGCATCACATTCACTGTGCTGAGCACTCATTCACTGACAGCATCACATTCACTGCTGAGCACTTATTCACTGACAGCATCACAGTCACTGTGATGAGCACTCATTCACTGACAGCATCACATTCACTGTGCTGAGCACTCATTCACTGACAGCATCACATTCACTGCTGAGCACTTATTCACTGACAGCATCACAGTCACTGTGATGAGCACTCATTCACTGACAGCATCACAGTCACTGTGCTGAGCATTCATTCACTGACAGCATCACATTCACTGCTGAGCACTTATTCACTGACAGCATCACAGTCACTGTGATGAGCACTCATTCACTGACAGCATCACATTCACTGTGCTGAACACTCATTCACTGACAGCATCACATTCACTGCTGAGCACTTATTCACTGACAGCATCACAGTCACTGTGATGAGCACTCATTCACTGACAGCATCACATTCACTGTGCTGAGCACTCATTCACTGACAGCATCACATTCACTGTGCTTAGCACTCATTCACTGACAGCATCACATTCACTGTGCTGAGCACTCATTCACTGACAGCATCACAGCCACTGTACTGAGCACTTATTCACTGACAACATCATAGTCACTGTGCTGAGCACTCATTCACTGACAACATCGCAGTCACTGCTGAGCACTCATTCACTGACAGCATCACATTCACTGTGCTGAACACTCATTCACTGACAGCATCACAGTCACTGTGTTGAGCACTCATTCACTGACAGCATCACAGTCACTGTGCTGAGCACTCATTCACTGAAAGCATCACAGTCACTGTGTTGAGCACTCCTTTTCTGATAGCATCACAGTCACTGCTGAGCACTCATTCACTGACAGCATCACATTCACTGTGCTGAGCACTCATTCACTGACAGCATCACATTCACTGCTGAGCACTTATTCAAATTTTAGGTATACGAATAATGTATTTGTTTTATGTTGTGTCACAAATGACAATGACGACGCACGCTGTTTCTGTTTTATTCAGTATGAATTCTAGTATGATCATTCATCTTGTTCACACCAAAGCATGTATTATCAAATATTATTCATGCTGGATACATGAAATCTACAAAGCCATCCTGGTACTTCCCGTGGGTATAAGTTAATTGTGACGATTTCCGTTTTTTTGTAAAGAAGAACGTTATTTCATTTCCACTGCACTGTGAGCTGGTGCAAGCGATTGGGGAGGGGGGGGGGGTCCACTATACTTATCAGTACTCACGAGACGTGATACAGAGAAACGTACTTATAATACCTTTGGCGGACATGTATCTTTCCACACAATATGGTCATACCTAATTGTGATGAATATTTTGCATTCAACTCGCATTTAGTTTTTTTTTATTATTTATTTGGTTATTTTTTGCGTTATATTAACCTGATTGAAAGTTTGATTAACACATACTAATCCCGGTATCACTATGCATGTAAAATCCTGGTTTTCATATTTCTCACCAAAATAGGCATTACAAAATTTGTACATACTCAGAGAACAATATATAGTGAACATTTATTATTTTTAATGCAAATGCTGTAATTTTTAATTAAAAATACGTAAACACGGTGAGTCTGTCATTTCGGTGAAATCCAGCATTTAAGAGCATCAGCATTTGTAATTTTAATTCGCACACGGATATTAATGCCCGTTATTTATTTTCAAGTTTGCATATTTTCGTTTATGACAGTGATGAAGACACAAATATCTCAATATTTTGCCAAAACGTTTGTGATAAATCGTTTGGTATTCTATCAGTGACGATGGATGCTAGCGGGGAAGCAGCTTGACAGTAGAGCTCATTTCGTCAAACGTGATCGGGTCATCACGGTCAGTTTCGCTGAGCTTTGGTAGACTATCAATGTTATCCTCATTACGAGCCACTTTTTAATAACTCACTCATACTACATCTCATAAGAAACGAACTTTATCGCTCTCTAACACTTTGTGTGCGCGGGAATAACCAACGTAAGTGATTTGATTGGTTCTCAGATTTACGTTATCTGACATTGGATACTGCTGATATGTCCGATAGAATTAAAATCCATTCTGAGCGTATTCTGCAGCTCGGCGATGATGGACATGATAATGAAGAAGATCCAAACGAAGTAGACACATGTTAACAACCCTGCGTATGGATCAGAGCTTGAGTAACAACCCATTACGTGTGAACATGTAGTCAACATTGCGACAGACGTAAAACGGACAAAAAACAAAAACAAAAAAAAACGAGCGTTCGGTGAAAAATAACATTCGTACTTCGTGCGAACAAATATATTCAAGTACTTTGTCGAAAACGGGGTACAAACTTTGGTATGTATTCCGATCGAACAAGTGTGAACATGACATACAAACGGACGGATTAAAAACCCACTTTCTATTTTAAGTAATTAAACACGAACATATATAATAAACGTAAGGGTCACGGGAACAACTGAGAACCATCATGTGTTCGAAAAATTCGTATTTCGGGCAGTTGCTCATCCTTCCTACTATACTGTCTATAATTAAACGATTTATGGGCAACGCTGTCACAGCAGATCGTAAGCTAGTGCTGATCAGTGAGCGTTATTTGTTATTACAGACTGGTTTTACTTGTCATAGATTATAGCCGACAAGCTCGTATTATTTTATTATCACTTATACGTACGCCAGCTGACTATGCTTGGCAGAAAGAATCATGTATTATAATTTTATTGTCAGCCGAGAAGTCTTTGTGCGTAACAAATACACTTACATATATCTATGAACTGATGAACTTAATCGTGTTTTTTTGTTTGCTATATATGAAGTGTAGACGCAGTATCACTCTTAAATGAGACACTCTATTTAATAACAACACATATTTGTAAAGGCAATGTCAATATCTGTTGCCTGTTCAAGATATAGTAGCCAATGACCATAATAATAACGATGTCGAACTATTGTTATAATTATCAATACTATTGATTTGACATCGCCTTGGGCAGACAACAAATCGTGAAATTGCTCGAATGTCCAAGTTTTATTTATTTTATCACATCGAACAGATATCCAGCATGTATTACTACTATTGTGAAACGCAGTGATAACATCCGTATATGCAATATATTATTTCCTGTGATAATAAGTGAAACATTAATCAATAGCAAGCGTTTTTTGTACTTACATTGTTTGCTGACAAAAAAACTGCAAATTACACTGTATGTGTAACTTCCAGTAGGATAAAATGTGAATAGTTATCGATTCATCAATTATAAATTGCTGGAATCATGAACTGAAAACTTTTTAAACGCAAGTTATTTCACGATAATAGATAACATCGTCAGCACGCCGTTCTCACAAAATATCCTACCTTCTTATCTACATACGCACATCAATTAGCTCAGGGTTATTCTCGAATTTTCACAGAAGCTCACAGTTCGTTTGTTTTTTTGTTCAGGACACATCGCTTTCCCTCTCCCGAACAAAACTTTAATAGTGCGAATTAATCAGCAGATTACAAAAAGTGTATTATGTGTTACACTTAATATTAATACGCGTTTTCTATTCTATCAACAAGCGCAAAATTGAAGTTCAGCGAAAATAGACACGTACGTTGCTATTTGGTTCGGGTAGCTAAAGTGATTTCAAAGTCTTGAAAATGACAGCGCAAAAAAGACAGTGACAGTGCAGTAAACAATTTGTTATGCAAATTATCGCGGTAGTTTCAGAGACGTCATCAATGGCGGGCAACATACGTGTTATTTTCATGCAATGTCACGTGACAGGGTTTTAGCCAATCACAGAATGCGTAACAACAATGAGATGGGATTAATCCAAATGTTGCGCTGATATTATATTAAATCAAGTCAAATATACATACGCAAATTTTTATTTATTACTATCTCACAGTTTTCTTACCATTTGTCTTTGTAATCAAATTCAGAAATGTCATGAATGTAAACATGCAAGCATTCATTTTGTTCAGTTGAGGTAATTTTAAGTAAATAAATTAGAATATCGAAAAAGCGTTAGTTTTATTGTACACATCACGTTAGTCAGGTCTAAGCACTTGGTGGTGGTATTAAATCTCACCAGAAAGAGTAATAATATTCCAAAAACCCAACCTGGTTGTACTGGCATCTATGTCCGTTTGTTTATTGTTTGTGTATGCAAATGGGAAAAGTATGTCAATATGAAGCATAATAGCTTAGAATTAAATCTATTTAAGATTCTATTCCTACTAAATGGAAAGACACTAACAATTCTCATTTCAAAAGATAGGGGAATTGCAATCAGCCTCTTTAAACACCGTAGCTTTGAATTGTACATTTCTGACGAGCTGAATCATCCACTATATAAGTTTAAAAAGGGCACAATTTATAAATATCTAATTTGTGTACTCCAACAAAAAATGGACACTGTCTGGCGTGGCATACTTAGTCTGTCTGTGAATACTAAACCCAATTTCAAGATATTAAAAAAGATTGGGATCTGCAGTGGCGTATATCCCATCGTGCTCCTTCTAAAGGAGAAATTTCTTTTCAAAAATCGTCTGAACAATTCAGATAACTGTTCGTTCTGTGATGAGGTCGACACACTTCAACACATATTCAATGCTTACTCATCAAATAGCGACCTACTTCACTATAATATAATCAACCAGACATTCGCATTCCCACTTGGTGGTTCACTATTTTACCACCCCATCACTTTCTTTCTTGCTAGGCACAAGGCATATTTTGCTACATAGCGTGCACGGCCAAGGTTGTGATTCACACCAACCATCGTAACAAGAGGCTAATCAAAGACTGGAAAGATCATCTGGAAAGTTAAAGCTTAAGGAATATTCTCGGATTGCTTAGATTTGATATTATGTGGATGGTAGAGGATATGCTGTGTTAAATACGGGATAACACACTCTACATTTCAATTGTAAATGCATCAAGTAATATTTTCGAATCAGATATTTATAAATTGCACCCTTTTCAAATTTAAAAAGTGATAAATTCAGCTCATCAGAAAAGTGGAGTTAAAAGCTGTCGTGTGAAAGGGAATGAATGGTTGCATTCCTTTTAACTTTGAAATAGGCAATGATTATGTCAATCCATTTAGTGGCGAAGGAATCATGGATCATGTTTTTATACAGACCAGCAGTACCCAACAAATTATTGTTTACATCAACAAAGTTCCTGAGTGCAAATGGCTTCTTTCTAATGGGGTGAGGAATAAGTGGATTTTGAAACAGTGACTCACATAGAATATCAGTTAAAAGGCGGCAGTCGTCGCGCCGCGTCCTGTTCGATATGGGACTCATAGCGACGTATACAACGCGTGTAAAATACATTGTTTGTTTACATGAAATTCGAACACGCGCTGCGCGACGACCACCGCGCTTTAAATTAACGGACTGTATTAACAGACTTACAGCACTTTAGGTGTTTACAAATAGAATGATGACCGGTTATTTAAATAAATGTTTATTTAAGGTAGCGAGACTATTATTTGTGTTGAAAATTACGATTTTCACATTTATTTAATAATTGATGAAATGCACTAAAAACTTTCATGTGATAAAGTCAACATAACATAGAATGTCATGTAAGTTGGTTAAAATGTAGATTTTCTGAAGGGAAGCAAGGCAGCCTCAGTAGTGTTTTCCAAAATCAAAAACACAGGTTTAATCTGTGTGCCTATAAGTTTCAAAGATAAACTCAAGACAAAGTAATGTTAGGATCTGTTATCAATAGCTATCTGACACACAATGAGTGTTTCCAAACATTTGAGTGGTTTGTCTCCGCCCCTGTTTGTTTCACAGATTAGTCATTTGCATATGAATGTTTCAGACACAAGGTCACACAGCCACTGAAAAAAATCATTGATTTTGGTGTTTTCATATGCCGAATTTATCCAAATATAGCTATCCCATTCCTTTATTTTTTTGGTTTCCAATAGCCTTACACATTTGGATGTCCCTACACATGTTAAAGCAGACCTTGATGGGAAAACAAATTGATTGTGCCGATAAACAAGCTTGAAAATCTTTGCTGTTACTTCATGGACGTTTTCTAGGAGTTTATGTTTTTCAAAATACAAGGTCTTTAACAAAAAATAACGTATACTTATTGTCGTCGGATTAACACCAAATTTTCACAGCTTTGAGGTGACAATGAGAGGAACTTGAATGTGTCCAGACAAACTATTTCATCAATTATTTACCAACGAGTTGTGGTTTGAGTTGGGGGCAATGCGACTAAAACAGTAATTGAAATTCAGCACACTGTTTTTTAAAACGCGTTGCTTGCATAAAACTGACCAGACACATTCAATTTACCAGACTATTGAACAACTAGAAAAAGTGAAAAAAATACTTCTTATCGCCAGCATAAATGCGTAATTATTTTTTTTACAGAAAAAGTAATTTTTCACCTTTGATTAAGTAACGGGTCATAGAATGCAGATACATGCATGGCAAACACACCTTTGTAAAGTTTGAAGTCTGGCGATTCTAAAAATATATACTTTCCTGGGTCTATTTGTAGTCATTTGGTCACAATTAGAAGATGAAAACAAGTATGCAAATAATAGTCCCGCTACCTTAAAGTTGTACATAGAAGTTGACACAAGGCATATTACTTGCTTGGTTAAAAAGTAGTCGGTGAACTTAAAACAAGGATGGTCATAGTTGCTGCACAGATATCTTAGAATGTAGCTGAGACACACATTGCTGATGCGCGTTCGGAGATGCATAACATTTAGCCCACCCGTTTCCAAAGAAAAAATACAATGTCTCGGCAGAAACCCAATGTCGGCCTTGCCAAAGAACCAAAGCAACATTGTCTACATCTTCAGAACTACGTCCATGCAAGGCTGTTAAAACGGTACAATGAACCCAAACTATTTTGAACAAATTGGTCCAAAGCTTTAGATTTGATCGTATAAACACCGCTAAATTTGATCTTTTCAAAATCAACACTCAACACTTTTGAACAGTTAGAATCTGTTTAGACTGCGAACATAGCTCTGGGTGTCTAAAGCTCAACTATTTAACCTTCATTATGGCATTAACCGATATGTAATTACACTACACATTGTGCATTTAATATGAACTGATACGATGTTTAATTGAATATAGAATGTACTTATGCACGCTATTTTCATTTTATTTGTAGACAGGCAAAGAACGAGCGCAATGTGGAGCAGGCTGTTGTGAATTAAAAATACTCATATCTGGCCGGTGCAGTCAGCTGACACATGTTCTGTATTTTGTGGGCGATAATAGGATATTTTCGAGTTTCCAGTGCGCGTGGAACGTTGTTCAATTACGTAACAATGATGCAGTTTTTTTTCCTCGAAATATATCAATTTAGTCGTCCGATATTGTCAGACGTTGCCCACTATATTATGACAGCTGAGCGAATGCCCAGCATAAAAAAACGCGGTGTGTTAATGATTTAAGTAATATTTTTTTACATATTTTGATCAAATTTGATGTAATAAAGCACACTAGTTGTCATTTATTTACAAATAATCATCTTTCAGAACAGCTATGTTGTTATCAATAAACTCCACAGAGAGTGTAAGACCTAATCTTATTGCGCCATGGGCTTCTGTAAGTTTATTTTTTGCATTTGCGTATGCGAGCAAATTAAAACAGGTATTCCGTTGTTTTTGGATTTGTACTCTCGTATCCTTCTTTTATTTCCTCCATCGACGCGAGTAACTTCGTGAAATAGCCAAAGATGTGTAGCTCAACACACGTAACATGAAATTCCATGTACAAATTACATTTAAATAATAGTTCAAATGCACAAAAAAGATGTGGTCATATATTCATATATTACTTGCCATTTGAGAAGAGTTGTTTAAAAAATACAAGAATCAGTATATTTGATATACATGAATGAGTACTGACACAATTGAATATATATATTATTATATATTCATTTAAGGCAAATTAATATCCATTATTAGCAACAAAAATATTATTATTAATGAACGACACCGCGTAAATTAACACAGTTTATGCACTGGCGCGAACATTTGTAAAATTTCGCGTACCCATTGCCTAGTGTGTACGCGTTGTATAAGTCTGTTAGGCCATTGATCACGTTGCTATCGCGACGTCTGCGGCGATCTCTAATTACAAACGTAATCGTTTTATTAGAGAATCACATACAGGGTTCATTATATGCTGATGCTATTGCTAGGCAACACAGATGACGAAAGGTGTGACACAATAGTTTTGCATTCATAATGTGACTCATAGCCATTCACCACATAACCCAATCTATTGTAGTGTAGTGAAGGTTTGGAATTCACGGACAACTGCACAGAACAGGTATTTCTTTGGATTCATATTATTGCGTGTTCATAAGTTTATATTAATATCATTAATATTGCATCTATGTGGTAAATAATCTGTGTTCTAATGTGTCGACCAAGTGTTTTTTGTTCAGTTATTTTAACCATATGACGCTATGGTACCTGAAATAGTTTCCACTAGTTTCCACTTTTTTGTGTGTGGAAGCCTATATTTTTTTCCGTTTCATATAAGGCTTTAATACTTTTGGCCTCGCCTCAAAGTGATTATCCTCCAGCTGTTATCGGTTTAATGTATTTTACTTTTGGATTAAACCATAATCATTTTTAGTTCGTTCGCTTCAATCGTTCCGTCATATTTACCTCATCGCAATGCGTGCTCCAAAGAATGTCGATAATCGGCAGAAGGATTACCGTTGTATTAACATCTTTATTGCAACAAACTACCACTCCATATTATTATATTCAAATAATTACTAGTCTGTAAATCTCGTATCGCTGCAATGCATGTGATACCGTCCCACAGTTCGTTTTTTTCTTCTCTGCGTACTACTCGAACAGGCATATGTGACGACGTTTAACACGAACAGTGTGGTGTCCGTCGTACAATATCAGCTACTGATATTTCATACTAATTATAATAAAATTAATGATACGTAATTTTGTAAATTTAACTTCATCTACAAAACCATATAGTCACATGTAGTTTTGTTTTCTAATGAATGATATGCGATCAGATTTGGGTAAAAAAAGTACAAACAGTCGGGTTATGTCACAGATCCAGGTTGCATAGGTAGCCGTCGTTATTTGCTGTGCATCACTAAACTTAAATATCAATATACTTGAATGCATTTCTCTCATCAGTCATTGTGCCGTTTGATGTGTATATATTTGTCATTGTATATGTTAGGTTTTGCAACATATGCAATTGTTCGTGTTGGTATATGTTAATCACGTAAGTAATCTTTGTTTTTCTAGAGCGATACATATGGTGAGCGTTTTGTAAACATCATAACACGGAAAGCCGAATAAATGTTGCTAATAATTGTGTCGGTTACATAATAGCACGAATAATTACTTATATCACAGTCCAACAGAAACGCGAAATAAATTAACGTACTTGTTCGCCCTAATCCTGTCTCGGAATTGCATTATTATTTGCATGAACAGAAAAGGTTCTCATAACAATTGACATTTTTTCTTTTTGTAACTATCCAAATTCCTCGTGGAGTATGGGATTATGGATATATAGTGAAGCCCAATACCAAAGTCATGGCTCAAACCCAGCTTGACCAACGTTTTCAGTAGTTGACACGTAGACCAGATTCCAGTTCAGAAATGCCTGTCACTATGCAAATTACTAATCCACGGTTACTAATCTTTTTTTAGTAACCGTGACTAATCTAAGTGCGTGCGCTAATACTAATAAGCATATGTAAAACAAAAACAACTGTGACGATTACAAAATTTACCTAGAACATGGAAGGTACTACCTTCCATGCCTAGGAGGAAACGACCAAGTAGAACAATGGGGAACGTGACCAAAAGTGGCACAATTGTGTAAGCTGATGTTGACCCAATGTATATATATTGCACCAGTCACTGTGCCAGTCGAGTTCGGACTAAATCATTCTCTATACCTTATACTTCTTTCGTTTACAGACAAAGTGATAGTATTATGGTTATCAGAAAACTACCACCGTTTTGTCTACCGGCAATATGCCTAGTATCCCTTTACTTCAACATTCGGCATGCTAGTCTATCCGACTGGTCTACGGTGTCGACAAAGATTAAAACACAATTGCCCAATAAAGAATCGAATGTAACTAGGTTTGTAAAGGGCATACACTCCAGCACTGTAAATGCCAACACTGAAACAACTGACGACATAGCTCGAACGTTAAAGCTTAAAACTGATCCCGAAAAATCCAAGGCACAAAAGACGAGCATTGGTGTGGAAAATAATCACACAATAACTGGACACAATATCACGAAAGACGACACCGGTATGTATGCAACTTTATCTCCAATTTGTTCCTACTTTTCGACGTATAAACGTTAAACCTAAGTGGTTGTGCTGTGTCACAGCATATATAAATTTATTCACAATAACACTGTCGAATAGCACATTTTCACACATTTAAAATGTGGGGGTACACAAATTACTACGTTTAAATGATTTTTGTGTGAAAAGCTACTATAAAAAAAACGACTTATAGGGCTAACAATCAAGAGTAATTTTGAAAGGTGGGTGTAACGTTTATATTTACTTACTGCTGTTGCAATCTGATTAAAATCCGATGTAGGTATGATGCTCCATTTTTTGTATTTATTTTTATTTTTTAATGACCCTTTATATAATTTATTTGTATTTTAATTTGAATATTTGTCTTGCCGTTAATCAGTTCTTAGAAAAACGGTAAGAAAAAACAAAAAATCGACATATTCAAACTAAAATACAAATAAATATTATATAAAGGGTCATAAAAAAAAATAAGCCTTATACCTACATCGGGTTTTAATCAGATTGCTGCTGATGTTACATGTTGTAGATATATCACTACCAAATAAATATTAGTTTCGTTTGAGTTTTTTTTATTGAATTGCAACATATTCAACTTAGTTTTTTTTTCAATACAGATAATGACTACCCTAACTGTTCTGTCGGCTATGGTAATTGGCCGAATGGAAGTAGACCATTAGTTGGGTTAACGAGCTTTCCTCGGTCTGGAAACACGTGGACACGCCATCTAATTGAGACGGCAACTGGGATTCATACAGGATCGCTATATAATGCTAATGGTCTCTACAACGGAGGTATGTTCTATACTCTGAATATTCGTGGAAATATATGTGAAGATGATTAATAATAGTAGGTAGTAAAAAAACATACGGTATTATGGCTCTGAAATGTGACAAAACTGAGGTAGTGACGACATCCGACAATGTGATAAAGACCTCACTGTAAAATAATTCCAGCTAAAATATAGTATTTTACAGTAATACATTATACATAGACGTGTTATGCAATTTGTTACGTATTTCACAGACATTTGTAATGTAATTACTGCGCGTGCGTAATAAAATATCTCCATTGTATAGTAGCTAGCTGAAAGTTGTTTATCGAAACATGCTTCTAAGTTCTCTCTTATAGCATATTGTGAAATTAGTGCAGAAGTGGTGCACAATGAACAGCAAGTTGGTTTGCCGTTAGTAGTAGTGTACAATGAGAGATCGCCTTTATTAGGTCGTAACTGGTTAAACAAGTTAAAATTAAATTGCTGTGGCATTTTCAGTTTCCAGTTTAGGTTATAAACTTTGTTAAACAACCATAATGATGGGCTGGGAATAGGGCTTCTTTGGTGACATCAAATTACGTGATAGAGTACAGTCTATATATTTACACAAGGCACGTACGGTACACTATGCGCTATTACCTATGCGTTGAACAGATTAGAAGCTGAGAGAGTTATTAAAAGAGCGCGTTAAAATGATTAGGCATCACAAATTGTATGTGTACCAAAACATATGGATTGAAACCTCTATGGAGATTTTTAAAATGACAGTGGACCGAGTGCTGTTAAATAACTCATACTCATCAAACAGTTCATGTTCGTAACCATGGGTACAGGAATAATGTTTAAATTAATAAAGTTGATTAATTTAACACATGTTTAACAAATGCAAGTGATAACAGTAAAACATATTTGACAAATACTCACGACCAGGGAAGGTGATATTCCTATCAGCGTTACACGTATGGTATAGCCACAGTGTATATTTCATGATGGACCACGTGTTAATAATACAGACAGCATGTCTGCAATTTGAAGCGTCCGGGAGAGAAGCTCCGCTCATAAGTGTGGCATAACGTTAGTATAATATCTCGCTGACAATTATTTTGTTTATCAGGCAGGCAATTAATATACACAAGTTCCACTATGTCTGGTAATCACAGAGACGTAACGCAAGTGTTACATTTTGATATATAATACGTATTCATACTGTTACAAATTCAACGTATACAAATATAATTGGATGCTCTATTCTATGTTGAGTTAATAGTCAAACTTACATTTTGTCGTTTTCATTGGAAGATCAAGTTTCTATTATATATTTGCTTTGAGTTGATTTTGATAGGAGAACAACAAAACAACAGTTGATCAGATCATCAGTTGTGTACAAATCAATTAATTATGTAATACTTTTGAAACAAAGAGTGTGTTAAATTGTTCGCTTATATCTCGTTTAACCTCCACGAAACACCGTTTATGGCGTTGGATATATCTGTAGAAAATAGGTCATTGACAAATTAAATACAACTAACATTTTAATTTGAATTCTAATATTCTTCCAACACAAACTTTATTAAATGTACTATCCGAGTCCTATTCTTCTAGTATTTCTATCTACCATTTGGTGCGTGTATTTGCATGCAAAATGTAAAACTGAAAATCAACTAACATTTTGTTTTTGAATACACAGGGTTTACTGCGGAATTTGACGATCCCAGTTTGGGACGTGCTGTTGTGTACAAAGCTCACGGATATGCTGATATATTTGAGTCTGGAATATTACTTATTAGAAATCCGTATGATTCTTTTGTTTCCTTTTATCTGTTTCACACAAAGGGATTTATGGCGAATCCGCCCTTAGAAGAAGTGTTTAAAGACAGTGAGTAACGGCTTGTTATTACTATTATCAACTATTATCCGTGACAATTCATTGTTTTCTGATGCTTAAAGCGGGAGGGTCATCACCTGCGCACGCGCGGGAATTGAGTTCCAAGCGATGATAAAAACACACGCTAAAAACGCAAAGGTTCATGGGTAGACGCTTGTTTGTAAACAATGACACACCGTGGTCCTCTGACGCATGCGCAGGTAACGACTCCCCCGCTTTAAATTTGATTTGAAATTTCGACACAATGTCGTTGTTGATTGGCTACAACTGTTTATACTCCCTCACTGTCATTCGTGCATCGTCAAACAGACTAATGCTTCACTTATAAGGAATCTGTAGTACTAGTAGTAAAAAAGTTAAAGGGCGGCAGTCGTCGTGCCGCGTCCTGTTCGATATGAGACTCATAGCGACTTAGCATTCTTGTTTTCAATGATATTCAAATCTCAACCAATCTCTAACTCTACTTGTTTCCTGAAATTTCATGACAATCCATCAATTTAAGTTACAAATGAAAAATTTTAATCGAAATTGTTGTTTCCATGGCAACCTGGTTCACATCTGTGTCATGGGAAAGCCTTCCTGACAATTTCATGCAATTCATTCCGAACATTTTTATCAATGAAAAAATTATTCATGAACCATACAGGAGTTTGAAAATTCTGTAATCATACAATTTCCCGAAATTACTGTTTTTTATGGCAATCTGGTCCATATTTCTACTTGATTGAATGCCATGGTGACTGACTGACTGATTTACTGGAGGACGGACCGACAGACATACAACAAACAGAGACTTCAGTGATGTAAAGTAGGGTTAATGTTTTAGTGACACCTCAGTTTTCATCCTTCATGTAGTTTGTGACGCTTTTATTGTTTGAAACTTCCTTGATGGAATGCCACCTCTGGACTTGTATAGTTGTTTTACAATCGCATTGTACTGGACACTACAGATATAAATGTTATTTTTTTCTTTACAGATAAAAATTGGACAAATTTTGTCAAAAGACAACATGTCAGGTGGCCAAGAATAGTTGAAAATTGGTTCGAATCGGGGAAGCGAGTTTTAATTGTCCATTACGAAGATCTGGTAGCCAATACAATTTATCATCTTAGAAGAATGTTAGAATTCCAAAATATTACGTTGACGCCAGACAGACTTAAATGTCTCAATGATGACTTAGAAGGCAGGTTTCATCGACAGCATTCGGAGAATTTCCACTTTGATCCTTACAATGAAGAACTACATCATATCATTGATGCAGATATACAGAAAGTAAATAGTCTTCTGAAAAGTAGGAATGAACCACCAGTGCATAAAGCTGCGTATGACGTGGAATTATAAAAAAGAATATCAATAACTTGCATCGCTTCTTTTGTTGTGACATAATTTAATATGACCAGGCTTCTGTTGGTGAATAGTAAAACCTGCTTTATACTTTCTATGAATTACAATTATAATAAATTGACCAGATTGGATCAAAACCGGTTCGACAAATCTGGTATTTCACTTCAAGTCCTAGGTTATACTTAACAACATAAAACATCTTTCCTTTTTACAAATAATAAATGAAATGATATCGTCCATGGAAGATCAAAAGTTTCTTTTCATAAACTCCACATTTACTGACATTTTAACACCAGAGAAGGATTTTTACTGACTCTGTATCGCCTTGTATTGCAAGGAAATGAAAATTCTGTGTGCAATTGTTATCGGCGACTCTGTAGTACAGAGCAACGTGTCAGGGAAACAATAACACACACGTGCATTCGAACCTTTAACTTGCCAATCAATCAATATTGTATATGGCATCGAATGCATGTTGTGTGAAGTTGTTTATATTGGCGTGACTGGAGAAAAGCTAAGCAAGGTAGTATATGGCCACAGATCATGCATCAATAACAACGCCAACACATGTCTGCAATCTCATTTTAATGGCCCATCACAATTTATTTTGAAAATGACGAAAATATACCATCGCTCCAATGGCTCCAATGACACGTTATCGCCATTATGCCAACTGTTTCAATTTCCCACCATGTACTTTACATCTCTAAAATATGGTCCATTATTGGGGAGCAATCACTATGTATGACAGACAGATGTATATATACAGAGGGGGCGGCACACAATTTTCCATGAGGGGGCGAGATCTGCTCACCAACCTTGCACCGAAGGCGCGACCTTACTACTAAGACTAATTTTGAAATCTAAACTCTCTGAAACGCTATTTCCTGCATATTGAGGGTCAAATCTTGCTGACGCAAAGGGTTTCAGCTTGATTTTGGAGGAAAGACGCCTCCAACATTCTTTTCGCGGGGGGCGATGCCCCCCCCCCCACCCCGTGCCGCTGCCACTGGTATAATAGTGCTTGACTTTTAAACTCCTTTGTTTTTTATTACTTGGAATCATTGCTGCACCATTTTTTGTGTGTGGAGGAGGGTCATTAATTGAGATCAGTGCTGTGCCTATTGTGTGTGTGTGGGTGGTGGTGGGGTCGTTAGAGTTAGAACAGTTTTGCTCTATCAAATACTCTCAAATATGAGAAACCTTATCATCTGAGCAATGTGAGAAGGATTTTCTCAGTCAAATAGAATATACGAACACATACCAATGACAAGTCTTATTGTGATCTGTGTATAATGAGTTTTACCCATTCAAGTACTCTCAAAGAGCATATGCTAAACACATATCAGTGAGAATATTCATCATTGTCAGCAGTGTAAGAAGAGTTTTTGCCTTGTCAACCTCTCTTGAATTTTCTAAATTTACAGACCGCTTTTGTGATATTCAAGCGTGGCGGTCGTCGCGCTGCGCATGTGCGACATTTGTGTTGATAAACATTGATTTTTCGGGCCCACAATCCAATGTGCTCTTCAAATGCCGTGGAAATCACAAGTATGAGGTTTGACCTGGGCGCGACTTGCAATGAATACCACCGGCGACTCCTTCGATACCTAAAATGACCTAATTAAAGCTTGGAAACGTCTCAGTTTGTACTCGTTGATCTGCGCAACTGTCAAAGTCGCCATCTTTGTTTATATGAGACCCATATATCTCGCGCATGCGTGGCGCGACGACTACCGCCCTTTAAATTAAACCCCCATCTGTCAATAAAAGTCACAAAACAAACAAACATGCAAACAAACAATACAATCATTCATCAGTAACCTACCAGGTGTGATGTTCTGCTGATTTGTGGGCTTTCCCGATACTTTGAAAAGCTACCAGGAAATAACGATACAAAAAAACTGATTGAAAAGAACACAAAACCCATTATGTCTTGACTTCTTACCAAAATACCAAACAATATCTGTAAGTGTTACGCAATACGTAAGTAAGCCATTTCGAACCAAATCACAAAACAACACGATGCAATGGGCAATGCCAATACAACATTTGAATGATATCAGTCCTGACATGGCTGAATGGTTGAATACATATAATGCTTGTATTTTGCCTTGCCACCATTCTTTCGTATATCCGGAATACAACAGAATACAAAGAACAAATGACAAGTGCTATTACAAAACATAAGAAACACATGTTTTGCAAATAGGGCTGCTTCAAGATCTGTTAAGATTTATTTCATATTCGTATTTTGGATATCTAATTTGCATGAACTTACTGTCATTCCAACACGGTGCTCTATGACGTCTACAACTGATAGAGCGCTTGTAAATGGCATTCTTTGTTTGTACGCTGTGTGACACTGCGGTTTCAATCTAAAATTAACATTGCCTTTAGCAAGCAAGGTTGGATGCAAGGACACCATCTATAATGTCGAATGCGTGATGCATATTTCTTGGTTCGTATTGCGTATATATTGAAACTACCCATAAATGCCCTAAACGCCCAACAAACGACTAACACGGTCAACGAACGATTCAATTGACACAAACAACCTAAATACCAATCAATCACGCTCATAAGTGTTTATTTACCAACCAGACTTTAGCCGTAGATCATGCCTCTATTGTATAAGTGTGTGAGGGCGCTGTTCGCTAGACTCATAAATAATATATTTGTAAATCTAAATAAAATAACGAATTGTTTGAAAAAACGACGGCTTTTCGGAATTACATGATCGAACGTCCGAATAAAATGATGTCATATCCGAATGAAATGTACGGGTGAAATGAAGAAATATACAAATGAAATAAAGAAATACATTGATATATTGCCATGGATACCGGGTTATATAATGCAGAAAAGGCTTCCTTGAATATCTTTAATATTTTTTCTCCTGCCAAAGAGGTTATTCCTCGCCTGAAAAGTTTGCAGGGCAAGTCCAAACATTTTCATGACGAATTGTTATGACATTTTGAGGAAAGATTGATCTTGCAGATAATATTTATCTAGTTGTAATGTAAATAGTAATTACAGAAATGATTTTTAGTTTTGACAACCATGTACCCGCATTCTAATATATTTAATTTTCTAATCTGGAAAAGGTGTTGACAAAGCCAAATGTAAATGGTAAATATATAGTACTATTATTTAACATATACCACACTTTTCAAATGATATAACACAATGTATGTATCCTGTTGGATTTGTCACCAGGGGCGAACTGATAATCTATGCGTTGTGAAAAAGATCAGAACGGCCGTCCGGTCTACAGCCGTCGGACCGCACTGATTATTCCACCCTCTGATAGCCAACAATCAGATTGACTGCCGATGACCCCCCTACATTCGTTGGTGGGCCTATTATTGGGAAAGTACAGGACCGTTTTTTGGTCCCAGTCCGTCCCTGAGTTTCAGTAAAGAATTAACACCGAATGCACGGCAAGATAAATACTATGTTGAATGAAAGTAAATATTTACGTAAATGATCGCCTGGCTACACTCCACCACGGTACGCCTTCCTCTCGGTCACCGAGCATCCCCAAGAAAAGGATGCTCAATAACCGAGTTTATTGTTTATATTGTGAGCAATCTGAGAAAAGCTTTGCCCAATCATGTCATCTCAAAGAACGACTGCATACCAATGAGAAGCCTTATCACTGTGAGCTTTACAAGAAAAGATTTGCCCAGTCAGGCAATCTGACATACCATATGAGCACACAAACTAATAAGAAACTTTATGATTTAGGGCAATGTGAGAAGAGTTTTATTCTGTCGAGTTATCTTAAACAGCATATGGAATACTTACCAAGAGAAAGCCTTATCATTGTGAGCAATGTGTCAAGAGTTTATCCCATTCATATACTCTCAAAAGTCCTATACGAACACATACCAATCAGAAGACCTATGATTGTCAGCAATGTGAAAAGAGTTATACCACATCAAGTAATCTCAAAGTGCATATGCTAGCACATACCAAAGAGAAACTATACCATTGTGAACATTGTGAGAAGAGTTTTTCCTAATTGAGTACTTATAATTGTGAGCAATGTAAGAAGAGTTTTGCCCAGTCTAATCATCTCAAAGAACATATGAAAACACATACCAATGAAAAGTCTTATAATTGTGAGCAATATGAGAAGAGTTTTTCTCAGTTTAATCATCTCAAAGAACATGTGAAAACACATACCAATGAAAAGTGTATCATTGTCAGCAATATGAGAAGAGTTTTTCTCAGTCTAATCATTTCAAAAAACATATGAGAACACATACCAATGAAAAGTCTTATAATTGTGAGCAATGTAAGAAGAGTTTTTTTAAGTCTAATCATCTCAAAGAACATATGAGAACACATACCAATGAAAAGTCTTATAATTGTGAGCAATGTAAGAAGAGTTTTTTTAAGTCTAATCATCTCAAAAATCATATGAGAACACATACCAATGAAAAGTCATAGGGGCCTCAAGGCGTTTGGCTATTCTCTCCTCCAAGGTCACAGTTTATTTTGTATAAAACTGACTCTTTGCTATTTCCCACTCACGGTGCCTCTGAGGCTTTATTTTGTTGAGTCTGATTAGATGAGTCTGGGCGCCCTCAGAGTTGGTAATTGCCCGTTCGTGCGCACTTTCTTTTATCAGTTTTGTTTTCAAGTTGCCATTTGCCGTTTGCTGTGCTTTTGATAACCCTCCCACCCCGACTTTAACGATGTGTTAGTGGGTATTACAAAGGCATTTCACATTGTAATTCTTCACCATAGGAATGTGTTTGGTTCGTTGCTGAAATCATCTGAACACTGGAATAGTTGGTGAAGTCAAATTCTTTCGTCTTTTGAATAACTGATTTTGATAAATAAATGCAGAATTAAACAAAATTATATTCCATATGCACACCAATAACAATTGTCTTAATTACCAGTTACACGTGAAGATTAAAGACAAAAGACTTTACTATATATTACTTCAAAAAAAAAATGAACGAATTTCACAAGGTCGAAAACGGAAATTGTTCAGGCAAGAAATCGAATTTGTCAAACAATGTAACCTATCACAAAAATCTTCGCAAAAGTTAATGAGCATTATACACAGATGCAAACAAACAAAACAAATTTCAGATTAATGTGTTCAGTGGTTTCGAAGAAACTATTTTCAAGTGGATTTTTGCTACTTTTCAGGGAATAAAAATGGCAGTAAAAGTTACCTGACCACAAACGTTTTTATTCGTGAAATTAGTAGCCAAATATTAATAAATACTACTACAAAAAAATAAAATGCCTACACCCTCAGTAAGAGTTCAAAATTGCCACGTCCGGTTCAATTTAAATCAAAGATGGCTGCCAAACGAGTCAATCAATCAACATTCTGACAGCAACAACAACAGTAGAGTCCAAACAGACTTTGACCCTGAATACTTTTGACGGATATTTTGGTTCATTTTGGATCGAAACTGACATTTTCGACTACTTCTTCAAATCAGCTACTTAAGGCCGTACAAAATAAATATATATCTCTCAGATTTGTTGGTGTCGACATTTCAATTTATTTGGATCATTTTTGGTCGTCTTTTTTTTATTTTTACTAAAACTGCTATCAGAACAGTTTCAAATTTGTTGTATTCATCAAAATACAAATACGAGTAACGATCAAATAAAATATAAACGGGGTCGTATCAAACTAAAAATTTATACGGTGAAATAATTACGCACATACGCAAACTATACGCATTGATAGCGTTGGTATTTAAATTCAACCAAAACGTTTTAGTAGACAAGATAGATGCATGTTTTTCCACTGTGATATGGACAAATACAAAACAAATTAGAATGAATGAATGAATGAATGAAATCAGATACACTCACCTATCTCTATGGTTACTACATTAGGACAGCTTGTAGCCCAAAACAGTAAAAATCTTCCCAGTGAAATTAAAAGACAATCCAACAAATATAACCAGTTGATATTAGCACAGGGTTGTATGAAAAATGTACGAGTTACCAACCCCCAACTCGGGTGTGAATAATTTTGAATGCGTTGGTGCATTTCTGAAATCGCATGACTTGGCCATTTCATAATAAGTTGCAATCAGTAAACGCTAATTTCAATAGCAATTCTAGCCACAGCTAGGCACTTCCACCAACGTCCAATACAACAACTTGCCCGTAATAAAGTAGAGGGAAAGTCATGGTAGAGTCCGGCGTCGTAATAAACTTTTCTTGTAAGCGTGATAACTACAATAACATTCAGTTGATCGGTATCAAACTTATATATATATGGTTAATCTACAGGTATTGTTAGCCTGTGTAGATTTGGTGATTTTTGAAAGTGTTCAACTTATCACGACCGACAACGATTCCCAACACAAAACATTACGAAAGAATCATGCTCTGATGAGGAAAATGCAAAATGTTTATCTAAAACAGAGGCGGCGGCACAAAATTTGAGGGGGCGAGATCTGAAATCTATACCCTCTGAAACGCTATTATCTGCATATTGAGGGGCAAATTTTGCGGACACAAAGGGTTTCAGCTTGATTGGAGGAGGGGACCGACGACCTCCTTACATTTTTTCGAGAATATTTACGAGTCCTCATTAAATTTACGAAGAATCCACAGTTTTTTAATTTACCGATGAACAAATATTCAAATAACGGAGACATCGTTTATACAGTGTCACACTGTGGATATCTAAATCCTTTGAAACTTGTGTGACATTGACGTGATGTGCGCCCTCACGGTTTAGACCGTGTCACACTGGTGTGTCTCTGTGACATTGACGTGATGTGAGCCCTCATAGTCATGCAGTACTCTGCTTTTGTTCACGCAACAACATACATAACTCGCATGTTATTCTTCACTTCACAGGCTTCATGTTGTCATTTGATTGATTCGTTCTCGGGTTGAGTAAGATCATAAGTTCATCTCTTTTATCGAATCATTCTATGAGTTGTTTATCTAGCCTACTAATAAATCAAGCTGAAACATATTTGAACCAATCGGCGTCTTCCGGGTTCCAGTATTACAATAACCACTGAAATCGCCCCCAAATATATAACTAGCACACCGGCCACTGCTTGCTATCACCGTGACAAAAAGTTGCATTCGTTTCGAAGGAACAGGTTGTAATCAAACAGAATACCACGTGCATCAAAAATACGATAATACAATCCTTGATTCGGTTTTTAGTTTTTGATTTAATTTTTTGAAATGTGTATTAAATTTTATATTTTTCATAAGTTTACTCGAAATTATTTTCATTTTAATTTATTTATTATTCGCTATAGAAATACAATATATGATTAAGAAATATTGCTACACGACATACAATTCAATAGATTGTGTTAGTCACACAGGTCGCATTGAGTGAAGTGCATTTGACTGAAGTTTCGACCGGAACTTAAATGTCAATGCACTTACGTACGCCGGTGTGTGTCACGAGATGCAACAGTGGGAGAGAAGGATTCCGTAGTAGCTGATCACTTGTCGAGTGGATATCATTTCCTCCGTAGTTAGAGTCACCATTGTCGCGCAATTTAATATAAATTGTGTTGACATTTTTATTCGTATACAGTTTACGATAAAACATCTTTATGTATGTAAACATATTCGAGTGGCAGTATTAAATTAAATTTCTCTTTACAAGTATATTTACTTGCCTCGGCGTGCGTATTTAAACTTTCCACCTTCTCACACAACGAATCGATAACATTCTGTCAAATCATCGGCAATTTAAACAAAACGGGGTTTTCTCGGCATTGTTCGAAAAATATGAACGTCATGCATCCCCGTGTGACTTGGGAGAAATTCATGACATTGTTTAAAGATCAAAGGTCAATATTTATACAGTCATGCGCAGTAGACCAAACCTGAATTGACGAGAACCTGTTCGACGTGACACCTGTTAGATTCACCCTGACACGATACTTGGGGCGATTTGTTGCTGTATAAAAATATCATTGAGTACATGCATTGCAGTGGTCATATACATTGGTTTAAAAAGTAAAAAGTGAATATTACACATCGACCGCATTGTTGAAATATTTACCCCAGTTTTACTTCCCCTCCCCCTATTGGAGCTAAAAATTATTGACATAGCCTTTTGTTATTTCCACCGCATACGAGCGTATTTTGCAACTGTTGACTTTTTAACTTTACGGAACAATAAAAACGTTTACAGTTAACTCGCGGCTAACGGGACAGCGATCGGACCGTTTGTTTTAGCAACAAAAATATATCTACCGGAGAGGGGATTTTACGACTACACCATCAGGCGGATATGTTCTATGTTTGTCTACTTGTTGGAGTATGTCCATATCAACGTCTAAATGGTCGACCATGACGCCGATTTCCTAGCGTTGCCAGGCAGTGGATTGCGCTGACCTCCAAAGACCCTGACAATAATCTTGAAACGAACTGACATCAACAGACGTTAACAAGTTGTCAATTCATCACAAACGATTGCAGCTACTGTGTTTTTTTTTTCTGGATCCAAAGCACGGTGCACTCTTACCTGAGTAGGAATCTCCATGCACGCCCCTACAGGTAAAATCATTATTACTTGTACACGTCTTTATGGTGGCAACTGGTGTTACCACGCAGTCATATATCAATATATTAGTTGTCGTGTCTACTTTGAACACCATCAATGTATCTTACATAAACGTGCTCGTATATCCGTTTATGAGCACTCGGCAATTTATTAATATTTACGAAAACCGCCAAGAATTGAAAAAACTGCCTTTCAAGTAGCACTTGGCAAATAACTGTGAGAACGAGTGCAGAGTTTCGACATATTGTCGTCACCTGACTATTATACAGACGAATCGCCCATGCTAACTTGCAACCGCAGACACGCCAACATAACGTCAATTTCACATGAGATCGAGTCGTCGTGTGCGTATGACCGTTCACTGGAACGACAAGGTCGGTGAGTATTATTTTATGTTAGTCATAACCTCTAAATACACTTGATGAATATGCCAATTTAGTGTGTAAGGCCTATTCATTGTTGTTTTCCGGGGTAGCCACCAACCGTCTCACATATTCACATGGAATTGGATGGTATAGGCCTCATATTGTCGATGTTTATATCGTACGTCTGTGGTTTTGAAATGTTGTCATAGTTTTGTCGATTCGTTGATTTGTCATTTGTCGACTGAAAGATACCGCAAAATCAATATTATATATTATTTGTCGATTTTGTCGAGAATTCGAAATTGATATGCTATGATGTTACCCGGTGCCAAATGTCCAGGGCTCTGACATTATGATTATTCCGGTGGCGTGTCATGTGATGTAATGCAAACTAATGCGTGCATCCATCATGTTCACGATTGAAACTTGGCATGTGCAATTATTTTATGTCAATCACTCCGACAAAAACTCATAAAATAGTGTAAATACTTTTGTATTAAGTTATGATATACAACCGGAAACAAAATCGCGATTAGTAACAGGTTTTAAAGTCACCCAGAAGAGAATTTATTCGGCCATTGAAGCGTTTGCCTGTCCCTAGGATTGAAATTCTTTTTCTGATTTTTGGTCAGCACTGACGAGTTTCTACCAAATACTGGTATAATAAAAAGTTTATCAGCTTAGGTTAGCATTCAAATATTGTAAAGAGATGAAGCGAGATAAAACTAGGAGTTGTTAATGGAGGCGAGAGGGTTATGGTGAAAGTTAACACACACACGAATGACAATGGTTATCGTTCTCACTTTGGGAGAAAACGGGGACAGGGTGTGAATAGGTCTCATCAAAGCACCCATTGCTGATGTACTTGTTTTAGGGGCACAGGGATAAAACACGTGACACCAGTATATGTACTGAGGTACATTATGAATTCGCTCCAAGTATCCCTCAGTTTTCCAAGAAGCCATTGCAATAACCACATTACTTTAGCTGTCATATATCGACCAGCCCGACCGTGTGTACTAACCGCTATCGATAACGCGTGTAATTTATATCTCAACACACAATGAACTTGTCTTATGTATTAGTACATCACACAACAAATAATGTGTTGTGTTGGTACAGCAGATAATGCAAATATGTTATGTACTAGTATAGAGACATATTATGATATTATAACAGCACATAATGCAAATATGTTATGTAGTAGTATAGAGACATGTTATGATATTATAACAGCACATAATGCAAATATGTTATGTACTAGTATAGAGACATATTATGATATTATAACAGCACATAATGCAAATATGTTATGTACTAGTATAGAGACATATTATGATATTATAACAGCACATATTTAAACATATTTTATGTGTTATGTTCCATGTGGTAGAAACAATAATATGCCAATTCTACGCCCCATATTTGGCTATGCTCAGCTCTGCCTGTTCATCCGTCCCGCGGTCTTACCGCTTGTTTGATGTTAGGGTATATAACTATTGTAATGTATTGCTGATCTTTCAAAGGATTGTGGGATAGATATTTGAACTTAAGATGGCGTGGGGGGGGGGGCTAATATCTTTTCCATACAGCTCCAGGCTATGCTAACATCAAGTGTAAACCTCTCCTGCTTTCAAGCAACGCGTTTTTTTTAATTGTATGATTTTATTGTTAGACTTTTAATTTATTTCAATTAATTATTTTTTCCACTGTGATATATGAAATAATAAAACATAAATTAGAATGAATGAATGAATGAATGGGTTCCTAAAGTTAGACAGCATGTAGCCAAAAACAGTAGAAAATCTAAATAAAATCTATAAAATAATCTTCCCAGTGTAATTGATTGAAAGTTCAAAAATATAACCATAAAATTAAAAAAAAAACGCGTTTCTTGAAAACAGGAAGAGTATACAGTTGATGTTAGCGCGGAGTTGCATGGAGAAGATATGAGCCACCCAAAAAAACTCTATAGTTCAATTTTTTATCCCATAATCCAATATGGTGTTAACACATTTCTGCCCCATATATCTCGTTCATAATCATCAATACACCAGTCTCATAAGTTGCGCCCTCTACCGATAGAGCTTCTCTTGGTGGCGCCAAGGTTAAAGAATTGTCATTTACAGTAATTCGTCCACTGTGTTTGGTTGTGTAGCGGTACGTCATCTAAAAATATAATCTTCTATAAATCTTTAACGACTACAAATCAAAACGATATTGACGCTTTGAACCGCTTTCCTTTTACCACTATGTTAGAAAGCAATTCGTCGCAGGAAGGCGCGACCTATAGAAAGTATGTTATGTTTCCTGATCTGACCGTAAATATCGATACACTTACCCTTACCTGTTCGATTAATTTAACGTATAGTTATGCATATGAATTCAGTCCATATATGGTCATGTAGCTGGAAATTCGACGCCATTTTGAATACATTATCACTTAATATAAATGCAACCTATTAGAGGACCTTTTTGTGTAATTTACGACTTTTAGTTGTTTTGTTGTTCTTTTTTTAGTGAGAATTAGTACCTCGGTAAAAGGATTCTTCGCATACTGAGTTACAATTACTGTTACCTAGTATGTACTTTGAGTGCCATACAAAGTGAAGCCGAATTTCTACTTGTGAAATTTATATGACCAAAGACACCTTGTAAAACTCTTTGGAAATGTTATCAACAGCGACAGCAATAGTCTAGAAAAGAAAATATCTATCTCCTTGCCACGAATCGTGTGTCGCAAATTTAGACGGGAAACGGTGTAAAACAATGCTTGTCGTATAATATAATAACTAATAATACTTATAAAAAGTAAATTAATACAAAATCAAAATTATCCAAATCAAAATTAACAGTGTTGCATCCAACCAGACATTAAATGACTCCCTTGGCAATGGTGGACTATGTAGTAGACGATAACCACATATCCTACAACCTCAAATTTCGAAGTAGCTACGAAACGGGGCATAGCGTAATTATGCTTCTGGACAGATCGATAACTAGTGTTTTGATAACAAACTGTGAGCTCATGATCACTAACTACCAAATAAGAACGTAAACATGTGGAGTAATTTCATCACGTAATGGCTACGCGACACTGGGCTAAATAAAACACCGGTTCGTTATCGCGCGATTTCAATTACATTGTTATTACGTATAAGTCCAAATTACTTTTGTATTGTCAGAGCCCGGAAGTATGACTTTGATCACGTTCTTTACAGCAAAGTGCTTGTATGATTCAGTGGATTATATTTAAAAAAAACAACAAAAAAAACAAAAAAAACAGGAAGTAAGTTTTGGATAATCGTCGAGCCAGTTTTTAATTTGGAAACAACTTAAGCAATGGTGGGCAAATTAAAATGCTTGTTAATGTCAGGCACGTTGTCACAGTATCGACTCTGCTAAATTGATATATTCATGCGACGAAATTATACCATAGCATTGTTAAAGCGGGAGAGTCATCGTCAGCGCATCAAACAAACACACGTCTGCCCATGAGTCTTTGCGTTTTTAGCCCGTGTTTTATCGTCGCTATGGACTCAATTCCCGCGCGTGCGCAGGTGACGACCCCTCCGCTTTAACTGCTATCATGCATGGTGACGTCAATAATGTCGCAAATATGCGTATGAATGGTGGAAATCAAATAAAATGTTGATAGAAATAAATACTCGTGCTGTTTAGCCTAACACCACTATAGTAAGGGCAATAGTAAGATAGTATATCTGATTGCATACAGACCGAATGTTTTATCTTTCTAATCTATTATATTCCACGAGGTGACTAGATAGTACTTACAGGGAAGGCGTATGATTAGGGTGAATGATACGACATGCAGCTTGTATATATTGTGTACATGTAAGCTTAATCCAGCGCCCAGACGTCACGCAGCGCCACGCAGCGCACGTAGCTCCAGAGACGTCACGCAGCGCCTCAGACGTCACGCAGCGCCACGGCAGTCACGCGCGGCGCGCATTCTTTTTATAATTCGTGTAAATAATGTATTGTACTCGTGTTGTAAACTTCGCATGGGTCCCATGTCGAACGCGAGGCGGCGCGGCGACATTTGTGCCTCAAACAGACTCCTACGTATCTTCGAGCGCCAATAGAGTGCACAGCGGTAAGCTGAGGGTTTAACTGTTTAAGCCGTATCGACATTCTTACAGGATTATCGCCGAAGTCTGGGCTCAACTTACTGTCTCCATACAATAAGGAGGGCTCGAGAATGGCATAACAATAATAGCTTTTATATCGTTTCTATGTTTGGATTTCTACATCACTTGAGACACGGCAATTACATTTTTACAGTCTATTCCGACATTCTTTAATCTTCTTCCACAAATCTACCGTTTAAAAGCAGCCAACTTGTTTACGGTTGATTGTGGCGATGAGGTTTGGCACGGTGTCCACGTTGTCAGGCAACCATATCTGATGAACAGGTTAGAGAGCTGTAAAGGGAAAAAAAACTCGCTGTAAGATATTGTGTTCGTTTGAACTAGGATCAGCTGTAAGTTATAGGGGTCAAATTGGAAATGTTACCCCTCGTACTATGTATGGTGTTACTGTTACTGAGCAAAAATAATTTTCCGTGATCCGCGGATATATATAGAAGGAAGACGACGTTCAACAGGTGGTAGGTAGATTTTAAATATACGTAATTTTAAAAAGTTGAAGTCGACTTACTGAATCGATATAATCGTTGTGCCATGCTTGTTGAGTTCAGGGGGTATATGCAGTGTAACACGATTGGTGCTTAGTGGGTGGTTGTCCAAACTCATAACTTAATAGTGCCAGTCAAGCTTGAATTGTCTGATAATTACAGGTGCCATTTGGCATTGCAGAACAGGGTATACTATTAAGTAAAAGTCTAGCCGTGGTACAGTATTTCGGATTAGTATTCGTATGTCAGTGGTGAACAGCAGTAGATATTTGGGTATATATATATATTATTGACTAAATATTCGGCAGCGTTGAGAACTCGATCACAACAAATATGGTTAGCGAGTAACACTTTAATATATTTAGCAAAATATCACCTCTTTACTTTCAATACTAGCGCTTAAGAACATTGTTTGATACGCAGTCTATCGATAAAAAGTATCACTCGCGTTAATAGTATTATATTTTTAAATTGTCACGCGAATTTCAAGTTCAGCAAATGCGCTAATACTTATCTCCCCGTACACCACCCCAAGTAATCCCTATAAAGCTGCTAACAGGCTAAATATTGGATTGTATCAAGCTGTGAACTTTAACGTGGTTCATCTGCTATCTACAGACATATAAATTAGTTCACGCCATAGTTACACCGAGTAAAACTGAGATATCCGAAAAGCTTCGAATGGAATACTCGATGTCTCGTTCTCGGTGTCGACCCTCCGTCTCACGCCCACTGAGTTCAAACAGAGTCGTCACGGTCCCACTGATTGTCATTACAGTGTGTTAGTGAGATTGAGATCGTATTGGGGCTAGCTATACGTACTTTGGAGTTTCTTATCACGGACGGCTTTGTTCGATAATAATGGACCAACCATATCCCGCGTAGAAATAACAATGTATACGGTTTCGGAGTAGCACCACACTCCAAATTGTATTCTCTTTTGAAAAAAAATATTAAACAGAATGTACAATCACAAATAAATGTGAATCATTACTAAAACTAAAGGAATTCATGCTAGGGTATGTATGGTGTAATTATAGGCTCGATGAAATAAACCTACCGGAAGCTCTATCCTAAGCCACCAAATAGTAGCCACTTAAGTCAACAGACTACTGTAACAATCCATAACTTATTGTTTAAATTTGTTTAACAACTAACTTATTATAATTTTTTTATTTTTTTTTGTCAGTCCTGTTTAAAATGTGTTGTTTTTTGTTATTACGAATTCGTCTTATCTCGAGTTACGTGATCGATTCCAATCCTCTAAGTGGGTTCACATTACTATTGACGTATTTACAGTCGAAGGCTTAAACAGGACCGCTGCGTTATAGCAGTAAACAGCGGTCGTATACTGGTACGTTTTGACGTAAATCAATACCAAATAGTCGGCACAAACAAAGTTTGTACACGAAACTCTACTTCCCGGTGGCAACTTTATGTTCTTGTTGTGTATGACGTGTTTACTACATGGGGTCGACTATTTTGTTTTTAGATACAAAATGTGGTCCGATTTTGTTGTCGTCTGCATCTAGAATGGCCACGCGATACTCGTGCGATTGACGCGAACACTTTTGGCGATTTGGAGTTCAAGTTGTCAACCCACAGCAAATATCAACCCATTATGCATATTAAAACGCCATAGTCATCGGGCCGCACCATGTTCAACGTGGGTCCCATACGACATCATCCTAGTTTAGAATACATGTAAAATACAGTGTTTACACGGAATTCGAACGCGCTAAGCGACGGCCGCCTTCGCAGCGAACTCCGTTTACTCGCGTCAATACGCGTCCAATGTTTTAATATATAGTAAGTACAGACAGTAAAAGTTTTAAAGGGCGGTGTGTCATCGCTCCGTGTTGTGTTCGACGTGGGTTGCCATAGACGTACACACCGCGCGTAAAATAAATTGTTTATTCAATTCGAATAAATTAAAAAAACCCAGAATTTATTCACTTTGCACTAAATTGTACTCCAAGGCAATATAAGGATATTGAACTAAAAAAAGTTGGGGGTCACCAGCCTTTTTTTCGAGAAAAGGATGGTTGTATTTTAGTGGAAAGTCGTCATTTTTACACTATTGTAACACTTTTACCACAGGTTCCTATGGCAGAGATATTATGCAATATCTCACAATCTAGCCTGGTGACATACTAGTACGCTGAAAACTGAAAATCATATATTGTTAATAATGAAGTACCTTTTGTTGTTCTGAATTATTAAAAAAATCTGGGTTTTAAAAAGTGTCAAAAAATGCATAACTGTAACACACAAAATAATGCATCGAAATTGACAAACGTTATCAGTATGGCACTGATAAACTAATACCGCATCTTTATTGAATTGTTAGCATACCACGCAACGATCACGTGACTTCTATAGTATACATTATACATAACGACCACCGTGTCATAGTTCAAACTCTTTCAACAATAAATTTGGAGACAATTGGTTTAACCTTTAATCACACTCCGTGTGGTTTTCGCATTATTATTTGCGTTGATTAATCTTTTATAGCAAACAGAAAGGTAAGAGCTAAGCAACAATATTAGTCGTTTTGAAAAAAAAGTTTATTTTCTAAGTTTAATAGTGATATACCTATGATCGGTTCACATCGGGTTTCTGTCTAAACGTAACAGATCGAACCGAGGTTTCAAGGTGCTTTCACCCCACGCCTCGTGTTCTCATAGTTAGATCTCGGGTATATTGTCGTGTGTGTCGTGTAGGCGTTTCAGCTGTGAATGTAGTTATGCTGGATTGCCGTCGTTCGAACATTTCTGTTACTAGTCTACGTGTGTTTGCGTTGATATTCATGTTATATTATTATGTCTATTACTGCAGAAAGTACTCCCGCGACCACAAAACCATTCCCTCGATTTTTATGAAAAAATACATAAAAATAATAAAAAATCAAACTTAAACGAGAGGTTTCTATTGGCCGATGGAATGTCTTTTTAAATGACGTCTACTATGCGTCGCTGATTGGATTCAATTGCCGTTGAAATTAGTAAATATTTATAAAAGAGAATACATTTGTGGTCGCGTTAGAACTAAAATGCTCAGTGTCAATATTTATTTTGTCAATAATTGTGAGGTCAAAATAGTGTTTTAGACGAAGGTTTTGTATGCCACTCATTTTAAATTCATGTCATACTAAAGCACCCTATTAAAATGTAAAATTACATACCGCGACTACAAATGCAAAGCAATTTATCCGAAAACGCGTAATTGGTCAGTTAAAAAAGCATAACATCATTTTAGACCACATTTTACGTCAGACATCATGCCCACCTCTTCGCCGTAGTGAAGCTTAGTGGGAAAGCGACCCACGATATTTGAAGTATGTAAGCACATATTTTGTACCATAGAAACTCCCTTTGAGGTGCTTGAATAGCAAACCAATAAATAATGCTATACAAACAGTCACTGAAATTATAGTTCGGCGTTGTTTTATTTCCTGTTCCTGTCTGTAGACCACCATTTCTCGTTCCATAATTGGTTTATTTTATTTATCATTATTATGACACGCATTGTTGAAGGGTTTGCCGTCGGACGGCATTTAATTGCGACATTGACGAAATCAGTGCTCGTCTAGTCTAATAACTGTCAGCGCAGTCATTATTATCTCATTATCTTTCATTATTGCAGTTCATCACAACCAATGACGCCGACGCTAAGATAAAAAAAAACAATTTCTGTGCACGCTGTCATTATTATATATTCTCGCACTGTATTCATAATGGCTGGCGCAAGGAGGAAGAGTTATATTCCTGAGCCAGAAATAAAAGCGCATGAGCATGTATTGAAAGAGTATGCTCGGCCCGAGAACTATGTTGGTAGCCTCGACGCGATTCGATTGATTTCAAAGTTACACGCGCAGGGAGTAGCGAAGGAGAAAGACATTGTTGAAGAATGTGCGCGAGAAAAGCCGACGTCGGAGAAGACAAACCTCACAGAGAATCAGAAGAAAGTACAGTTTCTAATCTCGCGATATCGTGATGACGACGAGTTGTCGGGCGGGGAAGAGTCGAGGCAGGAAGAAGAAGAGAGAATGAATAAATTTCGGAGACTGGGACTCGACTACAGTATTGAGTTTCCATTTCCAGCATCAGCGCCCTTAACACCCGATGAGAGAAAACGGATAGCAACCCGCAGAAAAGAAGCTCGGAGAAACGACACCATGAAAACACAGGTGTGCGAAAACGGGAGCTCTTACAAGGCCGATGCTAATATTGCATCGTCGAAAGAATCTTCGACTGCAGCGGTGCAGCGACCGGGCAGTAAGCCAGAGTTGCCGACCAATGCACCAAACTTGAAAGCTTCGACGGACGATTTAGGAAGTTTACGAAAGTCTATTAAAAGCAAAGTTTTGCGCCGATGTAAAAGCGATTCTGATATCGCCTCGGCCGTTATCACTTCTAACATGTCCCCGGAATCAGGTAAGCACAGCTGCCCACTCAGACATTCATGGGAGAAGATGTCAGCGACGTATTTCATCAAAAGGAACAAAATGCTGGACAATTATCTCTCCAAATCATCGTCTGATAGAGGAGCTTTGAAAACGGTTGCCAAGCAACGTCGGCGTGCCTTGGTATCCAGCTCCGAATCAGAGAAAAAAAATACATCAATTAGCCGTGACACCTACGAGAACTGTGCCTCAAAGACACCGAGGGAAGGCGCACCCGCGAGGCGACGATCGTCCACTGTTAACTTCGGGCGACGAATGTCTATCGTGATCACAGACGATGTACGGAGCGGTAGCACCGGCGGTCGAAGGGCTTCTCTGTGTCAAATACGACCATATACAGCAGCGGAGATAGTGGTTGACACGTCTCCTTCCGCTACAAGGCGGTCCAGTGTTATCAGTATGAGGGCTATGCCGCCAAGTAGACGAGGGAAAATCGTCATGTATGATATAGAGAAAGAAATATCCCGGGCTCTGGTAAGCACTCTTTTAATATTTTGTTGAAGTGATCTGATGGGAGTGTACTCTCGCGATTTTTAATTTATTGTGTGATAATGTTATTATTTTGATGGCTTCAGTGGTCACAATCTTCAAACATAAAATTTGAAAATGTTGGTTGCCTTCCCAACATTGTTGCCAGACAAACCTTCAATAAAGAGTGTATGTGCAGATGTTGCATTATGTATATAGTACCCCTTGCTGTTGTTAATTCCTGGATACCGTGAATAAATGAACCAACACCCAGTGAATTCATAGACTCACACCCAGTGAATTCATGAACCCACACCCAGTGAATTCATGGACCCACACCCAGCGAATTCATGGACCCACACCCAGTGAATTAATCGACCCACACCAAGTGAATTCATAGACTCACACCCAGTGAATTCATGGACCAATCCCCAGTGAATTCATGAACCTACACCCAATAAATTCACGGACCCACACCCAGTGAATACATGGATTCACACCCAGTGAATTCATGGACCCACACCCAGTGAATTAATGGACTCACACCCAGTGAATTCATGGACTCACACTCAGTGAATTCATGGACTCACACCCAGTGAATTAATTGACCCACACCAGTGAATTCATAGACTCACACCCAGTGAATTCATGAACCCACACCCAGTGAATTCATGGACCCACACCCAGCGAATTCATGGACCCACACCCAGTGAATTAATCGACCCACACCAAGTGAATTCATAGACACACACCCAGTGAATTCATGGACCTATCCCCAGTGAATTCATGAACCTACACCCAATAAATTCACGGACCCACACCCAGTGAATACATGGATTCACACCCAGAATTCATGGACCCACACCCAGTGAATTAATGGACTCACACCCAGTGAATTCATGGACCCACACCCAGTGAATTCATAGACTCACACCCAGTGAATTCATAGACTCACACCCAGTGAATTCATGGACCCACACCCAGTGAATTCATGGATCCACACCCAGTGAATTCATGGACCCACACCCAGTGAATTCATGGACCCACACCCAGTGAATTCATAGATTCACACCCAGTGAATTCATGGACCTATCGCCAGTGAATTCATGGATCCACACCCAGTGAATTCATGGACCTATCCCCAGTGAATTCATGAACCTACACCCAATAAATTCACGGACTCACACCTAGTGAATTCATGGACCCACACCCAGTGAATTAATCGACCCACACCAAGTGAAT
Organism: Saccoglossus kowalevskii; assembly: GCF_978046115.1. Classification (NCBI taxonomy): domain Eukaryota; kingdom Metazoa; phylum Hemichordata; class Enteropneusta; family Harrimaniidae; genus Saccoglossus; species Saccoglossus kowalevskii. Next base: position 20,011,531 of record NC_140644.1, on the reverse strand, counting down.
TCATAGACTCACACCCAGTGAATTCATGGACCTATCCCCAGTGAATTCATGAACCTACACCCAATAAATTCACGGACCCACACCCAGTGAATACATGGATCCACACCCAATGAATTTATGGACCCACACCCAGTGAATTAATGGACTCACACCCAGTGAATTCACAGACTCACACCCAGTGAATTCATAAACTCACACCCAGTGAATTCATGGACCCACACCCAGTGAATTCATGGATCCACACCCAGTGAATTCATGGACCCACACCCAGTGAATTCATGGACCCACACCCAGTTAATTCATAGACTCACACCCAGTGAATTCATGGACCTATCCCCAGTGAATTCATGGATCCACACCCAGTGAATTCATGGACCTATCCCCAGTGAATTCATGAACCTACACCCAATAAATTCACGGGACACACCTAGTGAATTCATGGACCCACACCCAGTGAATTCATAGACTCACACCCAGTGAATTCTTAGACTCACACCCAGTGAATTCATGGACCCACACTCAGTGAATTAATCGACCCACACCCAGTGAATTTATGGACCCACACACAGTGAATTCATGAACCCACACTCAGTGAATTCATAGACTCACACCCAGTGAATTCATAGACTCACACCCAGTGAATTCATGGACCTATCCCCAGTAAATTCATGAATCCACACCCAGTGAATTCATGGACCCACACCCAGTGAATTAATGGACTCACACCCAGTGAATTCATGGATGCACACCCAGTGAATTCATAGACTCACACCCAGTGAATTCATAGACTCACACCCAGTGAATTCATGGACCCACACCCAGTGAATTAATCGACCCACACCCGGTGAATTCATGGACCCACACCCAGTGAATTAATCGACCCACACCCAGTGAATTTATGGACCCACACCTAGTGAATTCATGAACCCACACCCAGTGAATTCATAGACTCACACCCAGTGAATTAATGGACCTATCCCCAGTGAATTCATGGATCCACACCCAGTGAATTTATGGACCCACACCCAGTGAATTCATGGACCCACACCCAGTGAATTTATGGACACACACCCAGTGAATTCATGAAATTACACCCAGTGAATTCATAGACCCACAGCCACTAAATTCATGGACCCACACCCAGTGAATTCATGGACCCACACCCAGTGAATTCATGGATCCACACCCAGTGAATTTATGGACTCATACCCAGTGAATCCATAGACCCGCGCCCAGTGAATTAATGGACCCACACCCAGTGAATTAATGGGTCCACACCCAGTGAATTAGTGGTAGAAGTATGTGTTTCCACGTTGTATTGTCAGCGCATTTTCATGTTAAATTTCTAGAATGTTGCCAACAATTGACCCTGTAACACATTGCATGCACATTTTTTACAACAAATCTTTCAGCCACCGCCCCTCCATTATGGTCGACCCGAATGAAACATCTCAAGATCAAAAACAAATCTTGTTTTTTTTAATCAGATCTTTATTGATCTTTATCAGATTTATTGAACGCAGACCACAACAAAACATGGCGTGCCGCTGGTCTTCAAGTTCTACTAGAGGACGCCCTGCATTTTACTAGTACTTTGCGGCTGTGGCTGCAATTTGCCTGTAGTTGTTGTTGAACACGAGTGACCTAGCAACAACAATAATCAAACTAAGACGTCACGCAACCGTGACACACCATTATCTCAATCGACGTCGACGTAAGCCTAACACGTGTAACAAAAACCGCGTACACGGTGACACCTGATAATATGGGGGTTGAAGTTGGGGCATTCTGGCTTAACTGAGTTATTCTTGTGTTTACATTGGCTGATGTTGTTTGATTTCTAGGGCAAAAGATCAGACACAAACAATCGCAGGTTACAGAAACCATGCGTCATCTACTGACAGATTTTATTGGCGATGTATTCGTCATAATTGTATTATAACGTCACGGTGATATTTACAATCAAAATGTGCATTTAGCCCTAATTTAATATAAAGTCCGCAGATTTGAATTACGCTGTGTTATGTGACAGTCTAACAAAAATCATTGAAGGAAAATGGAAAACAATTATTTCTAACTGGAATACAGAGTTATACATTGTACCGTCTGTAATTTTCGCAAGATCCCAATGCCCCGCAAGTAATATACTTTTAAAAACGTCGAATTCTCGGAGCCTACAATGGTAAATAAATTATATAACTTAAATAAATGACATACGCTTTTATTTTCGTATTTTGATCTCTATCTGTTAGAGTTGGTTCCTGTTTATATGAACATTATTAACAGTATTAATAGCCATAATTATTTCCTCCCAAAACCCGACCGCAGATTATTTTAAAAAAATTTGAGTATCCGTTGGCAGATGATATCAAAGTAAAAAAACATACATTTTAAGTGATTTTTTTGTATGCAGCATATATAAACTTTTTTTCCAAGTTACACGTCATCCTATGTTCTGGTAATATAAATTGAATTATATTTAAATTGTAAGAATTGGCTTCGTTTCGGTATTTGAAATGAAGATCTCACAAGAACAGAATATTGGTGTTCTCTATCCTATAGGGTGTTTTAGTTGATATGGGTATTCTACATTACATATGTATATTCTATGTCATGTAGTGCTGTTCTCTATCCTACAGGATGATTATAGTTGATATGGATATTCTACATCACATATGTATATTCTATGTCATGTAGTGGTGCTCTCTATCCTATAGGATGATTATAGTTTATATGGGTATTCTACATCACATATGTATATTCTATGTCATGTAGTGGTGTTCTCTATCCTATAGGGTGTTTTAGTTGATATGGGTATTCTACATCACATATGTATATTCTATGTCATGTAGTGGTGTTCTCTATCCTATAGGATGTTTTAGTTGATATGGGTATTCTACATCACATATGTATATTCTATGTCATGTAGTGGTGTTCTCTATCCTATAGGATATTTATAGTTGATATGGGTATTCTACATCACATATGTATATTCTATGTCATGTAGTGGTGTTCTCTATCCTATAGGATGTTTTAGTTGATATGGGTATTCTACATCACATATGTATATTCTATGTCATGTAGTGCTGTTCTCTATCCTATAGGATGTTTTAGTTGATATGGGTATTCTACATCACATATGTATATTCTATGTCGTGTAGTGCTGTTCTCTATCCTACAGGATGATTATAGTTGATATGGGTATTCTACATCACATATGTATATTCTATGTCATGTAGTGGTGTTATCTATCCTATAGGATGTTTTAGTTGACATGGGTATTCTATATCACATATGTATATTCTATGTCATGTAGTGGTGTCCTCTATCCTATAGGATGTTTATAGTTGATATGGGTATTCTACATCACATATGTATATTCTATGTCATGTAGTGGTGTTCTCTATCCTATAGGATGTTTATAGTTGATATGGGTATTCTACATCACATATGTATATTCTATGTCATGTAGTGGTGTTATCTATCCTATAGGATGTTTTAGTTGTTTTTTGTGTATTGGTCCACTGATGTGACATTATTCACTGTTTGTATTAATTGTGTGTTTCGATGTGTGCATATGTTCATTGGAGCGATAGCGTTCGTGTGTGTTCCCTGTCCCACAGCGTCTACAGGTGTTCATGATCAAGTGCACAAGTTTATGAACGTTTTCGCGGAGTTTCGGTCGTGATTTTGAAAAGAAAATAGAAGACTTGTTTACGAACTATTGTTTGTTTTTTTTCAAACAAGCATATTGCAATGACGTCAATTTGTAACCCAACGCTAAGTAGAGGGGGTTGCTTTCAACACAGTGCTGGGAAATAATGTCAGAAAATAATCCGATTAAAATAACCGTCACTGGGAATAACAACCCGTGGGTGATGTACAGTTCCACTGTTTCATGGTCATTGCGCATAGCTAAGGAAGTTCGAGTTTAATTCAAATTTAATTGGGAATATAATGGTAAACTATTTTCACCCTGGAAACTCACTTAATTATATGTCATTTTTTTAAAAAATTATTTTACAATATTTTATGTAAATAATAAAATGTGACTTTTTTTTTATATCCGATTCAAATTTTGAGATATCAAAAATAGTTTCACCATTATATTTTTTACTCTTGTTTTTTAACAAAATGTTGAAAATGACATATAATCATCAAATCCTGCCCAAACCTCCCTAACATGAACAATTAACATATAACATATCTCAATTTTCTTTTCTTTTACTGATTTTCTTCAAAAATTTGTTTTTTTAAAAAAGTGATAAAATATTCTATTTTTAATAGTGTGTATGAAACTGGCCTAAAAATTAACATTTACTCATTTTTTTTTAAAAAATACAGAATGATATGTCATGTTACAACATTGACTCCATGATTCCACATAATAAATCGATAAATCATTTTCATACGATTTATGGCTTAACTTTCTTGAATCTAACACAGAATTCACTATCGCAATGGATGCAACTTATTCCGTGATATCTAGGCATTGTTTCACACTAATGTAACACTAGACAATTAATTATTGTTTATTGTTGACTTGTACTCACTAATTAACATGTTAAATCATGCCACTCAATGCACCTTCTTATAAATCGCTCCTTCCGGTCGCGGGGCGCTCTGGACGACTATGTATATACGCGCATGCGTACCAGCACTTGTTGTATCCCTTCCATTCGTCAACATGTCAGCAAACCGTTCGTGTACCAACACAACACAGTGTCGGAATGTGTATATAAGTAATATGGTTGAACGACAGAACGAAATGTCTTAGTATAGTTTATACATGCATGCACGCATTTCATGTCTCTTAGAAGTATCGTATGATTGATGTACTAGATGCGCGCCCCCACGCATGTCAAAACAGTTGTCGAAGCTTGGGACGATCGCCCTCTTACTATTATTGTATCACGATAGTCGGCCATTGGTCGGTGTCGTAAAAATCGCGGGTTTAGTTACTTTAAATGGGAAGCTGTACAAGTATGTGCCTACAGATGGTTTTCTTGTTGGTCAAATGTGATGATAAATTTTGCATTCATTATTAAAAGTGATAAAAATAACTCCCGAAAAAGTGTTGTTGTGAATTGTCCCCATTAATCGGTAAAACTGCAGTGTTGGCGCTTTAAGCGTCTGACGGGAATACTGAAGGGAAAATATGTCATGTTATAAATAGTGCACCGTGTCTCATGGCGACCAAAACCTTGTGATATCAACAAAAGATTACTAGTAAGACGTCTATTAGAATTTGCCAACTTCTCGCCAATTGAAACGTATTCATGGTTGTTGAATGCTTTTCGCCCTGAGGAAATGGGGTATGGGTATGCGGCCGTTGAATAAAAAAAAACTGCCAGTGGTTGGACGGTATGGCGGTATGGTAGAGTTGACTTCGAGGTGCTGGCGATAATGCACCCAAGAATACTAACTTTATAATCCCCTATCCTGTATTGTAAGTGTTACGTATGTGTTTATTTCTTGCAACTCTATCGTTTGTATAGTGTTTCAATGCTCACAAACACCGCCTCTACACTATACTCACCTGTTGCCGGTGCTCTACGGTTCACGTTTCGGGTGCTACCAGCCGTAGCTCAGATTACTCGTGTGACTACACAAGTCACGGCCGCCGCGGATACCATACCTCGTCTAAAATATTTAAAATACGCGACTGCTGATAATTTTGTGTCGCGTTTGTGTGCGAAACCAGCGACGTTATCGATTTTACAACATGAAACAGCGACATAAATCAAGCTAAGAGACAAGACTACACCATGAACTACCCGGGAGAGCCGTAAAAAAAAACAGTCACAAACCTTGATGGACAAGGAATGGTAGCTCCGGCTGTCTTACAAACTACACGCGGATACAGCGACGACACGGATTTAGTAACAGAACTCAGAAACACTAACTCGACGACCGATGGTCCACGTTGGTTCGACCATATCTCAAGTGATCGGCCATTGTTGCTTTAATTAGCACCCTATCGCAACCAGGAGGGCAAATTGAGGTATTTGTTTTCACCCCTTTTATGTTATCAAGTCTCTGTATTTTCACATAGTTCATATATCGACACGGGTACCCCTGGCATTGCAATATTATAAAACCCAGCGCCGGTAAATCGAATATTAACACACTGCGTACAGCGTAGAGTAATATAGCAGGTCGTTACCATAACCACTAACTATATCACACACATATACACGTACAAAGTTGACAAACGCAATATTACAGAGATTATTTCCCGCCGATGGTCTGCAAATCGTGTCTGTTGACATATGTAACAAATTCGGGCATGTGTAGTATAAATTGCAGTGGATATGAACTGCCATTATGTATTTAAAGTTGTAATCATGGGTACGTCATCATCGACTGCCTATAGTTGCAAGGAGGTGATTGTTTTGTTTGTCTCTTTAGGACGCCATGATAAGGCATGTTATAAGTAACTACCGTGGTTAAGTCAGTCAATAAAACGACACAATCCACCGCGTTGTTTTTTCGATGTGTCACGCTCCGCTAGTTGCCGTAACTAGGTTTTATGATAAACCCGAGGGGATTGGGAAATCTGACTATATTTAAAGGGGATTAAGTTGCGATAAAGTAATGGTCCACTTATCGGCGTTTTTTGTAACAGAGACACCGGCATGCACTTCAAGTGTTTTAAAACAAGTTCACCTGTCGCGGGGTCGCCTAACACTAAGCTTTAGCTTCTAGGATTGGTACTTGTACCGCCCAGTTGCGGTAGAATGAATACACCGCACAAACGCATTGTTGAATAACTCGATTAGTGTTCTGGCAAGAAATTCCTTCACATAACAAATATATTAAATACCACTTTACTAAAAGTACTTTACTAAGTATCAATATCAGTAAACTGGTCGATTGATTAAAACTAACGAGCTTTCGTTATATTATAGTTTAATGAGAATAATTAGACCATATAGTATTCCACGCATCATAATATGGTTGCTGTATATAGTTTCCATCAAATGACATGATCAACTGAAATGCAAGGCAGTTCGCTATTTCGCAACACGTTCTGTTCAATACTCTGATCTGGTAGAAAACAATTTGTATTCTGAGGGAAGTGTGGAGCAAGCTGTGAAAATCCACGATCGATCCACGTCAGGTCATAAAGTTTTTCCCTTTTCTGTGTAAGCGCGGTGACCGGTTGGATACGCTATAAAAAATGAACAATACATTCGGCAATCGTCCCATGAAACGCCAATGCGTACTTTGCTCGACAGCATTTACGTAATGATGAATCGGCAGCGACGTTTTCTGCAGATAATATGATAAGGCCTGTTGCAAATATAAAAAAAAAGTTGTAAAACGCGCATTCTCGAAATCGGCACCTTTTCAACCACGTGATACACCTCCTCCAATCACTGGATGAGTTTAGTAGATATCACAAACTACCACTACCTACACAAGTAACTCGACTCCGTACATATGCTGACAAACACACCACTCTACCTTAAGTTAATTTAAATTGAATCAACTTGTCAATAGCAGGGAGCAAACATTAATCTAGTACAACATCAATCAATTACATGGAATTCAGAGTTTTAAAAACAACTCAAATATCATATAAGAATGTTACATTTTATATCATTCCCGATTATCCTATTTGAATATGCAAGTACTGCTTTGTCAATCGGGGAAACGTTTATTCAAAACCCAGGGAGTACTACCTACCATTACTTTCGATTCGAAAGCGGATATTAAATTATTGCTGAGAAATTGTTTATTAAAATTCGGGGTTAGTGTTGCCATGACAACCGATATATATATATATGTATGTGTGTATATGGTCCAATTAACGGAAATAACACTATCGGTAGTGCGGAGGCCGTTATGAAGAATCATTGCTGTTCATATTTTAACGGAAGTTGTTCCATAATTTAAATTGATGACATGACATTAGTTGAATTTGCATAATTTGCATAAATCGGATCTGTTTCCCTTCGCGTAAGGTTACCATTTAAGCGCGCACATAAGCTGTTGCCGTCTAAACCTACGAAATTTTCTTTATTTTTACAAAGTTTTGATCGAGACCGAATGTTACAGCTCATAGAAAATTTGGTCTAAACTTTTAAACAAAATATCCCACAAATGCGAAAGTAGTGACATGAAAAGGGCAAGTAGCCGTATCGGGGTTCTATCGCAATTTGAAAGTCGCATTCAGTTACGAAAAAAAAAATCCGAGAAAAGGTATGTACGTTCGTGACAGAAACACTGTGATCCAAAATTGTTTACGTTTTGGGCAGGTGCACAATGACCGGTTGGCACTCCCGAATAACGGTGTTGGACCAATCGGAGATATGCCCTACTAAGCGGCAAAATATGTTTTAGTATTCCCTGTCATTATGGAAAAGTACCTGTTGTATTCTTCCCGAATCTTGAATGATGGAAATAAAACAAACGCATAGGTGATCTGCGTTTTGATTCTTTGATGTTGCAGTGCAAACGCAACGTACATTTGTGTGTACGGGACATCTTAATATTTCGATATATTTGTCAAGTTATACACAATGTACAGAAACTATATTACCGGTATTGTTACATTTATAATAATATAAAGAAACAGCTATTCGTCTACCCGGTTAGCAGAACAATTATACATCAGAGCTAAATCGATATCAAAAAATATTTACAATACTGGAGATAATTGCATTTGAATTCTGTTTTACGTGACGAAATAACAAAAGGAACTAATTGGTTAAATTAGTCTCACTGCTTAATTTGAAAGATTAAAAATCCCTTCCTGTCTGTTCTCACTGCCGTGGGTTGTTTTCATTTTGTTCAATAATGTCCCACTCAGTCTGACTGAAAATAATTTATTTGAGACACAGCCACAATTACGCTACCTCAATAAAACCACTCATATTTTACGTGGATATAAACTAGTACCCCCATGATTTAGATAACAATTCTCGAGTAGTGTAGAGGGAGGTCATGTCGAACGGCTATAATTTTTTATTATTTGTTGAAGTTTGTCCAAAAAAGGGCGTGAATTTGACAGTTAAATCGATTAGGAGAGATAATAAAAGGCTCAAAGGTCATGCGGTTGAAAATACCAACTTCTTTGGGCAATCTAAATGAGGTTAACAGATGTTTCGTCAACTTGTTGTCGTACTTCATAAACACAGGTAGAATGTATAATTACAGATAAACTCTGACGTAATCAAAAAAAAGTCCATATATATTGAATTGTGTTTATCTATATATACGAGTCAAAGGTTAAAGTTCGCGCATGACTTGTGAACGTCTGTCCACAGCTGATTAGATGATGTATTACTCGTTAGGTAAATAATAACACAATAGCTTAAAATCTAGACATGGTAAAACCTAAGTAAAACGGTGGTCTTCGCGACTCGTCGTGTTCTATAGGTTTTCCCGGTTTTTGTACTGGTTGCCTGCACCGCAAAGGCGCATGGGACATGTTACGAGTATGATATGCTAGTCGCGTCGCGCTTCGAAAGCGGGATTTGAAACCGGACGTCATACCATCGTCCGTCCGATGGCGCTGCACTCCTCGGCGTTAGTCGTGACATTCACAAGATTTTGCCTCGATTGTGAGCCTGAGAGTCGCGTCGCATCGTGAAGAGTGATCTGTGGCGGGCTTTGATGTGTGTTAGCAATTCGATATATTTGTTACTCGTCCGTAAAGAATGTTACTTTTAAAGAACAAATTTGCATAGACAGGGAGGTAAATCGGGCATGCGTAGATAGTGTCCCATGATTCCTTTGTGCAATCCACGGGATTGTCAGTTTCCCCTTTGTGGACATTTGTAATTTAGCTTGTTTTATCCGTCACTGGATGTTTCGAATGTACATGTATTTGCTAGGTGATATGTTTCTCAGCTGCCAGCTCACGTGTTCTTCAACTATACGTGTTCAAGTGGTTGGTTGCAAAACATTACGTGTTCACAGATGGAAACTGTTTATGATTTTTATCACCGCATCGGTCCTGTCGCGTGGTGGCGGTATTTATACGCTCCCGTGAACCCGACACTTGCAGTGCTTAGCGACCCGATACATTTATAGCGTCTACGAGCTTAACAGCGATAGCAGCGACCTCGGAACGGAATACCCATCATGACTTTAATTTACAAACATCCTTCAGATATGTGCAGTAAAACTCTGAACTATTTTAACTTTAAACATCTTGGCAAGTGATTGTGATATTTACGGTACTCCTAATATGGCACACCCATTAAAGGCGACGGAGAACTCGTTACGTAATCTTTCACCCACATAACATATTTTGCCTCGTATAGTTGTCTGAGGTATGGGAAATATCAAGTTCTTCAACATAATTAATAGCGGTAAATGAGCTTGGGGCCGTGGAAACGTTGTTGTCAGCCAAACGAGCTTGAGTAAACAGGGCGCACTTAAACAGTCGTCTGATCTTAGACTTCACTTCGTTACTGATTATAAATCAAGAGACGTACGGCGCTGTTTTGACGTAACTATGGAAACGACGAAACATACTGGTAAACATTATCCATACACGTATCTGTGACAGTTGCAATCAGTATTTATCGCCAAGTCGAAAGTCCTAAATACAAAATAAAGACTTTGTTTTATGATCGTTTGTAGTTTATAATGATCGATTGCTAACAGTGGCCTAAACGTCTGCTACAATCAAGGCACGCACATGAAACACGGCTTGTTTTAGATTGGTGTACTATATTCTAGAATTAGTGTGGCATTTATCGGTGGATATTGTTTTTTTTTTCATCTACCGAATATGTCTATATATACGAGCGAGATGAAGGTGGTCAAACTATGATCAAAGTTTGCAATATACTAACGTACACCGACCCCAGGTTTGTTTTATCATTTAACCCACTATGATTGAATCGTGATGTGACAGGTTCAATTGCTGCCACTGGTTATGCATTAACGAAATGACAAAGAGTAGCCCCGGGCCGAGGGCGTGCTTCAGTTTTACGTGTATGTTGATTGCACATCTTTCGAGGCGTGGAATCGTTTGAGGTGAATTGTAGGTAACCCAGTAAAATAAGACGCACAACTCGTTTCCTCCAGGATCAAAGTGTTCAGATAGTGTGTGATCTGCCTCGCGCTGGTCTCTGGTGTTCAATTAGCGCTGAACACGAGATTAGAAATCGCCTTCAACTTTTATTAATTTTTCAAAATTCTAAGACATGTATGAGAGTTTTGCTTAACCGCGGTCAATTCAGATACAAGTAAAACTACACTGGATCTTAATATAGTATAATGTTTCAACTTAATTGACAAAAACATTACACTGTTTTTTCGAGGAAAGTAATGTGGTTCGAATTAATGTATTGTATACTTATTTAACCTTGTGAGGTTTTCACGGTAATTCAACGCGCATGAGCAGCCCGTTATTTCAATTCCATCTAATGCGCCGCGAAACAACGTTTTATTTTATGGCAAATCATAATCTATCGTGCGTAAATCAATACGTTACATCCACCTAAAGCGCTTTATTGCATATATTTATGTTCACATCACGATAACTTCGCGAAGCCCACTTTTATCGTCAGAGTTCACACTTCGACCAGACAATTTCATCAACACAGGATACATCTTTGACATTTCAATAATCCAAAAACGACAAACAAATCGGTGTTTCCAAATGTTAAAGAGGTGTTGCCCGGTAACTAAGCTGTTACAGATAAGAGGAGGGTGTCTGTTTACACATACGCATGTTGATCACCGTCATCTCCATTATCTGTAAACATACTGATTTGTAACAGTACAATAAATAACAGTTACAGTCTCTAAATAGCTCTACTATGATTTGAAAAAAAAAATCGTACCTGTTTTGAACTGTGATCAATGTGCGACACGTGTTTCGTTCGCTGACCGATTTGCAAAGTGACTCCGTGAAATTGACAAATATTAAATCCGTTTGTTGGAAATTTGTAAGCATTCGCCAGTTTATATGAATTCGAAAGCAAAACAGTGAATGTTTAAGTGATGTCGTCCGTTATATCACTATCTTGTGTTGTTATAGCAAAAGACATCCCAGGCGCCGATATCTTTATCTATACCGTTATTAGGCCTCTAAATAATATATGTACACACACTTCAAATTGTGAGTGTTTGAAAGCATCTCATTTTTGGTCCTGTCGTCGTCAAAATGTCAGTTTGTTCTGGATGTTTTTTTTAACTCTTAGTTCCGGTAAATATGTTTAAACAGCGTGTACTTTGAGTCGCGTTTTAACGCCTGTGCGCTCGCAATGAATGCGCCCAACCAGCCCCTATTGGACCGCTCATTGTTTGCAACATACACATCGTGGTATTGAACTGCCTTTATTTGAACAACATCACTTACGGCATTGATTTTGTAAAATAAAATACAAAAATACAGCAATGAAACGCATTAAGCACTGTTTGTGACTTGATTAGAGCGGTAGAAATACGCTTCCGCTACATTAGCGTATACTGTCCCTGAGTTGCGCGTCTTTGAAAATCCGGGGTAACTCGTGTCGATGTATGTAAATCTTTCTGTTCGTCATAATTATTGTTGAGGTTCGATTCCAACTCTATGTCTAGCTTCATGATTGCCACTATATCTATTAACTTCTCATTCAGCCGCATCCCCTCGCCTGAAACTGGTTACCATGGTGATCTTTCTATTCCTCATCTGTGTTCATTTTCATGTTCCGTTTCTTTCTCTGCCATTTCCTTTGCTTTCATCATTTCACGTTTTAAGTTTACGTGATCCATTCGATTTATGCCTATTTTTTGAGTATCAAGATCTGTGGTCCAAGTACACCATAAATGTCGGCAACATTTCACTTTCTTACAAGTGTTATAATCGAACACTTCTTTGTCATCAATTTCTTTGCCTCCGGGGTCTTGAAAATAGTCACGGCTTCATGTCTTCAATTATTCCGCCCCTCAAGGGTCACCGATTATTGGTTCTTTGAGATAGCGATCACGTAGCAATAATGAGTGGTGACAAGAAACGACGTGGCGGTAAACAAACTAACCAGCCTGCATCAGCCACCCCAAAAGACTATCGGAACGACCACTGTGAGGACGAACCACCACGCAGCCAGCGCCGACGTCAGAGCAAGGGATCGGCATACCACATCCTGCCCGCCTCGCACCAGTTGAGCGCTCGAACACGGGTCGACAGATCGACACTTAGACGAGCGACACTGACGCCAAACTTGCCGGGCATAGGTACTCCCCGGGTTAAAATCATGAGCGACGTCGCCAAACAGAAAGGATCGGCGGTGGTTTTTCAGGACACTGGCAGCCCAAAGCAATCGGTGGTTACGATAACGGCGAACAAACCGCAACGTCCCTCTGAAGGAGGAGGAAATGACATATTCAAGCAAATGAGAATAGAAGCAGCAAAAAAAGTAGGTTTTACTGTAGTTGGTATATTTTTTCCGGTTTAATTGTAATTCCAAACACATATTTTGATTTATTGGGTCACACATCTTTAAAAAGTTGTAATTTACACCCCAGTCAGGTCACATTAAACAAAAAAATCTTCTATGTTACCATCCATCGGGCAACATACTCCGTTCAAACGAAAACGAATTGGCCATTGTCGACGGAGTCGTCACTAACACGCCACGATATTTGAAATAATCATGCACACTTTCTTAACCCTCGCATTTTTAAGGGAAAAATTGTCGAACGGGAATGAGTGTGTGCACAGGCTACGGCGAGGGCCCGGGGTTGAAGCTTGCCGCGGCGAGTGTGTTGCCAGCGATTTAATTATTACGGTCACTAGAGGTGTTTTACAGATAGTTGTCTGAATGGAACTACAGAATACTGCATGTAATACTCAGCAGATTAAATGCACTGCCCGCAGCCATCACCACCCACCAAACTCTACAATACAACTGTCGACAACAAATACCGAAAATCTCATTCACGAAACGTCAAGTACTTGTCCCCCAGGGAGTTGGTACAGTAAATACGTTAAAAAGTAATCCCTCGTACTCGATTTACTTTTCTTTCGCTCTGATCGTCCCAAATTGACAATCTAAGCAGACTAATCGACGTACTAGTACATAGTGGGATGGCATCGTTACTGAAATCGAGCGTGAAAAGGTCTGTCTTAGAACGTCTCATCCAGTTTTAAAGCTGGCGTTTAATTAATGTCGAACAAACTGTACAGTGATATAAATTATTCCGTAGGATTTACAATAGTGTGAGTATACTAACATGCAGTCTCGCCATTGATTCTCACCACGTATCGAGCATAAATACACAGACTCACGGCGGTCTCTGCACTAGAAACCCCGTCATTGTATTCACCTCGTGCCAAGTTTGTCCGATTTGTTATTCACACTTCAAAAAAGAACCAAGGAAGCTCAGGGTCGAGATATGTTTACTGAGATTATACAAACATGACATCCAAAAATGTTGGGTATGGAATAAAGACAGTCGCCCAATAATGCTTTAGTGATGGTCATTTACAATAAATGGTTGCATTCACGCCACTGTGTGTAGGTGAATGAAAGTAGGTAGAATGACGCTTGTTTTGTGTATTTTTTCTAAAGACCGTTCGTGCCAGGAGATTCAATGCACATTCCCAATTAAGCTAAAACACATTTTTTTGCTAAGTCATTCAGTGATGTATCGCGGAGTACCCTGGCAAAGAGAATTGCTACGATTTGTACTTCGATATCATAAACGCATATCTGTGATCTTACCGTCATTTCCTATGCTTATGCTAATAACACACTATTTTGCGGCCGCAATTGTTTGGTTGTCGTTTTTGATATTCCATATGTTTGTTATTGCCCACGAGATAGTTATTCGGAGCAGTTATTTTGTAAGAAATAAATATAGCTCCAAACTTTGAATCGTTTGAGAATAGCTATCAACGTTTTATGGCCTTATTGTCTTAAATTGATGTGTTGCTAGGAGGGCGATACATTCCGAGACACCGGGCACTACAATGATCCTGAACAATGTTCGTTGATAACGCTACTAAACATGGCAATCACAATGCAATGTATTTTCTATGCGGTGGTGATATTCCAAATCAAACAAATAAAATAATTTTCGGTTATAGGTTATACACGCCTGGCGCGCACGTGCGCTCTAGTGACTCGCTACACGTGCAATTGTTTTGTAAAAGAATATGCAAATTATTTTGGAGAATTGATTTCCCTGAAATTTATTGATATGTAACAATCATACGACGGTTTGTATACTGTGGTTTTGAACGTTTCCTTTTAGTGTCATTCCTTGTTTTCACATAACTCGCCCCAGCTTCCGTTGTGTGGTGGTTGCTGTAGCTGATCTTGTCGGTGTATGCAATGCGCCCTAATGCCTCAGCTACGGGCGCGTCTGATCGTAACCAGGCAACGTCGTAATCCGATGGCATACATGAATGGCTAACGAGAAACGTCAAAGATTATTTCACTGTTTTTTAAAGAAACGAACTCCCACACTTTATCAAGAAACAGCTGCTGTGTTTTGTTTTTGTTCTGAAAGCTACTAGATACATCTCGATCTGGAATGTTGTTTGTTTAATGTCGAAGCTTATATGCAAACACATGTTCTGTTGTCAACTCAACGGCGAAATGGCGACGAGTTCTACTTCTGACAATCTAATGGGTATAGTTGTTGTTAGTCTTTTTATAGACTAGTTCGACACCGTGTCAGAGATTGCCCCTACAGTATTGAAATCGATGACATCTACCACTTGATGCAGACAAAGATACTCTCCGTTGTCGGCATGCTTATTGCGCCTCTCGTCCGATCAGCGTTGATGTCATTTGCAAAGAGACCATTGAATAACACAGCTACGCGTAGAGAGACGAAAACAATCTTCAAAACCTAAATTTAGCACGGGCATGGTTCATTGTTGCGTTTGGATTGCAACACCGAGGGGGGGGGGGGTATGTTGGTTGCCAGAGGGACTGCTTTTGCGATCTGCAAATATCAACCCTTCTGGCCAGGGCCGGTGGGATCTTTGTGTGCAATAAGTGAATTTCCGTAGTTTACATAATTGAATCGCAACGGTTGTCGCACTGCGTATTTCAAATGAGTCCCATGTACCAAAGACATACTATTGTCTTTGCATGTACGCAATATGTTTTGTTCACCCGGAATTCGAAAGCGTGTTGCGTTATAAATGAACGATTGTAGCTGTGTGTGACAACTGTGGGGCTGCTTGATGAATGTGGCACTGCGTGATAACCGTGTCGTTTCATGACGACCGTGGCGTTGCATGTCGTCTGTGGCACTGCGTGATATCTGTTGCGCTACGCACCGACTGTAGTGCTGCGTGACGTCTATGACGCTGTGTGACGCTGCATGACGGATGTGGCGCTTTAATGTGAACATGAATGGTGTTTAACCATATCCCTTACAGTACTGGGGGGTCTATGGTTTAACTGACAACAAATGATGCAATCTGGGGCATATCAAGGCCCAGGTGGCACTTGGCTGTACAGGGGATACACATGTCCGCGGAAACCAAAAAAAGACTGACAGCCACTCATAGGTCAAGCAGGAGGACAAGAAAAGAGGAAGACCTTGTTGTTTAGGAAGTTCCACCTGAACCAAGCACATCAAATGCGCACATTCGTTCAAAGCAGCATGGCGTTTCTCTAAACTAAGGTTGTATTGTCTTTTCCGGAAATTCGCAATTTATTCAAAAAAGGGAGTACATTTTTGTTTTTCAAAATCAGTGGAAAGTAGTTGTTTTTGCCCGAGAGTATCAAGGCATTATAAGCATAAACGTATATTGATATTGCACATGTTCATGACATTAAACCATCGAGATCCCGTTGAATTTGCATGAGAAACAGCGAGGCAGTGCTGTATCTTTGGATTATCTTGTTTACAATATGAAGTTGTATTTTCACGAAAAAGTGTTTACGTTGTTGCAAGGTTGTCGGCATTTAGATGTCAAACACGATCTCTTTCTTATAACGAGGGTTGCGTATTGTGTACAACAATCGAATCCAATGGTAATGACGCTAACTTGACAAGCCTGTCGGTGCCGCCTAAATTGTGTCCATAAGTGTTCCACACTGCATGGTTTGTTAATTCACCGTTTTACGACAACGCCGCCGTCGGTCAGTAGCGGCGTTAAAAGTTCGTAATCTTCGACTGCACTCTCGCTTGTGTATTTCTTGACTGCTATAAGGCTGTAGCGACAACATTAGTCTGATGAATCCGTATTCGTATACAAATGCTCGTCGCGAATTCGGCATAAATTATACGCACAAACGTTGTGTATTCTTTGTGTATTCTTTGAGAATCTTCAATCATATTTGCCCAGGCATGCCAGTAGTATAGAGAAAATTTAAAAATTCGCCACAAAAACAAACCAATTCCAATACACTAATATGTTGCCATACACTGTGTATAGATTGGTGTATATAGTGAAAGTAGTCCATCGTATTTCGATATTTGTTCTCCGGTATGGACAAGACGTACGTTGTTATTGGTCAGTGGAAATGATCGTCAGCATTCTAGTGACACTTTGGCTAGTTAGTATAAATAATTCATTATCTAAATGCTATGCAAACAATGCCTCTAATTAAATCACGAAAATTTTCAAACTCGCATGAACTTGAATATTTCGTTTGAGATGCCCTCTTTTCAATCAGTAAGGAGGTAAATGATTCCAACCATGTCCAAACGTTGAATCTTGACCAAGAATGACGGAATAGGCACGCCGATCATCGAAATATAACGATTATAACCAAATATAACTATCCCATCGTAAAATACAAGGAAATATTGGGGGGGGGGGGTGTTTTATATAAGTGAACGTGAATTGTATACATTGATTACGTTCAATCGAGGTTTTTGTTTTCGTTTTTTTTCCTTTGGTAAACATACAAAGCAACACTTGCCGTGTCCCATTTCATGATATGCAAATTAAGCAGTTAATTAAAACTAAATGAGCAAATTGGTGTTAGTGGAGATTTACGCATCGACCAAACAACGTAGTTTGGCTCCTGGTTGTAGTGAATCCATGTCCAACCATGAAGAGATTTGTAATATGCCGCATGGGTCAACGTGCACGACAAAAAATAGTGCTAAGTCACCTTATCACGCAGTCTAGTCTTATGAATAAGGTAGGTGACGGAATCTGATAATACTATGCTACTGAAGCCATCAACCTGCTTACCATGGTCCTCGCTTATTGTGGTGTTTATCTTTTACAGGCCCGTGAACGGTTCCAGCATGCTATCCGCCTTATTCTCACTCTAATACGGGTTTTCAACATGATACAATCTAGGTAAGTTCGTACGGTAATTCAGTTTCATTTAAAGCCTCCTCGCTGTAATACTGTGAAGGTGTTACTATGTATACTTCAAGGCTATTTTGATATTTTGCGTGTATTCACGGGCTATTAAAATCGAGAATGATTTTCAGTGAAAAATAACTTTTTTTGTAATTGTATATTCGGAAAACTCATCCGTGTATTGTAATATATAAACTACACGCGTATTCAAAATATGCTTCAAACTAAGCCTTTTCACAATTGCCTCGTTCTTACACCATTTACGCGAGGCGATTCTTGAGGAAACCCTGGAAGGCAACGCGACGACAATTACGGGTACACGAGGCAACTGTAGCGATGGGCGACTGCACTGGTTGCCTGGAAAAAACAAACACTTGGTGTCTTCCTGGGAACGCTGCCTGACCCATCTTGGCGACGCAATAATTAGGAATGTCAGAAGGCTGACATACATTATTGCGAAATAGAACAACGATTGGAAAATAGTTATATTATTTACATTGCACGGTAATCAAGAAACCTCTTTTTACTTACGATCTCCCACAGGGCTGAAAAAGAAGCTCATTCTAAAGCACAGATGACATTTACAGAAATAGCGGAACAGTTCCAATCCGATGAAATGAAGAATAGTGGACTGTCGTTTAATCCAAACGACTTCAAAGCAAAGCGGGAGGTAAGTAACGTTGATTAGAACTTGGAGACCTGCCCGATAACTTACATTTAAAACCCGCTAGAGGGACAAGAAAATGTATCACTCTGGGGATATTCCATGAATTTGTAGTTCAAAACGATTAACACCACCTAAATATTTTTGTTACAGATAAATATAAGCAGCGAAGTCAAAAATATTTTAAGTTTACCAAGTGAGCAGAGAAGTCCGGAACAACTACTGACCGTAAGTTGAATCAACAAGAGAGTTTAAAGCGGGGGATTCGTCACCTGCGCATGCGTCAGATGGCCTTAGCGTGTCATTGTTTACAAACAAGCGTCTGCCCACGAGCCTTTGCGTTTTTAGTGTGTGTTGTTATCGTCGCTTGTACAGGGGACGATCCTCCCTCTTTAAAATGTATATTTGGACCTGGTGATATGAGTCTGAACACTGTTCAATAAAACCAGCTTTTAAAGGGCAGTGGTCGTCGCGCTGAGTGTGTTTCAATTCCATGCAAACAAACAAACAAACAAACAAATAATTTATGATTTATCCTAATATTAAATATTGTTTATGTTCGTTTTATAAAAAATGAAAAACACCCCACGCTAGTGTGGGATAGTTATTGTCCAATAAATCCCTAGTTGTTCGTTGCAAGTACATCGTTATTTTACTTTATGGTGAAATCAATTGCCATAGAGTATCAAACACTCTTAGAAAATACGTATTTTTTGTGTCTTAATATTTTCTTTTTTGATGATGCATACTGTTAAAACATTGGGGCATGATTTTCGTAGTAATGTTTTACTGGACCGTCTGTTATCATCGAAACTTATGGCTGCCTCTCACGTATAAAACATATCTAGTTTAACCATGTATGTGACGTAATGTTTACGTTGACAGGCTCTCTATGGTCTGCAGACGATGAAGTCATTTGCCGAATATCCTCTCCATATGCAAGAAAAGTTAACCAGAGTCGCATGGTTTGAAAAGTAAGTAAAGGATCGGAGTAATTCGGGGTTACCGGGTTACCCAGTGAGAGAATGGAAGTAAATATATTCCATGGTGAATGCAAGGAAACACTAGGTGTTACTACTATTTATAGTATTGTGCTATAAATAGACCACTTTCCCGAAAGATGCCGCGTTTCGTATACAACACCCATGATGCCTGGCTGTGCTTGTGGATGTATCAATCGAACGCACGCTGACAAAATAAGATCCCCTCTTACCAAATACCAACAGACTAGCATGTTTGCATTACCGCCATAAAAAATACCACGTTTCTGGCCAGTATCGCGTTAACGTGTACATTCGGGTCTGTATTCAATCCGTAACATATTTATATTCAGGTTCGGAGAGACTCAGAGATACATTATACAGAAAACTAACATTACAGTAACTATTCATTTTGCTATTTTTCAGTATACCCCCGCGAAAAGTAATTATCCGACAAGGTCATTATGCAGAAGCTTTTTATTTCATCATATCAGGAAGTGGTAAGTATGACGTCATTTTCATTAATTATATCTTAAAATTATTATTAATAAAAGGCGGTAGTCGTCGTCCAGCGCAATGTATTTCACATAGGTTAAACACATCGCATGGGCCTATATCGAATACCGCGCGTCCCGACGACCGCCTAATAACCTAGGGGCTTAAAGAGCGATCAAAACACTTTTTTTCAATATTTTCGCAGAGAGAGTCCTTAATGTCAATTTCAACGGACAAAAATAGAGAGAGAGAGACAGACAGACACAGAGAGAGAAAGCGAGAGAGAGATTTTTTGACAAACCACCACTAGTTTCTCGGAAGGGCTAACGACTTGTGGAGATTTGAAAGATTTTTATTTGAAACATAGAACAATTGACTCATTCATTTGAAATGGCTAAAATTGTTTTCATATTCATATTCACTACTTTTACGAAAATGTCTGTTATTTGGGCATACTAAATATTTGAATGCCTCTTCACATCGCAACTATGATATACTCATGTCATGTTCGTTCTGTGTTTAATAAACGTACTGCCAAATGCTTGTTGTGTTTCGGCTGATGGATAGATATACATGTAGTATGTCTATGCGGGCGAGCACTTAACAATTTTGTTTTTAATCGTTCATCGCTAAGTATTTCTGTCTTTAACTTCGTTTGACCTAAATTGTAGAAGGTGTTCGATACGAGTGCAAATTGAATATTAAGCATATATTTTAAGGTGGAGTGCGTGTCCTCTTTGTAAAGATAGGAATGCAGGAATGTGTGAGTTAAAGCGGTATCGCGACCCACTGACTCGACTTTTACCTATTTGAATCCCCTACGGTATCATAGATTCGATTCAGTGCACAATTGCGAACAAAAGAAAAGCACACTGCCCTTGGGGTTTTTGCCCGAACACATTGTTGCGATATTGTACATAAAGCAACAAAATAAACGTGTCCCATGATAAATCATCAAACATACGCTCTTTTGATGCTGGTTACGCTAATATTGGTGTAATTCTTGGCAGGCCCTTGGCGCCAGTGGCGGCGGCCGCGGTGTTTCAATTGCCTCAGGCTTTAATTCGAGTGTAGAGGAAATCAGAGATTGTATTCCATGTATATGAATATTTTTATTTCCAAATTCATAAATATAAATTATAAAAAGAATGGGTCACGTGGTACTTCGCACTGTAATTTACATTTTGTATAACTATATTTCGCCTACAGCCGTTGTGACGATTATGGAGACCAATCCGGTTACCGGAGAGGCGAAATTGCGAACGGCGACAGTGCTACGAAAGGGCAGCAGCTTTGGCGAGTTAGCATTGCTGCACCACAGCGTTCGCACGGCGACAGTGTCAAGCCAGGGACACGTGCAGTTACTCGCCATCGGCAGGGAAGACTTTTTTGATATATTCATGAGAGGTCAAAGGCCAGGTGAAGAACCAGAACACATAACATTCCTAAGGTGAGCCTGAGAGGTTTCTATGACAACCCAGTATACCGCTAACACAAGTTGGTGTCACTGGGGAATTAGGCAAATACTATGGGTTATTGCGTCAGTAAGGTGTGGCAAGGTCATTGAATAACCGTTGTAACCGTTGAGCCTGGGTAAACCGGTTTCTGGGATACGCATCAGTAGACGAAATTCTGACTGCTACAACACCACTCTTAATCTGACCAATGCATTTCGGACAAATCTGCTTGTAACAACTTACAAAATGTCCCTTCAACCATGAAAATTCATAAGGTCTATGCTAACACCGAGGAGCCAATGAGGGAGAACGTAATTTGACAACGAGGCCTGACAACCTATTCGTCTTCTAAAAATAGCTAGCCTCGTTCATAGTGAGCTTTATTGTCGCGCTATGATCTTGTAGCGTCCATGTAATACCGACTAACTTATTGGTACACACCCAAATAATTCCTGATCGATTTTTCCTTGCAGACAAGTAGAATGCCTTAAAGATTTTCCGTTTGAGAAGCTAATGGAACATCCCGAACGATGTTTATTTCATTTTTACAAGTGAGTATTCGAGGTTTAGATTTTCTCTACAATCATATGTCCTTTTTTGTGCATACCCGGGCACATTTAGTAATTAGTCTAAACGGTTACATTATTATTGTTTTATTAAATCTGCGAAATCGTTTGTAACAACATTATATGCAACGTACTGTATTATTGTCTTATATTTAAAGCGGAAGGGTCGTCACCTGCGCACGCGCGGGAATTGAGTTCCAAGCGACGAAAACAACACACTCTAAAAACGCAAAGGCTCATGGGTGGAAGCTTGTTTGTAAACAATGACAATGCCATGTGACGCATGCGCAGGTGACGATTCCCCCGCTTTAATCGTCGTCAGTTTTCAACCATTTTTTTTTTATCTTTCAGACGCGGGCAGATTATAGTAAAAGATAGTAATTCTTCGGAATGGCTATATGTAGTGAAATCGGTAAGCGACCTATAGCATGCAAATAACTTGGGCGCGAACTGATGTATGTCAGAACTTTCTTGTTCTGTTAGAAGCGGGTTGTTGTCATGACAACACACTTTTTCATTTTGGTTTTAATGAACAAAATAGCTGTGCAATACGTGTATTATAGTTATAGTCCAGAAACTAGCCATGTGACAATTATTTGTGACCCTAATTCACAAATCTGGTACTTTTTGCCACGATGATTATGCACTTGTTACAAATTTGGTTCAATATTTTTAATAAACAGGGAACATGTCAAGTTTTAAAGCAACTGAAAGCTGTGAAACCCGGTGAATATCACGCACATAGGGGTGTTAAACTTCCGCGGATTGACGACTCTGGTGGTAAGAAACACGACACGTTATTTTTGCTTGTAGATAGTAATATGAACAACGTTTTTGATAACAGTTAAATATTCAATTTAACTTGACCTGGATGGCATTTCAGGCTAAAACTGAATCTGTGTTGTTCTCTTATAGGTGGCGTCAGCAGAGCAAGACACAGCGAGAGACAGCGAGCTCTGTCTATGTCGCCAAGAAACCAAAAAGACAGTATGCTGTCTGAATTAGAAGAGGTAAGAATATGTGTTGTCATGGTTGCAATACTTGTCCGTCGCTTGTGAAACCCACGCGATTTTTTTCCTGAAATATTTGCCACCATACAGTCGTGCCACGCGTGCCAGAATTTCGTGTAAAAAGCGTTTTACATGCGTTGTATAGGTTGCATGGGACCCATATGTGATAGCGCTTTAAACTTTCGTTCAATAATGATTTCATGTATATTTCATTGTTATGTGCAATTGTCTGATTTTTTACAGGCCAGAGACGAGCTACGACCACTACCTAATCTATTCTTGACACGAACTCGAACTGCCGACAGCATCCAGGAAGTAAATAGACTAACGTCGCCTTCATCTTCATCATCTAGCTCGTCGACGCCATCACCGACGTCTCCCGTGTCAGAATTCGATATCCGTAAAGGCGCAGTGCTGATTAAGAAGTCAGTTTCCAAAAGCAAATATCGTAATTTCACATCAGCGAAAAAAAGTCGTGTTAAAATAGATGTAAGTTCTAAAATGTACACATCAAGCTTTGATATGCGCCCGCCCTCTGTCGAGTTCAAGCCTAAATGTCATGTTAGTCTCCCATTTCTCATTTCAACCGTGATACTAATTTGATTGTTTCAGGAGGCGAATAATCCATCCCCTTACAGCAGAAACAAAGAAAACTATCTCACTCCTCGGCCCAAGGACAAAAAGGATAAATCTGTATTTGTGCAACTGGAGTTACTATATCCAAAACACGTGTTCGTAAGTATAGATTACTTCCGTTTCACCACTCCGGTGTTTGCCTCAAATGTGGCTCTGGAACTGCCTCCAACCCTAGTATAAGCATAGTGAAATTACAGTTGTGACAGTTTCAATTATATTATGACTAATATTTTGATTTGTTTCACAGGGTTTAAATACATTGATTTTTGACGAGGACCTTATAGCCGTTCAGCAAACCAGTGTCCACTTAGTAAGTATCTTTCGTTAAAGGGCGGTGGTCGCGCGCATGTTCGACATAAACATTGGCTTTTCCACAATCCAATGCGCAAAAATTTTGATCCGGGCCTGACGTGCACTAATTGCCGTTATTAACTATTTCGACACTTTCCAATTTGTACTCTTATTGGTCTGCGCAACAGTCAAAATCGCCATATCTGTTCTTATGTGGCCCAAATCTCGCGCATGCGTGGCGAGACGATCACCGCCCTTTAATATAAAATTAAAAATTGAGGGCGGCGTTCTACAATTTATTGTTATGGTATATATTTAATCTGTAAATACGAATTGACTAATTCACATACTACTAACTATTTTCAGCATGTTTTGTTTGTATTCCAACTAAATTGTGTGTTCAAAGGCACTTTATATGCGCCTACTACCCGACATTTAACTCAAAAGCCTGCATAATAAGTTTGAAATAATTGCATATTCATTAGATAATTTGCATATTTAGCTAAATCATTCAATATATTGTTCAATTGTGATTAACATTATTCATATCTAGCACCCAGGTGACGAGAAATGGCTTTCTTGTTACTGTAAATGTAAACTTTTTTTTCATCAGATAAGCCGGGGAGCAGAATGTATAATGCTTCACAAATCGTTCTTCACGAAACACGCAGACGACAAAGTGAGGCGCGCGGTACGTCAATCTCACCGCCCTTACCCGACCACGGAGACGCTACAAGACCATCTACAGGACTTCACTAACTGGAATCATTTCAAGAAAGAAGCAGTACATACAATAGTTTGGGGAAAATCGTGACAGGCGTGATATAGGTGGACAAGGATAGATGCTGTCGATTTGGAACAATACGATAGTGTTTACGGATTATGAAATTGGACGATAAATTGTATCGGGTGACGATTGAGATTTTATGTTTGTTTTTGCTGGAAAGTGACATGCGTGGACATAGTGTGTGCATTATTCAAATGATGCACCGTGACGTCAGTTAACTTTAATAATTACAGACGCTGTGTTAAATATATACGAGTATTCATCTTATAAGTATGCGCTCATGAACGCATGAGGGCGCAAACTTGTTATGGGACTTTCATTTTTTCTGATATGTTTCTACGTATGTGATAATCACATACTGAACAAAATGAATTTAATTTGTGAAAAAATATTAAATTTATAATATTGACAAATTACCAGTACTACATGGAGGTCAATTTTAAGTACGCTATTTGACAACAACGAGTTTATCATTATTTTAATGACGTTCAAGATTATTGATTAATTAATTGTTTGGTTGAGTATGCATGTGTAATATGATATTGAAAAATAAAAAAAAAATATGTTTATTATGTTTTCAAATCACTTGTGTAGTGCTTTGTTTTTTCCCAAAGGATGTGTAATTTTGTCGGGGTAACAGATTGCTCCGAAAATGTACACATAAATTTGTGTTTTTACTGGCACCTCAACCTTGAAGTTTCAATGTGAATGTTCCGGCAAGGGAGGAAGGAGTGTCCCAACTAAACAACACCGTGCAGCAGGACGATGAGCACCTTTCTCTCGTATGTTTCAACAAACAATGATGACGCCGTTGAGAGCAACTTGCGCTTCTGGGGTCACCGTGATAACACATGTAGTTAGGCGCCAGTTGCGATTATTGGTTGCATGGCTGATGAATTCATCACACACACAACTCATTCTCATATCCTGGAAAATAATATATGTGGTTATGCAAAAGGTTTGGGTGGAATGAAAACGGTGTTAAAGCGGGAGAGTCGTAACCTGCGCATGTGTCAGATGGCCATAGCTGTGTCATTGTTCACAAACAAGCGTCTACCCATGAGCCTTTGCGCGTGCGCAGGTGACGACCCTCCCGCTTTAAATGAGTATGAGGGAGAGTGTGATCGCACTGCTCATAGTTCTTAGAGTAAATTATTTGTAATATTAGTTAAGTACGGATTGCCTCTATTTTGAATTGTTTGTATTCCGGGAAGTAATTTCATTGAGACTCGTCATTGGTAGGCTTGACCTATCACCGACGATTCACACATGTAAATAATTTAGTCTACAACATTTCAAGAATCATTATTTTAAAAACTTGTCTCGTAAAAATCGTCTGGGTGAGCTAACTTGAAATATAAAAAAACGTTTGTAGCAAACACAATCTTTCTTATGGCAATTTATCACATGCAGCCTGTTGTTTAGAAAGCGATATTGAATCATACTGTATTCTATACAATACATTCTATTTCTATATTCTTACATCGTTCATATGGATGGGGGAGGGATCAAGTAAAATTAGTAGTGTTCCGTAAAACATTGATAACAAATCGAGAATGATATGTTATTTGTTGAAGAAATGTAAAATTGTATTAGGGATTGGTCAGTTACTTCGGCCTAGGGGGGGGGGGTCGGTGGATCAGTAGGGGGGGTCACCCTGTTTTTGATATCATGTTTTCCAGAATTCACACACGCGCTCATGCATATATTTTTTAAAAATTTATTTCAGAACAAACGATAAAGAAGTTAATCGTACAAATGTGTTCTTAATAATAACTATTACCTATATTGCCTATAAATTTGTTGATGCAAAAAATGTTATAGGCTAAATATTTTGAGGTTAAAGTTGCCAAATAACTAACAGATTATGCAATGCGGCTAGAACCCCAACTATACCGTTAAGTTTTAAACACATCCCAAGTCCACGTGCTGCTGATATCAGATTATTTTATTTAAAGTCTGAAGTCACTATTGTATAAGATATTTACTGGACTTATCTAATTATAACAGGAGACGGAAAGATAACACAGCAATTAGTACAAAGAGCAGTGACAGTTTTTGTTCAGCAAAGCAAAAAAGTTAAATTTGTGAAAATGCTGATATATAAATTAAAATACATGATGAAAAAATAAATAAATAGTTTTTTTGTTTTTTAACTTTTAAATATGCATATTTTGCTCTGTAAAATACCAAAATCCAACACAAATTTAAGCAAAAATCAAAGTTTCCTTTGTTTTCATAAGCACAGACTGTGCTTCGGGTGTAAAGCTTTCCTTTACAATTAATAATTGGGGATAATTATTTCATATAGTTACTTTGAAAAACGGAGCACGATTCGAGTGGATGATATTCAGAACACAGATATTCAGGACGTGACGAATCGGACCCCCCCCCCCAATCATGAGATCGAGCATTTTAAGTGTGCCAGCCATAAATAAACATGCAAAATAATAATTAAAACATGTTATATTTATTCTGATTTCAACATCTGTTTTTTTACAATATGGTACACGCAATTGCGATAAATAACAATTTACATAAGACAGCGCCCCCTATAGACGCCATATAGGCATTTTTCTGCCGTTGGTGGCGACAGTAGCGGACGGAATAAAGCGGAAATTGTTTTCTTTTTGTCTTGAATATTAATCGGCACCTTCAGCAAAGTATCGATATAACACATATAGCAGCTGTTGTTTTCCTCTATATATTTTCTCAAAAGTAATGCGAAAAGATTTTTTATTTACAACTGTAACGGATGTTCACGCATCTGCTCAGCACTATATATCCTATATATATGTATATATATCTGTAATATGTGACCACAATATTGCGACGACAACTTAACATCGCCACAGCACCATGACAACACGATGATAGCTATTAACGTGGTCATAACAACGCCACACCACATCAACAATGCGACGATGGCTCAACATCGCGACAACACCCCACCTTTGCGACGAAACCTAGTCCTGAAAGTATCTCAACATCGCCATAAAACTATAAGGACACGTTATTTAACATCTGTCTATAATAACATTCCAACGACAGCTCAGATGTCCACAACATTACGACAACTCAACATCGTCATTATGATAGCCACATCTCCCAACACAAGTTCATCCCTTATTATACAACAGTTAGTGTTTGGATTCATTACACCATATTTTCAGTTTGTAGCATGCATCGTCACTATCCTAGCAAACACGAGTCTTGGCCATCCCTAACATGCCTACCAGCAGCAGTCAGCTGTACACGGCCTGCACGACTTGTTGATCAAAGAGCCATCGGCTGCGTTCCTCCAGCTGACGTTACAGTCAGCAATCGCAATCGTTCAGTTGAGCCCGAGCATACAAAACCTGTCAACAAAGAAGCTGCTCTTTGATTGGTCTGATAAATAAGCTGCTCTTTGATTGGTCTGACTGGGTAGCCACCTTCCTCATTCGAAATGTCAATGTAAATAGACAACAACACAGCCGAAGCACCACTACGGATTTTGGTAAGCATTCGCCCAATCCACCAAAATCATACACACTGATGCTGTATCGTTCGGTCAATTCATCTCCCTCCATCTTGTTTTGACCTCCATATATGGTCAATGACCGACCAAGAAGTCTAGGTTGAATGTTTTCATGACATTTTTGAGCTTTCCCGTTTTGTTGTGATTTGTAACCTTATAAACGGAGGTCTTCCGTGTGAAACTGTTGTTGAAAACTTGGCATAGTGCTCATCATCATACTTTTGTAGGCCTGCCAATTCGTCTGGTCCTGCAGACGTTGTTGTAGACTTCCTTCCGTCGGATAGGGCCGTAACTGTAAGATGGCAATTAAAAAGAAAATTTCAAAATGTGGTTACAAGGTACAGAACTCTCTTCAACGCTGGGGTTGTTACAAAAAAAAGTGTGATGATGACATGGCGATGATACGCAATCAAATGTACACCTTTCCAATAAAATCGCGCCATCAAGCGACGACTTGATGAACGCGATGTGTGAAAGCAATGTCGTTCAAATAGACACACATGTTATAACAAAATATATATTTTGGATAAATGTATTAAGATATTTTGTCAGACAGACTATGTACCACAGATCAAAACAATATGAACAATATTGGACGACGCTCTTCGCAGCCATTTATGTAACAGAAGCGCGTCATCACTAGACTGAGAACGCGGCTAATGGAAACAGTATAATGACATGAAATTCCTTGAATCAAAGATTTTCCGCCACAAATGAGACCAGGGCCATTTTTCTTGGCACAATGGTTTTATTTTGGGCATTTAATGACGGGGAAATCTTACCATTAAACGCAACCTTTTCCGTTGTGATTGTGTAAGATGTTGTAAGAAGAATTTCTTGTTGATTAGTATACACTCCGCTCCGTCTGAGACTAGCACTGTGCTCATTGAACCGCCCTCTACCTCTCCTAGAATTATGGGAATAAGGCCCTGAAAAAAATACGTAGAACGTGTTAAAATAATCCGGGTCAGAGGCCAAACTATATCAGTATATTTTAATTATTCTGGTAGAATCCATAGTAAACACATTTCTAGAAACTTCATATTTTATCGCAGGGTGGCGCTATAGTACTCAGCACGGTATATCCGCACTTCTTTGTACAATAGTTGGTAAATGTTATGGTTTGCATGGAAACTGATCTGATCATGTCATAGCGTACTATTACGCGAACTTATGACCATTTATTAAATTGTGAAATACAAGCAACGATAATATTGATGAAAAATTACCTGGAAACAATATATCATTCAAAAAGAGTTGTGAGGGCGCTAAACCACAATGTGATTGTCATTGACTGTATCAGACCTAATAAGGTAATAATGTGATGCTGATTTGTTTAGTTGTGCGTTTTAATAATATAAGATAAACTTACAAATATGTCTTTTTCTACAAGTTTTTGCAGTTGTACGTATACATTTTTTGGTGCTCGTCTTGATCTTGGCGGTGGCGATTCACACTTAACACTGAATGCCGCCCTCTGGAAAGAAATTTGGAGGTAAACAATTATTGTGACGTCATTGATTAGTAACAGTCGCCATTCAGCGGATTCTTTTTTGCGGGGATAAAAAACAAATCTTAAATAATAGTAGACGCAGTTTCTGTACACACGCTCTGCAGAAGGAAAAAAATAGCACACTTTATATAAAGTATCCCGTATTTGTAGGGGAATATTCTTTCCGGAAATTCAACCAAGCCAACTTGAAACTCACCGGTGACGATGGTTGTGAACTACGATCCCTTCCATTCAGTGACCTCGTTTCCATTCGCTCTTCTTCGAGTTTTTTCTCAAACTCCTCAGTGTCTTTGCTCACTGCAATTAAAAAAATAACACAGATGGTTTATTACACAACTACACTCCAAATATCGGTGCTGCAGATTCATTTTTGCGTTTCGTTGGTAACGTAAGTAGCAGAGTTTAAGAACTTTCCTAAAATACTTACTAAAACAGCACCGGTAAATGTCTTACCTTGACCGGGACTTTTAACTCGTATCGATGGTAACGACTTCTTCCGTTGAGGTTCTGGATCTTTCAGTGACGACACGGTACTCGGTCGTGTTCGAACTACCCTTGGCAAAGGGTGGCTTTTTGAAAGAGAGGTCATCGACCGTTCGCCTGCTCTACTCCTGGGACCTACAAACAAATAAGTTACACTTTTAAATCACATATCAAGTGATCATGACCACCATTTCTCATAAATTCAATGACTGTCGATATAAGTTCGATAATGTATACTCACTTAAGGGTATCTGTGCGTTCGGTACTACTGATCGAAGTCCTCGGATGTCCGGCTTTGTAGCTTGTAATTTCTTCAACACGCGACAAGAACCCTGAAAAAAAAGAAAAACGAAAAAGGGGCACAAATAAAATAAGTTCACAGTCTTCAACACATTGCTGCCAAATACAGATTCGCCGACGAGCGCCACCACGTGATATTTATACACTAGTATCAAATTAACTCACCGATTTAATGACGTATATCCAATCCGTTTGGTTGCTGTCTTTACATATAACACAGCCCCGACGAAAAAACATATAAAGACAAATTTTGGGATCGTCGTTTGGTAGTTGATGTACTGGCCAACCCTGAAATTCGACCAATGTCCGTAAGTATTGTATGAACTCAGGCTCAGCTCCCTCGCTCCTGTGCATAAAAATGTCAACGAAATCCTACAAGGTAAAAAATAAAGTGAAAATATATTTATTTGTTTTTCAAAAAAGTCTTAAAGCGGGGGATTCGTTAGCTGCGCATGCGTCAGATGGCCAGATCGTGTCGTTGTTTACAAACAAACGTCTACCCATGAGCCTTTGCGTTGTTAGCGTGTGTTGTTATCGTCGCTTGGGACTCAATTCCCGCGCGTGCACAGGTGAAGACCCTCCCGCTTTAAATAAAGAAATAATGATATAATGACCACACAGAGTGGTCATAGCCATCAAGAACGAGTCTCACTGGAATCTGGATGGGTATTGGTCTTTTCAATCGCTTGGTGGCGCACTGTAAAATACCGGAATGGGCTCACGATTAGATACGATAAGGAAAACCTTCTCACCTCTCTGCCCACAGCTAGCAGTTCAACGCCGTCTTGGCAGCTTACGGTGGCAGTTCTCTTTGAATGGTGCATTATAGCAAGTTCCTGTACAAATACAAATGAAAAGGTGTAATATATATTGGCTTATGTAATGCTCGATTCGTTTAGTAGCGATATGGAAAAAATAGGGGCCCGGGCAACCCACTTTTTACGAGAGTGACCAGTCCTAAGTGGTAGTATTTGAACTAGAAGTCCATACTGAACGCATAGTTCTAACTGGTACACAAATGCGATATTTACTATATGGGGGCCGCCATCTTGAATACGGCATGAAACTAAATAAATAGACAAGTTGTGAAACGAGTTTTTCAAAATCCTACAAATCGCAAAAAAATACCAATCTTTCAGAGTCAAAAGGATCCGTTGAGCTAATAATAAGCCAACCACTAAAAAAAATCGGCCAATTACGTCGTTTTTATGTGGAAAAATTCCCTGAATATGAACACCTAATTACAGAAAGAACATAGAACACTTTCCTGGGGTACTTGAAACCACAAATTGGCATTTCAACTCAGCAGCCAATCAGCGACGTCCTTACAGTTAGATGACAATTTCGGTTTCAAATACCCCGGGAAAGTGTTCTGTGTTCTTCTTAAAGTTCTTCGCACAGTGGCGCCCAGCGGGTGTAAAACGACAATGCGACTCGAACCATCATTCGAGTTTTAAACAATATGGCGACTATTTTTTTCGTCGCTCCTACGTCCATTTTCATTTTTATTTCCATTTCGAATATTAAACTAGACACGTTTTATGCGAAGACTGTGGTGAATGTCTATTTTAGACTGAACATGGGTCACTTTTTTTTTTCTACTCACCCCAAAGCTGTTTCCTTTCTTAAGGAATGCTACTGTATTCATGTTCGTTTCACCGGTCTTAGAATTCCTCGTGGATAACGTCACAACGGCAGTGCCACAAAGAATCATATAGAAATTCTCAGCGTGGTGGCCTTGTCTAATAATAACTCTGGAAGCCTCGTAACTGAGAATACAATAATAACAGGTAAGTGACAAATCACCATAACATACACAAATATATTCAACCGAAATTAATAATATTATTATCAACTGACAAACACGGCGCCATGTTTCCACTTAATCATTAAAGGATTTTAACATTACAGTGAAATAATGTATACAAAATGGATAACAATGAAGTTGAATAGATAAAACAACGATGCTCAGAATTTCTGTTAAATTAATTTGGGTAATATGTCTGCATAAAAAAACACAGGTTTTAGCTATTTTGTTTTTGAAACCACAACATATTTCACAGCTCCAAGTTAACTGGAAGAGCAGTTCATGATGTGTGTATTGAGTAATGTTGGCGGATATTAAAGCGGGAGGGTCGTCACTTGCGCACGCGCGGGAATTGAGTCCCAGGCGACGATAACAACACACGCTAAAAACGCAAAGGCTCATGGGTAGACGCTTGTTTGTAAACTATGGCCATCTGACTCGTGCGCAGATGACGACTCCCCCGCTTTAAATAAAAATGATTTCCAGATCGACGGCTACACTATTGGGGTTAATGAAATGTACAATATGCAACTGTGTTGTGTGTACAACGCAAGTTAAAACTATTATTTGACATTTGAACGCGCTGCACGACGACTATGATAATAAAGCTATAACAATTAGTGAACTCACGCCAAAAAATATTAAACACTCGTAATTAGAAGTAGAATTCAAATGTAAGTCCACTCTCCCTTTAAGTTCCATTATTATATCCTGTCGATGACATAACAATCACAAAAGTTTGCTGTGTGTCATTTGCAATCATTCACTGAGAACAATCAGTGTTTTACGAATCATCGTAAGATACTAGATTGTTTCGACAGAGTGTGGATGTTTTTCAGCCTTTGCCATTTCTAAGATAACATGTTTCGAAGTCGACATGAAACACCAACTCGTCGACGTATGCGAAAAAAAAATTAAATATGTGGCCGTTACCTTTCATACCAACCAACCCTGACAAGGGAATGCTGCATTTTCTTGGGGAATTCTGCAAAGGATTCGACTGCATTTTTGAGCGACAGTAAAGCCTGAAACCGACAAGAGAAAATTTCGTTAGTAAACGCCCAATAATAATTGTTTCTCCCTGGCTGGGAGTGGCAAGATCTTATCGCCATTGTTACGTCAGTCTTAAAAAAAAATAAGTTCACCTTTTCATCTATATGCCGTACATTAATGTCGCCTTGCCGAACTGGAGGTCACTGACCTCGGTCCCTACGCAACTTGCCAGAGAACTACCATGGCATTTTACTACACTGTGACCTCTAATTCCATGGTACAGTAGGAAATCAATATGCATAGAGTCCATCGACGTTTTTTTGATTGACAGGAAATCCGATTATTTATATTCACGACGCATTGCAAACAGACACGTTGAACATAGAGAAAGACGCCATGATTCGTTAAAGGTTAATATGCAAGGTGATAACAATACCGACTTACTCACCACTTTTTGTTGTTCTTCCGTCCGTTCTTCGGGTGGCATGGACAATATGGCCTTGGCATCGGGACTAATATGCGTCTGTTGTGTTTAAGTAGATAAAAAGAAGAATATTGGCAAAGTGCGTTAAGAAAAGGACATTATTGTAAAAGGAAGATCGGGGTTGCCAAGGACTGGCTAAAGAATTCGGACACGGTTCCCCCTAAGGTGCGCGGCGATAAGATCCCTATCAATGCAATTTCAATTCTAGTAGGGGAATGTTTACGCAGCGCAAGTTGTTTCAGTTTTCAGTGTTATAAATTAAACCTAATCTCGCACACATTCAGGGGATACCTTGCTGCTAATAACAATACAGTGTTTTTGTGAATAGAAATTCAAGTATATGAAATCGGCATTCTTTAAAGACATCTGCCGGTCGCTGTGTGCGCTGTTCATTACGAGTCTGAGAGTACATTGTCATTGTCATATAACAACCCAGTCGCAGGTCACTCACTCTATACGATATACTAGTATCTAAATAAAACCTATACATGTCCTATTTCCAAATAGGATCATTTCGCCAAAATGTCATTATCTGAAGATTGGACCGATTGGATATATTACGGATAAATAACACGTCGATAATGGCGGAACATGACAGAATAACGTCATAAAAAATACACTAGTCATTTTTATTTAATTTCACTAACCAAACCTCCATACCAACTGTGCCTCGTGTGAAAGCCTTTAAAAAAATCATCAAATACAAATATTTTTATACCGATTGATAGAACGATAGCACACAAAGTACTATAAGTTGATTATCTACTATTCTAACAACGAACGTTCTATTTCAGTCTTAATGATGACTTGATCCTTACAAAGTCTGCTGTAATGAAACTCACGAAAATTCAATTGAGTTTAATTTCCTACGAAATTCCTTTGGGAATATGCTGTCTAATAAATCTCTCGCCTCGCTTAGCAGTGGATAATCCTACCATGCGTCACATTTATTTATTTATTTATTTATTTATTTATTTATTTATTTATTTATTTATTTATTTATTTATTTATTTATTTATTTATTTATTTATTTATTTATTTATTTATTTATTTATTTATTTATTTATTTATTTATTTATTTATTTATTTATTTATTTATTTATTTATTTATTTCATCTACTCACCTCTTTTTTGGCTTTGTAATAAGATACGTCAAAGTAGAGCCCAGACCCGCCTATCGTTGAATCAAGGCTATCTTCTGGTGAATATAGGAGGAATTTCAACTCAGAATTACGTAACCTCGCCTCTCTAAAAAAAACAATATAATAATAATATTACAATTAAACTGAAATGTAACGCAGCCACCTGTGTGTATGGCCATTCTACAGACAAACTCAATAGAGTTATATACTTGTTTAGGCAGGGTGGGTTAAATGGCGTTGTTTACACCAATTTCGATTTTGTCCCAGTACGTCATTAACGTGTAGGCTCGTCCGAAGTTATTTTTTTATGAAGTCCACGGACCCGCGCATTCATTAAACGCGCCACATAAATGCAACGTATTCAGCAATTCGAGGTGAAATATTTACTCGCTATGCAGTGGTGTGATAAGTAGGTATTTGGAAAACGATATTAGTTATTATTGCAGGACTGGGTGCAAACGAGCCTAAAGAATGACGTACTCGTACAAAAAAATACCACCTGACACTGAAACCCGCAACCCTGCCTCGTGTCATTTTTCTGCACACCACCAGTTTTGTCTCTTGATGGAATACATATTGATGAACAATATACCACGAATTACAAACAAGTTTTTCTTGAGCCGACCCGGGGGGTCTGGGTACCTCGTACTGTAATTGGAACGCTTAACGCTTCCGTGGAGACGAATTGAGACCATCCGCCCTCTAAGAATCCGTACGTGTCGAGTGATGTCCCAACAATGATAGTAATACATTGGTAATTCAAAAATCTGTGGCACAGATTAACCCAATTTATGGTTTTCTCAAGCAGACCGAGTGAATGTCTGCCATAGTCGCAAGTTAAATCTACCTTTTCACTCTCTCGCACAGAATTGCCTGAATGAATTGAATGGAATTAGTGTTAATTCCGGATAGGTTGCAATTTTACTCAAGTTTCGGTACTTTCAGATGCACATTTTTTTTTTTTTCTCTTTACACAATTTTATTTCAGATGCACATGTGAAAACGTTTCTCACCACAATTATAAGTATAACCCTCTCTAACCGTCTCATATTTTGAATTTGAAAACAAATGTGTGGAAAGAGATGGCATACTGGAATTGTAAATGCGGAATAACAGAGTTCGCTTTATCGACTGGTTTTAAATTGGCGTACTTGGACATTCAGAAGAGACTCAGCTGAGGGAACTGTCTAAGTTTTCCAGTTTTCAACCAATGTGATTGAGTCGGCCATATTTTGAAGACTTTCAACCGCTGTGACGACGAGGTTTACTATTTTGTCGTCGTTTTACACTTTTCGTCAAAAATATTGGCTTCAGCACACATTAGTGAGAATTATTTTCCTGTTATTCGCTGATGATTTAACTCTCTTTAGTTCAACTCAGACTGTACTACGGAAATTACAAAATAAAATGTCACTATACGCCAGGAAATCGAGGCTAACAGTTAATTTTACAAAATTTGGTGGTAAGATTAAATTTAATGAACGATAGTTCTATAATAGTTGTAAATCAGAGGATGTGGCTGTTTACAATTGCTCAGGCCTGTGGAATGTGGCACACAGACAATTAGCAATGCAAGCAAAAAAACCGTATTTAACGGACAGAAAGTCCTGTACAGATAACAAAATAACTTTTAAAATATTTGACGCAAAAATAATGCCCATACTGATGTATTGGGCAGTGAAATTCTCTAAAATAAACTTTACTGTTTTGTACCCAAACTTTACAAAAATGCGCATAATTGACGAAATTCAATGTATCGGATCATTCGCTATTGATAGAACGTACGCTTTGAGAAAATAAATAACATTAAAAAACGGTTACCACTTTTGTTTAGTTTATCCATTATACAACGAATTAAGATCAAAATATCTACCCAAATAATACTATACTGTTCCAACTTTTAATAAATTCACACATCTGTTACAATAAAACAACCTGTTAGTCTTACGAAATGTGTCCAAGTATGCGTTCTTTGTCACGAATGCACGGCCAGGATGACAATAGTGAGGAGAACTATTGATTCCTTGTATTAGTGCTATTTTGCATCGCTCTCTGAATTAATTTACTTGCTTTTCTCTTTGTATACAATTTGGCCGGTGGCGTATTGTTAATAACTAAACATTATTATTGAGTTTAAAACAAAATACATGTATGGTACTTGTCGTCTATGAGGAGTTTAATTATAGTGCGATATACCAATACGGTAAATTCATACACATACTAGAAATTGTAGCACAGCCCACTTACTAAGACAGACCCCCTGACCACTGTCTTAAAAGTGCATTCGTGATGTTTTATAGTACACTTACCGAAGGCCACTGCAATTAATTGTGAATCTGCCGTGACAGGGCACATAAAATGCTATAGAAATTTGACTTGACATCGCCACCCCACCTCAATTTATCTACTCGTTAACAATCGAAATAGAGCTGGCACAAAACAATCGGAACACAGTGGTTGATGTTAAAAAGATGGCATACCTGTCGGAAGTGGTGAGCGCTCTGAGTAACGTCTGTACAATCCGAACTGCTCGTCGGAACCGGATCAGAGGCTGGAAACAAAAACAACGAATTTTATGATAGGTAATTGTTATAGCATTTAAAACATAATACAAATGCTGGAAACTTGAAAAGGCATCTATTCTTTTGAAATCCATAGCTTATTAAAGTGCTAATAAATGATCTTTTTCTTCAAAATAAGTCACCATGACGTAATATGTACTTTCTAACATAGAGCCGAGGTTATACGGTTCTATTTTAAGATCATGACGGTCTCATGAACGAACAAGAGCCCGTAATCAAACATGCGCTAGGAGATGTAATTTAGGTCTATGACACCTGAAGAACGTACCAAAGAACAATACAGTCATTTTCTAGGCTTTTAATGTTGACTCTCCCGAGAGAAGTCTGCAGTATATTTGTCTCAAATATGTTACAACTCATTCCCAGAAAAAAATACTTACCAAATTGAGACAGGTTAGTTAAAACAGAAGCAAGTCGAAAATAAGTAACAACAATATGCATTTCTTTTCAAAAAAATCCCCAAAAAATAGTTTCGGACCGTAAGAAAAAACGAATTAGTTATGAACTAGCATGAACTATGAACCTCCTCCACAAAAACAAACAAAAATACAGAGATTTGATTAAAATCCATAACCATTGAATCAGAAATGTTTTGGTCACGCTAATTTATATTTAGTGAAAAAAATGTATTTTAAGTGAAACACCACACACGAATAGGTCGTGAATGGTTCCAATCAGTGGCGGATCCAGCAAAATGTATTGGGGGGGGGGGGTCCAAGCTACGCCTAAGATATACGGACCGTAAATCGCAGAGAAGCTATGCGTAATCCAGATAATACGAATCGTCATGCGTTGGGGGGGGGGGGGCATGGCCCCCTGCCCCCCTCTGGATCCGCCACTGGTTCCAATCAGAAAATGGTTGTGATCAAAATCAGATTTCATCTAAGCCTACAAACGCAGTCTTTCTTATGTGTATCATAGAGCTAAATATATATTTTAGCTCCATGTGTGTATTAATTTTCGGAGCACGTACGACACCGATTGTGAGGCCCGGAGGTTAAAATCAGATACACGATTTGCAGATCTAATTCGACCCCCGCCCTCCTCCAGTCCCAAGCTCGAGGGCATTCAGTAGTAATGTGTCGGTGCATGTTCTGCAAAAAAAAAAACTCTGTCTGAGGTTGACCGAGACAAGTTAGCAACAAGGACAATCATATTGTCATTCTGTGTGTCGAGCCTAGGTGGAATTCAACCACCTGTATGTTTTCTGTTGGCATTTCAGCCTAGGAAAATAATCGACGACAAATATAGAACGCAAATGGTCATACTCGCATCCGGCACCGTTCAGTAATGGCAGAAATTACAAACCGCCAATTAAGGGAGTAAAAATAACTGAGACAGACCTATTTTCCTCGGATAAGAAAACATCTACTAAGTACCCCTATTGTGGTCAATCTGAATCTATGCAAACAATGAATAAATAATACACTCTGATATGGTGAATTAGAATATAATATTGGCATCAAGAAGTAATAGAAAACAGTCAAACTGAGTATACTAGAGTTTGAATTTAAAAACGCCTTGTTCGGTTTACAACAATGCTTTATTCTACGTAACAAAACCACATTGTATATTTTAAAGAAAAGGGGGAAAAACGACAAATCCTTTCTGAAGGGCGACTATCAATCGGATCAAGCGAGTGGGAAAGGTCTTCAACTAATATTGTGATCCTCTTACGAATGTTGACACAAAGCATAATCCTAAACGATGTTATGATAAATGCCACATTACCCTACGTTATTAGTCGCCATCTTGTTTGTTAGTTAGCAACCGCGGCCTAATGACCGGCATTGGGTGAGCATTCTCGTAAGGAATCACGCGTCAGTGTGTAGCCGCCGACGTGGCGCGTACTACAGACGGTTCGCCAGTGCGTGTGCTGTAGTAAGCACGCACACAGAGACGCAATTTATAGTTGGTGAGCGCGAACATTCATGTTTAAAATGTAATATGACAGTAAATGTATTTCATTTTACATTATAAAGTTCTCAGAGTCATGTACTAAGCTGTGCATTTCAATATTTGTACTGGCTGGCTAATTTCGTGACAATTACTACATTGACACTCTTACAATTACGTACTCTAAACTAAGCGAAGTATAGAAGTATACATCGTCTCGGATGTAATTACATGCACCCCTATGACCCTCACATATCACTCGACAAAAGTGGTGTCACCCAACGTCTGACGCATTCGCAAAGTACAGCAAGTAGCCAAAATATTCCAAATTTACGCCCAAGCTAAGTTTTTCGCGTGAAAATATAAACGTGAAATGACAAATTCGGAGTATCCCAATTACCAAGTTTTCTGCTCTGTTGTTGCGTCCCGAAAACCCCAAATGAATGTCGTTTGAGTGACAAAAAGGTGCAGATATACTCGTATATGCACAGCTTCAAATACGATATGTCAAATTTATTGTGTTTTCTCTCTTTGAAGATGTGGTAAATTGGACATTGTGCCAGTTTGTGTCCTCCCCATTCCCTAGCTGACGTCTAACAGACACATACTAGTATGACGTGTACACCAATGAATACACTATCATTGGTACGTAACTGACAACAGATAAAAACAAAAACAGAAAGAAAGCATTGTTTCGTTTTCGGACTGGCTCTGGGATACAAAAGATGTATGCTAGGCAATTACGATACAAAATCTTGAGAAGAGCACGTTTCTGTTTTAAGTTTTTGCTCAGAGTTTGACGTCCATGGCGATAAACGCGTATTGCTAAGAGGCGAGGGCGATCACTCGGGAGATGAGAGAGTAACTTACAGCACGATTTTGTCTTTGCACGTTATTAACGTGAAATATTGTGTACAGACACCGCAAAGAATGTCTTTTACATAGGTACCTGTCAGATAAGCTGCTCCAGAAATTCAAAATATTTTCAACAATTGAAATACCTGTTCACAGTATGCCAGTTGTGCACGATAACATTCAACACATTAAAACGCGCAGTATATGATTGAAAGTGGTATTATTTACCGGTAATAAACTGATGTCGCGTAGCTCGTGTTTTGGCCATGTCTTGCGGAGTGACTTGATTCGTGTCCGCTGTTTATGTGACGGGGATAGAGATGGTGGAATCCGCGGTGGGGTCTTGGTCCGGTCTATGCTGAGTAGCTTCAGTCTCTGTTTGTCATTACGATATACCGGTGTACGTGGTGGAGGTGTGACATCCACGGGACTCGGGGACCGACCGCCGTTAACCAGTACTCTCCTTTTCTCCGATAACGGCGGCAGGCTCACCTGCTTCGATTTCGATGTTTTTGGTTTCTTCCGCATGGTTTAAATGAGTTCATTCAGACTGTCATAGCCATCACCATTGTCAAAAATCGGGACTACCCAGTAGTGTAGTTGAATCGTTTAGCTTTCTCTTCGACGGCGTATTCGGGTGAATGACTTTACAGTGAAGGTGTGGACTCTCCCTCGTTCGGAATCAGTGTTTACCATATGAATAACAAGATCTGAACAATGCATCGTTACCACGTGACAAATGTAGTTAATTTGTCAGCCGTGTCGTAATATTTATATCTTTGTTTGAAAACTCTACAAACAATACTATTCACAAATAATTACCGGAACACAATCTTAAGTTATTAGTCGCTTCGGGTCAACTGGTGTCAACCTAATGGTACACATGCACATACTTTGCCGACTGTTTTCCGGAAACGTACTTTATTGATGTTGCCGCTCACTATGATATTAATGATATTATATATATATATATATAACCTGCCAGTGGGGATAATAGGCACCGTGAAAGTAAACTGTAAGTGACTTCAGATCAAATCCAAAATGCGGTGCCGCTGATAGTGATAGCGAGTAGTCACACATCACGAAAATTTCATTGACATAAACACAGGCAAAGGACTCATCTGATTACGACTGATCGATAGAGGGCGCACATGTATGAATGAGCATGGCCGACGTGATCTGGCCGACGTACTTTTTATCAAATTGTTACTCCGGTTGATAAGTATGGAGACAAAGTGAAAGCACTATTCGGCGCAGTGGTTGACGTTTACCTATTTGTTTTTCAGATCACGTCACCAAGGAAGAAAAAAAAACAGGCTTGTTAGAACACTAATTATAAAACCTAATTACACCACAACACCACTTACGCGTCATTTATGTGTGAATTAATTGCGTACACACATAACTAAACGGAAACAGACAGGCAATACAATTACGTCGCCCGCCATGTAGATTATTTGACGGAAATGTGCAGGTTTGAACAATACATGTGGTTAAGTCAGTGGTTTAATTCGGTGTGCACGGTGCCCCCGTGTATAGTGTACATGTATTAAGTTCGAAAGTCCGTAAAAATCGTGAAAATAAAGGTAAATGTACCGTTATTTTTTCTATGAGAAAATGTACACAATAGTGATATGAGTGTTTAGTAATTTACATGGGAACAACTTACAGCAAGATTTTTAACACTAAGCACAGACTGTAGTCGTCGCCCCATAAGCGTTAAAACAAGCCTATACTAGATTAAGCTGGGTTTAGTGTTTCCATACACGGTTAATACCGCTATTAACGCGGTTCAAAGACCAAGATTGTAGGCAGTAGTCAGTTTACGATGTACAGAACATGGAGACCGACGAAACAGGGGTTGCCGGGACACGCTAGTACATTTATATTATACACAATTACTCTGGAGTGGTCGCATAGTACGGTGCAATGTTATATGCAAATGGATTCCGAAAGCGCTGTTTACAATGCATTTACAATGCAGCAGAGCAGTAATATATTTGTTTAATAAAGTCGACCAACTTACGTGCACATTTCAAATATCATAGTCATATATTATATATTTTTCCATTTTGGGTTATGTTTTATGTTTATGTATATACATTTCAACAATTTCTTTAAATTTACCATGGTAGCGACCCATTGTTATCACTTTGGTAATTAAAGCGACCCAGTCGTTTCCAGCGTCTGAATGTTGTCGACAGATCACGACGACTTACTTTACTCTTTTTTGACACGAATTGAATAAAATGAATAGCGATCTCAATACATTTAAACACTATCGCCACTCCCGAACTGAGGCATCATTGTTATTTATCATAAATCCGTCCATTAAGAATGAGTGGGGCAAACAATGAACGCAATAATGATTTAATTTTTCGTATTTTGAGAATCCCACTGGAAATAAGTAAATACTATTACATATTGTTGCCCTGGTGATAGTTGAATAATTGTAATATATGGTAATGTATTGTTATCATTTACGACTGAACATACAAAATAAACTAAATCAAATTATTGTCTTTGATCAAACCAGAGCCTTTAGAAAAAAATCTATGATTAAACTAACTAACCAAACCACCAACACAATTAATCATTGGTCGTCACACGTGAATACACAACTACAACTCACTTACTTAATGCGATATCTAAAGT
The DNA here is from genome assembly GCF_978046115.1 of Saccoglossus kowalevskii. Classification (NCBI taxonomy): domain Eukaryota; kingdom Metazoa; phylum Hemichordata; class Enteropneusta; family Harrimaniidae; genus Saccoglossus; species Saccoglossus kowalevskii. The sequence continues at coordinate 19,968,177 of NC_140644.1, read as the reverse complement.
ACACTCTACTTTATGTAATCCAACATATTTACATTTTCCATCGGAGTACGAAGTAGCTCGAACTGAGCTCAGTATGGGTCCAGTCTTGTGTAATGTCCATGACAACTGGTTTCAATATATTTCGCAGAGCTGTCGGATAGGTCGAGTTAACGAAAATCGTGCATTGCGTACATTGTGTGGAACGTACGTAAAATGCTTTGTTTACACATAATGACAATAGGTGATTTTCCGTACAACTGCGAGATCTCGCGAGATGCATGAAAGACGCGCGTCGAACGTCTGCCGCAAAAAACGTACGATTTGATTTTGAACTCGAATTTCTTTCTTTCGTAGCTCACATCGACCGGCCGATCTTTGACAGAGGAATATTGCATTCGAATATCCTCTTTTAATCGAAATTGTCTGTCATCAAATGTGTACTGCACATTATTGACATGGAAATGTCCCCCAAAATACTTTCGCGTTTGTCGAATCTCACGCGATGTTTGACGCCACTACGACGCTATGACCTTTGTTTTTCCTGCTTTTACGTTCGATTTCACGCATAACGCGTGATTCTCGCAGTGAACGGAAAATGGTCTATTCTAGAATGATTGATGATGGTGAGTTTGGTGCGAGAGCGAGAGTCTTTTCCGATGACAGGGATAGAAGCGGTCAGACAAAACTTATTCTAAAAGTGGGTGTAACAACCGCTCACTCAGGTTGACAAATCGATGCAGATTAAAGATGGCGCGTTGGATGTGATTGGTGATGTTGATGACGAAAACAGCGAGGTGAGTTCTGGGTTAAGGTCATATTTCTGATACCTGGTTCGTTTAATTTAGATTTTGGCAGACCTTTTATGTTATTCAGAACAGACTAAAATCCCCGAAAAGTCACAATAATGAAGTGAATGGAAAATCAGAAAACATTAACGTGGACAATTTATAAATAGTGTCACTACTTTGATATTTCATATTTTCTTATTTTTTTATTTTACAGATCAGAATGGAACACATAAATTGATAGTTATGGAGGCAAGCCTGGAAGAAGTTATGATATAAAAAATAAGTTTTGTCACTGAACAATTTTCAGTTGAATATTAAAACAACTGCCGAAACATTTACAACTTTTGTTTGTGAGTTATGTCGTGCGACACGATTATAGTATTTTATGCCTGTCTAAATACAAATAGGGAATTAATTGTAATTAAAAAGGGAACACCTTCCCACAAGCAAAGACATTTACCACAGACAGTGTAGCGCCCCCACCGATAGTGGTTGTACAGTTTTGTGGTAAGGCAATTTCCGCGGGGTGATTGGCTGTTTTGTCCCATGTCATTCATTTTGTAGTTTGCCATCAGTAACTCACGAGGAAAGAGATGATAAATGTTGAGGGGGGGAACAATATCATCTTTTCTGTTTCGGAGTAATTCAAAAACAATATTTCATGAAGTATGATAGAAGCTAGCAATAAACACCAACATCAATTTAGATTCGGCTTTTACATTTAACTCAACCCGACTACTACGTGTGAAAATTACAAATACAATTATATTTTAATGGGATACTGTCTTTTAAATAGCACTTTACAAACCACTCTTTTCGCAATATAATTCATCATCCGGGATATTGTGTAACCCATCACGACCAATCGCAGCCAATTAAACACCACCAATACGACTCAGTGGCGAAATCATTTTCGATACACGCCAGGCCATTGTAGTTCGCCAGTGGTGCGATGTTTCAAAATGTTTTGACATTTTAACAATAACTTGCTGAGCTACGCATGAACGCGTACAGCGTCCGTGTATGGTACATTCGCACCATTTCATCTCACCTTGATTAAAATGACCTTAGAATGACCTTTGTAGTCAGCACTTCATTGCTGGGCGTAACGGGAGGGCACGGTTGTTTTTGTAAACGTACCCCAAGTCTTTATACCTTTGATACAATCTTATTTTTACGGGCGACAGTTATTTCAGTGTAGACAATAAACAATGCCAGTTTAGCTCAGTTACTATGCTCATCCCCCAAACACAATAACACACAATATTCTGATTGTTTTGATTATATTTTCAGCGTATTTCCCTTTCTTCGCATCCCATACCAACATATATACAAATTCCTATTAGACAAATGCATGTAACACTCGCTAGAACACGCAATCCTTTCTAAAACGCCGGGACATACTTGAATCGATGAATCAAGTCGACAAGATAGCGACCACTGAGAGCCGGAAAAAAGTTTTTTTTTTTCTAACGACGAATCCACGATTTTCAGATCATATTGAGCAAAGGTTACAGCTATACAGAAATAAGGTCATCACATATTCGAACGTTCTTGTTTAACATTATTTTAAAACGAGTAAACAATTTTAGACTGAGACTTCGATTTTTCTAATAAAGTACGAGTCCCCCCCCCAAAAAAAGTACAGTTGCTATTAATATCATTACGGGCGGGTGGTTGTTGTTAAAGGCCGACTAGTACGGCTATTGTTATGATCACGAAAACCGGGATTTCTAAACTTTGCTATTCATAAATGTGGCACGTTAAACACGACTGGCACTTGGTTTTTTTCCTGAAAGAAAACAAAACAACGGACGAACTTGACAAGTAATAAAATGAACACGCGCATCATAACAGTTAACTTTTTTAACCAAAAAAGACACATTTTCCTTACCGGCGTTTTCCATCTGTCCGAATCCAGTAGGATACCGTCATTTCTAGCTCGCGGAATATTCTGTGAAACCGTACTTTGAAACTTCAGAGGGAGGTATAAGCTTGCCTCAGCCTCGAATGATTTCGCCCGGTTCGTTCTAGTACGATGTGATGGTGTCGGTGATTTGTAACTCCTCGTACTGGCAGGTGAGTAGGTTGTCTCCCAGACACGTCCCGGTCCCGCACTTCTTTTATGGTGAGACTGCTTTTCAAGCAGTGGTGAATCGACGGTGTCCTGGAGTTCGATGGAGCACGGGGACACAATACCCAAATCTTCGTCACTTATTTCCTCCTCCGTATCGCCTATTTCTGGCATTTTACTCGGCTCTTCCACGATCGTCGAAGGCATTGGAGTTTTAGAGTCAGGAGGTAAACCCGGGTAATTAAAAGACTCGTCCGATGCGCTCATATACCCACTTGAGATAGACATGATTTCTTGGGTTCTAAACCTTCCAAGCCTATTTCTTGAAGATTCTGGCGTTTTAGACGTCGACCTTCCAGCGGTAAGAAAAACCCTCGGCGAAATATTAGACGTATGTCTTTGTTTCGTGAAGTACAAATCTTGGTAAGATACAGGTGTCTGCGCTCCCTCTGAGCGAGGACGTTTTCTTTGACGGTCGTTCGCAGCCCTGGTTGTAAAGTTTCCCAGTGATAGCCGCCGGATATACCCAACGCCGACGTTCTCTTTCACTTTGTCGAACAAGAGTTCTAAACGTTGTCGACGACGGCGTCTCACAATCGCCACAGCTTCCTCGGTGTGCTCATCTTGGGCCGCAGTGGTCTGTTGTTTCGTCGCACCTCGCGTCTCGCGTGTTGCGAAAATTGATTCTGCCATGATCGTGAGAAAGATACTAATAGCGAGAACAAACCATTCAGTCAAATAGCTACAGTCCAAATGTTAGCGACATCTGAAGCATTCAATATGTTAATGTAATTGATGAGTAAACAACAATATTCCAACTGGCAATATATTGAAACGACCTGCTATGCAGCTGACGAGGTACTTGGTGGCGTGTATAACGGTCCTGTCACACGCACCATCAGTCACAGTAAATACGATAGTGTCGTAGCGTCACAGTCCGCGATGGTTGTGGGGGTCCTCCTCTTTACAGTACATTGTGAAATTTCATGCCGGGAAGAACGATGATTGGCAATTGAGGCGACTGGGACGTAGTAACGTTATCTAATTGGCAACTGTTACGAGCGTACAAACGTGTGGTGTTGTGGGAGAGATATTTGAAGAATTGGCCTACGGTGACACTGCGCACTCTCTTTCTAGAAGGGGAGGGACAATCCAATTTATTACCGTCATAAAAGAAAACAAAGCCGAGATACAAACCGGACAATACGACAAATACACCTCAAAATAGTTACAAATATCTTATTAACGAGGAGAAGACAGTCAGTCTCCAAGGCTCTCTATAAGGCCAGTTCTGAAAATGAAATTTATAGTCTCTTCAATCCTAGAGTTTTTAAACAACATAATGCCCGAGGAAGTAGTGAAGGCTGCTGACCTTGTTTGGCCAAGACCAAATTGTATTAGCTGTGATAAGCGTTTTTAATAAGGGTTTATGCAGTGGATAGCGCTGTGCCGGTTTCCAGACAACAGTGCTACCGTATCACCAGGAGAAACGACATTGGTCCGCGCGAAACCGAGTCTTGAAGCACTGCCTCATGTACAAAAAGGTGTGCGTGGGTGCCACATAACTCCACAGTTGATTGCTTGCGTTAATCGCACGTTGCTCGGGAGACCGACTGAACATTTCAGGCTGTCGAAATTTAATTAACGGGTTAGAGCTTATCGTAGTAGGGGATTTGGATAATACACTACCGTTATAAATACTTAGTTAAAGGTACATTAGCAGCTTTTTTTATATTTTTATGGAAATGGGTGCAGCTGTTATCGAGTTCACCGACTTCAAGCTTTAGAAATTCCTCTTTTAATGAACATGGCAAAATGTGATGATAGAGATAAAACGGGTTGTTGGATCTACTGGTCTCATATATAGGCCGAAACAGAATAAATAGTTGTATTTGACGGCGAATCGGTAGCCGTATGTCGTCAAACGAACCGGCAGCTATTGTGTGTCTCCGACCACGGGATTAGTGTCAATGTAGTGTGTCTGCAACAAGTATTATTTTTGAAAAGGCTATGTGTCGCCAAGAAATTGTCATGGCGACCGTGTGGAACGTAGCAACGGTACTGACACTGACATACTCAGATCTTGGCCTCTGTCCAGCAGACGACACACACGTTCCCGCAAAATAACAGTCGCCTATTCTATTTAAAATAACAGAGCACATTGTTATGTTAATAAATATTAAATTTAGATAAATCAGAACTTAGTAGACACTAAGTGGTACATGGGAACCTCCATTGGACAGGCTTCCGCGACGACTGAGGAGGTAATTATTCTAAAATCACAAACAATAGATAAAGTCTGTATCTCCTATGCTGTATACTAGACACGGTTTACTGCGGTACTTGTAAAACAGTGCTGCGAACGTCCGTCAAAGAAAACGTCCCCGCTCAGAGGGAACGCAGACACCTGCATCATACCAAGATTTTTACTTCCTTTTATATATTGTAATCTTATTTGAATGAATAAATTACATATACTTGTGTCAATATTTATGCACAATATGTCATATTCGAGAATATATGTACAATAGCGTCTATGAGTTGTGATGTCTAGTCTAATACTTGTTTTTAATTTAATTTGTTTAATTGCTCTGTGTTCGAAGCATAAACTGTTTGAATACTCCCCGTGTTCCATTTCTCACTTACTATATTATCGCGGGGAAACGTATTGTTCAATAAGAGTGGTGTGTATCCATGGTAATGATTTATGTTTTACGACGCCATATCTAACTGATATTAACATGGCATGAAGTGTTTACTGTCATATAAAACAGGTGAGTTGCAATCGTGCAAGTCAAACTAGTCAAATCAGACCGCATGCCAAGATATGGGACAAGGTGCGCATACAAAACAAGTTTCCGGGAAATATTAATCTCAGTGTGAACATCGCTAATGTGGCATAAATATTGTTACGGTTGTCTATGGAGATTTTTGTTTTTTATTTGTTTTGTGTATCCATCCACACGCCAATCTAGCCGCGCACACGCTGATCAATTAATTGTCACATACACCGTAGAAACAATTTATTTTAATTGTAAACAATTTTGGAGAATACTGAGTGGGTAAATGGAATTAAAAATACTTGTATATCTCGAAGACAGTGGTTTGAGCTGTAGCAAATGTGTCACTGTGCCCAATAGGAATATTTTTATTCAAATAAATAATGTGCGAACTCTTGTGAACTCACCCTGTCTTCGGTCTCTTCTCCCACATTGGGCAACCCGACGGGAAAGTTTATAAGACTGAGTCGCCTCCGTCTTGTCGGACCACCCTTCCTATTTTGATTGTGTCCCTCCTTTCCCGCAAACGACCGACGTCGTCTCAATGTATGGCTCCGATTTTGTGTTGAGAGAGGTGGCTGGGATGTTTTTCTTCCACGTACTATGCTATTTCCGGAAAAGTTACAGTTCTTTCTGGGGCTTTCACGAAGTTCTAATCTTCCCAAACTTGATTTAACAATTTTAGCAGTTCCATCATGCGGCAGAACACGTTTCGTGCCAGGAGTCGAGATAAAGAGTGGCTTCTTGCAGGGAAAGCGAGAAGGATGTATTGCCAAACTGTAATTTGACGATCCGAAATTAGAGGGAAGGCTCATCTGCCGCAAGATATTGACGTTGAAGGAAGTACTTTTTCGGAGTGGTTTCAATTTTGGCAATATTGTCATATTGTTTTGAGAGACGGAGTTATGCTGTTTGAGTCCCTGGTTCATCTTCTCTTCGTCGTTTCTTGAAACGAAGCGTCCGCGTAATTTGCCGGGAATATTGGCGTTTAGCTGCATTATCCGAGTGAGTTAATTCAACCGAAAAAAAAGACGACGGCGATGAGGCGTTACTTCACCAAAAATACTGTCGGGTCAGAGCCACAAATGTAACTGTAGACAATGTAACTGGTCCTAACGCGATATCATATCTCACAACGTAACAGGTAGAACTTACTAGCTATATGACCGGCTCTTTTTTTTCAGCATAAGATAAAACCAGGCAAATCTCAAATACTTGGAAAAAACGTAGAACCAGCGACAGAAGATTGCTAGCATTCCTATTTTTTCTAGCAGAACGAAACCACCTTGTCGTTGACCATTTAAGAACACACACTCGACACCGTCCGTTACGAACAACAGAAATTATTTGTGGGGAATAAGGCGATATTTTTTATGCCCAAGGACGATTTTTAGTGCCAGCATTCCTTTCACTCTTTTTTTTAAAACGTGATTAACTCATTGTGAACTTCAGCCACATTTAACAGTTTTCAATAAAAAGAAAAAGTAGTAAAGTTTTATATTGTTCACGGACTGAAAGTGACCTCTGACGCGAAGGGTGTGCGTTAAAAGACCATTTACAGATGGTTTTAGGGTAGGACATTTTAAAATTTAGTTGAAATTTGGAGATTTAATGAATAACCTTCCAGGAAAATAAATCCAGCGGCAATTGACACAGAGCGGAAGTATGTATTTTTGTTGTTAAAAAATAAAAGACTGAAACTTAAATGCCATGTTCCAAGTATGAAGTCTGTTTGACTCTAACATCCCGCGTTGATCGCTTTATTTTGGTAGGCATGCGTGATATTTTCAAATACACGTGTCATCTACGTGGAACACGTGAAAGCATTGTATGTGCACGTGTCTTTGGTATTACGTAATATCCCGCAAGTTCAAGGTATAAGAACAAAGTTATGATAAGAAGCTCGGAAGGGTCTTAATATAGATGGATAATGTCATGGTACTTCATTTGAATGCCAAGTTCAAGCGTGCGTGTTGCGACACAAAACACACCACGTACGTTGCCAGGACGCGTTCGATACCGGTCCCATAGCGACGTATACAACGCGTGTAAAATACATTGTCTGTTTACACGAAATTCAAACTCACGCTCCGTGGCTTTCGGACACGCATTTCATAAGAGAGAACTGTGATGTCGTTGACCTTTTCTTGTCAACAGACTAACAAAATGTCGTGCCGCAGTCAATTATCTCCACGTAGCGCCGGGGGCAAGGGTTGTTGTTGAAATGTACTGCAATATCAGCGCGCATCTTAACTTACCGGGATCAAAGGTCAGTTAGACATTGAGTAAAAATAATCCCCGAACGCCAAAACGATCAAACCATAGTTTGAATTACTTCTGTTATTTACTGTAAATTTTACGACATACCGTAAAGTTTAACGACAGAATAAACGTAATTTCATAAATAGAATCATGATACAGTCAGTCAAGTCACATGAAGTAATTAAATGACGTCTCTAGCGTTCAAATTTACGATGAGTGTTTTTCTCATCTCTCCCATCTTTCTCAACCCTTGCTTAAAATGTCTGCACACCCCTCGTATAGTCTGTACTATATAGCGTAGTCTCTTGTTTTTAATATACCGTTTAACACGTGTTATCATCACGGATTTGTGTCATCAATTAGCACATAGTAATTACACCCGGATGTTGTGACGTAATACATTTAGCTTCAGAGATTGGCTACTGAAGTCACTGTGTACAGATTTGGGGTGTGGTCTTCGATCTTAATAAAAACAACATTTGCAGGCAATTTTCATAATGATGACATTTTGTGTAAGCAGGCATCTCACATGCGACACATATGGTCAGGTACTCCAAAAGTAACCATAGTATTGTTGACGTTCATAGGCAGAGACCATTGTCGTGATGGGTGCAAAGTATAGAGATTGGTCATCGGTGATTGGCGTATGCATATTGCTCTGAATAATATGCAAATGAGCTCGCCAAGAATACATTGGAAAACAGTAATTCTTGAAACTGTTGAGAACACGTCCCCGATTGTAGTATAAATTGGCATATTTTTAATTACCCCGAAAAGATTTATACGGAAAAATAACGGAAAATATCCATCGAAACATGTGATATTTATTGTGTTAATTAGGTTCGTGATATGCGCATATTCTAAGTAGGAACTCCGTCATCATACCGAAACAATAATCTGAGATGAATGGCGTGATAATAAATGGCGCGACAATAGGCGTGAATGACCCTGGCAATTATCATTGTATTTATCATCAAGGAAGTCAGCGGTGTGTGGATTTTTGGTGATTTAATCAGAAAGTTTGTGTGTAGATTCACCGTCCCTCAACACCTGAGGGACGGTGGTAGATTGTATGAATAAATCACTCTGTAAGCGTAGGGCACATGGACTGTGCGTAGGGGTACCGTTAAACGAACAAGTTATTCGACCATCGTCTGGGACATTATAACGGCTTACATCGATTCTGAGTTGGTGAAACCATGCGATTCGGACGATGATAGAACCGGAACAAATGCCATACTTGAGAAATTAGCTTCTAGTACATTTGCGAGATCCCAGCACACACATACACAACGCCACCACCGTTAGGAATTAACTGTTAGTATATTGACAATGGTGACAGCGCCACCACACGCGACAAAGTTCGGCGTAATCTTAATCCATTGTCGTATCCAATTATTGTATAGCCTGACAAGGTAGCGTGTGTTTCGCTCTCCGTGGTGCTCCAAACCCAACACAGTGGAGTCTGATGCCATTCGGCCGGCAAGGGTGCCACTCACGCCTACATTGTAACATGTCAGGCTAGTTATTGTATGAATCAATATTAATTATGAAATCTTTTCACGTACAGTGTTCGGATACCTGATATTTGAGTAAAAAAATCAAGAAAATGCCGAAATATTTGACACTGGAAAATTATGAGACTGCTCTGGAACATGATGCAATTATTTAGGTACGTTAAGGCGGGGACAAACAGTCGTTGAGGGCGTTCTCGACACATCAGACTAGTAATAACAGGTTAAAATCTACCAGACTACCTCCTGAATTCCACCTGCAAGACTGCATTTCAATAGATCGGGCAGTAACCCCCACCATAAGCGATCGATGTGACATTGTAATATTGAGTGAACAAGTACTGTTGACACTCATTGTCACGACCGAACTAAACCAAAGATTCACCTGCATTCAACTTAGTTTAAGTCTGCTACTTGACCCACAGTTCAATGTTCTTTTAACTGTCTAAAACACCTTCGATGTCACGTGACATCGCATTCCGATGATTGTTGGTCCGCCATTTAACAGTTTAAAGTACCAAATAACTGAGACGACATGAATGGCCGAGATGATCTGATTTCCTTTATTGTTACCTGGCTCAATGTGAGCTGGGGTCATTCAACAAATCAATAAGGTTGAGACTTGATATTTTCCCGGTAATGTTCAGAAATCACTATGGCTGCTATCGGACTGAATGCCTACTGATACATGGAATGCAAACCAATGGAAACACATAACTAAGAACGTGACCTCAATTATATCAAGTGGTGTTACCCAAGCCTTTGAACGAGAAAGCTAACTGTTTATTTTTCACATAGTGAAACAATTATTTGTATCCACAAATTGATGTATTAAGACTTGGACAGAAATGAAAGGTATATCTATTTGGTCCAAACACATTAAAAATATCATAGGAAAAAAAGCCACGACATAGAAATAGGTAAAATGCACCAACATTATGGTGGTGGTGGGGGGGGGGGTCAAGGCGATACAGGTTTAAATATTTTGGTTAGATACTTTGTGTTGATGACCAAATTACAATATGATTTACCATAAACTGAACAGTTTCTTTTGTAGCACATACAACGGTGGATGAAGAAGAAAAAAACAATAATACGCTGTGAACATGCATATTAGTGAATTGCACACTCAGTTGAATGGTACAAGCGTTTTCAATTCACGATAAATCGTAGTCCAATGAATCTCTATCAACATATACTATCAAGGACCAATACTAAATCTTCAGGCTTTCTTGACTTTTGATTTTGGCTTGTTTATGTTACAGTCGTCGTGCAGCGTGTGGTGTTAATTTAAGACGCGATGTGACGTCACGCGGAACACACGCCGAACTCGTCATGACGCTTTAAAATACATAAATTATAGTTTCACATACAAAAATTTATATGAAAATGGCGATCTCATCATATCTATCAATTTTATTTTATTTGGTAACTTATGGTAGAACAATCAGATTTTATCTGTGTCATAATAAACATCCAGCAAATGTAAGAAGAGTATTCGTTTGATGGAATTATCTAATACGCATGCGCACTGGTTATTTTGGCATGTATAATCAACAATCACTGCACATACGTATTAACGGTATTGATTCAGTTAACAGACAAAAATACCTGCGAAGAACCCCAATTAAATTTAAAACAATTACCAAAACGATTATAAAACTTTCTTCCAACAGCTTGATATCATCTGCCGTACGGAAAAGCCACCAACACAGGTGAAGAATCTCGTCTCAGGCTTTTGGGATTTGAAATTATATTAATTCCAAAACTCCTTGAAAATTATAATTGTCTTTAAACAATGAGATGATGAGACATAATAATGAAATACACGCCGAGCAATTAACGGACATTTTTATCCGCGGTTGAAGGAAAGGGAATGGATCCCAGGGACGTATGCAGAGTACGGGACGTTTATATTATCGCATTTTATTATACGAATGGAAATCTCTAAACCTAAAGATTGATTCGCGCTATCGTGATTGTTTCGCTGGAACTCTATGTCTAAATGACTTAAGTAACGTCGAAGATTCGAGAATATTATGACGTAATAAAGACATCGAACTACCGCAAATTCACTACAAGTAAGTGTAGAATGGCTTTTAATTCTTGAACTACATCAAACGCAAGACGCATACTCACGCGTAACGAGCACGCGTTATAAACGTACAATGAATCAATACAGAGTCTAAAAGAAGTGGCCGACCTCCTAGGCAGCTCTTTCAATTTCAGAAACGAGTTTTTGTTATTATTTCATTAAATATATCATGATAGAATGGACTAGAGTATAAATTAAATTAGCCTCGCTTTCAGATCCGAGTTTGCAGTCAGTGACGATAAAAGCAAATTAGTGCTAATGTACTCGTTCACTGTTGTCATGGTGACAACGCGGTGAATTCCGACGGCAGGTAGAGTAGATATTGGAAGACATTCTGTAACGTGTGTTATTAGCATGGCTAGCACGTGTCGGATTAAAACGTACATACAATAAGTTAACTTAGTATTGTGTCAGCATGTCTACACGCTGTCGTTATCTGGACAGTTGTGAGACACCTAGCACCAAAGATCTGCTTTGCGACTATTCAAAGAGAACGTATTTGATGGTGGCTGTTTTTGCTGCCTGGGGAAAACTTTGGAAGTAGCTGGCTACGCGGGACAATACTAGATCTCGATAATAACGACCAAAGGGTGACATGATACGAACCCCATTTTTGAGCTGAAAATAACTGCACGTTTAGATTTTTAGTGACTGAAATGCCAAATTTGAAAGCCTTCAGTTCCCAGTCCAAATTCAGATTTCAACAATGCCAAATGTTTTTTGTTTGTATCTAATTTCTTTAAAAGTTGGCAAACTTTCAAAGATTTTAAGAGTGTAACAATTCTAGACTAATACATTTTGACAATCATTTTAGTTTACAATACACGTGTTGGATATTTACACGATTGAGCTAAAAATGTCAAACATGTATATTAGTCTACTGTTGACCATACTTCAAACACGACGTGATGCGACGGCTGTGGCATTTTAACCGAATCCATCTCGTCAAATCGTTTAAATGTTCTCACATTTATTGGGACATATTTCCTGTTTGCTATTACAAGAGAGTGAATTCCATGACAATGTAGTCATCATAGAAGCTGTGGGCTTGTAAAGGCTACGTGACGTCATGAATATTCAAGTATTTGCTGTTTTTTTGTCTTTATTTTGTATCTAATATAAATTGTCGTTTAATTTTAAAAAATGAAATAGACATGTAATCAAATGTAATTAACACGCCTTGAATACATCGCATGGAACGTTTGGTACATCCACTGTAGTGTAATTACGTTTTGTAATTTAAATTTATTTACCAAGTATTTTAACCCATGTTTTTCCAATTGTCACGTGCGAGTAACTATGTTTAACGGGAACACTTGTATGACGATTACTTAAACTTATCGAGCAAATCATGACACATGAACTTGAAAACAATGAATAAATGAATGAATGAATAAATTACATTTTAATTAGCAGAGAATTACATTTTTATTAAATTATAATATGAATACATTCAAATTATTATTGCCTACATTTAGATCAATATTCTCGACGGACATGTTTGACCAAATAAAGTGTTTTTTTATTAATAGCATTACGGAAATTAACTTGGCTCGCACTATATACGTAGTTGCTAAGATATGTTAAATGACGTTTGTTAAGACTTCTAAATACAGTTATGGTTGCTGAATGTAATGGCATGGTTATTGAATTAAATTGCCGTCGTAATTCGTTACACACACTGTATAGTAGAGTAGGAGACATTTACTTGGTTTAATACTTCACTAGTAAAACTGTGTGATTATTTCTCGCATGATAATCCTGTTTTTGTTACTGGGGTATGAATGGTTCACACGTACGGTCACATTTTACGTTACACACGGTGGTTCGTCGTCAATTCTAGTAAAACCAACTAATCGTATTCAACTTGTTTTATTTTCGTTGATAGCTAAATGTACTAAATTAAAAACCTGTTAATATGCACAATTAACAGAAAAAAAAGATGTTTCCTTCTCAAACCAGTGATTTATAAGTTTTAGCTATCCAAACTAAAGAAAGTGTCTGAACTGTCTGAGCTTCCATTAGGTGTATCGTTTCAAATGTGTCAGTGACGATATGTGCTTCCTTATTTTGTCGCATCTTGATCGCATAAACCCATGATGAAAATACGGTGAATGTGACATTACATCTTAATTTCGATCGGTACCTCCATAAATATCCAAGCATTACTAGTATTACATCACTACTCTTCTAAACCCACGAGTTATCTCACGTTCCATCGACACCCGAGGAACCATGTGCGAGGATACATACTGAGAAATCAACAACCATGACAACTAGCTAACTACACTGAAATTGTTCGATATTCTGTGAAAAAAAAATCGTACACTTGATAGATAGTTATTCTGATTTGTCATACTAGATTTTAGATCTCCATGTTTCAGTTCATCATTCAACTACATGTACATGGTGTACAGGTCTATGATATTATGTAACAAATTCATCGATTATATTAAATGAATACCACGTTTTGAGACGCCAAGCCTGAGTGACACACTAATAATATTCGTGGACGCAGTTTGTCTTTGACATTGTATCCAGGACACTGAAGGACAGGAAATGGTTGGCTAAGTTATATCAGTCAGCAATTATATTGCTTGCGAAACGAGGTGCATTGTATAAATTAAAGAGTGCAGGTCGTCGTGCTGCGTCCTGTTCGATATGGGACTCATAGCGACGTATACAACGCGGGTAAAATACATTGTTTATTTACATGAAATTTGAACGTGCTACGCGACGACCACTGCCCTTTAAACGCTAGTACTTTGTTGGATACAGTACACTTTTTTGAACATTAATAGTTTAAATCTAGTACATAAACCCTTGCACTTTGATAAGTTATGCTATCTACGACGTGGTGTCGGTGTCAGCGACGTCACAGACAATACACCCTGTCAATAGACCACTAAAGTCGCTGATCCACGTAATGAGTGACGTAAACTTTATCGGATATCTCATTCAAAACAACAACTCCTTACGTGACTTCGCTACAGTTAGTCTATTTAAGTCGATTATTGCCATGGTAACACTAACGAGCGTGATGGCATATCAACATGGCGGCAATCCATGCTACAATGTCTGTAAATATCTTCTGTAGTCAATTCACCCGATTTGTTTGGATGGAAATTTATCCGCAGTTGGAATGCGCGTACCTACTTTTTTCGTAACTACGGTATTGCACACAAGTATATGTAAACAACACGCCGTAAACAACACACAGTTAAAGTTTAATGGATGTGCGTGTGTCGTGGATGTTATGACCAAATAAATACATACCAGAAGAACGTGTAAACAGGCACTATGACGTCACAACATCAACCCTTTTAAGTTTCAAACCGGTTTGAAAACAATATACTTTTAAGAGATGAGTGATAACTACCTCAACAATAATTGTTTATTCAATAATGACCAAGGTAACCGAAGAAATGTTTTGTTTTTGTTCCTCGGTTTTCGTCACGGTTAGTTTTTGTTTTGTGCGATAATGGTACGGCGAACTGCTACTAGAGTACCCACGTGTAGTGATCAACCACAATGTAATTCCAATCCAGTGGAAAGACCTTGGCCTCGTTTAGCAATTAGCATTAACATTAAACAAGACATATAGAAGGGAAGATATATCGACTAACTATTACATGTTGTGAACAATCGTACAATCAGCTGGGAACAATTATAACAGCGACAATTATTTACATTCAGACAGATTAGTTCCACTCTAACTAACGCTCCGGTCACCACTGTCATTTTACAAGTCTGGGCGCGTTACTTAATATCAATTTGTCTGGTCTTCCAGACATTTAAACATAGCCCTGCATGTTTCATGTACTTTTACTCTGACACGATCAGTTAAGAGTTAATTAAAAGTAAAAACTTGATGACAAAGATGGAATTCCGAGGAGCATACGCACATGGTGGGACTCTCGTTATTTATATCACACTCAGGCAACGACCCCGCCTCGCCAGATAAATCATACACTCACACACCTAGCGTGCTACAGTGCTATTTCGGTAGCGTATATAATTATAAAAAACAACACATCACTCGTCCTATTGTGTTAGACGCTCCGAAGAAGAAATACATTTAAGATAGAGACCGTACAAAGATATGAAGACAGTAACACACAGATAATTTATTTGTTTGGCCTTATACTAAAACCACCCACAAAAAGAGAAACGTTTAACCCAAATTCCGACAAGACGTATTTCCTTTTCTCTCTCACAGTTATATCGGACTGTTAGAAGCCGACTGTCCATCGCAATCTATAAATCAAAGCTTACGATGACAGCAGCACATTGGAAGAGTGGCGACACACACACATCGCTCCAGGAGTCTTAACCCCGAAGACACGATGTCAGAAAACGATGACCATTTCGCAATTATTGTAGAGCTCCCCCGGGGCGAAAAGATTATTGAAGCTCGACCGTCAATACAATATGCAGTAATTAGCAATTATCCGCTATAGCGTCCGCTCTCCAAACTCGGGTCCATCACTCAGACAAATGCGTGAGAACTTCGTGAAGTTTGCAAATTTCTTTTCTACCTTCACGAAATTATCTCATTTGTTTCTGCCAATTACTGTTCATGCAGATAACAGATGACGAGTATTGAATATAAAGTTCGCCTTCGCCTCGTGTTGAAATAGTATAGCAATTCGAAAATCTGAATTGGTAGCAAAAGTGATTGTGGTTTGGATTATGTTGATGTCAATGACCTTGACCATATGAACAATTTGATGGAACACAAAGGTGTCGGCATGACAATACGTGTGTAATATTACAATAACAGAGTTTGAATTGTGAATAGAAATAAAGTGTTCCACACCCTTCTCTACAAAGAAGATGCTCATTTCAGAGCTTACAACAGTATCCGAAGACGCGCTGGCTATTATATTTAATACACGCAAAGTATGCCAAGTTTTCGAATTCTGTCAGTACAACGCACATCCCACGATGTATACGTGCGGTTCAACACGAATGTCATTTAGATATACAGTTCATCTGTTCCGCTATAGAACGCAGAGCGACTGTGTCTAAGTTATGTGTATCTTAACAAATTTTAAAGTAGAAATACCACATTATTTCCTCCTCGTGGCAAAAAACAAAACGGGACGAAGCGATTATCGCCAGTCTTGATCATGAACTTACCGGATCCGCTTTCAGTCCTCTGATCATTGATTTCTTCTTTTCCTGTCGCATCTCATCTTTCGTGGGTGCCTTCAAGTGAGCGAATCCTTTATTTCGTAAAAGCGAAATCCATTTAGTTTGTATTTGGGTTTGCGGCACTGCTTCATTTCTGCCATGGTCGTTTACGCCACCGTGATTCCCGCCTGTCGGCACGAAGCGGGAGGCTGATAGCCGACGATGTCGGAGCCGTGTGGACCTTTTAATTACGAATGAAATGAAATACAGTCGATAAATATTGAAGTTAGGTTCACCTTAAAATTCAAGTTCAATATGTATCTTATGAGGCTCGTATTGACGCTGACAACAGGGGTGCATTAGAACTACAATCGCTTTCATTCATGATTCACGTATACCTCACACAGGCTTACGCTTGTACTTTCAAATTGTCATTGTTGTTTTTGTTGCTATATGCTGTCCAAACAGGTTCGTAAACACTAGGATGCGCTGTGAACGGAGTTGGGCATTTTTATGTCAGCATACTAATTATACGTCACAGTGTTTAGTGGTTAAAAAACAGTAGGCGAAAATTACCTTTCTGTTCTATTAATTAATTTTTACTGTTATATATAATTATTTTTGTACAAAATATTATTCCGCAGTTAATTTGGACATAATTAACTAATACCGGTTAATTAACTAGTTAGTTCCCACTGCCATTATGTAACGTCATGAAACAATATCATGAACGCAGTACCCGTTCGTTCATAGTTGAGTGTGTTCATCGTACTCCGCGATGGTAGTGGGCAATTAAAAGTGGGGAATGGACCCATTTATATGGTTGTGTCATTACAAACACCGTTACAACCGCGCTTCAACATTAAAACTGTGCCTCGTTTGTATATAGGGGACCAATTTAAACACCCCAAGTACCTCTTTAACTTTGAGAGTTTCATTGAAAATACCACTAGCGTTTTGAACGGTTAGTTTTCGTGGACAAGTCGGTAATAAACTATTCTGTGTTAGATTACAGGCTAAACGGTTTCAGTCAACAACAACAAAACACCGCAAAACAAATCGTATTTTTTTTATTTCTCACCTCATTCCGGATCGCCATCGCGACAGGACTTGAATCGCTTGTACAGCCTTGGTGTTTTGATTCGTGTTTGTACTCCCCGTGCCGCTCGGGACACTGGACGCGAATGTCTTGGTAGCCATCATCGTGAGTGAGACGACATATATAATGCACCAACGTACGAACGCTGTGCTCAATTGAACGCGTACCACAATCGGATAAAAAGAAACTCGTTTCAATGGGATGTCAGGTGAACTATACGACAATGGCAAGAAGAGGCGTGATTTGCGATCAACACAACGGGGAAACACGGTAATTTAGGTCCGTGATCCGCACCTCTCTCCCTCATATTACAAAATAAAATCTGCGTTGTTTCACAGCCGAGCGGACTCCGAACTAATGCCGACTTATTTAGGATTCCCGAGCATTGCCTCGATTTGAAATCATTCAAGTTGTTATTATTTCTTTAGTCGGCTACGTACCATCCCTTAGCTCCCCAGCTGGAATGCTACCATGTCTGCACCGCGACGTTGCACGCGAGAATCGTCCGGTCCCGTCCAACTGTTACGTATTAGCAAACCCGAATGGCCTGACAATGACGTCATAATAGAGACCGATTCGACATTCTTTCCAAATTTAGAAGAGGAAAAAAAAGTTAAATCAGTGAACAACTGAACGCGAGTCGAATTTGCATACTATATGTAGATTGACAATTCTGTTGAGCGTCCCGAGCAACAGGTAATTTGCGTGTGTACGATAAGTATTCAGTCTCACTAATTCACGATGTTTGATGAGAAAATAATGAAATATTACCAGGTTGCGAGGCCGTTAACTAGTATATAATGAAGACAAAACCCAGGTTGGGGTAAATGCATTTATAGAAAAAAATGGAGTGGTAAATCGGGACCCTCCTCTCCCTTTTAAAAAAATCGTCTGACTTAAATTCGCTCTGCACAATTGTAATGTATCAATGTAGTATACGCAAAGGAATAACAAAAAGGAATAAAGAGGTGAATGCGGTTAACAGTGACGTCATATGTGGACTGTACATATTAAACCGCCGGCTATGGCAACGAAGAGCGCCAATCACTTACGTACTTCCGGGTTTCACCCCTCTACTTTAACGGTGAAATATAATAGATGATATAAACATAACACTTTACTAAACCAAACTGAGATGGATATATTTTGATAGTAAGGGATTTATACTATACGATGACGCGTACCACTGCGGAACCTGACACGGGTTCTGAGACACATAGTTTGTTGTATTTCAGTGAACTTGAATTTGAACATCGAAATAAATCATAATTTAAGAATTCCACCCCGGTGACAACATAAATTTATGATGGCGCGGTGTCAAGGCGACCGTGCAATGAGAGGTGGCCGCGTAATAGCTACTCAGACAGTCGTTAAACGCATCGTATATGGCATTAAAACGAATCGCTAATTTGTAACTCGGCTGAGCAATTTTCGTGCAACCCAGGAAGCATGTCCGTCTCTCTATGCATGCCGGTATCATGCTCTCTCCGAGGTGGTGCCCATGCGTGCATTAAATTACATACGGGTAACTACATTAGTCGTGGTGATCGGTACAATAACATCACACGTGTGATTTCGTTCGGTTGACTTACGTGTCCATTCTGCAATCTGAACTGTGCATTTTCCTGTGTTAGTTTTGACAACTTGGCGAGGGTCTGTATCCACAGCTTACCCCGTCGCAAAACACCATAACAAAGTCAGCGTGATGATCGTTCGACTGGAAGACCCCAATTGAAATAAAGCATTGTCTATTTCAATTGTTGGCAAATTCTGAAGCCACCGTGGAAGGCTTTCAAGCCTTTGAGCCGTTGTCACGGTGATGGCGCCCACTTTAAAGGCCCACCGGGATTGTTTAACAAAAAGATGAGACTATCTTGGAGTCCAGAAGCAAAGAATGACAATTAGAGAAAAGAGGATTTGTATTGAAGGCCGCTCTAGCGAAGCACAATACACGTTGACGAGTATGACGATTCTTAAAGGGTAATTTAAACAGTCAATGGCAGACGCTTGAATGCGTAGATAAATACATATTACAATGCTTTAAGTTTGAAATCAACGTAGGTATAGTTCCTTTTGCAAGACACTTCGGACACCCTTTTCAGAGTGACAAATTGCGATACAATATTGAATTCTCAATCTGTTATTGAAATAGTTTCCAAACAAAGTTGTATCGCCGTTAACCAAGTACTAGGGCGTACTTCTTGAACTTTATTTAAGTAAATTTTCGTCGGTTATAACACACGCAATACTCAATATTACTGCTTTAGTGA
Source organism: Saccoglossus kowalevskii (assembly GCF_978046115.1). NCBI lineage: Eukaryota > Metazoa > Hemichordata > Enteropneusta > Harrimaniidae > Saccoglossus > Saccoglossus kowalevskii. Next base: position 19,948,180 of record NC_140644.1, on the reverse strand, counting down.
TTACGGAATAATTTGAAGATCGGTACAAATCCTATCCAATGGCAGGATTAAAACTACAAACGATGCAGTGGCGCGCTAACAATACATAATGACACCATCAATACATAATAGCCCTAATCCCCCCAGTTGGTTGGCCTTCGTGCCACCCCTACCTCATAAGACAACAAGGGGTGACAGTGCGTGATATAGTTAGATGCGGTGTCCTTTCCACTCACTGTAATTGTGATTCTGCCAAGAATAGGCATCGAGGTCTCACCTTGTAAACCTCGGTACGTGTCGTGTTTAATGAAAGCGCCTTATTACATGGATGGAAAGTAAAAGCAACATTCGGTGTTGGTTTTACAAATAACCTCGATGCTTACGTATACTATTCGGCTATTGTTGTCTTTGGAATCAAAGTGAAGGACAATGTATTGGGAAAAGGCCCTGTCGTGCGTGACGAACTCTGAAGACACGCTGACCCCTCTAGGCACGTGTATTGTGTGAATCGCATCGCATTGGGTATCACCGTAGACAATCAATCAGAAATTGTTTTATTGGGACTTAACACAGTTAAAGTCATGATTTCACCCAGCGGGTCCAATTATACTGACAATCCGGGCCATTCCTTGATAGAGATGTTAAACTTGGTGCATCGATGTCAGGTTCAGTTATGTGAAGCGGGAATCCATCGTGGGTTTGTTTTGTTGGTTTCGCGCTAGGAGTACTACGTTGACAATAACTCTATTATACTTGTATGCAACTTTCAATTCTATACCTTTCTCTGTGGGATCTTTATTAAACCATCGTAGGTCCTGAATGGCTTTCCGTAATTATAACAGTTGTAAAAGTGTTGTAAAATGATGAAAGTAATATGACATCTCAATGAACGGAGATGATTTCGCAATTATCGGTTTTCACAAAAAATTGAAGCATCTGCCATAGTACATATAATCTCCGAAAAAGTTCCAAACTTGTCGCCTTTTGTGTCGTACTACGTGAGTAGTACCGTCTTATCATTTCGGAGAAGAACCCGAAAATATACTGGTTTTGACTGAATGGAAGACATTTAAACAAAACATAGAACACTATATGTCTTACCATCTAATCAAAATCCGTCAGAGAAAGTTCGAAAATCGGCACCTCCTGTATCGCAAGAAATGTAAAACACGTGACCAGGCTTATATTTGTTTTAAGAAGAGCTCGAAACGCAACAATACATTAAGGTCGAAACATTGCCCATTATGAGCTATTGAGGGCGATATATAAAGTTGGCCATTCGCTCTGTAAATACTATTACCTACAAATAGGTATGGTACACAACTCATATCAACATAGTTGATCAGATAAATGCTCCAAGAAAGAAAAAAAAACTAAAACAAATCGCTACTATGCTGTAACAAACGTAATATCCACCCCCGAATTAAATTCCCATCAGTGGGCGAGTCGGGAATCGAATGTTCCATCAATAGTAATTACGTACTAGTAATTAACAAACATGCCATCCATCAAGGTGTAGGAATGACCATAAACACATTGGACAAATAAATGATTAAAAATGATCGGTGCATACTGAACAATCGTATCAACTCGACTCTCTCCGTCCATGATACACTTTCCGACTGCTTACATGCTTGTTAAAGGGCGGTGGTCGTCGCGCCGCGTCCTGTTCGATATGGAACTCATAGCGACGTATACAAGGCCTGTAAAATACATTGTTTATTTACATGAAATTCGAGCACGGGCTGCGCTACGACCACCGCGCTTTAATTACATCGCCACTGAATCGAATTATACAAACCCAAAACGAAAGTTCGAATAAGATTGGTGCACACTTCGTGACCCTGACCTAACTCAAAAACGTAACGTAACCCAGTAAACGCAAATGCGATCAATATTTTCCCGAATTTTGTGTTGTAAAATACGTAGACTCATAGATGGCGCTGTTCATAAAGTCAGAAACAGGGCGGGTAAACAGGGGCATTATTTCTGAAGGTTGTGAGTGACGTCTTTCACTTGAAAAACAAAGTAACAAATAAAAGTATCCTGCATATAGATTCCGGCCAGCAAGATCACTATAAGAGGATTACCGTTATACCAATGCACTGGCTTGCAATAGAGTGCACGTGGCGGTCATTTTGATCAGAATGCGTTGACGTCACAATAACGGGATAACAGGTCCGTTATTGTATTCATATGATACTTACACGTGATTTACGCTGCACGTTGGGTTTCTCGGGGTGACGATATTTATCTTGCCACTAAAGCCCCCTGGTGTCGGTTATTAGCATCAAGGGTCGCGCGGCCGTTAGTGTGGGAATATTCACCGAGTTACCAATAAAACATCATACCGCGACGTTGGACAGAATAACTCTACTGATAGGTGCGAGTGTTTTCTCTTTGGTGTCCCTGTCGCTATCGACGTCCAGCAAGTTTACGAATTTTGCGCCAATGCTATAATTTTGTTGTCTGCTTCAAAGTTGTTCTGTGGTCTGCATTATAGGCGGATTCGCTGATAGGTTTGTTCTCCTGAAGAAAAAAAAACATGGCAGTGGCAAGACCAGTAACTACACTCGCACTTCCAGCTCACTTTGAAGAAACCAAAACGAAGATCGCTAGGAAACAAGTTCACTCTAGTCCAAGGCCGGTGATCAATCTGGAGCGACTGACCATTCCCGACCATGGAATTTATCATGTTCGTAGGAGTCCGCTGCCGTCGCCATGTTCGCCGAGAAGCCCCACGATTACACTTCCCAATATCCACCTGAAAACTAGTGATATAGGATGGATGGCTCGAACCGGTGGCAAAATGACTTTCAAGTAGGTTATCTTTTTTTAGGTTTGTTTTATAAATGTAAAGTCTTGTTGACACATTCACGTCTCAATGTTTTCGCCAAATATGCTGTATGAGAGAAAACGAGGCAAAAAGGTGACTTCATTCGTAAAATTAGAAAAAAAAAATCACGGCAATTGCAAGAAAGAAGAAGAAAAATAATGCGCATCACCGCACCATCATTGAGATCACATGACCTTTTGTTCATTATCTTTTGAACGATAACTGCGAGTTTGAATGTCCTAGTTCGAACGCACTTGATTTGGCGGCGGTCCCAATGAGTCGTTCTCGATCAAAACTTCAACTCGAGAAAAACGCGAAAAACAGTTTTGTTTAATAAAACACTGTAGATTTGCTGCATTATTATAAATATACACTAAAAATGGCCAAACATATTAACCACTGATATCATAGAACTCATAAAGAGTGTCACATAATGAATAATTTCAAGCTCGAGCTTGAAAAATGAAGAAAACTGCTGGCATTTGAGTCCGTACTCCAGGAACGTTCGGGTTTTCCATTGTTATGCAAACGAACAACGTGGGATAATCCTCTGACAAACATTACTGTCCCACTGTACACGCTGACAGTTTACAAACAAGCTAATCCTTCAAGTGTCTCTGATAAGACATCTAATAAAACGGTTTTCATGGTGAAACAAAATGGCCGATGTTTGAAAAAAAAATGCTGTGTCAGAGTGCGACACTGAGTGGCAGATTTTTCTTTGCCTCGTCTGTCAACACTTTCTTTCTTTTCTTCGCCATTGCGTTAGAAAAAAATGTATTAGTAAAATAGAATATTGACTTGGAAAATAAAACGATTTAAAAGAAAGTTGTGCAAAGTTACAGTACTCCTTTCGCACAACCTCCCGCCCGCTTTCGCTTTCCAATCACCTTTTTCTCTCGCTTTTGCGACCGCCTGTTGAATTCGACCGGACAATTTCCGCTTTAAATTCGACCGCGCAAACCCCGAAATATCACCGCCCACCTGCTCGCTCGCGCGCATTTAAAATTCGGACTAACAGAATAATTTCCGAGGTTCACATTGTCTTATAATTGTCTTTCTGGTTTTTATAGATGTTGAACAGCTGACAAAAGTTCAAATACTTTTTGTTTTAACTATATATAATTATATGCACGCAACCTGACCCTTTGACCTCGATTTGGCTTGGACTGAATATTTTATTTTAAACAATATTCTGACGTGAAATAGAAAATGTATTTCAACACAAGTACGACAGGGTTGTCTGGGGTTTCTTTCCTGATTGTTGAGTCTTCGCAATGTGTTTTGTATAATTATTGTTGTTTTCCCCCGATGCTGAAGGACCGTAAAGCTAAATGGCAGTTACATGCATGGGCTGAGTGAAAGAAAATATTTCTAAGCCTAAAATAAAACCTAATATTACACCTCTTTGTGTATTTGTTAATTTTACATATGTTTGCCATGACAATATGTTTGTAAATATCTAGAAAAATCTCGTCTTTCGTTGATAATTTCGATTGTTTGTTTGGAATGTCGATCCCCGTTGGTTTCTCCATACTGAGTTCTTAGGAAGGGCGTCGATCAACACCGTGACAATCAGCCGAGAGAAGACAAACATTGACCGTAATTCATGGAGATCATGTCCGTAATTTGTGGGCTGAAACCCCAAATAATTAATCAAGTATTATTATTTTAATATATATTTTATTTTACATCGCAAAACTAAACCATGCCCAAAACAGAGCTAGAGTTGTTCGCGGTGAAACAACCGCATTGAAGACGATGCAGCTTCAGCTAGCCATTTCTTACCTTGAAATAAAAAAAATAAAAATTCGAAGAGCATCGGGGAAAATATTAATAATCATCCTTATCAATCGCTTGCTTTATTTTATTCGCATCCATGAAATTCACGATTTTTTTTACATTTGTTGGCAACTTCCGCGCTAAAAATGATTGAAAATGTGGGTGTGGTTATTTTGCAAAGTCCTGTTGATAATACGGACAAATATGGTTCTGTGACCCAGTTCGTGCTCCGATCAGGTGACTCTCAGCCAATCAATGATGTTGTAACAAAGCATATTTGACGCTAATTGAAGGGTCGTCGTACAATCCAATCACCGGCGTCGATTCACATAGTTGGTTGTGCTGTGGCAGGCTTCAAAATTATTCGCTGAAAAACATATATTTTGACAAACTGATGGAATTTGACCTTAGTTCAAAAAGAAAATACTAGGCTAAGATACATTAGAGCTCACGCGAATCAGTTTTCTCTGCAAGTTGTGAAATAAAGTAAACCAGAGTAGCGTCGATGATTTTCAGCCCTTGAAGGACTTTGAATTGTTCATCGACTGGCCACCAAATAGTTATGGCTATAACTAAATTTGACACGTTTTTCATTTAAGCCCAATAAATTATTCATACATGTCAAGCTCTGTTCGATTTTTTCAGGGCATGTGGCCGTTTTTAGTCGAAAATATTTTGTGTGGGAACACTTTTGCGGTACGTATACGGTATAGACCGAGCTCATTCAATGATCGTGACTTAATTTTAAAAATTGAATGTCAAATTTTACCAGACGTGGACCGATGTGGATTCGATATCGTTATTTTTGGAATTAATCACTAACATTTCCTCGTTTCTCTGCTCTGTCAAAAGGAGTTACCTAGGCTTTTTTTCACGTAACTGTCTCATTAAAATAAAAATAAAAATATTACATCTAGAACAAGCACCCAAAACACGTAACAAGAAGTCCCAGTTCAGTTGCTTTCACCATACAAGTGTAATACAGCTATTAGATTTGAAGTGTCGTTCAGAATGTAATAATAGTTAATACTAGTTGTATGTTCACACTTTACTATCCAAACCACCATTTCGACCACCCATGTGCCAGTTTTCAGTGTTTGGGCGAGCGGTCAATGTTTTCAATGAGCGAGCGAGCGAAAAAAAAAACGCGATTAAAATGCGGTCGGTTTCCGGTCGGACAAGACCGCGTGGTCGGAAATTAAGCGATAAGCGGTCGATGTAAAAGCGGAAGGTTGGGCGAAAAAAGTACTGTAAGACCATGTTTCTCCGACGAAGTCTCGACTGACAATAATGGTGACAATGGACGTTAGATAAACACGCATTGTTTGCAACTGGAAGCTTATCACCCGTTATATCAGAATCGTCAACAACAGAGTATACAGATAAGATGTTATCATTTAATTCCTTCCAAAGATAAACACTATGCAAATATCCACGAAACGGCAGTTGTAGTCTTTTCTGCTAGTGTTTTAAAACACTAATCTGAGCAACGTTATTTCGCAATTTCGATCTTTTGTAAACCTGGGGTGATGTATCAAGGTCTAAAGTAACCGTTTTATCAATTTTTGAAAAATCAAGAAAAAAGTGAAAATTTCCCTTCTCGCTACCTTAAGGCAGGAAAGCCGCCGAAATATTGTAAACAATTTAAATGTTTTTTATTTACTGTTTCGGGCCGATGGTCATGATCCTATTCTGATGAAATTACATATTTGAGGCAGTTTGAACCGAATTCATATGTCGCACTAATGATCACATATACGCAGTGCATTGTGGGAGATAACCTTTTATTTAATAGAAAACTACCTGAGTAGTATCACCCCGGAAACTCAAATTACATGTCATTTTTTTTAATGATTTCAAAGTCATTTTAGATTTCATATCAGTATCTCATGAGTGTCACCGAGCAAAATTGAGATATGAATAAATAATCTCACCATAGAAACAGGTGTAAAAATAACAATTTTGACCATTTTCCATGATATTTTGAAATTTTGTTTCATTTTCGGTATTCTGGTGCATGGTGGTTTAATATTGAAAGTAGGGCGAACGTGACGTATAAGCTGCAATCTGGGTTCGAACTTTCTAAAGCGCACAATATCGTAAATGTATACTGCTATTGAATAGCTTGGTACCGCGGACGTGTCACCGAATGAAGTATTCCGTGTTGTTTCTGAAAACAATAATTCTCGAAAATCATAATTATACGTTGGGGGAAAACCTAATCAAAAATGTTTTGCAAATTGAAAAATTGTATTTTCGTGTTTTATTGTACTCTGGAAGGGGTATGAATCTGGAGTTATTATATACACTTATGTCGCCCCTGCCAATTTCGGGACTTCGAGCACCACCGCCAATCACAAACAACTGGTTGTGGTTGTTTCCTCCCTCCAGTACGCAATAATTAGTGTATTTTTCTATGATAAAAATAGAAGTTGTTTGTCGCATAGTACGACTGGACTGCATTTATCATGCACGTATCAAACCTTCCCCAAATAGCATATCCTATAAAACTGTGTAGTGTTCGAAAATTACCATCAACTCCAATAACTGCATGCGACACAGAAGGACAGTGTGTGACAATAACATTCCACGACAACGTCTCCAACAAACACCGCAAAAGATTACTACACTGTTACAAACGTCATATCAATAGAAGATTTACTTTTCTGTACGTGACCTCTCAATAGTTCTTGGTTCCACATTCATAGACTCCCGGCGCTTTCATACCCGAGCACACATGATTTATCGTTACACCGTTGCTACGGGCTACGAACTGAGTCAAGCAATCGACATATTCCAATCTACAGGACGAACTTGATTTTCGTCATGATATTGGACATAGTCTATCTATCACGTAAGCAATCGTATTCATTACATCCCACTGAACTCATTCATGCCCCTCCTTCATTTCACTCAATGTGCGATTAGATGTATCCTCCATGCCATGCAGCCGTGTGAAAAGGGGCGTATAGCAATTTGTATTGAACATTAAAGTAGAAAGAAACAATATAGCCCATCCCATGGCTAAGTTATTCGTGGCCAATGAAGGAGAAAGGATGCCCACGAAATACGGACTGTGCTTCTACTTTATTTTTAGTGGAAACCAGATGACAGCCTCGGGCATATAAAAGAAAAAAGGGGTTTATTTCTCTCAAATCTTTGAGAGTGAAAATAGCATTTAACACCAAGAGCTTTGACAATGTGGCGCTAATAGGGTCAAGTATCCGTGGCTTTGGGCGAAGTAAACTTCCACTGACCAAAGAAAAAGTTGTTCCAGATTGTAAGGTACTCATCACTATTATTAGGACATTTACAATTCAGCCCCGTACTCAATGCCAAAAAGTGTGTGTCTGCTTTGTGACAGTTTTTTTTTTTTTAAATAATGGTTCTACGTCATACATTTTGTCTAAAATTGGAAGGAATTAATTCTACATCTTGAATGGAAGGATGGATGGTCAAGGTTATCTTTTCACACAATTTGGGGGATACATTTTAACGAAAATGAAAATCACAGACAAAATTCTACATGGGGGGATGGGGGTTAATTCTTTATAATCCGGAAAATGGGGACTCTCAATTTTACAAAATGTTGAAAAGGGGGAGGGGTGTCTTTACTCCGGAGCCTACATGCATACCTCTGCGGCCGGGAAGTCACAGTAGCATTCAACTTACGTGTCATTCAACATTTGAAACAGTAATCGTCCCACGTAATAAGTGAAACTTTCCATTAAGTACGTAACCATGGAAACGAAGGACATATATTGGAATAGAATGGAATGGAACGAATATTAATTCAAGTTTGTATATAATTCCTGCTTGGCTAGATCTTTTATTCTATCAAGGAGGATGGTACAGTCGCTAATACTAATACGCTAACAAGGCTAAATAGCACGCACGGATGTGCCAGTGTACAAGACACTACGAGTAATACACCACTGCCATAAATTGCGCCCTCTGGCGACGAAGCGCTTCTGTTATGTCGAGGTCGATCAAATCGATAACTGTGCTTGGTTATGTATTATATATTTCGAATATATTAATATCTCCCAAAGATATATTCCTCACTGATGAACGACTACTAACAGATCAAAAAGATACCAAAGCTTTGAATGGAATTCAATTTATGCTTTTATGGATCGATTACGAACATCAAACAATACACTTGTGTGTGCCTTGCTCAATAGTGATGTGAAATGGAAGTCTACCTTAGTGCAGCATTGGACAAAAGTAGTCTACTGAGTTTAGTATAGTTTTCAAATCTGTATGGTTTGTCATTTTATTTTATTACATATTTGTTTGTATCTTTTTCTTTATATATGGACTATGTCTGAAATAAAACCATAATAATAATAATAATAATTTCAACCATTTACGTCATTGAATGGCTTTGTCACTAGAGGGCGCGATTTATAGGAAATATGCTACGTGTCATCAAAGAATCTGAGTCCCACTAAAGGCGCACGTATAGACAGATATCTCAACATTTGATGGTGCATGTATTTGCCCATCTTCGCCAGCCAAGGAACGTATGTTTCGGGTTACCCCTCCAAACTAACCCTTGGGAGATTGAACCAGTAAAGTGTGTATTTATTAGGCGCCCTTAACGACAAGTAGGGGAGATGCGACAAAAATAAACAGCCAATCAGCTATTTTGTATCAAAATACAGTAGAACGGTTTGTTGCAACGAGGACAGGAAGTAGCAAATTACGAACATTGTGCAACAGTTCAACTGTTGAATGATTAGTCGACTAGAGTTTCTGAGATTTTCTTTCAGACTCAGAGTTGACAGTTTCATTACTTTGTTAAAACATGGTTAAAATATTTAAAATATTTACATGTTAAAATATTTATCACGTTGTCATAAAAAAATTGTGGAAAACTGAGTGAAAAAATGCAGCGCCAGTTTTTGGGGGTTTGGCAGACAACCTAAACACACTCTACGCGCCTTCTTACTAAATGAATTTTGAAGTAACCGCGCTACACGTCGCCATTTCCGACATTTTGTTCTTTATCTCACCGCGCAATGTTACACATAGTCTGATCATGATTGGGCGCCTTTACAACATTCGCATCCAATCAAACTTGGTCATTTGTTTTAACGTAAAATACCCGGGCTGATCCCGCACTGGTTGGTGAAGTCGGCAATGAGTCGACACCAACAAACCGTGCGATTCGGACGATGGTATTTGCCAAGGGATAGTATCCTAAATTTTTTCTAAGTGTGAATGCAACTTTAATTTTCTTTAGTCACGCGATGGCAAGATGCATATTCAATTCAGTCTGAACGCCAACTGTTGTCTTCTTTTATAAAATAAAGCTCCTTTACTTTTTTTTTTATTATTTCTCAAGAGTTATGATAAATTTTAGCTGACTGACTGGCAATTATGACCATTTGGGCTAAAATTAATCAGCAAATTATAGAAAAATACAAAATTTTGCACCAAAATCTTAGCGCTCAAAAAATGATACCAATATAATGTTCGAGATTACGCTTACCATGCATGTTGCGTATACTTTTACAAGGTATCATAGTATACGGACTATTTTAAGACAATGGTCTAGACCAATCCAGTCAAAATCTAGCTTTTAGAATACGATGGTCTAGGACTGTCTAGATATTATACCGTTACTTCTTGCAATCGCGCACCCTTATACCATCGTGCCGGGATTAGTGACTTCGACTTGGACATGCGCTGTACGATTACACACAGTTGTGCTCATTGTAGCATACTTCGATTCTAACACATGGGGCGCTCCAACTATATAAATGTTTTCGTCCATATTGAGTCTTTCAAATTGCGCAATCGCAGCAAATTTGCTCTGTATGTATGGTGTCAACCGACTGTACAAAAGTGTTTTAACGAGGCGCAGGAATGGGAGTCGTAGGTATAGACCCCCACAGGTGACCTATGACCACTACGTAGGCCACGAGTCATCATGCTAGTGTATTGCCATTTCACGATACAATAATGGAAGTCTTAGCTGCTACTGAAACTTGTGGGTAAGGACAACAACCGTGTTACGTGACATATCGACCCGTTTAGGAATTCCCCAACGTGAAACTGAATATAACGAGTCTTTGTTTTTCCCGTTGATATATTCACCGTGTTTACATCGCTGAAATTTGAAATCGATACCAAGTTGCTGGCAACAATCCAGTGTAAAACAGCGATTAATATCATCGGAGAAACTAATACCCCCTACGTATGATTAACAGCGTTTTCTTTCTTTTTGTTGTCCACCAGGAGGAATATCCACACTGGTCTCTTCGATGTTAAACCGAGATCGGGGAGGAAAAAACCTGGGATATTAAGAACCAGGCATTCAGAAAGATCGTTCGCTGGAAGTCAAGCCACTGACGCCGAGGAGGAAGAAATGACGGTGAGTTTAAAATGATTGTAGCTTAAGCCACTGTAACCAAGACATAATTATTACCTATCTCATTATGAAAGTCGTCTTGAAGTATAACAATCGTGAAATCATGTTTGTTTTTCTGTCTTCCAATATGGGATATCATTGACGTAACAGTGTATTTAAAAAAAAAATCACCGAATCGGACACCTGCTTGCACGTGATAGAAACACAGCGACAGAATTTGAAATCGATCGGTCACCCTACTTGCTACCACAATATATACTGCGACAAATGCGCGTGTCAATTATATTTAACCGTGATCTTTTTTAGTTTTGTTCAGATTTCGTGAGCTCGAAATTTGACATCTTATGTGGTGTGCTGTAATGACGACCTCATGTTTTATTTCCTGTTTTCTTATCTCTGGTTTCGAAGGCAACGTGGTCTGGTCACAATGATCATATGATGTTTATTACTGTCCATTGTACACTGTGTTGCTTACAATTGACAATAAATACGTCAGCCTTGTTTTTGATTACAGGACGTAAAACAATAATCGCGAAAACACCGCCGAATAATGCCCTCAGCCAGGCACACTTCCCCGATCTTGTAATATTTTTTTATAGTTACAGTAATAGAATTGTAATGTAATGCTGGAACTATTGTAAACTAGAAAAGACGACCCCGACAACCCAAGGACGATACAGTGTAACGGTTTCTTTGTAAGCAAAGCGTTATATTGGAGTTTACGAGTTTGGTTTATCCATAACAAGTGTTGTCAAATGTTGGTTAGTATATCTAAACACAGTGCTATTGAAGCCGTAACGAGACGGGGTGACCCAGAAAAAATACTCCCAGCGCGAGGTTGTATTATGCTCATATTTCCACGGCTCGACCCTTGATGAAAAAAGTTACCTAATTCCTGGCTTTCTTCGACAAATTAAATGATACAACGACATACCGCACACAAAGTACGGCCAATAACATCGATGACAGGAGACTGAAATATCAGACCAGAAAGCCAGGTTGTAAAATGTGACAGAGCGTGACTATTACGTACGTCGTCTGAAATGAACTATACACAATGGGGTTTTGATGACGACAACACAAAGTGAATATTTAGGCAACTTCTCTTCGTATTCCAGGGCGACCGCTAATCAAACCCCACAGAAAACTCATTAATATATGATTATTTTCATTCCATGACGTCACAGTGAATGCATTGGTCGTCTCGTTCATCAACTTACAAAGTAGTGTGTGGGAATAGGGTATAACAGTTAAGCCGAAAACGACATAGACTAGCTCCAACTTCGGAGTTAATTTCAGGCTCCAGAGATATCGAGAGATATCTATTCTAACCTGAATGTATATAAATGCTTAACCTGTGGTTGGCGTGTCCGCCTCGCACTAGAGATGGTAATATCCAAAGTTTCATAGTCTTTGGCGTGGGTCCCATTCGACGTATACAATGAGCGTAAATTACACGATTCACACAAAATGTGAATAAATAAATAAATATTATAAAATTAAAAGCTATTTCTTGCGAAAAACGAACGTTTTTTTTCTTGCTTTACTTGGCATTATTATTTTAAAAGGCGGGAGTCGTTGCGCCACACATGCGCGAGATATAAACAAACTGAAAGATGGTGACTTTGACTGTTGCGCAGATCAACGAGTACAAACTGAGACGTTACCAAGCTTTAATTGGGGAATTTTTAGGTGATTGGAAGGTATCGAAGGAGTCACCGGTGGTATTCAGTGTAAGTCGCGCCCAGGTCAAACCTCATACTTGTGATTTCCATTTGAAGAGGGCATTGGATCGTGGGAAAATCAATGTTTATCAACACAAATGTCTCACATGCGCAGCGCGACGACCACCGCACTTTAAACAAAAAGTTCAGCAACGAGCATGAACTGGATTCATATTTTACTCATTACGCGAATCAATCTAACAACAGAGTGATTTCTTTGAAAGATGGAATGCGTTTAGGGAAAACGGATACTATTAATTTACGATTAATTTACTATTAATGGGAGGGTATCCGGGTTCAATGACTGGTCACGCGTCGCAAATTCTAATCTGAGTGTATTTCATGGCGATGGGTTCGTCTTAAATCATATTTCTTTTATAGCAACCTTTGTGTTTGATGTTGTTATTTATCTTTCTAGCCGTATGTGAGATTTCGCCGAGCAGCCCGAGTAATCCGTCTCCTGTGCACGGCATGCCTTGCCTATATGAAGTAAGTATTGTCGGTCACGTGATGCAACGGACACATTCAATTGCAAGTTAACGCCTTCTTGATCCAAAACACAGTCCCTCTATCACGGGACTGTGATCCTAATAAATAAATCCTATACTTGATCCCTAAAGGTCGTACATCCTGGCACCTTCTGTGGGGATTGTTGACATATGACAGCAATATCCCTCAATATTATACCTATTTTTGTTATGTTAAAATGTTTTTGTGCTTGCTTACATTGGGGGAGGGGGAGGTTAAATGATGCATTTGTATTGACAGTGAATCTGCACACCCAGAAAATACCAGGACGTATGACCTTCTGGGGGAGGGGCATGCTGACAATAATTTCGTCATAATTTCTGCTGGGAGGCTGGATTCAGATAAAACAGAAAATGAAAGCAAAATGTTACAAAAATTACCAAATCACACTCTTCCAATTTCTAACCTGCTACCCACAGCTGATATAATGGTCTAAACCATGGGTCACGTGTCTTTTGAGTTCTGCTCTATTGGCCCGCGACTTTAGTTCAATGTTATGCATTGTAGGACTAGATCATGATAATAAAACGATTTGGGTCACAGAAAGAGGTATATCTTTTTCTATAAAATGTCTGAAAAGAGCATCTATTTTTCCCATTTCCCATTTTGGCTGTCTGGAAAAGGGGTCTAGGGGAGCTGGAGACACATCTCTATATTTTTCAGGGCCCCATTTTTAGTTCATATAAAACGGTTTTTGAAATCTGCGACTGCCTAAGAACACGTTACTATGAGCTATACGACAAAATTAGCATCATGACTCGATGTTTGTCGTAAGTATTTGTTTTTTCAACATTCAAGATCCGCATCAGCTAGCGCCATTCAAGGAAGTTGGTTGGAGGTTGTGGAACAGACATTGCAGGCCGCGGAAAATGAAGCAAAGAAATCAGGAACTGACACTAAACATACGAAAGCCACCATCGTCAGCGCCGCACACCCTGACTTGACCTTTGACCCCACCGATTATCTCAGATTCACGAAACGAGAGGTAAGTTAACGCGCGCCATTCGCGAGTATATTTATATAAATTTACTTTAGCAGTGCCTGACGAGTGAATATGACATTTCCTACAAAAACATCTTTCAAATACTTGTAGTCTTTCGTGTTATTATCATAAAAAGTGCGCCCGCAACGATCGAAAACTGGAAATGTGCGTTGTTTACTTAGCGATTTTTTGGAAGAGATGGAATGTTACGAAGAAAAACAAAGAGATGCGGAAATTATTAATTATTGCAGTATTCAGAGTCGCTTGCATACCACGTATACACTCCAGACACAGCTGGGGACAGTGGCGGCGGCATGGGGGCTCATACGGGTCGCCCCCTCGAAAAAAAAAATCGCCCCTCCAAAATTAGGCTGAACCCTTTTGTGTTAGCAAAATTTGCCCCTCAAAATGCAGGAAATAGCGTTCCAGAGGATATAGATTTCAAATTTGTTAAGGGGGAGCATGACCTCGGACCCCCTAGTAAAGTCGCGCCTTCGGCGCAAGGTTGGTGAGCAGATCTTGCCCCATGACAAATTTCGTGCCGCCACCTCTGAGGAAAAGCAGACACATCGGAAGAAAAATATTTAAAAAAAAGTAGCACATGTAGTGGAAATTTCAGCGCCTCGTAACCTAGTGTTACCGATACTGGCCTCAGATTTGTATTACTAGTTTGAGTACTGGCATATCATGTATGACGTAACAACACCCACAAACATCGTGATACTAGACTAGTCTCGCCGTCAAAAGGTCGGGATAACAAAGGATGGTTAGATTTCACAAAATAGTCGGGAGTTACTATACTGAGAAAAAGACATGGAGTCGAGGCTCTTGCTGCATAATATCGTGATGGCATTCATACTTCCGTGTCGGTGAAAATAATCCGTCAACTCAACATAACGCGACTCTCATGGATGTTAATGAATGTTACACATTACGTAACGATGTGTTACATTCTTTGTATCGGGGGAATAATTAAAGGAACATGGATGTGGTGCGATGTACGCCGTAAGTTTAGAAATGTCACCATCATCATGTAGAGCAGGATCATACAAACCTGATTTCACTTTATACACTGTGTAGTTTCAATCTTACCTGGAGTTGTGGGCCGTAATAAATTCCCGAAGATTCCTTGTGAAATCTGGCCGCAAACTTTCCTTCGTGATTTGGTATACTCGGGAACAAGGTCTCTGGGCGTTGAATCGGCAACGACATTTTCACGATATTACTAGTATACGATAGGACGCCCGCACTGGGTCAGATTTGGAAGTGTCCGATCTGTTTTCACAGTGAAAGGATGAAAAGGATTAAACATAATCATCACCTCGTGATGCTGACAATGACTAGATATATACGAAGTATATATAGCGCAAAAATACACTAAAACAAAAACAAAAAGATAATAATTTCTGTCGCTCGGCGTTGTGTTTCCCGGGTCCTGGGCGACGTATACAACGCGTGTAAAAAATTGAACGCGACCTGCGTTGACGAAGGTGTCGATTTAAAAAACACTGCAGAAATGCTGTCCCATGCGCGTTGTCGTTTGCAAATGTGGCAGCTTAGTTCTTAATTTGTCAACCGTTAGTAACAGACGCAGAGCAGCATGAAACCATACACGCTATGTAAGCGGCTCCACATGCAAATCAAAATGTCCATTTCGACTACGATGAGTGGTTTTCAATTTGTTGATGAGCGTAGGTCTAATACTCATCCCAGTGATAAAATGAAGGATTCTTTCAATATACACGCACGATATGTTACCATAATATACATAACACTTTATATACGCAGTCTAATGCAATTTCCGAGAGAAAAAAAACACCAACCACAAGCGTGAATCGCAAAATCACTCATTGCGCCAACGCTTGAGGATTACACGTACATTTTTTTTACAGGACAGCATCCCTGGAAAAATCAAGGAATATCTGAGACTACCAGTGAGCGAACGAACGCCTGAAATCGTCCAAAATGTAAGTTCTGAATGGAAAAAAATGCGTTTTCCAATTTACACCGTGACATAATTGCGTAATTAGCTACCGAGTATATTATATATTTATGTATACGTGTATATGTATATCTATACTCAATATTTACCTATGATTATACCTACCTGATGCTCTCTTCGAAGTTAAATGTTCGTATAGTACATACGCTCTCTGGCGCATTTCTCGGTACTTCTAGTATTATCGTTTATCAACATAAACGCATGGCCCCAACGAACGAGGCATTTTCCACCTGAGCGAACATTGACTAACTCATTTGCTTCCTTTTGCCTTTGGATACGTATTCTAATCTCCAGTGATCGACGAGTTCAGTCCTGTTTTTTGTCACAAACACCCGAGTAGTTGCTAGGTTACCGAGTGTGTTTGCGATACGATTCAATGCTAGTATCGAGAGCCAAGAACATATCAAAATAGATTCAGTTGAGTCAGTTTGATATTAATATTGGAATATACAAATAACCACAAAATCTGTGTTATTCAATCAAACTCTGCTTTTAGTATACAAAAGATGGCGTTCGCTAGTACACAAAAAGACGAATGAGACGACAACTCATCAGGTTGAGTTCTCGGCGAGGATGACATATCCCCGCGGAGGAAGCTATTAAGAGTGTATTACTAGCACTTAGAATCACGCTGTGCTCTGAAACACAGGTTAGCCAACCCAACTGTAATTTAGCCAGATATCTATCAGTGCCAAGTGGTGCCATGGCAACTGAGATCAGTCGTTTTCTTGTTAGTGTTACTAATGCCCACTTAGTCACTAGTTTGTCTCCCTAAATTCTGATGCCCAAATTTACGTCACATAATTTTTTTCTATGTACTGGTATACGTGTCGGATGTTCATGTTATTATTCGTAGCATAAATATATTACAAAAAAATACAGAATATTAATAATTAATAATAGTTTGAATACACGCAGTACCCATGCTATTGACACACTATTATGATTTTGACATGTTTTAAAAAAAAATGCATCATAATTTGACGTAAATTAACCATATTTTAACTTAATATCTAAGATAAACATTATCGCTTTGCAATATCCTTAAATCGTAACCATAGTGATTTGATATTGATATTGATAAAAAATACAGTCACTATAACAATATCATGATTGTAACGCTCACGGTGTTTATTCAGTCATTTGACGAATGTGATATTTGAGCATCGCCATTGGATAATTGTTCAAATCAGAAAAAAAAGGAAGTGCATTTATATATACAAATATCGTGAGTGTACTTGTAAGAATTTGTTGACAAAGTGCACTGGGCGTCACCCGTTCGTACTCGGTACAACTAATCGGTTATTTTAAATGAAATGACAGTGTACTACTTCGTAATGACGAACTTTGGACGACCAGGCGAAATTGTAGAGCCTGAAATTAGATGAACTTCCGTGTGTTGTAAATTGCAATTTGTTCGAAAACTCCGACAAAACGAGATTGAATAGTTGCGAGGAATGGCAATGGAGTACTAATTGAGTCTTCTGTAAAGTGCACGTGAGGGCGGTGAACTGGACACAAAGTCCAATTTACGGATGGTTTGCACAGTTTACAATGAAACAAGGGACGATATTTTTCGCACAATCGCGTCGACGTTTCCAATGGCAAAACAACAATTTAAACTAAATAATATGCATCCTAATTTAAATTAACGGACTTAAGACAATACTACTACGAACCATGATGACTGTAGTTTCAACTTAGTCTAATATCTTTACCGATTATATCGTCCATCTATCAATTCACCGTTGGCATGGAAATAACGCACTTGGCACTCGCCTTGTCAGAAACAATTTGTTTTCCCGTTAATGAACAATTCGTTAGCTGAAGCTAATAGGTTGGGTTCGATTAGAGACAATGAGTCAATACAACTCGTTACATTCTATTGGTACCCGAGGCAGTTAGTGTCGATGAGTCACGCACATGAAGACAGACTCCAATATGACGTAGTTATGACGCAGCATGTTTTAAGCGTCGCGCAGTTGGGAAAGGTGAATATGAACCAAGAACTACAAGAAGTTGACTGGTCCTGTTTTTGTTGTCTTTTTCCCCAGATTGTACGAACAATGCTACACTTTGAGGAGTTCGCCAAGTATCCACCGGACATCCAAACACATCTTTGTGAGCATGCGTGGTGGGACAGGTAAGCTATCCAAACACATATATGTGAGCATGCGTGGCGGGACAGGTAAGCGATCCAGACACAACTATGTTAGCATGCGTGGTGGGACAGGTAAGCTATTCAAACACATATATGTTAGCATGCGTGGTGGGACAGGTAAGCTATCCAAACACATATATGTTAGCATGCGTGGTGGGACAGGTAAGCGATCCAAACACATATATGTGAGCATGCGTGGTGGGACAGGTAAGCGATCCAGACAGAACTATGTGAGCATGCGTGGCGGGACAGGTAAGCGATCCAGACACAACTATGTTAGCATGCGTGGTGGGACAGGTAAGCGATCCAGACACAACTATGTGAGCATGCGTGGCGGGACAGGTAAGCTATCCAGACACAACTATGTTAGCATGCGTTGTGGGACAGGTAAGCGATCCAGACAGAACTATGTTAGCATGCATGGTGGGACAGGTAAGCTATCCAGACACAACTATGTGAGCATGCGTGGTGGGACAGGTAAGCTATCCAAACACATATATGTGAGCATGCGTGGCGGGACAGGTAAGTGATCCAGACAGAACTATGTTAGCATGCGTGGTGGGACAGGTAAGCTATCCAGACACAACTATGTGAGCATGCGTGGTGGGACAGGTAAGCGATCCACACACAACTATGTTAGCATGCGTGGTGGGACAGGTAAGCTATCCAGACACAACTATGTGAGCATGCGTGGTGGGACAGGTAAGCGATCCAGACACAACTATGTTAGCATGCGTGGTGGGACAGGTAAGCTATCCAAACACAACTATGTTAGCATGCGTGGTGGGACAGGTAAGCTATCCAAACACATATATGTTAGCATGCGTGGTGGGACAGGTAAGCGATCCAAACACATATATGTGAGCATGCGTGGCGGGACAGGTAAGCTATCCAGACACAACTATGTTAGCATGCGTGGTGGGACAGGTAAGCTATCCAAACACAACTATGTTAGTATGCGTGGTGGGACAGGTAAGCTATCCAAACACATATATGTTAGCATGCGTGGTGGGACAGGTAAGCTATCCAGACACAACTATGTGAGCATGCGTGGTGGGACAGGTAAGCTATCCAAATACAACTATGTTAGCATGCGTGGTGGGACAGGTAAGCTATCCAAACACATATATGTTAGCATGCGTGGTGGGACAGGTAAGCGATCCAAACACATATATGTGAGCATGCGTGGTGGGACAGGTAAGCTATCCAGACACAACTATGTTAGCATGCGTGGTGGGACAGGTAAGCTATCCAAACACAACTATGTTAGCATGCGTGGTGGGACAGGTAAGCTATCCAAACACATATATGTTAGCATGCGTGGTGGGACAGGTAAGCTATCCAGACACAACTATGTGAGCATGCGTGGTGGGACAGGTAAGCTATCCAAACACAACTATGTTAGCATGCGTGGTGGGACAGGTAAGCTATCCAAACACATATATGTTAGCATGCGTGGTGGGACAGGTAAGCGATCCAAACACATATATGTGAGCATGCGTGGCGGGACAGATAAGCTATCCAGACACAACTATGTTAGCATGCGTGGTGGGACAGGTAAGCTATCCAAACACAACTATGTTAGCATGCGTGGTGGGACAGGTAAGCTATCCAAACACATATATGTTAGCATGCGTGGTGGGACAGGTAAGCTATCCAGACACAACTATGTGAGCATGCGTGGTGGGACAGGTAAGCTATCCAAACACATATATGTTAGCATGCGTGGTGGGACAGGTAAGCGATCCAGACACAACTATGTGAGCATGCGTGGTGGGACAGGTAAGCGATCCAGACACAACTATGTTAGCATGCGTGGTGGGACAGGTAAGCTATCCAAACACATATATGTTAGCATGCGTGGTGGGACAGGTAAGCGATCCAAACACATATATGTGAGCATGCGTGGCGGGACAGGTAAGCTATCCAGACACAACTATATTAGCATGCGTGGTGGGACAGGTAAGCTATCCAAACACAACTATGTTAGCATGCGTGGTGGGACAGGTAAGCTATCCAAACACATATATGTTAGCATGCGTGGTGGGACAGGTAAGCTATCCAGACACAACTATGTGAGCATGCGTGGTGGGACAGGTAAGCGATCCAGACAGAACTATGTTAGCATGCGTGGTGGGACAGGTAAGCTATCCAGACACAACTATGTGAGCATGCGTGGCGGGACAGGTAAGCGATCCAGACACAACTATGTTAGCATGCGTGGTGGGACAGGTAAGCGATCCAGACAGAACTATGTTAGCATGCGTGGTGGGACAGGTAAGCTATCCAGACACAACTATGTGAGCATGCGTGGTGGGACAGGTAAGCTATCCAAACACATATATGTGAGCATGCGTAGTGGGACAGGTAAGCTATCCAGACACTATGTGAGCATGCGTGGTGGGACAGGTAATCGATCCAGACACAACTATGTTAGAATGCGTGGTGGGACAGGTAAGCGATCCAGACACAACTATGTGAGCATGCGTGGTGGGACAGGTAAGCGATCCAGACACAACTATGTTAGCATGCGTGGTGGGACAGGTAAGCGATCCAGACACAACTATGTGAGCATGCGTGGTGGGACAGGTAAGCTATCCAGACACAACTATGTTAGCATGCGTGGTGGGACAGGTAAGCGATCCAGACACAACTATGTTAGCATGCGTGGTGGGACAGGTAAGCTATCCAGACACAACTATGTGAGCATGCGTGGTGGGACAGGCATGCTATCCAGACACTATGTGAGTAAGCGTGGTTGCACAGTTAAGCTATCCAGACACAACTATGTTAGCATGCGTGGGTGAGACAGGTACGTGTCAGAAGGCATGTGTCCTGTGTGAATGCCTTTTTGGTCGGAAGATGGTATCAACATAACACACGCAGTGTTGTTTTAATATATCGTGCGTATCTGTTTCAGGTTTGGCAGGAACCGGGTCATTTGCCGGGAAGGACAGAAACCAGAAGGCCTTTACATTGTACTTACTGGAAAACGTATGTGAAATTACTTCGATGTTGATTTCAATAATTCGAATATCTGGCGATTTTTTCAATAAGACCTCTAGCCCCTCTAGCGGCGAATCCTATGTTTTGTAATATTAATTACCAAACTTAAGATTGCTTCATGAACTGCACCCATCTTCGTTAAATATGACAAACTACATTTGGTTAAATTATATACTCATGTAATGATGCATTATTTAAATCCACAGTCACAGAGAATACTAAGATTGGTCAGACATTTATTTTAAATAAAGGAGACAAATTCGGGGTAAGTTATCAAACATGCTCCAACCTTGAGTTGGCGTGAACTGCTTAGCTTCGTATCTGAGTCACTGATACCTGCTCGCCTTTGACCATGATACCACACACGTCTTGTCGCATTGTTATAACGAAAGTTTTCTGGCGTACAGGAAACCGATATGATAAGTGGGAGTGTTAGACGAAGCACGGTGATGACGAAGGGTGACGTAGAACTGTTTTGCGTACATGGACAGGTAAGTGACCGCGTACTTAGCTCTCAAAGCACGTCTTGCGATCGTGTATAAACCATATCGCAATTCCAAAGTATAGTGTATTGTGGGATACTTTTCGCGGGTTGCACGAGAATACGCGCTTTGTGATTGGCGGAGTTGTGTTTGATTCAATCAAAAACTGTCCCACAATTCTCTATGATTAGAAATCGCGAAATGATCTACGTCGATTACACACCGTGGTTGAAATTAAAAGCAAACACAGTAAACGCTGCTAGACAGATACAGAGTAGGTGGTATCAGGCGTTCCGGCCAGTGAATCTTCATATGAGGTGCATGCATCTGACGCACGTCTGTATTGAGTAATAATCAAATACTACAATTATAAATTTCCACTTTCTATATATATAATATTTAGGCATTCATGAACCATCTTGGACGTGTTTCAATATCGCAGTCAAACTGTTTTGTGATAATCATAATCTAAAAGACCCCCCTCCAAAAAAAATTAAATAAATAATAATAGTTGAATCCAACACCAGAGGGCTCCCATACCACCCGGTGATTTCTAGACCTGTGTGCTACACCATACCACACACATATTAGTTAGGCGATGTGGTTAGATGATATGGGCGAGTTGAAATCATCAGCTGAGCGCTGTGATTAGGTAAGGGGTACGATGTGTAGTCATCAGCTGCGCACTATGAATTGATGAGAGGAACGAGGTGAAGTCATCAGCAATTACAATACAACTTGATTCTTATTTTCAGGACTATGAAGAAATCTTCGACACAAAGGTAGCTATGACGTCAGACGCATGTTTGGATTACCTCAGGTAAGGGTTCATACCACGTGACACAAAAACGATTGAAATCGGCCGTGTTGTATATAGTTTAGTGGTACAGACTATTTCCATGACGTATTTCACAGTATAACATATTCGAATCTACTATAAACATCATCAATCACTAAACTTATCCAACTATTTATTTAAAATCTCTCAAAACCATTTTCTACCGTCCTCAAGAAAATATATTTCCTACTGCTATTATTTTGAGAGAATTATGCTCGAAGCTCTTTAGTTTTTAGTAGAAGTATATTTTTCACGACGTACCTGCTTCTGAAGTCCACTGGTGTACACTAACTTTCAACTATGACGTATTTAATTCACAGTGAGTTTGACGTGTTTAAAGCGTGGCCAGGATTGAGTAAATTAGCCGATTCACCGCCCACAATATGGGGATCTCAAAACTACAGGTATGCTTAAAGTCTTTCATTAGCCATTCGCTATCCTCGGGCGAACATCCGGGCATTTTCACCGCCTGGCAACCATCACGGTGAAAACAAAGGCCGAACACTCCCAGGAACTGTACTTTGGGATGGTTGTCGAGACTCTACTGAACATGTGCAACATATGTAAATTCGGTTGCTCGGGATTACTTCAAAGTTGAGTTAGTGCTGATTTCTCGACGATGGTGGTCATCGCGCCGCGTCTTGTTCAACATGGGACTCATAGCGACGTACACAACGCGTGTAAAATATATTGTTTATTTACATAAAATTCGAACATGCGCTGCGCGACGACCACCGCCCTTTAACCTTTTTCACCGGCTCTTCGACTGGCGTTCTACTACTTAGAGTCGACTTACGGGATGGTTGTATTTTTATTTCAAAGAAACCAAAAGATTTTCTGAATTTCAACAACTCACGAATTATTGTTGCGAATTGAGTTTTACCGATCATGTAATAATATTTTCTTCTTATGTAGGTCAGGTCAGGTCATAGTTCAGGATAGTCGATCGAATGAATGGATATATATAATCAAATCGGTGAGTGATGGATTTACTAATAGTCAAACAAATAAAACAAATGTGCACATTATTTATATTCTTCACCTACTTTTTAGTTGGCAGGATCATAGTCTTGTCTGTTTTTTTTTTATTATTATACTTTTCACTGTAATTGTTTATCTGTTTAAAATTTTGCTTTGTGTAGATTTGTTTGTAAATTTACTAGCCGGGTTCTAATGGTCATCATCTAAAGTCTACGCATTTATACGGTGGTCATTTTAAAATTACAAATTAAACAAAAATGGCCCACAAATATTCAAAGGGACGCATAATTACCGTCATCGCGAATATGTGGCAGTTTAATGTTAACGTGCTAATAAATATATTAAAGCAAAAAAAATATTTTAGGCGCATGTTGGGGGCGCTATAATGGCCATTTTCGCTTCGCTTCGCAGGGAAAATGTGACGTGTTGAAGAAGCTGGTGTCCAATGTCTGCTGCATTGATCAAAGCAGAGTGCTGTACCACAATTACAAGAAAGCACAGGGCGCCTCACAGATACAACAGAAACATGACGAAAACACCATCATATTCAATGGAGGAAACAGTAAGTACAAATACGAAGTAATAACCAAATATTAAAATCAACCAAAATATATATAAAAATAATATAATAACCCGAGAAGCTCGAAATAATATAACCAGCGGAGACTCTCTAGTTGTAATGATGCATTACACCCGGGCCCGACGTGACTGTATAACAGAGTTAAACGCATATCCAAATATTCCCCCAATATTGTATTATTACAGTATTGGAATATTTTGTAGGAAAAAAAGCTCTGTTTGGCCGAGTTTTATCGGGCAACAGCTGACATTTGCAAAGCAAAAAGATTCCGCGGATAACGTAGCATCGGTTCGACGCGGCTATATAATGAAACGTTTCAGTTTCGTTGACAGCTTAAAGCGTGGCAGTCGTCGCGCTGCGCATGTGCGACACTTGTGTTGATAAATATTGATTTTCTCACAATCCAATGCATTCTTCTAATAGAAATCCGTGACAAGTATGAGGCTTTACCTGGGCGCGACTTGCACTGATTACCGCCGATGACTCCTTTGATACCTTCCAACCACCTGAAAAATACCTGATTAAAACTTGGTAATGTCTCGGTTTGTACTGTTGAACAGTCAAAGTCGCCATCTTTGTTTATATGAGGCCTATATATCTGGCGTATGTGTGGCGCGACGGCTACAGCGCTTTAATACCATCCATGTATATAATTTATCAAAACTGAACTCACTATTTAATCAAAATCCTTCTTGTATACATGCAGATTCGTTTATAGCAATGTCAAAAAAGAAGACGGGAACACATCATATGACCGTCCCAAGCGAATCGAGTTCACGGGTGTCATCGGATGTGCACGGGGAAAGACGAAAGAAACAGAGACAAAGTGACTCAGCTATAAAGGTTTGTGAGGGCGCTATATACCATGATACTAGTAGTATAATTGTAGATTTTACACCAGTATATGCTCTACTGTAATATTGTACGTGTATTATGCTGTAGGTTCCTCGTAGAATGTCGCAAACTTACGGCACCAATGGTTGTCTACGTCGAGGAAGCGATGCCCAACTACCGCACTGCGTGAAACTCTCCGAATTGACGGCCGGAGATTGTTTTGTAAGTATCGCCCTCTAGTGCCTCAAAAATTGATGTCTTTGTTTTCATAAACTAATTTTGTCTACCGCAATGCAGTGTGCGTAACTTTCCGAACTAATGGCTTACAGCTGCTGTGTAAGTCGCGTCCTCTATTTACTCAACAATTGTTGTTGCTCAATTGACAGGAGATCATTTTTGTAGGTAGCGCCCTCCAGCGACTGAATAGTAGCTGCTTTTGTTTTTATATAAATGTTTTTTGTGCAAGTTGAAATTATTTCACTTCGGAGGTTATTTAACATTTAATAGTTTTAACACACAATCTAATATATCTAATCATTTTAAATGTTTTCACAGGGTTTGTACACAGTAATTCCTGGTGTTATTGATGCAGGTGTCAGTTTGGTAAGATTTTTCATTTCATTAAATTTGTAAAAGTTACAGTTTGTCTGGTAACTGCAAACATTAGTAGCACTATAGACTGCAGTGGCATATACCCAATCTCTTAGTAACAGTATTTTGGCATAGACTTGTGATGTCGTCTCATCTGTAGGTAAGCCGGGGTGCCGAAGCTATCCGGATTAACAAAGCCTTCTTCCTTAAGTTTGCAGATAAGCCATTATTTACACAGATTGAAATGAGAGTAAGTTTACATTATGGTTTTTAACACTATAGACGTTATCATTCATATTTTTAAGGTTTTTGTTGTGTTGTTACCACGTCAGCAGTATCCCTTTTCAACTAATGCAACAAGTTAAATAAATATGACGTGGACGATGAAATCATACTTCATAACTTTAGCGACATCTATGAGCAGTTGCTTGTTAATAAGGAGAAAGCAACAATAGGCACTGTGCTGATTCATTTAAAGATCTGATTTTTTTAGAGAACATGTGTCTATATTCTCTTCAC
This sequence comes from Saccoglossus kowalevskii, assembly GCF_978046115.1. Classification (NCBI taxonomy): domain Eukaryota; kingdom Metazoa; phylum Hemichordata; class Enteropneusta; family Harrimaniidae; genus Saccoglossus; species Saccoglossus kowalevskii. The sequence goes on along the minus strand of NC_140644.1, from coordinate 19,921,976 downwards.
ACCAGGCATAGATTGTAGTTTACTGGTTACTAGTAGTCCATGTTTTGTGTCAATTTGAAATAGTTAGCGCAAACCGTATTAGCAAAATTTTGTCGACTGCAATGTGTAAGTGAGTGTATTGTGTCTGGCATTTTTTTGTGTTTGAATGAAAGCAACACTAAGTTCAGCATAACTTACAATTCCATGCTCATATTCATATGTCATATCAACCAAGAAACATATTTGTATAATGCATCACAGCCCACTATCAAATCATCACATGTTTCTTATTCAATGTTGCAGTATGAGCCGTATCCATGCCAAGACAGAGTGTTGGAAGAGCTTGACGTCACCAGCCAATGGGAGGAATACAAACAAATGGAATTCAAAAACACTTTAGAAAAATTGAAAAAGAAATGATGCATTCATTTGAACTTTCAGCAGCTGCCAAACTTAGAACTTGACTTCAACAATCATTCTAACAGAGAAAGACCTGAACTGTTACCATCATTAGGTCCTCGAATATATTTTATGAATAGATATTTCCCTTTAAAGGCATGTACATCATACACAAGTAGTAGCAAAGTTAAAAGAGCTTGCATGTAAACATTAGTATGTGTATATGAGGATATTGACTGCTATGCTCATACATTTTGTTGTACCCATCGTTTCACTGCAGTGTTTAAATTGCATCAGCTCTGCACTATTTTTAACAAAGATAAATATACATTATACCCATGTTTTATGAAATAATGTTAATAGTTTTTGCAAGGTACCTGTGTAACGGATACCAAGCTTCTACCATGGTCTGGAAATTCTGCTAAAATACACCTCCAAGGTTATTCGGAAACCGAAATGTTGATTGGCTGACAAATATAGCATGTCGCAAATTTGAATATTTTTTTTGGTAATTTTGTTTGTGTGCCAGGCGACATTTCCAGACATTGAATGTCACTGTTGTCTCTCCTGACATTGTTTTTTATATGTGCAAATTGCAAGTGCTAGTGCTGACACATAGTGCATTTTTGCCACAAAAGTCATATTCATGTTTGGGACTACATGACAGGATTCTGTGGCCATCTCTCTATCAAATAACAATTTTAATGCGCTATCCTGGCATCAACAAGGCTCGGTCGAACACAAGCACCTGCAGACCTTAACCAAGGTTCCCTCAAAGTCGCATTCGCTAGTGAATGAATCTCGGCCAGTGGAATTGGTCTTATCATTGAGTCTGTGGGCACACTCATCCAGGGTAGGGGTCGACCCTTTGATGTTCAGCCTAAGATAGGATTTGAACTTGGGTCTACCGGCCATGAGTCTGATGCGACCAGCACTCGACTACCAGTGACCAAATTTGAATATACTAATTGATTTTCCAATTAGAGGACAATTTCTTTTTCAGTTTCAGAAGTAGCTAACTCTTTGATATATTGGGATGAGATGGTACCCCTACACAAGGTGGTAGAAAATCAGAGTAATGGTAGACCTACTTTAATAGAAAACTTGTTTTACTATTAAACATTTACTTTTAATATTTCAGTCAGTGGAGCACATAACAAGAAATCAACAAACAAATAATGTGTGAGGTGCAAGTTTCCAAGTGACTCATAAGATGGTGTGAAATAAATACACTTTTTATTTGGATTTATGCAGATCATACAAGTTCACAATGAAGTTGTTCTGAACTGATCACTTCAGCAACAGTTTCTTTCTTCATAGGTTTGTGTGTTTTAATTTGTGTGAACTTTTTGTTTATTTCCAAGACTCGCAATACGATGTATATTTTTTAATATTTACTTTAACTTTATTTTACTTCAATAACGGAAACCAAGTAAATAAAACAATGTCTTGAAATAACTTGAGTTGAATGTTTTTCCATAAATACACACATAACTGATCATGTTTTAGACAACTTAGATTTAGGAAAAACACAAACAAAAGTACAGTATTAATAAAAACAAATATTACAATTATTCTCGCCACTGAGGTCAGCCTATGCACTGACAGGCTGGGGAGATTAAAAATAAAAACAAAGTAATGAAGACCCACACCATCGATGGCAACATTCACAATTGACGTTTATTGATATAGCTCATCCAAGTGGAGCAGGCTCCATATCATGACAAATAATACTGGAAACACTTGATACCTATGCATAGCTGTGAAAGATTCATAAAATTGCAACAAGATCACTTATAAGCCGTGTTCTTATATGAAGTGTACATTACTGGATTCAAAATAAGTTTTGAAGAATTACATTAGTTTCTGTTGTCTATATACAAGTATTGTTACAGTAATAATTCATTTATATGTATTCCACTATTAGAGTTGCACTCTGAGATAATTCATACAGTTTTATCTTGGGACTATTAAGTCTTGGGACTATTATATTAAATATTTGATTGTCTGGAATTGAATTGTAGAGAATGTATACCTGTATTTAAAAATGTTTAAATTTCAATGTACCTGGATTCACAAGAATTCACTTCAGTTCCAAATTACTGTAGGCTGCGATAATCAAAAACAGAGTCCTTGTTTATTCCCCTGTCAATGACCTCAGAGCGTAACTTGATGTCCCCGGTGTCCAGAAAAACTTCTACTTTCTCTGATTGAAATGGAAAACTTGATTGTACAACTCAACTCAATTATAAATAACACAACTGAGGAGACAATAGAGTATTAACTGTGCTAACTGTGAGAAAATTGACTTTCAGACAAGTTATTCTGCCCTCACTTGTAAAATACTAAAGTTCTAGTATTTAAATACACCACATAAATCAATGTTTACCCAGCTTAACAAGACATCAGTTTTGTAATTTTTGTAACTTTGGTACAAACTGACATCCATCATTGCATATTTCCACCAGTCTAAATGTTTTTTTTAATTTTTTCTACAACAATTCACCTCTGAGAAGAAAATATGGCTACTTGTAACAACGGCACCAGTTTCAATCCTGTAAGATCCGCCATAACAGCGTCTGCGGCTGAAAACGTCGTCACTTCCATCAAATTGACCCGTCTGAATGCGAAGATTGCCATAGCTAACACTAGTGAACAAATCAGAAAACTGATCATTATTAAAGAAAAAAATATAGAAATAATATAGAAACAAATAAACAATATTCTAATATAATAGAGGAAAAAAGTAATATTCATTGGGTTTCATTTTAACAGATTTAAAGCGCATGGTTGTTGTGCCGCATTCTGTTTGATATTCGGTAGGACTCATAACGATGTACACAACGCGCTGTGCAATGACTGCCACTCTCAATGCTGCAGTGATATTCACTAGATACATTCTTTTCTTAGAAAGTTTGAATATAGACAGGATTTTAATTCAGAACATTTAGGTATAAAACAAGTACCAAGCATAAGAAGATAATAAAAGCATTAATTTAAATAAAGTACAACATATAATATTATAATTCATGCATCATATATCTCGACACAACTATGTATATTATCATGGAGGACTATATCTGACATTATGAAAAAATACAACAGTGGGGTTAATAGAACCATAATGACGATATGAACGTATAATTTGAGACTTCATACCACCCAGTTAGGTGAGTTTAACCGTATAGTGACATCTCCGTATGAATGCTTTAAATAACAACGTACCCCACGCTGAGATTTGAAACCCAAACCATGAACTGTCAGTGATGATTGCAAGCCTTGACAATCAACTTAAATTCATCCAATTTACGACTCGGATCCAATTCAAGTAGGCGCAATAAATTGACTTCATTTACAGAAATTGATGCCTAATTTTCTTCTGAAAACTGCATGTGGGGATTTCGATTTGGACTATTAGACATTAGTCTATACTTGAAAAGAGCTATTATTAAACGAAAATGTGAAGTTATACCATTAACTATCGGTTTGATAGATGCCTGAATTAAACGAGTAGACGTTTCTGAATTTATTGTATTATCTGGCGTGAATTATTGCAATTTATTACAACTCAATTTTGTTTTTTCATTTTCATCAGTGATTTTTTCTGATTTCTGACGAGTTGATTGTAAAATATTGGAAAAAGGGTATTTCCACTGTATCGTTCCATTAAAAATAGCAAACATCAAATTTTAAGTAAAAATAAATTACATAACAGTACCTTCATAGTAATATTTAGTTTGACAATCATACTACTACTGATTTCAACCCAAGCTAATAATTCAACCACAAAAATGATCTTTTATTTAAAATTTGTCTTCAAACAATTGAGCAATCTTTGAATTGTTGATGGTTAATAAAAATATGAGAGTTCGTTTGGCAACACAATGGTTGTTTTGGTTCAGAATTATAGAGATTTAAAAAAAATACCTTGCTGTTTTAAATACCAGTCATATGATTGTGAAACAGACTTACAATCAACAATGCTGTTCATGATGAAACATACAACGGCACACTAAGGCAAACAGACATTGCTGAAAAAGGCAGAATAATAGAAAGGGAGGAAACCATGTATACGGTATAACCATGTACGTGGTTTGTACACATGGTTGATTGAAAACAGGAAATGATTCTAGCAGTTGAGAATTCCCCCAGATTGAGGTGTATTTCTGATCTAAAGATATTATTTTGACACCCATGATTTGATGCCAAAACGACGCACTTGATTATAACGACAGTTGATGTGGATGTATTTGTAATACCATAAATCTCTCGCGTGAAATTCCATGATAATCTTTGAAATCCTAAGACAGTTATCATGAAAGAAAATGCCATAGTTTGTCAAATATAACGCAGAAATGTTACCATGGCAACATGAAACTCAGTAAACATGTTTTAGTATATAGACAGATTTGCGTAACGTTTAGAAACAGACAGTAATACATGGTGCACTAATATGCATCGTTATATTGCCCTCTAGAGGCAGTAATTGGAGATTTTATGAGCAATTATCGTAACTCAAACAATGTACCTCATTAAAGAGACAGCGTCTACACGGATAATAAATGTTAAATCACGATAAAAGGTCAACAGACAGAAAGATAAACGTAACAGTGAAGATTCAGAAAAAAATCAGATAACCATTCAAAAGATGAGTATGACAGAGGGACTCAACGACATTTTCAATTTTCATCGCCTTTTACGAAATAGTTCTGTGTACGTTCTTATCATTTCGATCAAACTTATTTTTTTATTCACACAACATATCTAATTTTGTCCATTGTAAAATTAATTTACTAATTTTACTATTAGATAAAATGTGATTATTACATTTGAATTATATCACTAGGAAAAAAGAAATGTGTCAGTGAAAGCCACTAAGCAGCCTTGCCGATAATTGAATGAAATTTACGTTACAAACTTTTGGATTATGACAGACTTTTATTTGATCCCACAAATACAATTGTCATGACAACGCTTCAATCCTTGTTAAAATCCGTTATTCAATTTGCTTAACTCTCAACAGAGAAGACCTTCATCAAGCGGTTTAATGGTTCACGTGGTTTAGAAGTCGAACAGGAAATGGAAATGAGCGCATAGGCTGAGATTTGCAATTACTTTGTCCAAACGAGCATTAATACTCAGTCCTGTTGACTAGTAGGATATTTTTATTTTTCGCCTTTTTTAATTGACTTGAAAAGTTAAATGAAAGCCATTAAACTTAATTTTGCCAAAAAAAAAATCTTTTGATTAAATAGAAAGTATATAAGCAAAATAGGAAGCACGGAAATGGCAGATTGGTAATAAATATTATTAAGTAGAGCCGTTAATTTATATTTAATTGGGTAATTAAAGAAAACACAATCCATCACACTTATTAGACTTGGGCTGATTGCTATAGTGGTGTAGAATAGAGTTATTCAATTCAACACTAAATGCAAAACCATGTTCTGAGAAAACATACTACATTTCGCTTAGAAACCTGACCCATTCGAGGTCTTTTCAAGAGAAGCAGAGTTAAAGTAATATTCAGTTTTAAATTAAAATTAGGAATGTTCAATTAAATGTACTAAAAGAGGTGGACAGCAATATGATATTGTTACCAATTCTAAAACGTTTTTTTTTTTCTTCAAGTGAAAAGTAGATTTCGTTTTGGACTTCAAAACAGCTGGAATTCCAGGCTTCTTCTCAGAGGGCGCACTCCCCTCTACTATTCTGCACTCTCCAGCAATGTCTATTTGCATATTAATACTGACACTGAAACCTCAATGACAGATTTATTTCAGCTATAACATATCTATTCATTTAGAAAAGTACATAAACCAAAAATTACATGTATTGTATACTGGGTAATTCAAATATAACACGAATCTTTCATTTATTATTAAAGTGCAAACGCAACTTATACAGTAAATATGGCATTTCATTTTCTTAGCCCAAATGCTGACACATTAAAGCAATAATGCGGAATAAAAATACAAAGTAAATAGACAAATCCAAGTAATGATAATGTTTCATTTCAATTAATTCATTGATGTATATGATTAGTTCTCAATATTGAGCATACAACTAACAAACAAACTAACACAGACAAAGCATTAGCTTACCCGGTAGAATCTCCAGTGAATTATATGCCAGTATCCTATCCCATAATAGAAGCAACTGATCGCTGGCGAGAAAACCTGAAAAGGCTCTCATTATCCACTTGAAAGCAATTCTCAGTCTGAAAATAGGAAAATTAATCTCTAGATGATGTGATAGAGGCAGCATGTAACAATGACAAGTAGGATAGTGGTTAAGTTTTGAAGGAGGGTGGCTTACAAGGGTTATCAAGTGGTTACAATCTGTACCACAGCCAACCCAATAGAAATACACAATATTACTTTGATGAAGTAGTAATTGTGATTTTCGTTTCTCCCAAGATTAAACGATTAGAAATCCTAACAGGGTTGAATGCACGTCAATTTCCTTAACCGAAAACATTTCCAAAGGTCAGTCTAATTACTTCTTGTGTCGATTGTTCATGCCTATAAACACGATTGGAGTGTGCACAATAGACGGGACATTGGGACGGCAATGTGTGTTCAGGAATGAAAATAATTCAACTGATGGAATTAGTCGCATTAAGGAATTCAAATAGAAGCTACATTAAGGGCAAATAAGTGAAATAATGCTTAAAGCAAACACAATAATCGCTAAACAGTAGACTTTTAATATAATTGGTTCTGAGTGGTTGATGATCGTTCCTGGAAAACAGGATGGTTTTAACCACATTTTCTCAAATTTTGAGCAAAGAGTACGATGGAAATTATACTCTCGAATGATAATTGCTGAATGCTTTATATGTCACTATTTCCATCATTTTCCCGCCAAAATATTTGTGGTCTATTTATGCACATGTTTAAAATTTTTTCTGTATTTTTTTTCATTAATTTTGGATGATATGGATAAAATTTTACAGAGGTCTAGAAGTTTATGAAGAAAAAAAATGAATGAAGAGAAAATGAAACCGACTATGTCTTGCCTTTGTACCAGCTATAAACATTATTTGTAACACTTGAAAAAAAAAAATGGCTGCCAATTTTGAAACAAAAGGATGTGCACCAGTAACCCATCATGTGTAATGTATATAGAAATTTTGAAAGAAATTGGCCCAGGCGTAAAAGAGATTTTGGCATTTAGGGGACAAAAATAGCTGCCATTCGGTCAAAAAATGTACAACAAATAAAAAGGCATATATGGACCATTATGACTTGTCTCTGTACAACTTTGAATATAATCAATCCAGACATGTCCGAGAAATGCTGTTGGAAGGATGCACGGCCACGCACACAAAAAGATCCTGAAAAAAAGCCTCTGTTTCAGACTATACATCAGATGACGACTAAAAATATGCAGGCAGGTAAATATAGAAAGTGAAACATGTCTAAAAGATAAATACTCACGGTTGTGCCCCAATTTCTCTGAGATGGTAGAACAATTGAGGCTGATGTGTTTGTAGCAGTGACTCAAATAGGATGGAGAGTGCCACAATGCCCTGTAAGACAAACACCAAATTATATCAGATGCTGTTCTGACTTCATGATACAGCAATATCAAAATGTTGTTTAAATACCCACTTACTCATTTGCATTCATAAATAGTTATAATTTTCTCTACTTTCACTAATTAGGTTTAGAAGCATGATAATATTGAAAACAAAATATAGTTGACTGGTATGAATCATAGCTCTTTTCTGGTTGACGACAACAAGCATTTTTCTGTTCATTGCTTTTTAAAACTTCAACTACATGTATATATTCACTGATCTGCGTCACCTTTTGTTTTTGTTGTTGTTTTATTTCACCAGAAAATATGCAATAATATTATACACAGTATTTGCATATGTGGGCAGAATGAGACAAGCAATCACAATTCACTGATTTTTATTAGTATCAATCATCCATACACATCATTTGATCTAGCAAGTAAAAAACAAAACAAAAAAGTATGATTAGTATGATCTAAACATTATTGGAAAAAAAAGCCATACTCAAACCATTGGTTAAGGAGGTTCAGAGAATAAGTCTATTTTTTATGTGCTAGCTAACAACACTAATTGAATAATTTCAGAGAAGTGAAACGTCAAATAACTATTGGTCCAGTGGTTTCAGAGAGAACAGAATCTGTAGGCTGAGCAACATATCATCATAGTTCAGCGAACATTCGGCAATTTGAGCTATAAATAAAACGCTAGTCTCACGGGTCTTACAATTTTCATATCTGATTACTTATTAAAAACAACAACAATGAAAGAAATTCAAGTTTAATATCAGCACAGACTAAACAATAAACGTTAATTTTAATATTACGGTAAAAGTAATTACGATGTGACCATGCATGCTGCACCAAAGTGTAATTGCTAGGCTGCAGTGGGAATCAATAAGCATAGAGGCATCCGGAGCAATAACCATGTTGTCGTATCCCTCAGGACTTAGATCATCACCACAATCATCTACTTGAAAAATATATCAAGAAGCAATTTGGGAAAATCATTTCTTTCATCTTTCTGCACCATATGAAATGTACGTCTTCAAGTAGGCAAACATTTTCCTGACATTTGTATGCATGTTCACTATTGATGGATGGAAGGTAAAAGTTTGGATTTACCAATATGAATGTAACTTTCTGTTGTCTTAAAAACAAATTGTATTTATCATCTTTATAAATCAGTAATAATGAAAAAAATTGATTTTGTACATTGTACTTAAGTTAAAAGTTAATTATTACACTGTCCCTTTAAAGTTATGACACCACTGTCCCTTTAAAGTTAAGACACCACTGTCCCTTTAAAGTTATGACAACACTGGCCCTTTAAAGTTATGACACCAGTGTCCCTTTAAAATTATGACACCACTGTTCCTTTAAAGTTATGACACCACTGTCCCTGTAAAGTTATGACCTCACTGTCCCTTTAAAGTTATGACACCACTGTCCCTTTAAACTTATCACACAACTGTCCCTTTAAAGTTATGACACCACTGTCCCTTTAAAGTTATGACACCACTGTCCTTGTAAAGTTATGACACCACTGTCCCTTTAAAGTTATGACACCACTGTCTCTTTAAAGTTATGACACCACTGTTCCTTTAAAATTATGACAACACTGTACTTTTAAAGTTATGACACCACTGTCCCTTTAAAGTTATGACACCAGTCCTTTTAAAGATGACACCCCTGTCCCTTTAAAGTTATCACACCACTGTCCCTTTAAAGTTATCACACCACTGTCCCTTTAAAGTTATGACACCACTGTCCCTTTAAAGTTATGACACCACTGTCCCTTTAAAGTTATCACACCACTGTCCCTTTAAAGTTATCACACAACTGTCCCTTTAAAATTAGCACACCACTGTTCCTTCAAAGTTTTCATAACACTGTTCCTATTAAATACAGAAACTAAAATGTTCTAAATCCGAAGAAGAAACAGATTACTGGTGTAAACATATGTGTATTAACCCAAAAAACTGCATAAAAAACACATATCAATCAGTGTAATGGGAAAAACTCCCAAAATAACAAACTTCCTGAAGTAGAATCATCAAATTGGGTTGAACACAGCATGCAGTGGAAACTTAAACTTGAACTAAATATTACAACAACATATAGAATCTAATCTTATCTCAGAGACAGCAAAGAAAACGCTTTCTTTAATTCACGGTTAGTTAAAAGATAATTCAATCCATTCAAGACCTATTTTAATCAACTGATGTCTTCTTGATGGGCATAATCTTATTTTAAGTTGTCTGAGATGTAGACGACTGACGATGTATATCATTATCCCTATATCGACGGTATCCATAATGTCTATTACAGTTTATCTGAATACTATGATTGTACTTTCATCAACCTTTGGATTATTATGATGTCTGTGCATTGACGGAGCATGTGTTAAGGTTGGAGGTCTCCCTTTCATTAGAAAGGTACTGAGAAACATGTTATTTTAGCTAATTCAGCTAATCTGTAATTTCGCTAATTTAAAATAAAGTATATTTTCACAATGAAATGGTTGGCATTTTAGCTAAATTAAGATTCTATTTAATAATTCATGCATCAAGTCCATGAGTAATTTGCTAAAATTACATGTAGCTGTTTCAATGTGTGTATTACAGTATATACAAGTGTGTTTTTCAGGTCTGTTTTTTAGGCTCATCTTTAAAATGGTCTAACATTCAGTATTTGCAGTTGCAAAAAAGCACCAAAAAAAAAAATATTGCAAGAATAAATAAAATGCTATTTCTATAAGGAAATCTACAATAAGTGTTTTTCAAGCTTCAACAATTGCTAATACAGCAGAGAAATGGCTAGTATCATAACAAATAATTAAATGACAAAAAAAAATCTAGTCTGAAAAAGAGGCATCCATGCATTTTCACAATTTCGTTATTTCAGAGTGGCGGGTGGGGTTGGGGGAATGGAAGAAGGATATATACACAGTACCTAAGTTGAGACTGGCTTAGCTACAAGTTCATATTGAATCAGAATTTTAAATAAATAAGTAAATATTTAAAACTTTCTAAACCCAACCAATACACAAACACTATACAAGATTAAAGCAAAATACTGTACACAGATCATACTACACTCATTCCAGAACCTTACATTCTGTGTTACAGCACCCTCTATTGGCAATAATCATTCATCAAATAGAAGTCACATGATACCCACCTGAGGATGTGATGAGATATTATGCAACCGGAAAAAATATCTCATGTAGAGCTCACGGAAAATGAAATAGAGTCTGACTGGATCGTGGTAGACGTAGCACAGGGGAGAAACTGTAACCAAATGAATAAACATTACATGCTGCTTAAGATAATATTTTTATTTTAACCTTTTCACCACCAGTTCCCTCTTTTCATCAAAATTTACAAAATAGTCCTGTTTATAGTCTGCACTTTCCTTCAGAACATTGGGACAAAAATGGACAAATTTTTTAAGTAAAAACTGAAAATTGACTCAAATGTTGTTTGTTGGCTCCAAAATCATTGTTCATTTCCAGAAATAATGAATTAAAAGAAACAAGTGCAGAAAAATTTGGGCGAGAATGTCTTGTGGTGAAAAGGTGAAAAATAATATCCAAAACACAATTAAAATAATTATTATATAAAAAAAAAGGTAATTAATATGCACAGATTTTTTAATCAGGTTGGTCTATGCATTATCTCAGAGTAAGTTCCATTGCAACACATAGGTACACATGCATGTGTACAGATATGGCAATTCCTAGTGTATGCTTCATAAGTAGGAGTATGAACAGCAGAGATTAAAATGGCTGTCAGATGTACATATACATATACATATACATTATCTAAGAATGGCTCAAGGATATGTCAAAGATTATATATTTGATATTATCTTGATTTGCAGATTAGTATATCTTGGAAGGGAGGGGGTATATATGTTAATATTTCATTTATCACAACATTGCACATCTTCTCAGTGCAAGTTCTGAAGATATATATATTTAATAAAAAATTGATAATTTAGAAAGGCAACATGTCGTCACACATAACAGGTGTGACCATGTTCCTTATATGGGAATGTCAACTCCTAATAAGGATAAGATGCCAATGTAGAGAGTGCTGTCTTTACAACTCACACTCTTAGTTACGAATTCAGAGAAATAATTGATGTTAAAAATTAAAAGGAAAAGGAAATTAAAAAGACAATTTTAGAGACACTATTATAAAGTCAGTGATGTAAACCATTTCACATGTACCATTACATTTCTTTGAAGTGATGTGCTGCCCAATCACTGCACAATAACGGGGAAGGAACGATGGGAATGTGTGCAATAATCCTGAGCCTTTAATTAAAATATGCTTGAATGGTGAAATATTGAAAATTAGCGCAGTAATACACTTATTTCCCTACATGCACCTGAAACTATGACCTTTCACCTTATAGGTCAAGCCAGGTATAAACCAATCAGAAAGCAGGATTGTGCCAGCTTAACTTATTTGTGAATTTTCAGCTATTGCTGATGGCTAACACTGAAGTTATTTATCAAAGTTGCATATGTTCTTTTAACATTGATTTTGGTGGAAAAATGGCATGTTTAAAAAAACACAAAAAAAAACAGAAAATCAGTAATTTCTGAAAAACTGAGCACTAAAAAAGTATTTAACTTTTCACAGCGATAACACCTCATTGTCGGAACGGAGTTTACCCATTTACTCTAGTCACAATAAAACATTGTATTTTCGAATAAACATGAAAAACTTTAACTTGTACTCTGATATAGGCATCAGATAAAGATTGAAATGTTCTAAAAGTGATGCCTAAGTTAGAGTACTTAATGATGTGTGCTATGGTAAATATGAAACTTACCAAACATAGAAAAACCGTGAAAAGGAATGACGCCATTGGGTGGATAGACTACAGCGTATTCTTCCATTCCTAATTTACCTGGTAAGCAATATGGTAAAAAAATATGAAAGTGCAGGTTATAAGCCAATTAGATATCAGTAATGTAACAACATAACATAACAACAACTATAGTAGAAGGATTTATATGTATATATTTAAACTTTTCCTGAAAATAAACACATACAAGAAACATAGTTGAACTCTGGTGACCTTGCCCTTTGTTATATAATATAATTCCCTTTATCATAGTTTGTTTCAATATAAATATGCATTGTCATAATTAATTTTGAATACAAACAAGTTTTGGGGTTGAACCAACAGTGGGGAATCAGTCTACCGAATGTCCTTAAAAGATGTAAATATCTTACAAAAACATTGGTGCCTTATTTGTTTAATTATTTTAAGGAACATAGTTTCCAGCTTTTTTGAAAGTAATTGAGATATTTTAGAAGAAAAACAAATGCTCATTGCAAAAAAAAAGTGCTGCATTTAGATGTGAATAGATTCATAAAACATGCAAGATAACAGACAAATTTAGCTGGCTTTAGTCCAAGTATTTTGTACAGGTGTCTGTCAAAAATGAATGATTCACTGAGACAAATATGAACTGCCTCATTGTGTGACTACTGTATTATATGAAAAGTAAAAAAAAACACCTTTTATGAATAGCTATCATGTTGCAAGCTCTGCTTTGTATGCAAATCAACTTAAATAGTTGGTGTCCAGTGGAGGGAGAAGTCAACAGTACTGTTGCCTCCTGAGAATCTACATCTTCAAACTCTGCAATCTCTGAAGTGCGTTTTTAAACTAGTATTATAAAAACTCTATCATTCTGTTCTAATAGCTGAAACATATTCCTGTGAGTTTTCATTTGTCGAATGAACTGTTTGTCAAATACAGAATACATATATTTTAGAATAATTTTCTTTTTAAAATGTGGATGAAATGTTTTGCTTTTAATGTATTTTTTTATGTATTGTTTTTGATTTGATAACTTTGAACTAAACAGATTTTCTATTAGCTTCAGATCTTGATCAAAGTTAGGCTCCCAGTTCATAGGAGTGCTTATATTAATTTTCTGACATCTTGTTTTCTGTAAAGATTTTATTGGTAGGTTTGCAAATGTGTATCAGACTGTGCAATCTCTCCATGAGTTGGTTTTGAAACCCAGTATGGGATTCTGAGATACATTACCAAGGATATTATTACAAGATAAATCATTTGCTTCATTGAACACATACAACAATGCATATTTCCACTGAGATCAGTGATATTTGATGTGTATCACCAGTGATCAGTCAAGTAGAAACAGTCAAAATATTTTATCAGATTTTCTCAATTTTTGCATGATATTTTCATACAGGACATCTGTTGTTCAAACTCAGGGAAGACTTTATACTGATGAATAAGGTGACCAAGTTTGATAAAGTTTGGAATAGAATTAGTAAAGTTATTATGCACACAATAACAATTATTAACGACGACGACAACAACAACGACGACGACAACGCTGGACAAAATTTTTCCCTTAATATACCTTTCCCTTCCATCTTTGATGGTATGGGCAAGGTAAAAATACTAGCTAAAGTTTTTCTCAATTAATACATGTACTGTTTTAATCTCAATGTCCCGTATTGAATGATATGTTTTTAATATGAATTGTATAAAACTTCCTGACAGAATAATAATACAGCAACATATCATAAGTTTGAGTCATTGTAACTACAAGAAGAAGGCAACTTTAAGTGAAATTTAACCAATATATTGGCCCAGATCTCAAACTGATTTAATAATATCTAAGTTTAAGAAAATTGAAGAAAAACTGTTTTAGTTATTGTAACCACAATAAAAAGTTTAATGACAGAGTCAACAATGAAGACAACAACAACAACAACAACAACAACGGGAAACATTCCCTTATATAGCTTGACATTCACCTACATGTTGAAAAGTTGAAAAACGATGCCCTTGAGTAACTACACTATATTCAGTCTTGAAGGAGACAACGACTTGATCAATTGTGAGACGCTTCCCTTCTAAACTTAATTTTCTTCAAGTACACAAATTAAATCACAATTTCACGGAACACGAACCAACAGCGTGGCATGACATACCTATACACACTGAAGTGGATCAATTATTCCATTTCGGTAACAAGCTCGCAGGCTTAGAGACAACGATTTCATAGTTCTTGAAATCGAGACATTACAACCAAAGGGAAATAATCCAACAGAGAATATGCTCTGAATTTGAAAACATACATGTATATCTCTAGGAGTCTTATAAGTACAGAAGGTGACATTGAGAGGTCAGCGACCTCAAGGAAAACTGAGAATCTCTCCAAAACAGCTGGACAATTTCATGAGCAACACTTTAATTAATTTGGTACTAGAATTTTTCCCGTACTACAAGTCTTCCCTTACATTACAATCTGAAACACACAAAAGGCTTTCCAGATTTTCCAGTTGTTTTTCCAGTGATTGTATCCACAAAGTTTTGTCTTTTCTCCAAATTTCAACAAATGATATCACCGTAGCTTTTGGAGAATGAACTTGAAATTGAATTTGAGAATGAGCTTAAATAAGCAGACTAAAAAAAACCAAACATCAAGATAGATTAGTTTGAAGTATTAATGTTTAATGTATTAATCATAATTATAGCTGCAGAATACTCAAATTGCAGTTTGAAACAGATATCATGATCCGTCAGTTTACTTTGGCGTAAACTGTTTCGACACTGTTGATACCACGGTATGTTATGTGATACAATCAAATTGACGGTTCTGAGTGATTCATGTGTTTGTACTGCACACTGCCAATCAACAAAGATAAAATAAAAAGATTTATTGACAACAAAGTGATTAACCGAATTATTAAAAGAGCTTTGCAGCAAAGCATACATAAAATGTATCTCAAGATTCTCAGAAGTTTTTTCAAGTTTTATTTAAGTGCTACAGACCATGTGTGAATTTCATGAAACAAACAACATTTTTACGCATCATGTTGTATCTGTACATGTAGCACATTGAACCCACATCGAAACATGATACACCGCTGAGATTTGCTCGTCAATGTTGTCTCTCAATAAATGACACCGTCCAATCGTGTAATATACATCTTCACTTCGTTTTTAGATTTTCAGGCCCTCGCTAAAGAATTTGTAAGATATATACTCTACCTCGAATGTAAGACTTGGCCGGTGTGGCAGAGCTGTTTGCAAAGTGTTTAAGTACATGTGTGTCTCGTGAAAATACAAGCAGGGCTTGGTAGAGGTAGTCTTCAAATACAAAATAATTGTCATCATTTGTAGCAGTCAGCTTGATATCCTGAAAAAGTATTAAATATTTACATGTTTGAGAAATCATTCAACAAATACAACAGATAATAAACAATTATGATCATGTGTTCTGTTTACCCTTAAGTTAGTTCTTCAAAACTTCATATCATATCTTTATATACTTATTTAAGACATAATTACAGCTCATATTTCTTTTTTTACACTAATATTTTTTCCCCCCACAATATCACCAATATTTGCCCCCCTCCCATAACTCACTATGATCAACAACAAGTTTCTGGTCAATTTGTTTTCCAGAAACGATGAGCACATCAAATGTTTTTGATTTTTATAAAATTTAATAATAAAATTGTATTTATATTTTGTATTTTCAAAGTTTATGTTAATTTTTGGCCAAATGGACACTATTTCCAATCACTTATTAATAATAAAAATGTCTTATTGAAAAAACTTTTCAGTTTATGAAAGGTGACAATGTTTTTCAAAGGTCCTGGCTCTGACCCCCTAATGGTCACATACCCTGGCTCTGACCCGATTCCCAAGCATCCAATGAGATTGCCAAAGGAGAATTTGACAACACTTTAAAGCTGCATGTACACACTTGAACATCTCTAGTGCAAGTAAAAAAAAATTCATTAAAACCAGAAAATATTCATTGAATTTCCTTTATATGAGAGATATGGTTGTTAAATAACTGCCAGTTTTGAAAGATGTTCTCGCCAGTGAGTCTAGACAGTACAAGATAAATGCATTAGATTCAGAATGAGAAAGAAAACAAGAAAAATAATCAAAGACGCTATATTTCCATGTTTCGTTGTACAAATCAATCAAAATTTACACTTTTTATACAATTTATAAATACCCACACAAAAAGGCAACATTTAGAATCAAAAAAAAAAAAAAATGACAGCTTACTTCGCAACTACAAAATTTAATATCATTAGTCTTAAAGAGCTATTGAAATTTTGTTGAAAGCATGAACAACTTCCTACGCATTTATGCAATCACCTTACTTGAACCTGTTTAATTGAGGTGTGTTTTGTGAAGATAACGACATACACAAGGGCACATTTCTAAATGCTGAATTTTCCCAAATTAGGCTTAAATACAATAAGAACGTGATAATCCATATACTACTGCCGCACCTTTTAAGTCAAGACTGAGACAGCCTGGAACCTGACAGTCCCGAATGACTTAGCCTATTTGTTTGTTATAATCTTCCAATTTCAAGACCTTTTATTTGTTCCCAGAAAGCAATTCTTTTGATTTTTTTTGACTCGCCGGTGGTTAACAAGCATTTAAAATGTGAAGTAGAGCAAAGCAATTGGATATATGTATGTGCCGATAACTATGAAATATTTTTTTGAAATATGTGCTGTACTGTTTACTGTAAACAGTTATATTCGTCTCACCACAGTTTTCATGTTTTGTCAATTTAAAAACCATTCACAGGGAAAATGTTTGCGAAAGATACTGCAGAGTGATTTCATGTCGTAGTGACCTCTAGGTACATGTTTATTGCTATACAAAATGTTATGATTTGTCCCTCGTGAAATTAAAAACTGCATGAACAAGGCGTAAATGTCAGATGTACTGTAAAATACTTTATTTTAGCTAGAATTATTTTTTTTCTGAAAAGGCTTTTTGCGTGTTTTGTATGCAATTTATTTTCACTGATTTTTGATGAGTTGAATGTAAAATATAGGAAAAAAAGGTATATTCGCAGGATTTTATTTTCACTGAATCATTCCTTCAGCGAAAATAGTGAAAATTAATTCCAAGCGAATATAAAGTATTTAACAGTACAGTAAGTCTATTGCCAAAATAAGTCATATATAAATGATTACAGATATTAAAGTATACAAAATACAATTTTTGGTTCATGTGCTCTTCTATTCGAGGTATATATATGTAAGTAGTCAGAAACATTTTGGATTCCGTCAGTTCATCTGTGTTTGTGTTGTTTACAAGTACGTCCAACATCATTTCTCGAACATACATTGAATGTTGTCTTCAAGTACTTTTGAATGTCAATGACATTTAGCTGAGTGCATGGTGGCCAGTTCCTTCACGAAAAATAAAACCACAGAAGTTAAATTGTTTTAAGCTGTCGTCAACTTTTTGTCGAGCATGCCTGCATGGTCAGATCTTCTTCAAATTGGTATGAACATGCACTCATGGTGATTTACTGAAACACGTCAATTCGTTTAATGATTTCATTGAAAACAAGTCTCAAATACTGGATCATTATGACTTATTTTGACCATCCACATACGTGCATTTTGTACTTCTGTGATTTACATATATAAGCATATGAGCTACGTTTTTATCAGTTTTTTTAGTCTGTACATCATTACAGAAATATACAAGAATTATTAAAATTAATATCACTAGTTGTTTAACTAATGAAAAAAAAAACGTGTGAAGTAAATAGTCATGTGCTTGACATGATGATTCTACACAATTCTATAACATTCAAAATTGTACAGATTTTCTATGGAATTTTAATAGAATTTATTCTATAGAAAAAAATGCCACAGATATTCTATAGAATTCTCTATAGAAGTTTTTTGTTTGTAAGGGACTATAAGAGAAATACAGTAACTGATCTCCATGTGAAATGTAACACTCTTACCTTATAAATAAGACTATCAACCAGCAAGTCATGTTGGAACACGTAAGATTTCAACTGCTCATAATACAGCTTGTCCTGTAACCAAACACAAAATATCAAAATGTCAATTCTTTTTTCAATTAAATTCTTACAAACATGTGGCATTCACCTTTTAAACAATATTTTGTAAATTATTGATACATGTATAAGACATACTGAGTCAATGACTACATTTAATTTAATCTCTATTCTGATGGAGTCCAAAAACATGGCATCTATGCGTGACTGTGTATGTATGTATGTCTGCAAATATACAGCACCAAAATGAACCTAGCTGCTGGACCTATCACACTCAAACTTTACACCTGTATTACATCACACATAATTGTTTCATATTTGTTTCACACATCAGATATAGTAACAGATTGTCATCTTTATATGTATATAGATGAGAGTTGTTGAGGTACTATAAGAAACGTCTCGCTTCAAACCAAATCGAATAACGTTTATAACATTTATGAGACCTTACTAAAAATGACGTAATTATAAAATGTGGTACAGCATGTGAAACAAATCGAGTGCAGACGATAACATTCAGATGATTTCTGAGCACTGCGAGATCTTCAGTAATGAGTAAAAAGCGCAGACCGAAGATCTCCACCAAAAAAATGAATGAATTGATTTTAATTTTTTTTTGTTATAGTCAAAATACTGATATGTCTATTAAAAGAAAACATGGCATTGAGATACCCATTTAATACTTCATCAAAACAGTGCATTAGCAAATGTGTATGGCACATTAAAAAATGTGAATATATCGATAAAAATACTTATTAATCCCACGCAAAGTTTCGACACCACTATGATGCAATGACGTTTGTTTGTCTCGTTTTTTTTTTGTTTGATTCCCGACATATCAATTGTGAAGTTGTCTATTTCAAATGACAGTATCATTTTGGCTTTTCAAATTAGTCACAATAGTTTATTGCCTTTAGTACATACCAAAGCACAGAGAAATTATTTCAAAACCACCACAACAGAATTACTGTAAAATGACTAATTTTCACTGGGTTTAAATTTCGCTGATTTGCCATTTCAGGCATATTCAAAGGGTTTTAAATTCATGGTTTTATCATTTAGATAATGTGCTCTATGCCCAATTTTACATATTCACTGGGTTTTAATTTAGCGCATTTTTCAGTCAGCGAAATAAGCAAAATTAAAACCCAATGAATAATTAACCCCTTTACAGTATTTGTTGTTTATTAATATCATAGTCTGTATCAAAGATCTTCAGGAATAATTAATCACATAATACATAGTGACATCGTGTGACGCTGAAAATATAAATACGGACACAGTCAATTTCAGTAGATATGCAATGCAACGCAAAGTATATACAAAGTAATATAATTCCCAGTACACACACCACTGAGAAATGCAGTGCTCCACTTATCACTATACTTTAATGCCTCCGGGGTTTGAAAACTACGGAGACTTATACACAAACTTTATATTTATACCTTTTCAAATATTTATAACAATCTTGCCAAGGGTACATCTATGCTTTAAATTATTAATTTTTTTATATGTAACATTTTACACCAAGGCATAATTACGAGCATTAATTTTGTCATATAATTATAGTAATGAATTGGCATCCATATGTATAAGAGATAGACTGTCGTGATACTGAGCAAGTACAGTGATAATGTTATTTTTACAAAATTGCAAAGAACAGGACCACTCGCGGACTTTACTAGAAAAAAAATTGATAACAAAAAAAAGATATAAATAAAATTTGTAAGGAATTTAATTATTGGGCTTTGTCGTGCGGCAGTTACGTTGTCAACTTAACAATCCACAAGCACTAATTTAAAAAATAATCAACAAGTAGTACATGTATATAGTAGACAAGTGTATCGCCAAATTAGTCTGAAAATAAACTTTATTTGATCATGTTAAACCACAAGTTCATGTTCAATAATGAAATGCGTTTAATCTAACAAACTATCACATCACAAATCTGAAGGATTTTAATATAATAACGAATTGGAAGCACATCAGCATACAACTTGATTTAAATTAATAAAATCATCATCACGGTTTTCATGTAGAGTGTAGAGTATAAACAATGTATTTTATGTTGTGTCCGTCACATGGGAATAATTTCAGACATGATGTGGCGTGCCGCATTTCAGACGTTCGATAGCTTTGTGTATCAGTATGCGACGCATAATACATACCACAGGTGTGAAGAAATTAAACATTCTAATCACAATAACAGTCACACTGTCACATTTCCTGTGGCTATTATGTAATTGCACGATTTGAAATAATGATTTGCAACACCTGTGATTATTATAGGTACTTTACGCTTGTGAATGTATTACCACAGTGGGAGTTTATATCGTGCAATCTATCAATTTTCTCTTTTTGTTAACTATTTAACTATGAACATTTCACTGGAATTATTGTAATTCAAAGCTTAACACCAGACAGACGATATCAGGCCATAAACAAACAAAAAAGTTTTGCTTCTTAATTATCACCGCAAGTTTTAAACCTGCACCTCACATGTTTGTTTTTTTTGATTTTGTATACCGATAGAGTGCGCCACATACAGTAGAACAGGGGAAATGTTTGTTTTCCGTTTCAGAGGATGTTTTGTAGATTCAAATCAATGTTCAAAGCATGTATTTGAAATCATTTAAAGCTGACATATAGTTGTTTTAAATATGATGATCAATTCATTTCTTGAGAGTTAATACAAAAAAAGAAATAATACGAATGTTGTTATGTCATATTTAAATGTTGATATAATTCACAGTCTTTTCAGCAAACATATTTTATTCCGTCCTCTTCAAATTATTATCAGAAGAAAATTAACAAATGTTGTTTCAATTTTAACTGGTTTTATTCATCACTTTACGTACATATATCACAGTGTTGTTGCTATCTTTAGATGAAATCCTGCTCCAACTATATAAGCCTTCCAGCTATTTTTTTTCTCTCCTGATTTAATTACACAGCCATTAGGTCGTTTATGCAGAAATGTCAAAACTGGTGAGTGCTCTGACATGCTTATTTTGCCTTGCCCTGGTTTTTATGCTCATTGGTGATAGCGTTAACATGTAATTGAGTGTGCTTGTTCAATTTACAACTATGTCCATGCTGGCGGGGAAAACCACATGATAAGCGGAATTAACAATCCGATTAAACTAAATGGCATCATTTATAGCGTCAAACCAGATGGTATAGAAACAGTATGTTTGAAAGAAATACATTGATGACACTGTGGAGTGGATCAAAGCACTCACTCAACAAAACTGTCAATACTGATTTAGTGTGAAATGAAATCGGGACAGATGCTAGCTCTTGTTTATCAATACTATACCAAGTTGCTGCTCCTCCTTTCCTGTTTTGGCTTCAGAAGATAAATTGCCTCGTAACAATCTGTGCATAGCTGTACTGTCAGACAGGAGAGAGTGCCAGGCCTGAGTGGTTACAGGTGCAAAGAACGGTGACAGTTTTGCTTTCAATTGTTTCCTTAGAAAAATTCAACAGATCGTTTCTCATTTGAGATTTGCAGGTAAGCGTTATAGATTAGAACTGACTGATTTTGATTCTCATTCAAATGGTGACCGCTTATATACAAAAGTCGGCGATGTGTCTGTGCACTGCTTCATACCTGTTGGCGCCGTCAGGTTTTATGCTGAATTATTCCAGAAATACATATAATATTTTTGTTTTTAAAGTTTCACATAGTCATGCTACATGTATTGCAATTTCAGTTGTGTCGTATACACAGTGTCTGTGGGACCCATACTGAAGACGACACACTATTTAAATACTGATAGTCTCAGTTGCGAATTTTTTTTTTTACAAAATTACGTTCTTTTAAAAATGTCTCAGACTCAGAAGTATTATTTGCAAACATTTATGGGAAAGTTATTCAATCGATATGTAAGACATCAGATCGAGCATGACTGAAATCCAGGTTCTCTTGATATTATTTTGTGAATGAAATGAAATAACAGCTATACTAATTACATATGATGCAACGTGATTTCAATGTAATATGTTGCCGAATGTAATTATTCCTACAAGGGGGACGCACTTCCTATTTCAACATTAGATGAAGGAGTAAATCAAGCAAAAACTTTAATCTACTCTGAGCCCCGTCAACTATTGGATGGTAAAATACAGACATAAGCATCTTGTTTGTGAAGTGGCTTCCCATATGGTTATTTTTTGTTACACTGGCATGAAGAAAAAAAAAACGTCTCTCCCACTTTAATAACTAGATAATATATTGTACGACAAAAGCCGAACATATTCAAAACATATGACAGTATTTCAAGATGTAACGCAGCCATCAGCGATTTAGCACAGTGAGTAAATGCATCACCAACCGTTGTGCAAATTTAAAACCAGTATGATGCCATCCATAATATATTCCCTCAGAGTCTGCATTAATTGTATATAATTAAAACAAAATTAGTCGCACCGGTAATAGGAAGCAAATTATCGACAAAACAAAAATTAAGTCTTATCAACATTGCATACACTATCAGTAGGTGCACAGTTTAAAAATTCACTTTTTTTTTCCATTAGATTTTTGTCGTCATCCTAGAAAATAATTTGTTTCATATATCTTTTTCAAAATTATTGTTCAAGCTCTGTAGAAAATGTCAATTTGATTAAAAATAAAAATAAATTAAAAGTCTTGGCAGGAAAATGATGTTCGTAACTATAGTACATTTACATGCAGACATGACTATTCAATAAGGAATAAAGAATTCTAAATTTAATAGATCCACCTAGTATTCACAGAAAAAAATTAAAGTGCATAATACTTGGGAATGCCAGCGTGGGTTGACTAGATTATAATCCAGCAAAACGTCACACCGGTTCAGTCTGAGTAGATCGGTTTCTTTCATATCTTTATGCAATCTACAGTTCAGTACTTTCTGTATACATGCTGGAAGCGAGATGCATTATCTCAGTTTCGTTACCAGAACGAACTTAAACCTTTTTTTTTTTCATTCATGAAACTAGAGGTTTGTCATAGTGACACACTGTGAATACCCGACAGCAAGAACAGCCTGAGGATTTATCATTTTAATACCAGTATCACGACTATCACCAAAAATAAAATAACTGACCACATTGAGATGCAACAATTTGATTAACAAATTTACCATAATTTTTCCAAGCCAAATTTGGGTGAAATAATTGCACTATTTTTTTTTTCTGACAATTTTGTATGATTTCTATTTACTACAGGTGTTGACCAAAATTTGTGTAGAAATATGAAAACAAATTTAGGCTTTTATTTTAATTTGTGGAAGGTGGCAACAAAAGTTAACATAGTGCATTCTGTTATAAGAACAAAGAAGAAAACAACAAAACGAGTTGAAAACATAATTAGTGACGCCGGCTAATATATTGACACAAGAGACGTAGACCAATAAAGAGATTCAGATTGTTCCAAATTTCAAGACAGCTGTACAAACAAACTGAGTTTATTTTCAATATTTAGATTGGAAATAGCAATATTAATTGTGACAATTGTTCATAACTCAAACATTATATAGCCTTAAAGAATACATCTTTTTTCTGTTCTTTTATATTGACCAATCCACTCCATCGGAAAATATTGAAAGTATTCAGTATGTCTTGAAAAGTAGCGTGTAGCATATGCTTTACCCCGATTTCACAGAAACTGTTACAATCACAAAGTTCAAAAGTTCAGAAATAATTTCTAGCCATCAGTGTTTTAAATTGATGTGCATCAAGGGTTCATCATATTAGAATGAAATATGTCCATACATGACTGAGATCCAGTTCTGAATGGCAGAAATGCTTGATTTTTGAATGAATTTTTAGCACTTGAAAAGGCTGCCATACGGCCATTTTGAATTGGATTTTGAAAAGAATAGATGTGTATATACTCGTATGTATGATATAATGCGTGATGTCTGTGTGTGAAGTTTGAATGTAATCGGGCTGAGGTTTT
Organism: Saccoglossus kowalevskii; assembly: GCF_978046115.1. Lineage (NCBI taxonomy): Eukaryota > Metazoa > Hemichordata > Enteropneusta > Harrimaniidae > Saccoglossus > Saccoglossus kowalevskii. The sequence continues at coordinate 19,897,257 of NC_140644.1, read as the reverse complement.
GACAGGTGTAGATGACAGACAGGCATCAAACAGATGTCAAACTAAATGTTTTCGGACTACATCCCAACAGGGACAGGACAACATGTAATAAAACCAGCAGTAATACAATCTATACACCGGAGTGAAAAAAATCATGTATGTTATCAATTCTTTAAATATTTTATAAACTCATACATCAGATACATGTACAGGTATATGTTGCATGAGCTTGTGCAGTGATGTTGACTTAATATATGCGTGAGCACAGAATGGAGATGAAGCTGCTGGAGCCAATTTTGTTCAGATTTGAATGAATTTGATGAAAACAGTTAGGTTTACAAATATGTAAAAATAAGTATCAATATAAACATGGTCTTGCTGCCTCCAGTGTATTCTATTTGCATACATGTTAGTATATGGAGCATAAAATCAATATCATTCCATAAACCCAACTCACCTAGAGTTTATGAAGAATAATTGACATCCAACGCCGATGAATATTATATATCATTAACGGAATTTTGCACGCCAGTTTACAAATAATGAAAGATGACAATGATTAAAATACATTTGTACCAGCATAATACAAATACCCGTCATGTCTAGCAGACTTAATTGATAACAATCTTTCATGATCAAAACGATAATACAGGAGATCAGACATGCCTCGGTTCAGAGATTAAGAGATATTATTCACTCTGTTGACTTCACACGTTATTAATAATACATGTAGCAAAATGACGGCATTTGATTTTTTTATCAATTTGAAAATCGTCTACGAAGATGAATTTTCAAAAAACAAAAAATATGTCAAAATTCTCATATATTCTAGGGATTTATTGCGTTAAGCACGCAAATTGCTAATGTGACATTGGTCAATGTACTCAGTGATTTATCAATGGAACCATGATGTATTTGTTTAAAGCGAGGGAGTCGTCACCTGCGCATGCGTCAGACGGCCATAGCGTGTCATTGTTTACAAACAAGCGTCTACCCATGAGCCTTTGCGTTTTTAGTGTGTGTTGTTATCGTCACTTGGGACTCAATTCCCACGTGTGCGCAGGTGACGACCCTCCCGGCTTAATTAATTATAATATATCTAGTCGACATACTGTATGTACTCTAAAATCAAACACTATGCACAGCAATCAGTACACCTAGAGATGTAAAAAACTTCAACCCCCAGCTCTAAGTACCAATAAAGAAGTCAAAGTAAGAAGTGTAAATACTTGGCACATCTTAAACCAAGAATTTGAAAGCGATGACAATAGTTTTAAGGTAGTGAAATCCGAATGACACGATGTATGATTTAATGGCGATGGACGATAATTTTACCAAACAAAAGCAGTCTCACAAACATCAGGTTTTTTTAAATCAAAAAATATCATAATAATGTCTATTATTATACATCTGTCACTGTAATGCCATAAGTTACAGCGTACATGCCGTAATTTTGTGGTATTTTTTTTGGTATTTTCATTCTACCATATAAGAAAATGCGAATTCCAAATATGGAATAATTACTCCGGACTCCACACAAAGGAGTTCGCTGATTCTGTTCTAATCTTATTGAATTTCTGCATTCCCATGATGTATCATAGAGGGAAAAGATGTCAGATGCGTGTCAGTCGATACTCCAGCTGTACTGTCTTCAAGCATACTTTGAGGTATCCTCGTAATAACCTCATAGTATTACAAATGCAGCACTTGGATCGTGTTTGCAAGAGTGGCTAAAAACGGGTAGTGATCATAGTAAGTCTATAAAGTTTGGTATCAAATCAAACACACTTTCAAGAATTCAAATACAACTACTGGTCAGTGGAGCTAAATATTCAAGCGCATATATAACAAGGAATATTCCAATGCTGTAGTTTAGCACAAATGAGAAGATAGAAAATGGCTCTGAGAAGCCAACACATATTTCCCACATGTTTCTGGAATCTACTGGGAACAGAGAAATTGTTAAATCTGTATGTATTTACTGTAAAGCAGTTTGAGCCAAATTCAAATTTTGCACTACTGAGCATGTTACTGCACATATGCAATGCATTATGGGAGATAAATTCAATTTTTGTACTACTGAGCAAGTTACTGCACATATGCAATGCATTATGGGAGAGATGAAGAAATAATTTCACTGCAGCAAGCAGCCAATGCAAAAAGCAAACATTTGAACATGAAAAATTGTCCAGTGACCCTAATGTTTTTCTTTCTTTCAATATCCTAATGGTATTAACCTATAAAAATAATGAAAGCATCACGATATGATCTTCATTTCAAGTAGAACCTCCTTAAAAACCTTAAAAAGCACATGTAGGTATTAAACATAATCAGAATCAAGTGACAGTTAACACTTCTTGAGTACCTGATTTTTTGATTTTTTTTTCATTTTTGAAATTTCGAGTGTGAGAATGTGTGACTTGAATACATTGCAAACATTTTTAATCAATTCAAATATGAACTCATGTGCAATTAACTAACTGCCAAATGAAGTAATATTCATTACCGGTTTTGACACTACACAAATGACACTAGTGTCTGAAAGTAAATCTTTGACTGTACAAATCCAAATGTTTTGAATGCCATATTTTCTCCTGTAACAAATATTTCACACATTTTTTTATATTTTTCATAATTTTGTTGTTGTTGATTATTGAACAAATAAACATAATTATCCAATTCTTACAGGTTTTGATCAGAATTGTTGAACAAATATAAAAATTAATTATACTGATTGTTGCTTTATACTTGTTTGGACCAAACTTTGAGCAAATTTTGTTGACAACAAGAATTACATAACATGGTGCACTGAAAACTATTACATGAAAGATGACAAAGACCGACAATCATGGCAATAAAAATCTTACCTTGGGTTCAACATTTACGTTAAATTTGAATAAATTATAGAAAAAGTATGAATGTTTACAATAAAATTTTTGCCAGGATAATTACTTTGAAAAAAGGTTAATTTCATTCATGATTACAGCACGAGACTTATTATTTTTGAACCCTGCTGTTTTTCCCCCACCAGTATTAAAGCACAACATTTTACATATTTTTACTTATTTTGTTAAATTTTTGTTAGTTTTGAACAAATAGGTCCTGATGGAAAGATCTGATAACAATCTGGAAAGATTTGGTGAGTCACTTTTGTGAAAGGTTTAGAGCGAGAGGGCCGTCATCTGTGCACATGCGGGAATTACAAGCAGCACTTAATAGTGTCATAATAAATCACAACTAAACTTATTTACAACAAATGTGACCAACAAACATAAACAAATTGTATTCTTAACATCGAATAAATAATGACTGTTCTATTGTACATCTTTCCAACCAATCAGCTACTATAAAGTTATTGATTTATTATTTTTTGTTAAGAAAATAAATAATTCTTACAGATTCATATCATTAACCCTTTGAATGCCAAAGCAGATTTTTTTCACCTTTCACAAAATAGATCTATGCACCATCCCTGCATATTAATTAAATAATTTGCATATCATTAAGCCTTGAATGCCAAAGTAGATTTTTTCACCTTTCACAAAATAGATCTATGCACAGTCTCTCAACACACAGTCCCTCAAGGTGTTGAGGGACTGTGATCTATGCACCACCATGCATATTAATTAGGTAATTTACATATAAATAACCCTTGAATGCCACAGTAGATTTTTTTCACCTTTCACAAAATAGATCTATGCACCATCTATGCGTATTAATTAGGTAATTTGCATATCATTAAGCCTTGAATGCCAAAATAGATTTTTTTCACCTTTCACAAAATAGATCTATGCACCATCCATGCATATTAATTAGGTAATTTGCATATAATTAACCCTTTGAATGCCAAAATAGATTTTTTTCACCTTTCACAAAATAGATCTATGCACCACCATGCATATTAATTAGGTAATTTGCATATCATTAATGATTTGAACACCAAAGTCAATGTTTGTCACCTTTCACATATCATAAATTTCACATATTTCCTCTATCAATTCTCTCATCAATTTTTTTATTAGGTCCAAAATTAATAAAAAAAAGAAAAAGAAGAAAATACATAAAATATTACCAAAATGTTGGTGGGAAAAACAAAGAAACAACAGGAAAATGGCTACTGAGTGGCTATATCTTAAATCTGAATCAAACCAAAAGGAAGTGCACATCAGCTGTGGTAAATTTGAATCTAATCAATTCAGGCACAAACAAGGACAGACAAACAGATCCATTAGTCCACGGAAATTTAACTACATCACTGCGTTTTCAAAAGCGATGAGTTGCAGAAATAACGTCTGACAAATCTGATGACTATATAAAGCCAGAAAAACTGTAACACGAAAGCTTCCATGTTGTACTGAAATCACGTTTTTTAATTCAATCGTGTGAATAGAACAGATGGTGTTGGTAGAGGTGTGCATCTTTTATTAAAATTTTGTATTTGTATAACTGAGTTTGCAACAAAAGCTTCATAGTTTTGTCAATATTTTGTGATTGTCAGGGAAACGTCACTGTTTATACATAGGGTTAACTGTGCCCTATTTATATATCAGCCATCCTCAGTCATTTGGTGTCTACAATGCTGTAGATTGCTTCAATCAGTTGGATGCCATAATTTTTACTGCCAGTACCTGTGTTGCACAGTTGTATGCTATTTTTCTCTATTCTTGTATCAAATGAATATAATTTAACATTGGTTGAAAGTTTGAATCAAAAGTGTTTAAAAAACAAATGGAAAAAAAAGTGTCAAAAGTTGACTTTGGTGTTGAAAGAGGTTAATATTTCGAGAGATACTTTTTAATTAATCAGAAACAACTGTAAATCTGTAGAGCAATCCTATACCTTGAATTGTAAAGTTTTCTGACATTGAAATTGGTTTATACTATCACCATATCATGTAATGTAATTCAGGAAATCTGATTGGGTGCCATATCATGAAATGTAAATTCAAGCAATCTGATTGGTTGACATATTATGTAATGTAAATTCAAGCTATCTGATTAGTTGCTATACTATGTGATGTAAATTCAAGCAGTCTGACTGGTTGACATATTATGTAATGTAAATTCAAGTAATCTGATTGGTTGCCATATCATGAAATGTAAATTCAAGCAATCTGATTGGTTGACATATTATGTAATGTAAATTCAAGCAATCTGATTGGTTGACATATTATGTAATGTAAATTCAAGCAATCTGATTAGTTGCTATACTATATGGTGTAAATTCAAGCAGTCTGATTGGTTGCCATAATGTGTGATAAAAATACAATCTATCTGATTAATTGCAATGTCACATGATACAAATTCAAGCTATCTGATTGGTTGCTATACTATATGTGATGTAAATTGAAGCAGTCTGATTGGTTGCCATACCATTTTAAAAAGGTCGGTGACCCATTTTATTTGTAGCGAATGCTGTTCTGTACAACCCCTCATTATCTACACTTCAAACAAAATGACCAAGTTTTCTATATTCTAAAGGATCATGTTTTACTTTTTCATCATGTATTAACTGCGTAATATCAGCATACTCTTTTCTCAAAAACTAGGTAACTTGATTTTTTATATTAATATCCTTAAATACATTTGAATACAACACAATACATTTTCCTATTCTATCACCCTTTTTCTGATTGTTTTTTGTGTCACTTTATAAACAAAATACTCTCATGAAATTGTAGTTTTAAATTTTTAGTTTTACAAATTCATGAGAGAAAAGTATTATGCACAAATTTATGAATAAAGCATAGAAAGCACAAAAATACATTAGAGAAATGCTGCTGGCTGAAATCTTTTTCACACTGACTAAAGAAATATAATCAGTAACACTGGTTTGGAAAATCCCGCTGGCAAGGATTATTTGAATTCACTAATACATTTATGAATATTTTGTTGCCACTTGACAGTTTTTGACTAGTTTCATATTTCTAAAGTAATAAGAGACCGAATTTATTACAGTATTCATAGCCACAGCATTCACTGCCAGATCCACTGAATGTTTGGTGTAAACACAAATCTTTGTATTATACTTATAAGTGCCGTAACGACATTTCACAATTCTAAAATATTTCAAAATTATAATCAAAATAATAATGTGAAGTTGATTTTCAGTATTATTAATGGTCAGAAAAACAAAAAAAATTACACAAAATCAAAAATGACAAATCTTACTTGAGAGTCTAACCAATTTTGTCTGGTACAGTTGGTGACCCAGATAGAATGTTACCGCTGAATTGCCTAATCAGGTCTATGTCAAACCACCGAACATAAAAAGTGATCATTTCTAATCCCATGAACTCTCTTTATGAAAGAAACAACAATATTCTTAATTATAACATCTTAAAATGTATTGCTCAAGAGAACAATAATTTCAATTTATCTAAAATAATGAATAATTTATCTAAAATAATGAATAATTTATCTAAAGGTGAAACACCACGCATATGAGTGTAAGTGACACAAGCAAGTTTATACTCTATCCTACAGCAAGTTATTGCTAATGACATAGTCCCTGTTTGTATTACAGGTGTAAGATAATGCATGACTACTGAGGTCATATCCATGAAATGGGGCAATATGTACGAGATATGGCTCTTTGGAACAGCATTTGTTTGAACAAGATGGTCGTCAATCCAGCATTTTTTTTTTTTTTGATGGTGACAAAAATGTAAAGTATATTTGTCCGATATGATGTCTTATGTATGTGTGAAGTTGGAACTTGATCGGTCCATGCATATTGTGTTCAATGTATGTACCAAGTTTAAATCGAATCTGTCTACATATAGACTCACCCAGGGCACAGTGAGTTTGACCTCCCAATTGAGTCTGTGGAACACTCACCTAGGGTCTTGTGGCTTTGACCTCCAACAAACCAGGCTTAGCCTCGCCAAAAAGTCTGTGACCTACTCACCCGAAGTACAGTTATGCTGTCCTCTCCACCCAGAGTACAGTGGCAATGCCCCCATACCCCCACCCCACCCCACCCCACGCTACCCTGAGTATAGTGGCATTGGCTTCTACATCCAGGGTACAGGGTTTGGTATTTAACTCCAGGAACTTAGCATCCACGTTTCCAACACGCTAACAGTTAACAAGGACAGACAAAATCTTGACATCTATAGCACATGGTAGTTCCATCTGAGCATGAACATGAATTCACATACGAATACACACATCACAAACCAAGTTGATGGCCTGAACTGAAAAACTCTGAAAAGTGATGGAAAGCTCACTCTGTGATCAGGTAGGGCACCAAAAGCAATGGCCTTCACTAACATCTATGAATTCTAAGTTGAGTACACCTTTCTTTTTTAACTACACATCACTGATGACAGAGTTGACAAGCATAAATTTAAGTAAAAAGAGATTGTATTATGTTTCAGTTTTGTGCCACAGGCCATTTTGTTTTATCTAGAATTCTTAAGATTACATTTAACATTTTTAAAAATTTATTTCTCCCCTGTAACTTTTCTGTTTTTTATCATGAACTCTTGAAACTATCTTACGTAAGTATTAAAATTGATTTTTGATTAATTTATTCATGAAAAAAAAAAATCACAAAATTGCCGAGGGAAATATAAAAAAAAAACTTTTATAGCTATTGGAATATGGTCTAATCTTCGCTAAATCAAGCAGACTTCTTTAACTGGAATTGAATGCAATATTTCCTGAAGCATTAACCGATATATTTTGAATCTTGGTAGATGAACATTCAGTTATATGCTAAGTGGGACAGTCACACTGCTGCATAACATGAATCGGTTTCTTAGAAAGTCGGCTCGGGTAGTTTGCAGTTATATATATATTGTTGGTCTTGGAGAAACATCCATATAGTGATTGTGATTGTAGCATTGTTCCTCAGATTTATCACTGATGATCTGGGTATGTATATTTCATTGCCATTTTAGCGAATTTGATGAATTAACATAATCTTAATTTAGATAAAGTGCCAATAAATCCATTGTGAGAATATGATTTCTTTAAAATTAACGACATCTTAAATTAGCTGAAATAACATGCTAGCTAAAACACTTTATGAGGTATGCATCAATAAGATTTATGATAATGACCTCATTACAAATTCACACAAACTGCGAGATAATCACAAAATCACAAGACAGACGTAAATTTCTAAAAATTTCTAGTGTTCAAGCTTGCTCATTCTCAAAACATGTATTCCTTGCATTTCTGAACACAGCAATAATCTCGCTGAATATGTTTATGCAATCTAACCTTTCCAAGCATTCACTGTATTATATGGATGCTATTGGTATTTTATATTCATTCAGTCTATAATAATTATGGATAAATACATGAAAATATACAAAAATATTACACCATAAATTTGACAGAGAAAATTGCAGTGTTTATTTGTGACTATAATAGTGAATGTACGGGTAATATAATCATTATTCCTAGTTTATACGTTTCTATAGGAACACTGATCCAATAATTTGAGGATTACTAAGTAATCATTGAAGAGATTATAAAATTGTATCATGGCCAATTGCTTACATTTAAAAGTACATATGAACGTGTACTTTCAATTTAACAAGGCTGTTTTCATTGCCACAAAATTTGTTCAATTTGTATACGCAAACGATGGTTCATGGAATGCATGGAGCTCTACAGAAACGATTCCCACATAGCATGCTGTGAAGCAGTGCGATCAATGCTGTGATAATCATATTTGTGATTGACTGTAAAATTTGCCGAAACCTTTATAACTAAATACATGTAACAATAAACATGTACTTTGCCAGGACCCCCCCTTCAAATGTTGTTTTTGCAAAGTAACATATCAGATTACATATCTAATTTTAACTTGTGTAAGTTATCATCATCATCATGTGAAAATTAAAAATAATAAAAACTTTTTCAAAAAATGCAAAAATAAGTGTTTATGATAAATGATAATCTAGAGTCCTTAGTGCGGGTAGAGTTATAGTACGAAAAAGATTGAAAGATGAAAGTCAATAAACTTTCTGATTTTGCATCTCATATTTATTTTCTTCTGATGTTAGAGATAAGCTGATTGGGATGAAAAGATCAATGTACTTTTCAAACATGAAATGAAGTCTTGTTTTTTTTTCAACAAATTACCGAGGTAGGTCTTCTTTTGAAAAACTTGATTAACATGTGTTAGATACTATGTTTATTGTTTTTAGGTCAATAACGGCAGAGAGTATTAAAATTGAAATTAAAAAGATAGTACATGTTCAATAAATATTTCATTTTTAATCTACATGGACACCTTAGAGGAACAATATAACAACCCTTTGCTGGATATCATAACAACATATCCCAATCTACATCATTTTTGACGTCAGAGAAGTACCTCATTGTTGGAGGGTACAACTTATTTGTGAACATTATCATGATAATAATGTAATCACAAGAAATAATGCAAATTCAAAGAGAAGGAACAACCCTTTGCTGGATATCATAACAACATATCCCAAATCCACATCATTTTTGACGTCAGAGAAGTACTTCATTGTTGGAGGGCACGACTTATTTGTGAACATTATCATGATAATAATGTAATCACAAGAAATGAAGCAAATTTGACTCAATGATTGAAAGAGAAGAAAAGAATATAGTACCATATTTGCTCTATTAGAAGTGCACCTCAAATAGAAGAATTGTATTTACAGAATCATTACATGACCATGTTCAAAGACATCTCATTTTGATACGGAAACACATACGCTTCTAATACAACTAACATAGAATACCCAACTTACTTTCCATGCTTTTTATGGAAGAAAGACTTGCGTATACAAACATATAATTACAACACGTACATGTATACTATATACACTCATGTTGAAAATTAACTACCCCCCCCCCCCCCCCCCCCGTACTAATTTTGGCATAACTATTAAAGCCAAGATTTCAAAGTTACTTCTTGTTCAAAGTCATGTGCAGGAGGTATGAGCTACAAATGTATGTTCTAAGTGTTCTCAACTTGCAATTCATAGATGTTTAAATAGTGAGGTTAATTTCCGTAACTTTTCTGAGTTTTTCATCTCAGGCCATGAAAATGGTTTGTGACTTGTGTATTCATATGTGAATTCATGTTCATGCTCAGATGTAATTATAAATCAAACACACAATATACACAAGGTTTGGCCTCATGTTTGAGGTACATACTTCCATGTTTATTGTAATATGCAGAGTATATTATAGACTGATTGACTAAATGATTCCTATTGTCTGATATAACAGGCCCATATAAATGATACTAACAATAAATAAAGTTTCTTAATGTCAAAAAAAAAATGTATTACCAACAGTGCGGACACTTTTTAACACACTTGCAGTAAAGAAATGCTGCTTTAAATTTAACAAGAGACAAACTGTAGTTGATTTTATTGTTTATGAGTTGTGGGGAAATTTTGTTGAAACGAATGTATTTCACTAGTGTCATTAAGACTGTAGAGAGTAGCTCATTAAGTAAAATTTCCGCATCAAAAACGCTCTGAAATTATCCAAATAGGAGTTGATAATATTTGAGCAGCGTCTGTTTTCTTTTAATCAATCATTTTTGTTTTTTTATAATACTGAACCATGATAACCAAATTAGTAACACAGGGTAACATGTCATGTCACATGCTGTATTATAAATGTTTTTTTTTTTTTATCTGTGTAAAGGTGCTGTTTTACATACCGGGTATATATAGCATGTACATCCTAACATCTAAGAAATTACACGTCATATGCTGTATTTTTATAATAACAAATAGCATTGGAAATTCTTTAAGCTCAAGTTTACATATGCATCATAACATCCAATGAAAAAATCACGAAAAAACACAGCTTTTTCAATATTTTTTTCAATATTCAACATTAAAGCGCACATGCGGAAATTGAGTCCCAAACGATCATAACAACACACGCTAAAAAAGCAAAGCCTCATGGGTAGACCTTTGTTTGTGAACAATGACACGCTATGGCCGTCTGACGCATGCGCAGGTGACGACTCCCTCGCTCTAAAGCTTACAGAAAAACAAAACAAAATATTTGTCGTAAACGTTGCAACTATTAAAATTGACATTCAAAAACACAGTCTTAAAAGTCAAAGTACAAACAAAATTGACTCATGATGATGCACCCTAAATTTAGTTATAAGACTTCCTGTTTAAGCATTTTGTTTTCTCCCATCGTTCTGTCAATACATCCCATTCTTTCATTCAATAAATCAACGTCGCAATACGATCACCGATGGAACGCACATCAAATTAAATTGCTTCGTCATCTCCTTCAAGATAATATCGTTAAATCCGAAAAAAACTGTAAATAATTTCTAGAGATTATAAACTCAATTCGATCAATTGTATCCTTTATAGCAGTGCACTTATAATAGTTCTCGCTATTGATGATTGCCCGCAGGACTGGAACGCAATTATGAAATGAGATTAGCTCATAATCTTGTATCAAGGACCTTTTGTATATAGCTTTGATGAGTGCTATCAGTCCATCAAGTACCACTTCAAACACAATAAAACATATTTTGAAGTATTTTTCTATTGTAGGTGATATTTAATAGACTCAACAGAAACGCGACTCATTGATCGTGTCCCGCTTGTATTGTGATCTTTTAATAGAAATACAAACAGTCCTCCAGCTGTGCATTAGAGACGTCAGTCTGTGAACAAAAACAAGCTTTTGGTTTTGAGCTTTACAAAGTACATTTACCTAACATCTTCATAATGTGACATTTTAAATAACAGAGCATGCGTTGAGATATCCATGTTGGATTATTTGTATTTTGCGTAATAATTATACGATACAATTTTGTTTTCCTACGTATACTTATTGATTCATAATTTAAGCAAGCCATGAGAAAACTAATCCCCACAACCAAGATTTGTATTTGAAAGAATAAACCCACACATTCAAGGTACCGGTATATATGTAACAGGGAATTTTATTTAATATTTTCAGTATTTTGATTCAAAATGCCAGCTCATAAAATTTCACCTAAGATTGGTGATTTAATTATTTTTATCACAGTCCTAGAGGGACTGTGTTTTTATTATAGGTAGAAAGTCAGTTTGAAAAGCTTTCCTTGTGGAGTTGTGTTTTATGTAATACAATGTATTCTGCGCAAACAAAATTTTTCTCACATTTATAATGCATGCAAATATCCAAACACCAACGAACATGTTTTAGACTACTAACCGATTGACATACAGCCGTTAAGCCCTTCAAACTTCATTTTATTGTCAATAATTAACTCAAGTTTATTAAATTAACCTGCCAGTTATTGCTGTTTTTTGTTCATTTACGTCAGTACAATTACATTAAGAGTAGACTATAAAGTAAGGTTATTAAAAATTTGGTCTTAACGATTTAAGGGAATGAACTTGATGGCAATTTGATTTATGACCTCTTGACAGATATTATGAATTTAAAACGAACTTGAGAAATTCTATTCTGAGATTTTACAGAGTAGTGAACCATGAAAATGACAGACAGAACATTGAATTTCAAAGCCTAATATTGATTACTACTGATAGAATTCAAGGATTTTTCAAAACAATTACAATAGGTTTGGTATACCTTTATTTCTGTAAACAGTGGCATGCTATGATGGCAACAGATTACGCAACGCTTTTAAATATTTCATTAATTAATGTTGAACTGTTACCATTTTGTCAAAAATTAAGAATATTGTAGAAAAGTGAAAAAAAAAAATTGTAATGTCCAACACCATATAGTACTATAATCATTGCATGATAATTTGTTCTTATAAATGAGAGAGAGTTCATCACATATCCCTGTCCACGGTGCTGAATTCTGTTGATAACACATAGAGCATATTTCGAGTCAAATCTGTTGTAAGCCGTTATCGAATGCTGCAGCAATAGCAAATTACAAAGAAATAAGTATGTTGCGGCATTTTGAAAGAAATATGGATATGACAATTATTTTTACCTGGGACTAAACCATTGGAAAAAAGGGGTATATACAAGTGATAACAATAAAATTAACAGTCAATAGACAAAAATAAGCATAGAATACAAAAAAATGTGACCCTCCTAAAAAAAAAAATGATTCTGCACACACAAAAACATAACACATTCCACAAACATATAATAATAACTGAGAAAAATTACACTTAGCTCACTACAAATACAGAATTAACATCCCCCTTTCAAATAACAACAACTCTGAAACCCTTTCTCCTAACCACCCAGGTCTCCATAACACATCTAATCAAGACAAATCAATTGAACAATTTACGGCTGATAATTATCATAGGACAATCTTGTCTAATTAAATCACTACAAGTCGCTACATGTCTCAGGCCTGCGTCATGAAATTTATCATGTCCACTATAAAGCTGCGTTCAATCTAAGTGATTTACTTTGATGAACACTACTAAATAAGGATTATACGACATGGTTAAATTTTCTGGGTGAACAGAAGACAATGAATCTATTTCCCGGCCATCACATAAAACAGGTTCATGTCGAGAAAGTTATTTTAAATTCTCTAATCTCCAACGCTCTGATGGATCACCAGTAATGGTGTCAGGTTCTCGAGCAAATCAACTGACATCGATTTGTCAGTCACCGTTACACTCAAAATACACCAATCGGGTCGATCGTACCATACCTCCTGATAAATCACTGTGCAATTTATTTCCACTTCCTATTTATTTCCACTGAAGGGGCAAACTGGCATAAATTAAATTCATTAAAATTCATATTTTTCCTACAGGTTGTGTGTAATTTATGACTAATCAATGAAAGTACTTTTACCCAAATTGAAATTTTCAGAAAAAATAACTTTGAGCTATAAAAATATTGTAATCAACAGTACAGACTATTAAAGGATTTAGAATACAAGAACTAGGATTGTGAAATGCTTTAGTTTTAATGAATTTTCCAGTTTGCAATTTATGACTATATGAAAAGTGAACATTTATGGCTTTTTAGCAGCAAATTAGAACATACCAGGCACATTGTCTGGAAATTCACATCAAAATAATGGGATGTCCAACACACCATCATGATTGATGTAATATACCACAGTCAACAAGACACACATGAAAACACGATTTTGGTTTTGGTTTTTAGACATTGAAAATGACACAAATAAAGTTGTAACATTCTAAAAAAAATAATTCCATCAAATAATTTTGAGTAAAAGTAAAAAATTATGGGAAAAAAAAAACTCATCAATACAGAGTACAATAACAGGCAATTCCAGCATATACATGTACTGCAATAATCAACTATACAATGTGGTCAGTAAAACATTGTGGAACAGTCATTCTCCTCTAGAAAGTTTCTATTGCAATAGATGGCTAGAGATCAGGTTTATAAGTTTCAGTAGAGATAGGGTATAATTTGTTGCTCTTTTTTTAATACAACTTCTTCTAAGCAATAGGACTATACTGGATAGTAAACAGTCAGCTCCGGGAATTGAACCCACAACCTCCATGAAGCAAGACAAACATGCTCACTCACGTTTCAAACAGTTTGGTGATGTTTTCCAGCGTTTTGCAAACAGTGATAATAATAAATGTGATTTCATACAATTTTCAAGGTCAAAGTGATCCCATTTCCGCTGCAAGCACTAGAGCAGTTAATGCACATTATGAATAATATCAAACAAATCATTGAGTAAAACTAATGAGCTTGTCATTCAGTTTGAACTCGACTGAAATTACAATTCACTGAACATGTTTCCTGTTGGATCGGGCCGGCATGACAATACACTAAACCTAGTCTTTCATTATTGGAATTGTTTGGACTAAGACACAAACATAAATGAAAGTATGTATGCTTGTTTAACTCAATGTAAATTGATTCATATGGAGTTCATGTTACTAAAAGACCCACACGGTTCGCTTCAACTTATTAAAATTACAATCAAATCTGTCTCATCGGAGCTTGAGTGTTGTTCATAGCGAGTGCTGTGCAGCCAGCGACAGGTAATTCCCCATTACACTAAATACGATACTTCACAGAGCAGAGATTTTGACGGATGGAACCCAATATGATTTGCTTTTCATTAATAATGGATAACGAAATCATATTAGCAAATTTGAAATATGAATAGACGTACATAATTACATTTAGTGCCGTACGTACGTATCACATCCTAACCCAGTAATGGTTTTATTTTTTAGATGTTACGCTTACTTTCTTATATCTTTAATGACGCACTGTAAACTGTTACATTGGAGTCAACAAAACCGTGTACGTTATAAATTATTAATAAATTCCAATATTTATAAACACAAACAGCAGTTACACATTGCTGAGTGCATGCTGTTCTAATTTATGCGTTCACACGACCACTTTGTGAGGTGGTATTGACTCTCGCCAAAGACGCTGGGTTTATAAATATTTACAAGTATATTTATGAGCATGGGTTTGTTCAGTCTAGAGTATAACTTCACAGAATTATGTGAGTTAAGGTTTATATCTGATCAGTATTTTAATTTTGTAGCAGTGTGGATTTCACTGGCGTACATTACACAACATTGTCGTCAGAACTGTGTATGCATTCTATAGTCTTTTATTGTAATCTAGTTGATTTATAATATATTTATATATATACATGTAGTAGTTTATCATCACAAAAAATCTACGACCAAGCATGACAAACATAATTCTTACAACTGTTTAAATTTACAAGCTTGCCGAAAATGTTTACTGTAAAATACTTTATTTTCGCTTGAAATTAATTTTCGCTATGTTCGCATGATTCGCAGGAATGATTCAGTGAAAATAAAATCCAGCAAATATACCTGTTTTCCTATATTTTACATTCAAACTTGTCAAAAATCAGTGAAAATAAATTTCACAGAAAACATCCAAAAAGTCTTTTTCAGCGAAAATGAATTCCAAAATTATTTAATTATTTTATAAAGTATTTACAGTGGTTATTCTTGAGGGTGACGCTATGTCTCTCGACGGTGTACAATTATATTAGGGGATCCGGCTATCTTATTTTCACTCAAATTTTATTTTATTTGTAAACTAATTTTCAATCAATTCATCAACACAAATATGTTTTCACACAAAAATATGCAATGTTACAGCCACTGACCCTTTAAGACATTGCATGGTGACACTGTTTTGTTCCAATGATTTTGGTCATCTGTAGAGGCCGGCTTACAGCAGGCGAGAGTGTTAGTTTATTATCGATGTACTGAAAATGCTGAATAGTAGTGGGTGATCTTAATTCATAATATTAATGCAGAAAACACAGAAATGACAGTTACAGATTTAGAGATTACTCACCGTAGATTATTTATACCGACAAGAAGTATCACATACCATCATGCTAATTCCAGGTCAAAGGTTAATTAGTGGCTGCAGGAGGAATAGCCATCAAGTTGGATTACATGATATTAAAACATTGCCTACTGATGCCGTTTTATTTCAATTCATTCAAGCGACATGTTAAAATTACTTGAACTCTGTGTACATCATACATAAAGCTGATGAATTTGTTAAACTATAAACGATTAATTTTCATATAAAGTAAAAGATTACTGTCACATTTAATGTGTGTGAATGGAGTACGAAGTGTTTTGAATTTTATAACAGCTATTGTACAATTTGAAACATTAAATTTGTTTTTTGTTTTTATTTGGGGGGTGGGGGTAGAGGTTGAGATTGACAAGGGAATTCGATCCGTAGCAGGCATGGACATAGAAAGAAACAATAAATTATTTTGTAAATGAAAAATACTATTTGATGAGGGACTGAGGCAATAATCTAACTACCCTATCCTAGACTAGAGGAACTATCCGGTATTACATTTTTTTCGATTCATGAAAAACGTTATTGATTTTGACATTTTTACAAATACAATGTTTTACAAAACATACACGCATTTCGTTAACAATATTATTTACATACTAACAGAATTAACCAGGGTCAGTAGAAAATTGGTCAAAGTCAAGATCATTAACATAATCATAATTGTCAAATGTTTACGATCATATGTAAACCCTTGATGTGAAATAATGTTCTAGTTTTTTACTGCATAATTTGAGCTGAAAGATGACGTCCTTTGATCTGATAGGTTAAGTCTGTTATTAACCAATCAGAATGCTATGTTGTACTGATGCGTTTCTTCATGATTTCCTGAATATTGGTTATGACGCTTTTGTTAATGCAATGCAGAAGTAAATCACCAAATTAATGTTGCACAATTGGCTGGCATTTTTTTAGAAATTGGTGAAACTGGCACATGGGTGTATTTATCTCTTTTTATGGTCATTAACAGGTCTTTGTGACACTCTTAATTATCCACTCAAATCATGGTAGTTGATATCCACAATAGATGCCATTATTTAATTTATTTCGAAAAGTACAAAAAAAATGAAACAAGCTTTGATGACAGTCAATTTCAGGAGGAATTGACACTGAGTCGAAATTGACCCCAACAATTTAAATCCACCAAAAGTGTATATGTGTGTGTGTGTGTGGGGGGGTTGGGGTTGGGGGGTTGCTATAAAGTTGATTGGTATGGTATTAAAAAGCACATGGTTTAATGGAATGATAGTTAAATTACTTCAATATAAATGTTGTTCAATTTCAAATGTAAGTCAAAATATGCAACAGGTGGTCTTCATACTTCATACTGTATTCAATATTTTTACACTATTAACTTAAACTGTATAAATAAATGACAACTGTGTACTGCTTGATTCAATTTAATACAGCATCCTTCTTTTAATACACTGCCTTGTTCTGTAAATGTCGCTGGTTTTTAATTTTGCTATTTTCAGGGATAAATAAAATCTTCTAAATTAAATCCACACGAATATGTACAATAACCACAGAACTCATTGTTTCATTGCCAAGTTCACGAACTTGAAATCCGGTGAAATTACTTAAAGCATTAACATAGTCAAATTAAATGACAGAAAATGCCAGAAAATAAAAGGGTTTTACAGTATTATGCATTTCCCATGTAATACAGCCCCATAGATATTTCAAATTTTCAACACCCAATTGTTAATTTGTGTAAGGTGAAAATATAATCCATAACGTCCTACAATAAACTGGTTTGTTTCTAGAAGTACAGTTTAACGAAAATAATGAAAAGCATCTTTGTTCTTGCTGCTATTTGACAGGTTTTCTCGTAAAACCGATGGACAGTAAACAAAAGTAGTCCACATATTGTTTACTGCTACTCGGAAATGGAGATAAACAGATTTTGCCACAAAATAATGTCATCGCTATATATGCTAACCACCAAATTTGCACATAAGTCAAAAATGCATGTGTGGGATTGTACTTCTGAAAATTTGGGTTGCAGAATTCTAATGATAAGAAAAAAAGATAAAACGTTTCTGATATTATTGACAGCGAAAAAAAGCGGTGAATCAGATACATACAAGAGAAGTAGGATTTCCATGATTACGGGGGTATATTAGATTTAACATTGCCAAGGTCTAGGATCATAAAGAATGTAACTTGTTGAATAAATCCCATATCGTGCGGTCACACATTGAAGATTTTTTAGTTACTCCAGAGCCTAAAAACAATGGCAAAAACCTAACACAGAGGGAATACTCCTTTAAGGTAGACTGATCAGTAAATAATATACAATTCAAAAAAAATATTTTGAAAAAAACATCAAACTGCAAACGTCAGCAATCTTATTATCTAAGTACATTGGAGAGCTTCACAAAGGAATGCAATTGACTCAAAATTGCCGCTATTTTTTTTCTATGTGCATGTGTATTGTAATTTTTATTGGGGGGGGGGGTATTTTTAATGCTGACACCTCAATACAGCTTGCCTGAAGCTACAGACCAATAAAAATACAACATGTAGTAACTATTGCAATCAAAGCACATAAAGGTATAGGTACACAGAATATAATTTACAACATAGCTTGATTGCTTCTCATCCAATTCTGTCATTTGAGCTGAGAAAACAGAACTGGAAATAATGGAAACTATTTCCTTTTTCTGCATTTGGCATTTCAAGGGAAGATTTAGCACATACAGTATTTGTTCTATTTGAAGCGCATCTCGAATAGAAATGCATATAAACCAAATATTGCATTTATTGTATGCTGAATCATTAAAATACAACTTATTTTGACCTTAGAAACACCTCAGTCTGTAATTTATGTATAATTATATGCGCTACTACTAGTAATAGGGCAAATGGTATCTTAAAATTTCAAAAATATTTCTTCCTCATTCCCTTAAATTGCAGTATTTTTTTTATATTTTGTTTTAAAAATGTTGATTTAGATCAGCAGAAAGTGGGCAATTATTTTCATCTGGTCCAAAATTAATTGAGAAATTGTTGAAAAAAAACCTGTACATTTGAGAAAATATTGCATCAACATTGCAGCGGGAAAAATAACAGCATTCAAAGAGAGAAAACATTATGCAATCAGCGGAAATTACACCTTTATCTTGATGAACAGTTTCAATTCTTTAACATTTTTTTCCTGAGAATAGTATGTTAACTAAATATTCAAAATACTATTTTGCTGGTAAGAAAAAAAAAAAGTGACACTTTCATGGAACGGCGCATGAATTGATTATTTCTCATTACGTGCATTCATGAAGCCTAGCAGCACGTCTGCATACAAAGTTGATTTTAAAGAAATCAAAGCAAACCACTAGATAACAAATTTAAAGAGAGACATACAAATTACTTTATGCAGGGTGTCACAAACAATTTACCACAATTGCCATATACAATGCACATCAGCAAACATTTTCACCGCTAGACATTTTTTGTGATTTCCCGCCTTTTTTTTGGTGCAACATTATGCAATTTCTTTTGTGATTTGTTTATTAATTCAGAACCAAAATGACATAATTTCACATTGCCAAAAGGTCTTGACGATTTATTTTTGAAAGAAAAAAAAACATGAAAATTTTTCATCCAGATTTATTTTGGAAAAGATGACAAAACTCTACAAACATTCATAATTCTGTCTTTATTTATGTTTATTATTAAAATCTCTTTACAGTAAATTGTAAAAGCATTAATTTTCACTGAGATTTAATTTTATTATTTGGAGCATAATTTCTAAAGTTCAAATTCACAGATTTGCTAAAAATGCAATAAATATGTTCTACTGTAATTTTTTATGTTCATGTGTATTTAATTTAGCGAATTTTAATTGTCAGTGAAAATAGCGAAATTAAAACTCAGTGAATAATTAATGCATTTACAGTATACCGGTAATCACAATCACTGATAAAAAATATTGATAAATTGTGATGCATCCAGGTGATATTGGATATAGCAATCGTATCTATCATAAGAAGAGAATAGTTCTAATACATACATACTGTGTGCATCAGACTCACGTCGTCAGAATTCAATTAAAACTAAAAACTCCAATAAATTGTAGTGAAATATACACCTAAACTAACATTCACGAGACAATTACACATTTCCTGGAGCGAGTTTTTCTTTCTTCTACAGACCAATTTAAATCACAAAAGATTTCCTGTTCTCTCATTAAATCCTCTTATTATTAAAAGCGGTGTTGTCACGATTCACTACAAGAAACGCTGACACTTGAAAGAAAATGCGCCGACAGAGAATTTATAGCAAGACCCGATTGAGACAGTTGCTAATGCATGAGGCCAAGTGTCTGTAACATATATTAGTTCAATCGCTTGCTAACTGAGTTATGAACAGCGAGAATCTGCTGATTGACCGTAAGATTATGAACACGCACAGTTATAATTATACTGCTTATATAACTTCACACAATGCCTAGGCGGGATCCCCGCTGAGACTCAGTTACAACATATTCCTGCAATTCTCTAGTATATCTAGCATTTTTAAAGTTTATACTATTATATATTGATACAAAGTGTACGTACATGGGTGTAATCTACAAACAAATTAAATTGAACAAGTCTGTGTCATTGACGTGTATGTATT
The DNA here is from genome assembly GCF_978046115.1 of Saccoglossus kowalevskii. Lineage (NCBI taxonomy): Eukaryota > Metazoa > Hemichordata > Enteropneusta > Harrimaniidae > Saccoglossus > Saccoglossus kowalevskii. The sequence continues at coordinate 19,876,367 of NC_140644.1, read as the reverse complement.
TAGATAGAGGTGCGTCAGTTACCATCTATGGGTTATTTCAATACTAAGATTTAATGAAATCAGTATAGATTCATGTAAGCTTGCACAGCGGTTGTTGAAATTGTTATTTTTATCACCCAGTCAAATATCAACAAATCCAAAAAACAAATTGACGTACATATGTATTATGTTGTATTTTCCTTTTGTACCACTTTTGACAATAACAGTGCAGGCAATGATGTAAAATCAGACAGATATACACAAATGATGGACAGACAGACAAAACGCAATCATCAGTCCCAGTTTCAGACTTCCTCTGAATATTAAGTGTCAGTATCAATCTTCAAGCAAGTTATCTCGTATTTCTCACCATCAAATATGGATGAGTTTTTGTAGATTTTTTTTTTCTATATCGTGCAAATTATCAGAAATGTGTGTGCACAGAGTTTCTGACAAATAGACTGCGAATTGAACAAATAATTCAACGAATTAAATTAAGTGAATTTAATGATTTCCAATGAAACCCCAAATCAGTGCAGTATTGTTGCAGTAACAGCTGACAAAACACGCTTAAAAAAAACAAAACAAATATAAATAATCCACCACAGACCTACATTTAAACGACAATGAAATGAAAAGGACAGAGAATTTATAATTTATAAATTTGAACCAGAGGTTAGCATATATATATATATATATATATATATATATAAAATATGTTCTTTAAATTTTCAACTGTTTATTTCCCTTCAGTGAGATGCTGTCCCATATTTATACTGCAAGGACCATTTTCCACCGTTAAGGAAAGTCGGAAAAAAAAAATTGATTAAATGAAAAAACATACTTGTGATTGAGTTACAACCAACACTAACCGAATTACATAATTACAGGTGGAACCATTATGGGAAAAGTGCATTAGATAAACATCTACTCCGGTATTATTAATATTTACGTGACACTATTGGGCAATTTATGGGTGGGTGGACTATATTCATCTTAGATGTATATGCAAGTCAGTTTGATCCATCAGCATCCGAGCAGTGCTGATCTCTCCCCCACGCTGCCTACTAGCTATACAGTGCTGAAATACATAAAGCAAAGTACAGATAATCGATACATGGTGTAAAGGCGAGTAAGATCTAGCTACTCAGTAACTGCATCTGTTGGCTGAGAAACTGGCATGCAGCTCAACTCTATAATTGATGCTTACTGGTGATGACGTAAAACTTACAAGAATCAAACGCTTCAGGTTTCTCAACTCACTGGAGTACTGGAAGCGCATAATCGCCATTAGAGAGTACATGACCTCGTCTAATCCATGACATATAGTGCAAGTTGGAACCTGGTAAAAAGGTATTGTAAAACATTCTCATCTAAGTTTTAACTACTTAATCTATAATTTGGGTTTATGCTACATTGTATAGCAAACTTGCATATAAAAGTGATAGTTTGAAAACTGGAAAGCTTGTACAAACACGAGACACTAAAAAGGTCTTTATAGATGCCACAGTCCCTGAAATGTAGAGGGACTGTGTAAAAACACACCACTAATGAAAATATTTTAAATAGAAATCCCTTTTGTGATGGAAATTTTTTGTACATTTATGTTACGGATTTTACTTGTTTTTTTGTTGGCACAGCAACACACACTCATGGCAGCATAGTAGTACATACCGGTATATTATGAAGCATCGCAAAATACTTGTAAAGGCATTTTCTGGAAAGCCTAATAGTAGCACATATGCTTAGGTTACTGACTGAAAGTGTATGCTCAAAATAAGACATATTTTTAATGATACATACATAGCATACATACAATTAATGCAATTATTGGTTTATGTACACTTTTATTAGAGATGAACTTTTAATAGAGTGAATACAATACGTATATTAATTTGAGCATTCTATTTTCGTTGCGCAGAAATTTATAATTGCGTGTTTTGTGCAGATTATTGCAAGGGAGAAAAAAGGGCGTGGTTGCAATGATAACATTTAAAAATAAAATTCTTCAATATGAATTTTATTATCAACATCCAATCGTGGAGTATAAAAGAAATAAAACAGATGGTTTTGGGTCCATCATTGCAGTTCATTTCTCTGATGAGCTGGTAGCTACTGAGAAAAATCTTCGCAACAGAGATTTCCTGAGCTAGATTTATCATGCATCACAGTCACTCGTGAGTAATGCAGTTGGGAACTACTAAAGTGGCTATTTATAAGCAATGATGACAATGGCTATTTGCAATGCTAACACTGCGAACTACTAATAATTGGAACCAATTCCATGGGGCTTCTGCTCGCAACAGACACCTGACCATCAATTGCATGGAAAAAAAGCTGTACAAAGCAATAGATCCTGTTTCCTGTCACAATGGAGGCATTACTAATGAAAGAAAATTCAACACAAATATTTTCACAACTTAATCAATCAATATTGAAGAAACATGCGATATGGACAGGACTACCGTAGCAGTCAGAAATTTCAACCAACAGCAATTTACGAGTTATACATACACACAATACTGTGCAATTTTAATAAACATTGTAACAAAACAAGGAAGATAATACCGAGACCAGCTAATGTGCAGATGTTAATTTCACATCTAGTATAGAAATCCACACTTTTTTCAAAATGGATTTAATACGTAACACCACTTGAAAACTACACTTGATTTTAAAAAAAAACTCTTGAAAACCGCACCTCAAAAAATGTGATCTGATTGGATTCAGTAGCCTATAGAAGTGTGTAATATTAAATGTACCTGACTATGTGACATGCATTTATCAATAATGATAACGAAGTCGTATTTGGGAGGTGATTTCAGTATTCACATCGATATTCTATAAGACATATCAGTTCCTCACGTATGACAAAGTGCAAATAAGATTGGTGACAAATCAAAATCGCACTTTAAATTCCCTCGGTTTGGCTGATCATTAAGTCTCTATTATCAATTTATTCGCAGATTTTGCTACTAACACCCTTCCTCCTTCCCCGACTGAAATGGTTAACGATAACCCAACACAGTGATTGCAGACTCCATTCAACACAGTCATAGTTGTAAGTGTTAATATAGATTTAATACGTTGAGCTGACTGTCAATTAGATTCCTATGATTAGTGTTATTGTCCACATGCTAATAATTAGTCGCAGGTATAAACAGAACTGATTTATTATTATAATTGTTTCCTGACTTGAGTAATCTAAAAAGTTTGGTATTTGGTTGTACCATTCATCGTAATGAAATGTGATAATGATCATAGAATAAGTGATAAATACATTAAAACCTAGACAAAAATATTCATGTTTTAATCATGAATCAGTTGAAATTTTTAGCATGTTACAGCTTTTCCTTTAGGATTTTTTTTGGTAGAATTTTACAAAAAATGAAAAGCATCAAGGTTCAATATTATCCAATGTATTTTAATACAAAGTTCAAAAGAAATTGATTCATAGAGGGGGGGGGGGGGAGATCTGGTTCCAGAATGGTAGAAATCTTTTGCTTAATTTTCTGCACAAAGGTGGCCACTATAATCAACCAAGTTGTGAAACAATGGACATGCATATGGAACTCAAGGTATATTATTTTATGTGTGAATGCGATTGTCTAAGTATGTCTAAGATACGAAACCTACATTCAGACGGATAAATGCATGAAGTTCGTCGTTTTGAACCCCAATGAATGAATAATGTGTTCACAAGTAACAACTATACACGTGCATAAAATATATCCACTAGTATTGTACAAAAAACACACCGTAGACATGAATGCTGCTAGTAACACACAGAGTAAACTTTGTATAGCATTCAATAATGTTTTAAGTACCATGAGCATAGTGACATATGGTCTTTCACTTGAATCTACTTTCATTTGCATAGAAAATCGGATGTACATGTACGTACAAATCTGTGATGGATCCTGCGTCGATATCATTGCATCAAATCTGAGAGTTTAATAATCAATAACACTTCCAGGCACAAACATTGATGCACTCCATAGTAGAGAAAATTTCTAGGAAAATGTGTTTGATATGTTGCCAGTTCTTGGAAAGCACTTTCATTATTTAATTAGCAAATCGTTTTTTCTGATCTTGTAATAAGTTGGTTTCCTGCAGTTATTTTTTTTTCTTTGAATAAAATATACTGCATATAATACTTATAATATACTTCTGTCTTCATCATAAACTCCCTGCATATTTAAGCAGTTATTTTTTTTTTTATTGTTGCACTTTTTTTCTCTGTTCTGTAGTTTTAGTGACCTTACTGGTTTACTTTCCAAAGTCAGTGTTGTGTCAATAAATATACTACTGTAAAAGGGTTAATTATTCACTGGGTTTTAATTTTGCCTATTTCGCTGACTGGAAAATGCGCTAATTTAAAACCCTGTGAATATGTAAAATTGAGCATAGAACGCATTATCTAAATTATAAAAATGTGAATTTAAAACCCACCGAATATGCCTGAAATGATAAATCAGTGAAATTTAAACCCAGTGTCATTTTACAGTATACTATACTAAGCCTTATACATTTGTATGAAGTGGTAATATTTTTATACAATCATTAATTTTACTGACAAATAATTAGGTATTGTACATTACAGGAAATTTCGATACAATTTACAATGTAACTGAAAGACATGTTAATAAGATTTTAATTACAATTTAATGTTGAAATGTCATTAAACTTTGAAGAAAAGGAGTAAGTAGATTTTATTTATAAATTTACCCTGGGTAAATTCAACCAATTACAATTACAATTGAATGTTTATAACAGGCAACATTATATCGAAATGATTCTTCAAGTTCTGTGTACAAACACAAGAGATATAAAAAAAAAAAATATGCACGGTGAATGGGCTTTAATCAAACATCATGTAGGCATTTGAGTGGAATTTATTAGTATTATTATACAGAAAACTGAATCAATCCATTCTTTATTATTGAATTGTAAAGAATGTCACTAATTTCCAGAAGAAGAAAACCACCATAATTGGGATATAAAATTGGAAATCTATTACTGGTAAATAAACTTAGAATAATGCTAAGAAATGCTTTTTCGGGACATTTTGAGTATATTTTGCTAATGCCACATGAACAAGACTGCTCCAAACAAAAATGTAATAAACAACATATGTAGGTTTATGTAGATATAGGTTTTGTGCAGAACTGGTGGGGCAATATACCGACGTCAATGACGACACAACTAATTTTGTAATTTTATTTTCCCACAAAGATGTAATATCCCCTCATTCTGTCTCATGGTGAATTAAAATTGTCATTTACACTTTTTACCAAGGGGGATGCTCGGGTAAGCGCCCAACCCTTAAAAAAATCAAGATTTTCGGAGTTGATGACACTGGGTGCTAACGCAGTCCGGTACGGTAAAGGTTTCACACCATAATTGTATAAAGTCACAAAGTTAGGTAGGTGTACTCATTAATAGTTCTCTCTCTTTACACAAACAATTTTATATATTAAAGTGATGACATGTTTGTATTTTGAACTATTTAATTTAATATCCAAGAATAACTTATTTAAAACTTTTTATATTTGTGAGTGGAATTTTAGTGAAAAAAAAAACAACTTTCAAATGGCAGACTGATATTCTAGAAATAAAATCACTTTGTACATGTAGAAAGACAGGTTAGTTTTACTGATGGCCAATCAAGGATATGTTACCGAACACATAGTGGAATTAAATCTCTTTGCATTCATTTTCTAATGCATGTGTGAGTGTCTGCAAATATCAAGAATACATGCAATTTGTTTATCTCACGTGACTTTAGATTCTTGAAAACAAAATGCTATAGACTCAGATTATTATACAAGATTGCATTAAGTTACATTAAGATTTGTTCTGATGAGGTTTTATCTTGTGTTTACTCATGTGTAGCTGTCATCTAGAGTTGATTGCTCTATAGAACATATTAAATGACTCATTTAGTAACCATCACAGAGGTATATTCCACAACCTTGACACGGTTCTGTAATACAATCCATAGTTTATATATTAAGACTTATAACAATATGAATTTCAAAATTATTCCTGGCAATATCATTATACATGTAGTTTCCCATTGGCACATGTCTTTAATCAAAACTGTTGACAAATAAAATCGACTTTGGTATTCAACTGGATAATTAAAGCGGGAGAGATATCCCCTGCGCATGCGTCAGATGGCCATAGCGTATCAATGTTTACAAACAAGCGTCTACCCATGAGCCTTTGTGTTTTTAGCGTCTTGTTATCATCGCTTGGGACTCAATTCCCGCATGTGCGCAGGTGACAACCCTCCCGCTTCAAGTTGCATGTAAATGATGTTTGAAAGGAAATAGTCTGGAACATTTATTTAAACGTACTGAACAAAAATGTTAGCAATTTGTGCAAGATTTGAATAGTAATTTCAAGTAATATTTGATTGAATCCATTTGAGCTAATTGTTGTACAAAATATAATGGAGCTAGAGTAAATTGTTATTTAATATGAAAATTAACTAATTAATACAGTTATGCACAGACGATTAAAAATTATTATAATAATACATTTTTTGTATCTGTCACCGTAACGCCATAAGTTACAGCATGCCTTAATTTTGCGGTATTGCACTATGTATTAAGAAAATTGTCATCTAACTTCAAGGTCGTCGCTAATTGGGATTTTTCCACACAAAAACGATGAATTAAGCCGAATTTTGTTATCGGTTGGCTTAATATTACCCAACTGATCGTATTTCTGTGAAAGATTGGCATTTTTGTCCTGATTTGTAAGAATCTGAAAAACGTGTTTCACAACTTGTCTTTTATTTAGTTTTATGCTGCATTCAAGATGGCGGCCCCCATATAGTAAATATCGCAGTTATTTTATTATTACGCGTGTGCGCTAGCTGACTGTGGTCCCGCTATACTGTATTCGTGCATACTTTGCAGGATCCTCGTAATAACCTCATATTATCAGACATACATCTACACATATGCATTATGCACTTTAATGTACAAGGAGATAATGTGATGAGGTTATACATATAACTGATATCAGCTGTCTATAGAACCATTATGGGTTAGTATTCAATCCATGAGTGTCAACCAGCTCTACAAATATTAGTGATACCAACCTTGTTATCACATGACCAACTCTTGAGTGTCAAAAAGACAGAGAAATCCTAATTGTATGGGACTACCGGTATGTTAAATTATGTTAATTAAACAAGACATAAAAAGCTTGTCAGCAGATGAATATTTGTAGTTATGATTACTGAGGTGTTTTTTATGTAAAAGTCAGCATTATTTTGAGTTAATGCCATTGCATTATGCGACTAACTATTCAGTATGTAATATCAATGCATATTTTCGCATAATTTATTTTTCACTGATTATTGTTCAAACATGCATAAAGTTATGATAAGTGACTTTTATGAGACTGGCCATTGAAAAGTTTGACATGAAATAGTTTTTGCATTCAGAACCTTAGATATATTTGTATTTTTACCTCTACAGTTTTTGTAATCACTTCCAAATGGCCACCAGGTGAGGGTTTAAATGCTATGGGAAGGTCATTGTTTCCATGGTGACATTTATTTTGCTGTTTGTCACTTTATATATATATATGTATGTGATGTATCAGCAAAATATCAAGAATTTGTGGCGTTTTTAGATTTTTGCATATTGACTGTCATATTGGCTAACTGTTGGGAAGCTTTCTGATTGTGAAAGGGTAGAACATAAAATATTTAATCCCCGGGGGCGGAGCTACGTCACAGACGTTCCACGTTGCTAAGACGCGCACCACTGTACCATGCATTTCTATGGGCTCTGTGCGCGCTGCTGTGGAACGCCGGTCGAGCCGGTGAAAATTCGAGAAAACAACACAAACTCAACTTTGAAGTAATCCCGCACAACCAAATTTAAATATGTTACACACGTAGGGCTAATCTTGTTACGCTGTTCAGGGGAGTCTCAACAATCATCCCAAAGTACTGTTTTCTGCGAGTTTTGGGCCTTTGTTTTTACCGCCGCGGGTTGCCAGGCGGTGAAAATGCCCGGATGTCCGCCCCCGAGGATACTGCTTTAAGAAATAAAAATAAGACTGCCCTCTAGTTGAGCTACTGTGTGTTCTCTTCAATATTGCATACCAACTTAAGGGTTGAGTAGCATTATAAAGTTACCATATCAGGGATTTCTGTCAGCAGATCCGTTTGAGATTAAAGGAGAACAGTTTGTCTAAATCTGACCAACATTGTGCATTGGAGGAGGAGGTTACCAGCAATTCTCATCATCATATCAGACATTTTAAAAACTTTCTTCTATTTGCTCTGACTATTTTTTGTAATTTGCATATTCATATTATCATATGACCACGTCGCATATCATCCTTAATTGCAAACGTTACTGTGGAATACCACTTTAGACGATACTGTAAGCTAAACTGAATAATTTAAGCAAATTCCTGTCAAATATTAGCCTTGTCCATCCGTAACTGAAAATTTCCATCAACATAACATCAGCAAAAGGACATGCATTTAATCTATTGAAGCTTAGAAAGTACAGGTAATTGAATAATAAATTACAGATCTCAGATCTTTGAGTGTTTTGTTCGCTGATACTGTTATCAGGATGTCAATAGAAGGAATACTTGCATAATTCACAACTTTGAAATACAACATAAAAACTATAAATAGTACCTTGTGTAGAAGAAAAAGCAAACTAGGCCGCACAAACAAGTTTTATGTTTACAGGTAGATGTACTTACACAACTAGGGTCGAAAAACGTTCAACTGAAACACTGTATGAAATCCCCTAAAGGGCCTTTTTATAATAATAAAAAAAAAAATTCTGGTTTATTTTTACAAAAAGACGAGCTGAGTAAAATAAAATGATCAGAATACCACATATGAACTTGTACAATAAAGGTTGCATCACTCATGTGTTGATTTGAGCGTACACCCAGCGTACAGTGCACATGACGAGATATATGCTCCCCAAAACCACACGTACGTTCTATCCATTTAATGAACATAAAAAGTCGCAAAGCTACAAATCTTTTTGACATGGCCCGAAAAAAAGACATCAGCTTGCAATTAATTTCATCCCTAACTCTCACCTGGTACAGGTGGATCAACCACTTTTTAATACAATATTTTGACGCTTTATTTTGGTCACGTAGTCAGTGATAGCTTTGTTTAGTTTCAATACGTACATTTATTAAACAAATTGACTATTCACATTGAAGTGTCATATCATCCATGAGAAGACAAGACATGAACATGGTTGTGTGTCAGTGCACCTGCTGACCTAACACACACAATAACACCTAGCTAGCAAGGACCACTATGTTGACTCCCCCCCCCCCCTTCCCCGATATTTTAATAGGAGTTGGTGTGATTTCACGCGCCTACTGAACCAAAATAAGTTGACATCCATTCATGTTAATTAAACAACACAGTTTTTGATGATCAATAGCGAGTATCTTTAGCGATGTGATGTTGTACGCACTTTTAGTAGCACAGACTTCCAATAAAACATTTTGGTGGAAGGGCTAACATTTATTTTTTACGATTACCATATATTTACCCTTATATTTAGTTTTATTTGCATCTGGTCATATGTACCAGGAAAATTGCAATGACGTGAAGTGCCAGATTTCCTAGCTGTTCTATGATACTAAAGAAATCATGTATACATGATAAAATTTGTATTTCCGGTACTAAAAATATGATTTTTTCATTATAGCTGACACATTAGAAACGCATTTCCAACACATGTAAAAGCGCATGTAAATAAAAAAAATCACATTAAGTGCATTCTGTATCATTCAAATATCATTCATTTTGACGTAGACAAACCTCTGTCATTTACATAAGCGTATACGTTACTAATAGAGCAAACATACGCTACTCAAGTTATCACAGTACACTTGAGACGGACTTTCAATACCAATACCAAGCAATACATTAAAGTGGTTATATTAATTACATTTTCCACCAAATATCGGGAAGACTCTGAGTCCTGCACCAAAGTTCAGCTTCTAATTTAACAGGAAAATGAACAAATACGATTCTGTCGAATTTCCAGACTCGCGAAACTCGCGGGAAGAAAAATATGAACATACACCGTTACACGTACAGTGCTAGCATACTTGTAATAAATTACAATAAAGAGAGTTTATCTCAATAAACAAGTCTTATTAAAACAGGGACATAAAACGTTTAAATTGACCATGCTCCCACATATTGCCTTTAAATCAAAGAGTTATAATATGAGGTTATTTATAAGAGGATACTGTAAAATATGCATGAAGACAGTACTGTACGGCGGAAGTATTGTCTGACTTGTACTGAAAGGCGATGTGACTGTTGACTATAGTGTAGGCATGCTTTGCAGTGTCCTTGTAATAAAATTAATAAATATACATCTTCCTGACCTAACCACTTTGTTTGTAAAACCCAGAACTTGGCAAGATGGTGGAACTCTTTCATTATGAACTTAGAGATCGGTCAAAGGATGTCTGCCACGGATGGACGTAACCAAAAATAATAACTGCCATCAAAAAAAGATATTTTAATAGTTGCCATCAAATATGTCATCACACAGAGAAAAATGAAGTTAACTTTTGGAAAACATTTTTTCATTCGCAAATATTATTTTCTTTCTCTGAAGCAAAGTGGCTAGCTAATTAACAACAGTAGTATTAACAACAGCAGCTAAAACCATTTTACCATTAGCGGTAGGCAAGTGAACAATCAGAAAGTAACTAAAATGTCAGATGACTAGCTTTAATCAGTTTTTCCCTTTCAAAACATACATTAGGTTAAATTCATGAATTACAGAAAAGTATCCTATGAAAAATTTACCCACAATGCATTTGGCTCAACTGCAAATCATTGACACTTCCAAACAATCACAACTAGGAGCCTTGAACTTGAACACAAATCCAAATTTATAATTGAAAAACCAATTTTGTTTGATTAACATAACCTATAAATGTGTCATTAACTACCGGGTACTCACCGAAATTGAATCACAAATATATACACATGTGCCAGGGTGCATGACCTTCCATCGGTCATGTGACTTTCAAGGACAGTCACAAGTCATAGAACACTACAATTTACAAGAGAGGAAATGAGTTGGGGTCCTGATCCTGATTGCCAACGTTATTCTCTAACTCATCACAAACAGAGTTCAATTTGATTTACTGTACCAATGTTATACATCCGTTGCCGCCTATTAAGTTCTGTCAAGCGAGGCTGTAACATAAATAATAATCCCATACATTACCCACTAGCCAAGCTTTTATTGCAGTTTAGGTTATTGGAGTACATGTACTGTCAAATGACTAATTTTCACTGGGTTTTAATTTCGCTGATTTAGCATTTCGGGCATATATATTTAGTGGGTTTTAAATTCACGGTTTTATCATTTAGATAATGTGTTCTATGGTAAATTTTACATATTCACTGGGTTTTAATTTAGCGCATTTTCCAGTCAGCGAAATAAGCAAAATTAAAACCCAGTGAATAATTAATCCTTACACAGTATGCCTTGCACCGGATTCAACACAAAGAAGTTTGCTGATTCTGTTCTAAACTTTTTGGATTTCGGCATTCCCATGATGTATCCTTGGAAGGAAAAGATGTATAATAATAAGGTTATTACGACGATAACTCAAAGTATGCACTCAGACAGTAAGCCACGCGCGTCGGTCGATACTCCAGCTGTACTGTCTTCGTGCATAGTTTGAGGTATTCTCGTAATAACCTTATATTATTACAATAATACACATATAAACAAACATATTTGTCAACTATGTGACTGAACTGAGATGAGGCGCATTACTGTGGATACTCATCTGAGTATCAGACTTTGCAAAGTATGTATACTATGTTTTGAAAAAAAATGATAAACTGAACATTGTTATTAATGTCTATACTGCTAAATAAATGATAAACAAATAAAAATGTGGATTTAGAGATTAGATTCCTGACTGCAACTTTATAAATTTCAGTTGCGGATTGATATTCTCAATTTACACATCATGGTTAGACCATATGTGGAATCTATGGCTTAAATGACTTTTTTTTTTCATTAAATGTGGCAGAAATACAGTAATTACATTTTAGTCCCTGTTGGATGAAGTCTGAATCAGGGATTTATGTTTTGGGTTCCATCAGTCCAACATCATTTTAAAGGATTTTCATTGAATATTTCTGTATAAAGTCTGAACAAAGATGAGACGTAACGCTAGAGTATATATGCACACCAGTTTGCTTTTGGATACATTGTATGTTGATTTAGACCGACTGGCAGCCATTTTGTCCTCCAAAACACTGTATAGTGAACAAAAACATAACACTGAAATATTCTTTTTCAATTACCATATATATTATAATAAATTCAATAATAATTCGATGGATATTTTATCATACATATGTATACAAAAATATTCAACATAGCGATTTTCCAAAAATACAAGTCTATTCTCCGTGGTATAATATTGTTGAAAATCAGAGAGAAAACATTTTAATCTAGCGTTTAATAATTCTAGATTTCGACCATATTTCAATTAAACAGTGGTCACCACAGTGAGGCATGACAAAATTAACCACCAAGCAATCCATGTTGATAAGGAAAAGAATAAGGATTCTGTTAAGACTCTCACTGTCTTTGGGTAAAGTTTCTGCATGTTTTACAAACACAAAATGAATATTAAACCAAAAATATGAATACATTTATGAAGAACATCGAATAATATTGACTTGTTATTATTCCACAACACATGATTTAAGTAAATCAGTTTTCAGTGCTCTCGGCTGCGTCGTTTTAATTTAGTTCAACCTTATGCAAGCTGGGTCGAAACTTAGTGGAGCATGTGACTACTTCTAGTGACAGTATTTCCCCAGACGTGTGAATGGGGTCGTAACCTAAGATTCGCTTCAAGAATTAATGGTTTAATGCAACCTGACATGTTTGGATGATACAGCACGCGATTTTGTTTTTAGACAGTCTTGATAATTATTTCTGGAATGTTAGAATTTTAACCCTTGAAGTACCAAAGTCAACTTTTGACACCATTCATATTATTAAAAGCCATATGATTTTTTCACTTTTTTATCAAAATTTTGATAAAGACCTGCAGGCAAAAAAAAATTATGTCCAAAATTCGAGAAAAAAAAAACAATTAGAGAAATGTATATTAAAACGATGCATCAAAATATGGATGGGAAAAATATAAAGAATTAAAATGTAAAATGTGATTACACCTAGTTAAGTAAATGTGAACATTTTATATTCTACAAATTCTTGATATTTCCGTCAAACAAATGACAATAAGCAATATATAAATGAAGGAACCCAAACTTGTTTCACATAGAACCAATAACTTTGCAGTTTCCCTGGTTTTGATCTATAGTCAGCCATTTTAGATTGGAAGATCCTAAATAAAAAATCTAGATTGTGTATCTTAAATTTTTGCCTTGGAATTTAAAATAGCTATTCTCTAAGACTAATTTAGCTAAGTTCCAGAAATTTCATGTTCCTAAAAAATTGTTAAAAATACATACACTAGAACCAAGAATATGTGGCAATTCATCCACACAATACAAACAGCATTCACATATTAATTATGACTACCGGGTATAATGTGGAATCACTATAAAATTATAATATTGTGTTCGAGTTACTGGTATTAAATTTATTACATGTTTTTGCTTTCAAGCAAATTCAATGCATGGTTTAGCCTTTTCACCACCAGACGTTTTCGCCCAAATTAATCAGCACTTTTTTCTTATATTCCTCAATATTTGTGAAAATGAGCCCTAATTTTGGAGCCAACAGACAAAATCTGAGTCAAATTTCAGTTTTTACTCAAAAGATTAGGCTATTTTTGTCCCAATCTTATGAAGGAAAGTGCAGACTATAAACAGGACTATTTTGTGAATTTGTGATGAAAAAACGGAACTGGTGGTGAAAAGGTTAGAGCAGGAATATGATAATTTGAAGTGCAGTGAAGCGTCTATTGACCACTACCACCTGTATGAAGTACTGCGACACTCAAAAAAGTTTAATAGGTTGAATTTTGTTAACCAGTGATTGTCTTGGAAATAAAAAGTAAATGCATATCTGCAAGGCATGTTATAAAAATGTCTCAATCTGAATATGGAGAAGGAAACAGCAGGAAAATAATTTCAAATGCCCATATTTGGATATGTGTCAAATTCATTGTTTGTTTAAAAACAATTCAGTGTATGAGGCACACCAATGGAATTTTGCGTCAGTAAGGGTACTACATAAGGCATAGCAATCCTCTATCGGAAAATGTTATCCTCATGAACGCTCGTAACCCTTCAAATTACGTAAAACTCTTGTAGATAAGATATAATGCTCTACACTAGTTTAATAAGAGCTTACACAAAACAAAATGAACACAAACAAGTTGTAGCCCATGGCAGCTGTAATCTATATGTAAAACTGAGGTTGCATGACATACACAGACTATAGGGATTGGAAATGCGGTCAGTGTCGCTCATTTCTTGATCTAGTTCTTATTTACCATGAACAGGCGATGGTTTTATACGTAAGTCTCAGTGATCTATGCACACCAGTATAAGTTACTGTAGAATACTTTATTTTAACTGGAATTAATTACCGCTGAAAAGACTTTTTAGGTGTTTTTATTTTCACTGATTTTTGACGAGTTGAATGTAAAATATAGGAGAAAAAGTTATATTTGCTAGATTTTATTTTCACTGAATCATTCCTTCAGCGTAAACAAGCGAACATTAATTCCAAGTGAAAATAATGAATTTTACAGTACATGAAGGTGTCACATCAATAAATGTTGAATTTTTTATTTAAAGTAGATAAAAACAATTTCATTTTGCAAGATATTAACAATAAAACAAAAAGAAAGGGCAGTCTTACCACTGACCTTATTTCCGAGAATATTTTACCTCTACGATACAGATAATACACGTACACAGGATGAAAAAAATTAAAAAAAAAAACGCCAGCAACAGTCTACTTTATGATAAAAACAAAATTGTTTTCATTAACAAATAATAATCTTCTTTTATGTAATATACTACGTATCAACGCTTTAATATTCTACTCTATGCGAAGAAATTGTATCTTTAGGTGAAAATTCCTCTGCATTCTCTCAGAGGGTTGGTGACATAGAAGCTGTATAAATCATCCATAATGCTGAATAGAAAACTCACGTACACCAAGAGTGATGAAGGAATACTTTCAAGTGATTAATATTTAGCCGGAATGAAATTAGGTGAATGTACTTTTTTTCTGTTATAAAAATTTGTTATAAACAAATCACTTTATATTAAAATTAAGGCAGTTTGAAGCAAATTCAGGTATTATGAAAAAGAAGGAAGCTCACTTTTAAGGCAGTTTGCACCAAAGGACATGTTTCATCACTGAGCTTGTTACTGTAGATATATGCAATGCATTATGGGAGAGAACTTTCCATTGTATAAATAGGAAAATATTATCAGACTGGAAACTGACTAAAATTTACAAGCCATGCATGGCACAGTCCCGGTTACTTATCAAGTTTAAGACACATTGTATATAGTTTTGTTAATTAATAGTAATATAGTTTGAACATAAACATGTTAGAGATTTAGATCCAGAAGCTGATGCTTAAATAATATGATGATTTTTTAACAAAATAATTGACATTCAGTCGTCAAATGAGTACTTGTCCATAATGAGAGATATGGCTATAGAACCACATTCATTAAAATAAAATGACCGCCGGTCAGCCATTTTGGATCTGATCTGAAAAACACAATGATGTGCATCAGGGACCTATAATGTTTAATGTACATTTGTATGTACTAAGTTTGAACGACGGTTATCAGCTTAGACACCATTACACAATGTTTGCTCATGCGAAATATGGCTGCACAGTGACAACTAGTATAGTCAAAGCAGGATTAGAAGCCGCGACTTCCATCAAAATGATACAATGCAACATAGGGGATGCTGCGCTGCTATTACACATATGGGAAATGGGTGTGGCTTCTAATACAGATTGAGGAACACTTTGAATACAAGAGTTGCAGTGTTAAAGTGTTAAAACTTTGTGTAAGGCTTTAACGAGAACAAAGTAGACATCGAAAGATACAATTGAGACAGAAGAAATTCAATCAGTAATCAATACACTTGTCCAGTTTCTTCTCGATATTGAACAGTGTTTAAATTGAAAAAGGTATTGAGAAGTACTATTGAAGGAAACAAACCAGATTGCATTGAGGTAGTTATTAAAGTTGTACTCAAGAGAAAAGGAAACATGTCATGTGTACCTCTTGTTGAGTATGAATATACCTCTAAACAAGATATTAGACGATGTGGGAATCGCTATGTGCACATAAGAGATGATCTCATTAGCACTGTGACAATACTTCAAGTATTGTAAAATACTTTATTTTAGCTGAAAATAATTTGTGATGAAAAGACAATTTGGCTGTTTTGTATAATATTTATTTTCACTGATTTTTTATGATGTATGTAAAATGGTATTTATGTTGTATTTTATTTTCACTGATTCATTCTTTCAGCAAAAATAGCAGGAAAAAAATCTAATTGAAAATAAGCAAGTCATTGAAAATGATGACACAGTCCCCGTTAAATTCTCTTTGTGCTCGTCATATTAAAGCAGAAGGGTTGTCGCGAGCGTGTCCTTGAAACTTGAGTTCCAAGTGGCGTATACAACAGATTGTTTATTTACATCAAAACTCGTGTTTCGTGTCATAGTAATATGGCCACAATTAAAAACAGCCGTTATTCAGCCATCTTTGATCTGATTATGAAACACACTGATATGTATGATGTATGTGCCAAATACATGTACGAATGAAAATGGTACATAAATTGTGGAAATATAGTAGTAAGGCCAAAAAGTCAGATGGCTGTCAATCGGCCATCCTTGACCAGATTTTGAAACAAATTGTCATGGACATGCATCCTAACATGTATAAAGTACATGTATGTGCCAAATTTGAATGAAAACTGACAGAGCACGTCCAAGATACCGCATAAAAAAACGAAAAACAAGATGTCTGCCAGTCGACCATCTTTAATCCAATTGCGAAATAAATCGTCATGGACATGTATCCTAACATGTATAATCTATGTACTAAGTTTGAATGACAACTGACAAAGCATGTCCAAAATACAACATTTTCAAAAAACAAGATGGCTGCCAGTCGGCCATTTTGAATCGAATCGCTAAACCACTGCATGTGCATATGTCCCACATAAGGTACTAGGCACATGCAAAGAATGAACAGAATCGGTCCACAGGATTCTGAAATATGACGTTGGATAGACTGACGCACAGACAGACGGACGATCGAACGGACAGACTCAGGAACTGACAGACGGTCGGGGACATGTATCCTAACATGTATGATCTATGTACTAAATTTGAATGAAAACTGACAAAGCATGTCCAAAATACGACATTTTCAAAAAACAAGATGGCTGCCAGTCGACCATCTTTGATCCAATTGTGAAATAAATCATCATGGACATGTATCCTAACATGTATAATCTATGTACCAAGTTTGAATGAAAACTAACAAAGCATGTCCAAAATACAACATTTTCAAAAAACAAGATGGCTGCCAGTCGACCATCTTTGATCCAATTGTGAAATAAATCATCATGGACATGTATCCTAACATGTATAATCTATGTACCAAGTTTGAATGAAAACTGACAAAGCATGTCCAAAATACAACATTTTCAAAAAACAAGATGGCTGCCAGTCGGCCATTTTGAATCGAATTGCTAAACCACTGCATGTGCATATGTCCCACATAAAGTACTAGGCACATGCAAAGAATGAACGGAATCAGTCCAAGGGATTCTGAGATATGACTCCGGACGGACGCACAGACACACGGACGCACGGAGACCGAATTATAAGTCCCCGTTTTAAGACTTCGTCCGAACAGGGACTAAAAAAGCTATTTACAGCATGAACAGTCAACAACTTTCTTTTTTACCAGGTCTTTGTTTTCAGTATTTCATCTGGTCAGCCATTTAGAATTGTGAAATGATTCTAATTCGAGGCAGTTTGGCTCTTAAAATCAAAGAGCATCATAATCTTTCCAAAAAAAATTTGGCGTAACATTTTTCATTTCTATATAATAATAATTTTTTGGCTAATTTTGTATGAACCAGACTTTGGCTAAATCCTTTCAAATTGATCAAATTTTTTTTTTTTTAATTTGGAACAAAATATGTGGATTTATTTCGGAAGCAGTCACTAAAGTTGACTTTTGGTTCTCAAAAGGGCAACACCAATGTTTTTTTTTCAGTATTCAAGACGAAAAAATAAAAGCGCACCCTTGAACAATCGTCTCGTTTCTGACTAATTCGTACAGTACATGTACCTGCAGATCAAGTTTCACAGATGTAGTTTGAGAGGAAACACTAATTACGCTATGCTACAAGAAATTGCACAACACAAAGTTATTTTACAATGTATCAATGTCATTATATCCGCTCACCTAGGGACACAGATAATCACTGCAAAAATGCAGAACCGCAATTTATAATTTCAGAGAAAATGAGACTTCATTGTACGCTAAGATGCTAAAACAACAGAATTATTGAGCATGATGAACTTTGGTGAAAAAACACACAAAATAAACGAGATGAAATCCATTATTATCTAATTATCAATCACCGCACAACTGACATCAAAGATTGCATGCTAGTCGACATTCGTCATTGAATCAACGATAATCTCGCAATGCAAATGAAAGATGAAGAGTTGTCTGTCTATAGGGAGTCGTCAGACCGATCTAGGAAAAAAAAATGTTGCTTTTCTCTGCTTTACAATCTTTCACACTGGTCTATGTGGACAGACGAAATGTCAGATTGTCATTAATTTCATGTCAGATCTCTTGACTTGCAAAACATTACCTACAGATACAGAGTCAGAGTCCCTGTATGCTGTAGGTGTGTTGGATTTCATTGCTCTAACCACGCACATGTGCAGCTATATAGGGTTTGTAAAAATGTAGTCTCAAAATATCTTGTACATTCAATGAATGAGGAAATGGTCAGACTGACACCTAATGTGACAGACGACTTCTTGCACTAGTAATTGCACATATTAATTTTATATAGTCACCTCTTTTGGGAAAATTAGCATATTTGGACGGAGATAAATTAGCAGATACTAACGAAGCTAGAATTTAAGTGCTCCCAAGTGAAGTGCATTTCAATGCTCTTTGATGTTTATTGAGCAACTAATATAAAACCATTTCTACCTCAGCATACTCATGCAACCTCATAGATTCAAACTGACCGAGTTAATTTATTTGCAAATCAGCTAATTACCATATGCAGACAGATTACAAAGCAGTATATATAAAGACATACAACTACACAAACAAAATGCATTTACCAAGTTTTAACTAATTTCACCAAAATAGTTGTTAGGATATCAACAAAACATGCTATAAGTAGTTAATTGGTATGCAAATTGCGTGATTAATATGCACTGAATTGTACCAAAATCTAATCGGTTCTGGAATTCATCACAAAGTATCTGTATACCAAATTTCATCTCAATCCACTCTGTTATTCTTGAAATATTGGTAGAACAAGATTTGATACATCCAGACTCCAACTGGTGTGACATTAGCCTCTTCTTTGAGACAAAAATGGAATCGATTATCGGCAACAATGTTACGAATTGAACAAATCTTATGTGTAAACATAATAAGACTGTTATTGCAAAGAATACATTCATGTAAAGTCACTCAGTATGAGTAATAAGTTCGATATGAACGATTTAACAGTGTGGATAGGATCACACTGACAGTCATATTTCCATTACTTTCATGTTGCAGAAGACAGTTAAACCACGAAACAAGCATAGAGAAGGGGTGACATAATGCATTATATTGCATATACTTGCAGATACTGAGTGCAAAGTACAGTTGTTTATTAGACAGAGAACCGCATTCACTACAAGAGTCAACTCTCACAAGATTCTTTAATAGGTAAGTGGATATAATACACTGTAGTTATAAATTAAAAAAAAAATTGCAAAATGCTTTGTACAAGAACTGCAAACTCGGTGAGATATGAAGACTGGTCCCTTTAATGTAGCTACGTCATCTTGAATTCACAATTAATTCAGGTGGTGTATTGTTCAGTATTATTCTGTCAGTCAATCTCTTGACAGAAGACATTTAAACTTACATTCAGTCATTTTTTTCCAGCATTAAAAGACTTTTCAAGTTTTTCCAAACCTGTTATTATAAACATATATATATATATACATTTGTAATCAAGCACAAATTACATTTGTCAACAAAAGGGAGATTCATCTGTGCTATGGTTTATTGAAGGCAGTCTCACTTATCATATTGTCTGGGCATAGATTTAGAGTTGCTCTTTCTGACTGACATTAAATACACTATTATTTATATGTAATGATCGAGGACTACCGTAAAATGAGAAGTAATAATTTATAGAAGGATTAAAGTTTCTGTTCAATAGCCAAGTTTTATGCAATGAGTTAAATCATAAATAGTAGCTAGTGGGTTCCATGTAAAGTTAAGCTAACAAATTATTCATTTATTTATGAACTGGAGAAAGTTGTTGCTATGACAACTATCCAAATTGTCAGTGCCCTATAGGTTATTGATATTAAAGATTACTTTTGTGCGAGGGCTATCATCTTTCCATGCATGATGAGAAAGTGAAAATATTACGAGAAGAAAATGTTCCTTAACCTTTTCACCAACAGTTTCCTCTTTTCATCACAAATTCACAAAATAGTCTGTATAGTCTGCACTTTCTTTTAAAAGATTGGGACAAAAATGGCCAATTTTTTTTTGAAATTTTCAAAATTTTGTCTGCTGGCTCCAAAATTAGGGTTCATTTTCAGAAATATTGACGAATATAAGAAAAAAGTGCAGACAATTTGGGCAAGAAAGTCTAGCGGTGAAGTAGTTAGGGCAAGAGGCCAATAAAAACAATTAGCAAATACAATTAGCAATTTATTGAAATCACGTAACTGGTACATAGTAGGCCATGTGACCTTTTGATACTCTATTCAACATATATATCCAGTCGCGTAGTAAGGTAGCGCACTGTGACGGGAAATTAGTCTAGAGGCGAACACAGACTTGCAGAGCAAACAAGCGCAAGCTGCTGCAATTGTATATTTACTGATTGATCCTATGGTATACTCAGAACCGAGACAACTGAGAATTACCCTCATGTCTCTGCAGGGACATGGCTGGATTACATCCCATATAATCAAGCCCTCAAAAACTATTTCCTTCTAACTTTACTAGAGTTGATTGCATTTAAGGAAGAATTGTGATTGTACAATTTATATCCCATCTAAGCTTTAGAGGCTTCAGAAAGCGGTGATTTAGTTGAATAACATACATTTCAGTAAACCAGTAGGTTACGTTATTAGAGTGGTACAAATAGAAGATGAGGAACGCTCTGACAATCCAGATTAGGCACAAAAAAAAATAATTCTGCTCTGCGCAAGCGTCTGTTCAAAAGGGGCCACTCAGAACAATTTTTTGGGGGATTCTGTCAAGATACTGTTAAAAAAAATGAAAAAAAAGGCATGGAGCATGCAGTCAAAAAGCTGGATAATATGAAATGATATCTAACTTAATTCATATTTTAATGAACTTTTTCAGCTGTCACATAAGTTCTTCAAATTTTAAGTTATAAGTCAGAATCTTAATTCTCTAAGTAATATAGCATTCATTAAAACAAACAGGGGGAGATAAAAATGACAAAGTGATTGCAATTCACATATGAACAGTAATTATCATTCTATAACAGACGTGCCCCCTCTAAGCCCAGTAATCTGGCATATGCCCTACATTATACACGTACAATTAAACGAATTTGAAGAATACAATTAAACCCTAGCAATTGACCTATTTTATGACACAACCAGGCAATTAACAATTGCTGATGTATGTAATTGACAGTGTGTATGTCAGACATATGATTGTCCAGTCTACCTACGCAAGACTGATACGTGCATGTCCAGATGCATGACATCACCCTACCCCACCTCAGGCTGAATTTCAAATTAACCGTCGACATCTATATTATCATCATGGAACCAGGATATCATCAACGAAAGCTCACAAAGAACTTCTGCATACTGGGGGCAAATGGAATCATAAAATATATATAGTAAATTTTTCAAATTAATTTCAAATTTAAACAATAAGTCTTTGGAGAAATCCTCAAGGTTAAACCAATTCAATTCACAGTATTGATGATGTTACTAGCAGGAAATTCTAGATACATTATATCTAAAGGAATAAATTTGAATTCACATAAGTGTAATTAAGATAAGATTATTCTAAACATTATGCAAATGTGGTTATTAAAATGTATGAACTATGCAGGTCAGTGGATGACAATCCCTAAGCATTGGTTTTTAAAATTGATATCTATCGAAGAACTCCTTTAACTCATTTATGCAAATAAGATATTTAACATGCACACATCCAGCCACACCACCTACATGTAACAAGTTTCATTTATATCTGTTGAGTGGCTTGTCAGATATCAACAAGGATGCTTAGATATTTCATATGCACAGATTTCAACCAAGAACAAATAAGGTCTTCATCCCAGACTACCTACGCACCAAGCTACATTAACATCTGAAGTGATTCTTGAGTATTTGAAAGTTGGCTAATTATTATGCAAATAAAGGTAATTAATAAGCAATAAAATGTATTTCAAACAAAAACAATTAAATCAGGTGTGCACGTATGTACCGTACCAATTTTCATTTAGATATCAGTGGAACAAATCAACACACTCACAAACATACACGTATTCTTCTCAGTACACGTACTTAGGTAACTGCATGCGAAGACTCACAATGTGTGGTTTGCAAGCAACATCAGTTGTTGTCAGTGTGGTTTATTGAAACACTATCAAGGATACATCAGAGATTGATAAACTAAACTTGTATTCAATTTATGAATAGAAAGACCCCTCCTTCCCCCTCAAGTCAATGCACTTCTGAATTTTAAATTAAACCATAACATATTATCATCATCGTAGAAACAGGATATAAAACATCCGTTTAAGTCCGTGTCAGGGGATTAAAACACTATCCATGGTATCAATTACATCAGCGTATCCATCCTTCTCAGGTGTATGTAATTACATCAAGGTTTGTATTCTGTCAGAAATAAAAGTCTTATACTGTCATAATACATTCATATCAACATTTATGGCAAGTTAATCAGTTTGTATCATTTTACAAATCTCCGCATAAATTGTAATATAGCATAATCTCCACTTAAAACGCTACAGTCGTTGAGCCGCATCATGTTTGGTTCGGGGGCTGATATATGACATATTCGATATGTGAAAACGAACTGCATGCACGCTACTCCATGGCTTCTTTATTCTTTTTATTTTTCGTGCATTGTTTCAGTCTGTGCTGAAGCTGATCTTTCTTAACGCATCACCTTTGACTCATCATCTCCAGAAAGCATTTATGTACAGCTAGGAATGATTTTTTTTCCACCTCATAACAGTTACTAGAAAAGACTGATATAAGTAAAGACTTTGGGTGCATTTGTTTGGTCCAATCATGATTGTGATTGGGTGTTTGATTACGCTCAATCACGATCATGAATGGTAGTCATAATCACGCTCTGGGCCATGATTGTCATGATTAAAGATGGCGACCATTCAACTGGCAATCATCGGGCAATGAGCCTTGAGTACAAATATGTAAAGGTTTTCAAAAAGTTTGCATTTTTTAGCTAGTGTCATGTAATCGTATAATTTTTTTGTAATTCTGTATTAAATATCGTGAGGAAACTGGGAGGAAAAATCGATCATGATTATGACTATGTGTGTTACTCAAAGCCTCTATTTTAGTACTGAAGTCCAACTAAACAATCCTACACTTTCTTACACAAAATAGTTCATTTCATAATTTGTTTGTTTTCAGGTAGATAATAATTAAATAAAAATCCTAATATTTATAAAATTGACCAGCTGTAGAAGATTCAAAAACTTGAGGTCACTTTGAGAAAATTATTTTGGTCATTGTATGCATGTGAAAAAATGATTCCATTGTACACAAAGATGTTGATTTTTAGTAATACGTATTTTTATGTACTATATATTTAGTACACTTGTGAAGTGCTTCATTATTTACAATGTACATTTTATAACAAAATTTTTTCCTGTAACCCTTTGAACACCATGATATTTCTTGCAAACATTTTGAACATTTTCACATATTTTTGTTTGTTAATTTAATTGAACATAATTCCCACTGGTTACAGTTCTTGATTGAAACTTTTGAAAAAAAAAAATTATGCAAGTTTATTTTGTGAAAGGTGACAAAAGCATTAGCGCTTAAACATTGAATGTTATCCGGCATCTTAAAGCGATGGAGTCGTCATCCTCGCATGCATCAGATGGCCATACATGTCATTGTTTAGAAACAAGCGTCTACCTATGTTATCGTCGCTTGGGACTCAATTCCCGTGCGTGTGCAAATGACGACCTTCCCAATTTAACATTAACTATTTACTGGGTTTTACTTTGACTACTTTCGCTGATAAGGAAAATCTGAAAATAGGATAGAACTTTGTTGTTTTGTTGAAACTTTTTAAAGCACAATAAATATGATGGAATATCAAAATAGCAAAATTAAATACCAGTGAAAATGAACGTTTTCACAGTAAAAGGTAAAGAAAACAGAGATCGAGAAAGGGACTGGTAATTAAAGGTTTGTGCGAACAGCCATAGACAGGAAATTATCTATCGTGTTGTGTGTGTTATTAAATTGTCTTTGTTATCTATTGGAATCCTGAAAGAATAATTATTCTATTTTTAATCTGAGAAATTAAATGGAGCCTCTGACAGGTAATTAACACCTGATTACAGTATAATGACACTGACGCAACTCATTCATTCATCAAAATTAATGTGCATGTTTCTTACTTGCAATGCTTAGTGAAACTAGAAGTTGAATGGTGCAGCTCACCAAATGTTATTGGTAAATGACCTTCACAGACAAGGGACGTTGATTACGGTATTATTAGAAAATTGTGAAATACAACATATTAAATTCTTCCTTGAACTATGCTCAATGTTGTATTAATCAGAATGAGTACATTGGTGTAGCAATGCATTCTGGGTATATCAGCATTGCAGTACATTCTGGGTAAGTCAATATAGCAATGCGTTCTGTAGTGTATGCTTGGTAAAGAAATAAATCATAACTAGACTGATAATACTTTGTAATACTTTAATCCCCAACCTTTGAAAAATCTCTATAATTTAGTAAATATTTATTATTATTGTTAAATTAGATTACATGTAGGTCAATTTGCTGAGAATAAAAAAAAAAAATAGTACAAAAACAGAAAGAAAATTTGATTTAACTTTTGCCCTTTTCAAATGAGAGTAATTGGTAAATTACACGTAGCTGTCACACAGTATTTAGCATTCTCAACAAAGACGTACAAAATTAATCGTAATTTCCTATTTCATTACAAAAACTGAGGTCATCCTTGAAGTTAATTCTAAACATAAAAAGATGGCTGTTAGGTTAATGAAGAGTGATATTCTAATCATGTTATGGGAAATTTGAAAAAACAAAACACAATTTTTTGTTTTTTACAAGGGTGATATTTTCATTTCATTTTTTTTCTTTATCTGAGCTATAGGAATGAAATGAGCTTGCAAACAAAACAAGAATAGCTCCCTCTATTGGGCAAACAGAGCTATGCAAGGACAAGGTCATAATACTAACTACTGTGAAATACTTTAAACAGCGTCCGGATTACTTTCGGAAATTCCGTCGCGTTTCGGAAAGTTTTAATTTTCAAAACTTTTGAATATTTATTTGTGCTTTTAGGTTAGTGAGAAGGTTATAATAATTCTTCATTTCACTTTAACACTGTTTTTACACCCCTCAGACCCCTTTAAAAAGTCACTTCTGGCCATTATAATGGCCACTATTTTCTTAATGGCCAGAGTATTGACCAGAATATTAATAAGTGGCCAAAATATTTACCAGTGTTTTTAAAATGGTGGTTTTAATGACCCATGTTTTTTATACTGGTCAGAATAATTACAATTGCTTTTTAAATGATGGAGTTGATGAACATTTTTTTTTTATGGGCAGTATAATGGTCATTTTATTTTTCATTACATACATAAAATGACCAGTATTTTTGTTCATGTCTCTAAATATAATGGCCCAGAAAACAGCCTCAATATACGTGTGGGAATTTATTTTTCCCAAGTTTCACTGGCGCTTCCAAGTACACTTAAATGAAATTTCGCGAATATTGCCTCGATCCCCAGTGAAATTTCATAGTAACGCTGATGCCAGTGACTGCTGGTGGACTGCATAACCTGCGGAGTATTTAGATGGTGTTGAATCATAGGACGATTGCAGTACTACAACTGGCACATCAAGGTATGAATTTGTAATTATTTTACCATTTTACAATGACTTCAATACAATATTAGATACTTTTGTTGTTGTTTATGTAGCAGGATAGTCTTTTGGGGCTTTCGCTTTTGTTCAGTCATGGCACACTGTGTAAGTAATGCTTCATTATTATTCATAATTGTCAAACAACAAGCTCAAGTAGGTGTTAATGAGGATTAGCTCCTATGTTTGTTAATACAAGAAAAGTATAAACAAAATTTATTTCCAACTCCTGAAATCTGCAAAAAAACATCAACGTAAATTTGTTTCCATTCATGGCAATGTTTTCAAATTATTTTAATAAAATAATTTAACTGACTGCAAAATGTTTGTTTTTTTTTAATTTTTGAAGACTATGTATATTGTTTTTTTTTTCTCTTCAGACAATACCAGCAATAGTGTACTGTACACTGGGAAATCTAATTTAGTAATCATGTATTAACTATACATGTATATATTATGCCCATAACATCAAATACCATACAGAATCCCTTTTTCCTGTAAACTAGTATAGATGATATATGCCTACAGTGTGCAACAGTTCATTTTTCTTTGCGCACAAAAGAAAAAAGTAAAACTCATACTCAAAATAACTTTTAATTTAGCATAGATTTAAACTAAATTTCAATTGAATCTAATATTCTTTGCTCATCTTTGATTTGATTTGAACGAGTTGTAGAGATCAATATAAAGGGGAAGTGAATCTTAATGTATGCACCTAAGGTAGAAATAAACAGAAGACACTTATTCGTAGATTCACGTAGAGCTCTTTAGCAAAGGCTAAGAGGTCCAATACCTTAACCTGTGCTAAAAAAATGTGCATGAATACAGGCTAAGAAATACTAGGTACAGAGTAAATCTGGTCAGTCCAAAGCCTTAGCACAGGCAAAACAAAACAAGCATGAACGCTTAGCTCGGCTAAAAAAACCATTGTATTTAATGTTCATTTAGGAGATTTACTACTATATTCATAACTTTTTATTTTGGTGTGCCATTTCCTGCATGACAATCAACGCTAACACATATAGAGAAATTGACTCAAGAAAAAAAGTACCGATGATGAGATACTGTGCTACTTCCTGTTATTCTGCAATTTGCACTTTCTGAATTTGCTTTGGTATTGTTTTATAGCTGTAGAACTAACCTTCCTACTTACTCTTACTGAGCACTCATAGTTAAAATTTCTGAAGATTTTGCCTATTCTTAATAAGTTTGGGCGTTCCTTACCCCGTGCTAACCATTGTTTCCTTCTGTGCATGAACTCAAACATATGAGATTAGCTTAAATCTTAGCCCGTACTTTGTGTAGCATGAACACTACTTTTGAAGATACAGGGGGCAAATGGGCAAGACTTAAACAAAATATAATGAAGGCGTAATATGCAGTCAGTAAATGTCCTAGGCATTTCTGGGTCAGCCAAATTGATCATGGGTACTCTTGCTCAACTTGGACAAAAAAATATTTAGTCTATATAATGGTACTTAAATCATAGACCTTAGAGAACAGGGACATGCTACTGTGGCTACCCCTTTCATGTAACCTTAGTTATAATCCCCCCAACCCAAATTAACACCTTAGAGGAACTGATAATAAATCTATGTCAACACCACTGTTACATCCGCTCCTGTTTCATAAGCCAAACATGGCTGCCAGGGTGTTGCTACACAAAATGAGACAATTTTGTGGTTGGAATATAATCAGAAAAATTAAATTTGATCAAAACTTGAATAGCCAAGTCCATTCTATTGATGCGAGTGAAACTAAAAATTAACAATTTTTATTCCACTATGAAATCAGGAAAGGGAAACAAAAATGGTAAGTTTTCTCTGCAAGGAAACAAAACTGCCTAAAAGTAAACAATGACCTGTGGAAATTTGTGTCATTGTAACAAGTGGATTTTTCATCATATTTAGAACAGATATAGCATAGTGCACTTGTTATACACTGACTAATGGGAATACTAGTAAAAACTGTTTCAGATGTATAAATCTTCTAGGTACATGTATATGTATTAATGAGATTATACAGGAGGTTATAACCCACATTGCACATTGCTCAGACAGAAGTTGCATGACCCTGTTTTCTAAGGTCATGCTTAAATCATAACCATCTGAATACCATTATTTCACTTTTCAAACTAAACTGTTTTTATATTTTTAATATCATTTTTTTTATTTTGAAAAAAAAATATAGAAACAATATTACACTTAACATAATTACTCTATTAGCAGCACATGCACTTAGGTAAATTACAGGGATCTTCAATGGTCGAAATAAGTAATATTTTCATGATTTAGTATCCACAAATGTAATTTTAGAGCAAATATGGTATTGTATTGGATCATAATTATAATACAATTATTTATTTTGTGAAAGTACCTGGGGATCGATGAAGTTGTACATGCATGGTGGCATTCCCATTGTGGAGGGACTCTATAATTTTGTATGTACACAGCTTCCTACTTTGAAAGACAAAATCATGCAGCTGCATTGTTACATAACTTTCTTTTGTCTCTTGTAGGAAGTTAAATCCCCCTATTGTTCTCAGAAATTAGGTTCCCAAGTACAGCAATGTACTGTCCACAGAGGGACTGTGTACTGTCCTAGTCTCTCAAGAGATGAACTGTGTGTATATATGGCACAACCCCTAATATATTCGGTTAGGAAACAATTTGATGTTATTCTGTTTTATTTGATATTTATATTTTTTCAATCAGAATGTACCGGGTATCATCTTTTTGGAAGTATATCTGAGTTGCATAGGGGAAAAATTGACATATCACAAGATGTCATTTTATCCACATTGTTATTAGTGAGGACAGAAATATGCCAAAATACACAGACACCACAAATTTTTGTTTCCAAAATTGATTACAAAGTGTCTTAATTAAAAACTGGTCATTGTAAGCTAATAGCAATCTGAATTTTTTTTTGCAGATAATGACAATTTAAAAAAAGGAAATACTATATAAATGGAACGTAAGAAGTTGAAGAACCAGAATTTATGGACGTTAAGGGGAAAAAAAAGTTTAACCAGTATTGATGGATGCAATGGTTTAGCATTTGCATGTTTATCAGTTTTACATTTGCACACAGATTTTGAAAGTTCCAAGTGTGTAGAGTTACTGTACATTCCTTTTTTTATGTTTTCCCTCAAATAAAAGTGACATCTTTCAACTGGTATTTCATGATTTTCAGCTATCTTATATAGTTCTTCTTGCTGACCCTTTTGTACACACCCACACTCACTCCACAATCTTTCATCTTCTTAATAATAATTAACAGGAAAATATTATTGAAAAAATCCTGTAGAGATCAAAAACATGAACAAATTTGACACGCCTACATCTTTGAGAAAAAATATTTTACACTAGAAAAAGAATAGCACAAAAACAAAGAGGAGAAAAAACATTTTGCACAGCCCCCTCCTTAAGCTAATCGCCTCTCAAGAAAACCTGATGAATATCTGGAGGAGTATGACATTGCAAACCTAAAATATTATTATCCACTAAAACAGTCTGTATGGCTGTGCACTACATCATGATTTTTAAAAAACAAAACAAAATATTGCTTGCATATTCTTGTTTTGTCTAATGTTTTCATTAATTATCCAATTTCTGTACTTTATGCGTTTGTACACTGAGCTGAATAATTAAGATGATGTTTTGAAGCACAGTGATAGAGGGACTGTGTTTGAAGCAATGTTTTAACCCCCCCCCCCCTCCCCCATATGACATTTTTACTTTGCAAAGCTGTACCTCCCAGATCTTTAGTTGTTTATGCATAGATGGTCTTTGGTTATAAATTATTTACTTTCCAGTCATTTTTGAAGTGTAAACCTTTGTCATACTTTCTGCTGTGTTGACTTCCTGTCACTATGCTTTTGTTTCCCTTTGGTTAGCTAAACATATGAACGCTTGTTGAAAATCACACTTGGAAGTAAGAGTTTCTAATGGAATAGCAAGCAATCTAATCTATTCCTGAAATTGTTAAATTATATATAGTGTTATTTGAAAATGTCAAAATAAACTTCTAGGAATCTGTTATTCAGTTCAAAAAATAAACTGGTTGCATGCAGAATCTCGGAGAAACAATTGCATGTACATGCAGGAATGGTCGGATGTTGCAGCAGCAGAAGTTTGGGCCTGGACATTCCAGTCACATTTTTAAAATGATTTTAAATAATGTACGTATTCTTAACAAACTGTTACATGAGAGGGGGCAGAGCATGAAATAATATTTTAGTTTTGGAAACTATGCAAAGGTGTGTGTTCAGTAATTCAATACCTTTGATGAGCCATTATTAATAGCACACATTAGGTTAGATTTGAATAGATTCCTAGTAAGATTGGTGCATTCTTAATTCAAAAAAAACTTAAAAAGTTTTACTGCTACTAAATTATACATATGTTCGGTATAATTTATTGTAAAACATTAATGTTGTTGTGAAAATAGTTTTATACAAAACAGTGAAAATTTGCCAAAATCCTTGTATGTGTTGCCAGTGATATGCTAGTTTCCATTGTTATTTAAATGTACTCATCAGGGAGGTAATCCATTACAAAACATCGCTGATCCACAGTAGTCTGGTTTCAGGCTACACCAAGTCATAGTCATAAGAGGGACTTTGACCAAGTACAGGCTAAGATATAAGCTAATCCCAAATGTTTGCATATCAGCTATACCCAATTGTGTTCACTCACAGGAGGGCCCAACAGTTATAGCACAGGCCACAGTGTTGAGGGTCTGTGCACTGGCTAAGAACACCCAAACTTGTTTCCCAAGGGAGGCAGCAATTATGAACAAACAATTAAACAGCAATGGTACAGTTCTATAACTACACTGTTAACCGAAATAAACCAACCACAAATTATCGAAACAACCACCATATATTTTTCTCCCTTAATATTTTTTATTTTTCATTCCTTTTCCATGTTTTATTGATTTATAATGCTTATTTTTTTTTATTAATATCATCACCAGTTTTTTCAATTGTTTTTTTTTAAAACCATTGTGGTGCTTCCGATACTAGTTTGCTGATAGTTGTTAGAAGGGAATTTTTGTGATGTTGATTGGTACACTCAAAAGCAATATCACATGTGCAATTTACGTTACACTCCAAAACGGCATGCGTGCGCATGCGAAACACCATATCTTCGACTTCTGGGGAAGTCGTCAACTAGTATCCCACCAGTCATTAATTACTCCGTACACGCTTCCACACTGATTGGGTCGCTGTAGTAGAGCATACAACAACGCCAATTTGGTTCGCTGTCTACAACATGCACTAATAAAACTCTGCATTCTGTAACGCCGTTATATACTGTGCCTGTGCATCCAAATAAATCGGTCTGTCTACGCTCGTGTTCCAGTGCATTTCGCTTCATAAATTAGAATGAAACATGTCAGCAGCAGAAATTTTGCGTTCGTAAACAGCGCCCCTTAGCCCGTGCTAATATTTTCACAGATAATTTTCATATCACATTAAACCATTCATAATAGAGAAAATAGCAAAATATAAAAATAAAGCAGAGCATCATGGGTATTTTTTAGTTGACTGTGTCTTAGCCACTTTAAAATCACCTTCCATCAACCCTTCAACATAAACTTCTACAGTTTATAACACATGTTATGAAAAGTTTGGGTGTATTTGAAGACTAAACTTTAGTTTTTTGTCATTATTAAAATGGGAATTTTGTTTATGTTTGAGCTTAACCCCACTCATAAAGACAGGCTCATTTTCGGATTAATAACTCGCTGTTTATGTGACTTTTTGGAGTAACTCCCTGTGACTTTTTGGAGTAACCAGCTGTTTATGTGACTTTTTTTGGTGGAAAGTCAGTTGCTGAGTATTTTTGGGGTTGCACCCTTTTCGAAGGTTCAGTAGTGAATGTCTTGTTTGTTTGTTCAAGGTATTAAAATGCTGGACATTGCCTTTATAAGAACAGGATGTAGTACAGAGTCTCATTGTCAGTCCATTTTTATCTCAAGAATAATGTCACAGAATGTGCTTGTATTGATTGTCAAGTTTAGTATAGTTATGAATAAGAATAGTTATGAATATAATAGTTAAATTTTCAAATGGACATCAAGTACAATGGTATTTTGGGTGATTAGCCTGGGCTCAATGTTTGCACACACTTCATTAGCACCCGTGATAAGGGTCTAGACCGAATTTTGAAAACGAGTCATCTTCTATGTTCAATAACCTATTGCATTATACATATATTATTAAGTCAACAGTATCAAGTGCATGATTTGTTGTGATTTTAAAAACAAATTAACCCAAAACGTCATATTTTTTCAAGATATATAATTCCATATTTCAAATTTTTCAAAATCTTGTATTTTACGTTTACCTACAATTGTACTGGCTTAAAATTGAAGCAAACTGAAGCGAGTGAGGAAAAAGAGGAGAGCTGTCAATCCCCATGTGCCATTACCGGGTATATCTGTGACATGAAAAAAAAAATGACCATTTTATTCATGTAATGAAAAATAAAATGATCATTATAATACCCATTAAAAAAACAGATTGTCACCCACTCCATCATTAAATTAAAAAATACTATTATTCTGACCAGTGTAAAAATAGTGGTCATTATAACTACCAGTTTGAAAATACTGGTCAATATTTTGACCATTAAAAAATTTATGGTTGGTATTCTGGCCATTAAGAAAATAGTGGCCATTACAATGGCCAGAAGTGACTTTTCAAAGGGGTCTGAGGGGTGAAAAAAACAGAGTTAAAGTGAAATGAAAAATTATTATAACCTCCTCACTAGCCTAAAAGTATGAATAAATATTCAAAAGTTGTGAAAATTAAATCTTTCCGAAACGCGACGGAATTTCCGAAAGTTATCCGGACGCTGTTTTTATTTTCACTTGAAATTATTTGTTGCTGAAGAAATGATTCAGTAAAAATTAAATCCAGCGAATATACCTTTTTTCCTATATTTTACTCTCAACTCGTCGGAAATCAGTGAAAATAAATTCTATATAAAACACCCAAAACGTCTTTTCAGCGAAAATTTATTCCAGCTAAAATAAAGTATTTTACAGTATATCAACATTAACAGTCAATATCATCATAAGCACACATTAATGCCTATTTTTTTGCAGTGAATGATATCAAACAAATGAGAAAAATTCATGAAAAATTCAAAATCCACTCAAAATATCGCAGTCAGGTAAAGTGTGTACAATCATTATGTGTTTACATAATCGATTTCTTAAACCTTCTGAAAAAGGCTTTCAAACGAATTATAAGCCAGAAAATGAAATGCATTACTTAAGCAGAGAGTTGTTATGCATGTTAATAGTGTAAATTGTATAAAAGCTTTACCTAGCAGGAAGAATGTTCATACCACTTTTAGGTTGTATGACGAATGTTTACATAGATCCAATTAAATTCTATCAATACAACTAAAGGTTAGCCGATTTTGATCGGCAAACAGCACATGTTTACACTAGGTTCAACAGCAGACATGTAAGAAGATAAAGAAGCGTTGCCCTATTTATCGAGGCTCTTTGTCAGATTTGACTTGGTCAATAAAATGGTTTGAACAGCGGAGAGATAACAAGACGAGAAGTAAATGGCATTTTCACAACTGAGAGATACTGACAGTGTTTGTTGAAGCTGTCACGCATGCACGGTAGTATTACACACGTTCAGAAACCAAATGAATGAACACTCAATACCTACTTTAAAAGTATATTTGTTTTCAGTGCAGGTTGATGAATTCATAGCTTTTTGGGGATGAGTTGAATGGCAGAGAAAGAAACATAAGGTATAATGCAGTCTCAGCCAAATTAAAATTTCCATTACAGAGCGTGTCACTGTACCCATGATATATGCAATTATCAAACTAAAAACTCACTAAGTTATATGTCATTTTTTTGAAATGTTTTCATAATATTAGGAATCATATCAATATCATATTTCATCAGTGTGTCATCCATGGAAATACCAGATTGTGATTGGACGAGAAGTAATTTTAATTTATGCAAGCCAGTCTAAAATACCTGATATACTGTACCACGGTTTTCTGTGTTTAGAAGTAGGCCCCGAACATGAATAACACAGGTATCACTTATAAGTGTATATGTAGTGAAACTGGTCCAAATCTTGTGGTATATTCATCTCTTGGAGGGGGTGTTTTCTTTGATAATTATCGATAACCTAATAATATTACCTCATAATGACGAAGAAGCTGACAACTGACTTTTAAATCTTCAATACAACTCCTTTAGACTACCATTAAAAAAGATTCCCTTGAATTTTAACAGTTAATTTTAAATTTTAATTTTAAAGGTTCTCTTTTATGCTTTTGTTTACAAAATCCAGATTTAAATGTGGTCAACAAACAAATTACTGTGATGAATATTACTTATTTTTTAGGAAAACATGCTTTAACATGAATTGAAATTGTTTAAAAAATGTATATTTTTGCATTTTTAAGACAATTATTCTTCAAAATAATATATAAGTCAGTGAGGAAAGTAGAGTTGTGAGCTTTGACTTTCATCTTTGCTAACTCAGTCTCTAAAGTCATAAAACCACTGAATTATGATATGTTAATTACTACAAACAAGTCCTACATACATGTATGAACTCCCACACTATAGACATGAAACTGAGGTGTTTGATGTTGAATTACCATCTACGTAGAGTAATTGACGAGCTGATTTGACCCGTAGATGTCAATTACAGTGTACTTAGTACTGACGATTGAGTCAGGTTGTAACACAAATGAGTTTACCACACACTACTTGACATGAGCTATCAATTATTGCCAATTTTACAGTTATCTTCCGTTTTCTACACCTGATTCATACATTTCTTTAGTGGTGCACTATATTGTAATTTATTTAGTGTATCACAGTAATATGCAACAACTATTTCCAACGATTTTTCAATGAATGAATGAATGAATGAATGGAAAGATGAATGAATGGAAGGATGAATGAATTAATGAATGAATGAATGAATGGAAGGAAGGATGAATGAATGAATGAATGAATGAATGAATGAATGGATGGATGGATGGTGAGCAAAACTCTAATCAAATGACGAGTCTTTGTTGTTAACAGTGAGTAAAATTTACTCTTTAAATAGATTAAGGATTTAAAATGGGGGAGGGGTGTTTTCATGTACACATGTATCCAGAACTTTTTGTTCACTGTTTTTTTCAATATTTTTTTAATACTATTAAATGATAGACACTTCTACCAACCCCATTTAGTTAAAATATTTTGCTCACCATTTACAATAAGGATATGATTTGGTGAGAAAAATTCTGATTTTTCTCATTCTCAATTTTGCTCACCTAAATTTTACTCATTAAATTTTGCTCACCTGAATTTTGCTCTCAATTTTGTTCACTCAATTTGGATGTGGTAGTGTACGTGAACCATATAGATAGAGGTATGAATGACATTCAGTAAGTTAAAAAAAAACAAAAAAAACACAGAAACAGTTGTTGAACTATACTCGTTCACAGCGCACCATATCAATGGGTAAGAGACAATTTAAGCGCAACTGACGTAAGAAATAAATTGAAAACACTGCTTTAAGCATTCAAATCAGTTACAAAGCACTGCGACGGCTGGTCTGAGACCTGCAGCTGAAAGGCAAACTGAAAAAACACGCTTTATAAATCTAACATAATGCAGACTGTTCAGAAGACTACATGTTCACTTGTAATATGCCCGTCAGTAACAACTATATAATTTTTTAAATCTGATAAGTGAAGTCATTATAAAATTACTTAATTACCAGCAACTACTACCTGCACACATTACGCTTACAGACATTAACAGTATTCAGTAGTTAATTCAATACCAGTCATAACAAAAACAAATTTTTCAGTCAAGTACACTGAATTCTAAACTTCAACTCTTTAATATTTGTGGCCCAACCTTTTGAATAATAATTTAAAAGTGCTTTTTTGTTTTGTTTTCTAATATTATATCTTATGTTATTCAGTCTTTTTGTCTATCCAATATGATTATTCATGGTTAAATAGTTGACAACATATTAATGTCTCTAAAAATGTAAATATATCTGTAAGGCCTCAAAATAGTGACAGGGCAGCTAGTGAAGGTCAACATGTTTTGGGACTGTCTAACAAGTTTAAACTGGCCAATCATATCTTTACAAATGTGCCTCTGTAAGGTTGAAAAACATGCACATATATAACATGAATGTTGAAAATAAAATTGATTCAGAAGCTTTGAAATGTGAACATTTGTAGAACAAATGGGTCAGTTTTGTAAAAACTAAAATCTAAATTTGGGGAATATTAACCACTTTTATTAACTGGACGAGGGAGAAAATTGCAATGGTTTGGTAACTAGGAAACCAAGAACCCAGGCTCACGTATACTGGGATGCATGCAGGCTAAGAGGAAGACCATTAGTGAATTGGAATATAGACAGAAAAAATGAAAAGTGGAAAACTATGGAAGAGAGTATTTGAACTTCCGGTATATGTGATAGAGTACAATAGAAGAGACAAGGTGACATCATCAAACAAGGCCCTAAACTGACATGAATGACCTAACATAAAATTGTGACATTTATTTTTAAAATAAAAAAAAAATACTCTCAATATTATTCAGTATATGCTAAAACTGGTTATAGTAAACAGTATGATGTAAATGTGTGAACAGGCATTCAGACAACATGTAAACAGACAGACGGATGTATGGACAGACGGAGCTCACAGAATTATATACCTCATATACTAAATTAGTTTGCACACAATAAAACTGTACATGTGTCGCCAACATTAACACATAATGTAATAAAGAATAAATAGATATAATAGCCAGCAATCAAATCAAATTATGAGTCAGTATAAAAACTATAGGTGTGCGGCTTAGTCCAAGGTTGTAAAATAGAACTTTAATACAGTGATTTCCTAATGGGATTTCAACTACTAAATCTGCTTGAATTACGGTGATGTTACGTGCAACAATTACGGTTGATTGCAAACAACCACTACTTTGGTTACAGTAATCATTGTAAGAATACAAATGCTGGAACTGTTCAATGGATTCAGATTGGTGGATAACACTTCATAATGGACGCTACGCAGTACCTAATGAGGAATGTGAAATCTCAAATGATTTGTTAAGTTTCGTGATTAGGTAATTGTTCGTATGTCATTTACCGTGTTTTTAAGATGCATTCAGGTAGCCTGTTTGCAACAGTCAGCACAAATGAAATGAGATTACAAGTGTGAAGCCAGA
The DNA here is from genome assembly GCF_978046115.1 of Saccoglossus kowalevskii. Lineage (NCBI taxonomy): Eukaryota > Metazoa > Hemichordata > Enteropneusta > Harrimaniidae > Saccoglossus > Saccoglossus kowalevskii. The sequence goes on along the minus strand of NC_140644.1, from coordinate 19,838,622 downwards.
AGATAATCCGAGAGTGAGCCCTCTATCTCTGACAGACATGGTGTTTCATTGAGCTATATGTCAAAGTCACAAGGACAGGCAATAATTTTCAATCACAGTAAAATATGTGTTATTTATTTTGTGTGACCTTCAGATCTGCACACACACACACACACACACACACAAACAACTCAACTCAAACTAAGCCATGCAAAAATTGGAAAAAAAACAACAGAAAAATTGTACACAATTTAGTGGCAATATAAATTATTTTCAATAAGAAATTCTGGCAGAAAAAAAAAATTACCTATCTACAGTCTTTCAGATACCTCTACATTTAACACACACGGATGCTGGTCAATGAACACTGTCATAACAAATTTGATTCATTTGATGAAATCAACATAAACCAGCATTAATTTCAGAGTATTGAGCGTTTTTTTCTTAATCAGCCCATAGTACATGAATATATTTGCATGGCCAATAAGCTAAACTGTGTATGAGACAAATATTTATTAGAATTTTGGGAAATCTTAATACCTATAATATATTTATAGTCGATGCCAATAATTACATTGAACAATTTCACTTCTTTATTGGATTTTTTTTTTCAAAAGAGTGTTGACATGTTTTTATCACTGATTTAAGTTGTGGAGAAATTACAGTAATTTGATAGGCAGTACATATAAAAGAAAGTCATAGTGGAGATATAGTATTGCATCATGTCTTGTAATAAATCAAGCCCAACTTTACGGCTTTGTATAGACATGATTGTTAGCGTAATTTAATTAGTAAAGTATAAATTGAATTCATTTTCTTGGCCCTGACATGGGATTCTACCTCTCTTTAAATATTTAAATGCTGTTTGGACTATTAAAGTTAGTGTTATTTTCTTTTTAGTAGTTTGTATTTAGCACACTGAAAGTCTTTCTTTGACATGTTTTACTTTGGTGAATTGCAGAATGGTTTTTAATATTATTTAATATAAGTTTAATATAATAATTCAAATATTGGTATGTTCTACATTAAAACAGATGAGAGTAATATATACGGTAGAATGTCCATTCTGTAAAGTTGTGTTTGGTTAAAGCGAGAGGGTTGTAACCTGCGCACGAGTGAGAATTGAGTCTCAAGCGACGAAAACAACACACGCTAAAAATGCAAAGGCTCATGGGAAAACGCTTGTTTGTAAACAATGACACGCTATGGCCACCTGACACATGCGTAGGTGACCACTCTCGCTTTAATGTATCACAGTGACATCCAATGAACTCTGCAGATATTCACTTATATTCAAGTACAGGAAGGGGATGGTCAATTTTGGAATGGAAGGTCATTTGTGATTTTTGACTGTCTCTCCATCTCCATTGATATCCTGTTTACGAAAACCATAACTGTCATTTTAATTTATGCGAGATTAACCTAAGAGACAAACCAGTAGTAGCTGCATATGGTGGAAATCTTCAACTTTGACTGCCACACATGTTTGGCTTTGCAAAACGCAAAATAACATCATCTGTGAAGGTGTTATATCTTTTGGTAACATTAGGCACTGGTAAAGTGGACATGTTGTTTGTATTTTTTTTATTAAATGTGCACATTAATCAACAATGCTTTTCACATAACTCAAACTGCAGATATAACAATTCACTATTAAGTTTTCAGTGGAAAGAAATGGAAATAGAAAAAATTTGCACCTTTCAAAGTAAACCGCCACATACGTCATCTGTCATATCAGTTTTTTCAATTGATACAAGTCTTTTGCGATGTTTTCAATGTGTGTAAAATACATTGCCTCCAAAAATTCAAACTCGGCTGTCCGATGATGACTGCCACACTTGAGAGAATGGAATTTCTTAAAAGTCAATGACTTGTTTATAGGTTTCAAACCACAATTACAATTGTTATCAATACATGTATATGTGTATCAGGACGAATGTACTAATAACCCCCACCTTACCTCCTCCAAGGCAAACGTTAACACATAATTTTGTGATTTTTTTCCAAATCATGAATCATTAAATTTGACACTTATATATACACCAGGATTAAATCAACGGATACATGTACAAAGCGGTGTTCAGTACTGTCGCACTAAAAGTTTTTGGATTTTGAATTTTTATAAATGTAACATCAAGCATGAATGGATTAACCGCAGTCATTATTATAACATATGTTGAGTGGATGAATTTTCATAACCTATTCACCACCAGTTCCCAGGGTGAGAAAGTCTGGTAGTAAAAAGGTTACATGTAAATATCACCGCAGGGATTACTGGTTTTCAATTATCATCACTATTACATATTTGCTACATTACGTCTATTAATATATGTACACCCTATGGAAGCCCTTGCATAACATAAACACTTAGCCAAACACTGCTCACTGTAATTGCACATATAAACGCTAATTACAGATCAGAATTAGGATGCAATATACTCCAAATGCTCCTATTTATAGGCAAATTTACTGTTATAAAATGCATAAAAATATCATTTTCGACTGAATATTTGTTAAAAACAGAAAATTTGAATTATGAGGTGAACAAAACGAAGGAAAAGCCACTGAAGGTATTCAAAAATTCGAATACTGCTAAACAGTTTAGAACAAAGGTTGTGAAAAAAAATATCAGTTTGGGCATATTGCGGAAATAATTGGCCAGAAAGATGCAGCATCATCCAATTAGCTCAGCAGACCACTAAGCTAGAAAACAGAGGTATCAGAACTGGATAAGTAAATGTAAATATTCTGGCCAAAGATTTTGAAGAAAAATATAATATGAAAAAAAAAAAGTGACAGACCAATGATAACTGTCAATAAACAATACAGGTATGAGTAATTCTGTTCTGTATAGATGCCTAACAACACATTTTCTTAACATCATTTTAAAACTTCTCTCAGACAGACCTATTTCCAGTGTACGCTATTATGTGTACTGTTGGTGGAAGATACTGTACGCTTTAACATTATAAACCCCCATCCCCAGGCAGTATTATAATTAGTAGAGTGCTCAATCAGTAGAATTGAGTATGACGCAATATGGTTCATCACAGTTGCTATGAGATGACAGACAATTACCATCCCCTGTGCTTTTAAAACAATTTTGCCTGTTTAATTAATCATTAAAATAATAATTGTTCAGTGTAAGTTTCATCACTGGCTGAGAGCATCATGTAAATTTAGAAAGAAAATTGTAACTTTACTTCTTGCGTTACAATAAACTCATTTGGAAATCATCATTTTTTTTTTAGAAATCATGCAGCGATAATATCAAAAGGCAATTTCAGTAAACGTACCCATGAGTCCAAATAAATAGACAAGTTTGAATATTTTGCATGTATGACTCAATACTAAATGAAACACGTAAAACGCGTCATCAATTTCAACATTTTGAAGGTTTTCTCATCAACGAGGCATTCATCGTCGATATTGTTTGATTCTGTATCAGATGCAAGCACTGGCAACTCCCAGCGGTTTACAAAACCAACGCAGGCATGTCAACTATCCATCTTAAAATACTTATATTAGTACAGCCAATTCACATACTACACATAACAGAAATATAAGACCGACATACATCAAATCCAGAATCAGTAGTATCATATTTTTCTCATGTGTATTGCAATGAAAGATCCGTATTTTTGCAACTTTTAATTCAGTAATAATGTTTTCTAAATTTGTGTGTATGTTACATCGCCAGAGAATGACAAAATATGTTGTGCCTCAGGACGTGTCCCTTGATAAATTAAAATACCAGAAATTTAAGTACAAACACAACAAAAATACTTTCTTTCTTGATTTCAATTATCATTTTTTTTATTTTCCCTGGAAGTACTATGTGCTTTCAATAAATATCAATGAACAAAACGTTTGAACAAAATATACATGCAAGTAACATACATTACAACATACACTTCATGCAATTGTTGATTCAAGCGTGTGTTTCTATAGATGCGCTTCAAATAGAGCAAATACGGTATTATTAACAAAATACATTCTATCATGAGTGAAAATTTTAGAAACTTACAATATAAAATGATACTCATGCATGCAAGCATTGATGCATAGACATAATGGTTTTCATCATGCCAAGATTTATACGTCAATATCTGGCGAAACAATCTGATAGTCTGAGGAAATCGTTATAGGGCTCTTGGGAAACTGGCAGGGCTATGCCAATCAGAAAAAGTGGTAGCTCTATAATAATGTTGGCTTGTTCATTAGCGTTCTCGTTCTCGTTAGTGAATTTATGAATACAATTACTGATTCACTTTGCGAGCTCACTCAAAGTGACAAAGAAATTATTATTTCTCTGTAAATTTCTTATTCTATATAGTTTGGGTATTACATATCATTAATAGTAGCCCTGGGAAGGAATTGATATGTGTAGGCCTTGGGGTACTGTTTAATTTCAAGCCAACGTTGGCAACCCAATTTACTCAATTATATCGTTTAAACATTTGTCATTAGGAATTCGTGATTTAATTACTTTTGTTCAATGAAGACAACATTTCACTGACGCAAGTCACTGACTTCGTCTTAAAGAGCCATACATGTATATGTCAGGCGATCTGCCGCAAGATAATTCTTGTTTCTTGATGGTGGTGTGTATCCAGTTAAAATATTTTGACATTTCATGGACTAAAAACCCCACATATACAACATGTATTATTAGAATTGTGGCATAAAATTACTGCTGTATTATTCATGTGATCAAATATACCAAACTTTGGAATAAGAAGAGACTATAAGAATTTCAAAACAAAATAATTTGATTGGAGAGGTTTACAACAGCTGCAAAGAACTGATATCCATAGCTTAGGATTCGTGATGAACCCTACATAGGCCTTTAACCCTTTTTAGAAATTAAACCAATCTCAATCCAGACGGCGATCCTTAATCGCATGCAGGAACAGGGATGCAGGCACACCTGAGTAAGCAACCAATATCTGAAAGCGGCAGTCATACCGGGGAAACAAGACACACAGTAAGCAATCAGTGTTTAAACAACTATCTATCAGTGCATCTGTCTCACCATCACCAACGGAAATCTCACCATTCCCTGTGCAATGCCTATGGCCAAAGGTAAAACTAATATTTAGAGATAATTGGGAAACACTTTAAACTGATGACTGTTAAAAGGAAGTGAAAAAAAACGAACCTTCCTCCAGCTGTGCCACTCCATCTTAATTAGCACTATCAGTGAGGTCATCTGATGTATCATTCCTTATTGGATCAAGATAGATGGCAGGATAAGATGCAATTTACTATTATTATTAAGTTATGGCGCCTGGTCAGTGATTTGATATGTCAATGACTTGTAAAGCATTTAGCCATGGAATAGGATGGCGTCAATTCTACGATTGATGCATCCTGGTTAACAAACCGAGAAGGTACGACTAGCCACGTGCATCGTCAAATTACATCCTGGTATTTCAGTGTTGATTCACTATCATATCCTGGCACACTGTAATGCATATTTTGGACCTTTTTTCTTTGTGAAACATTTTTTTTATGATTAGCTTTCCACTATGACCTAATGCAATCACAAACCCAAAGCTCAGATACAGGAGTTCATGGATTAATAAAATAAATAAATGAATAGTAAATTTGTTATTATGTTTTGGCAAACAAGAATCAGCAACAATTAATAAAGTAAAAGTGATAAGAATCACAACAATTAAACAATAATTTCTAACCCAACTTTGTTAAACCAAAAGTACCTAACTTCATGACCTCATCTTGAACCTTGGGTGAGAGTTTAATCCAATTAGACAGCAACAACAGAAGAACGTAAAATTGGAAAAGATGTAGAACAATTTATAGTTACTAAATGTTTCAGTCAACAAATAAATCTGCCAACACATTACCATGGTAACTGCAAATGTTTTGTGATATCCCCTATGCAGGCAGGTGTGTAAACAGGCAGGGTTAGGTAGTCATAGAAACAGCTACTTAATTTATCTTTGGCAGGTATTATTGAGCATTCTATAAAAAAAAGAGCTAATGAAGAAGAAGAAAAATCGCCTTTAAAGCAGTTTACTCTGAACTAAAATGTTTGACTACTGACTTTGTTACTTCACATATGTGCAATGCATTATGGGAGAAAACTTTCCATAACTGACAAATATTTCACATTCGAAACTTACTAAATAAAAGTTGCATTCCTAATTTTGCCGTTGATACTAACCTCTGTCAAAAGTGAGAGTCAATCATTGCCTGAGCATGCGACAGGCGGTCATGGTGTGTGACAAGGGTCTACCATGAGAGTTTTTAGCATGTATTGTTATCGCCGCTTAGGACTCAATTCCCGCATGTGCGCAGGTGACGACCTCATTGCTTTAAATCATCAGCTGTTACATTCCATATGTGACATATATAACGTAACAGCCAAGAAGTTTCATGAGAATTAAAGCTGTCAAAATAGGCAGCCAGATTAGTATAGCGTAACTCTAATAAAATTTGTATGTTTTGAGACAGTTTTTTAGCTTGAGGGGAATTGTGACTTTTAAGTTACTCAATTACAACAATATCTGAATCGACAAATTATATAATTGCGGCGGAGTAGAGCAAGTACAATACAGGCAACAGTTGTTTTCATATTAATTACTAAAATTGAAGCGTATCTATTTTGCGGTACATGTGAAATAGATGGTTCCTATACTAATATGCTCCGAGTACATACGTCACCGAGCGAAACTTAATACGCTTCGTACCTGTGGGGTTTTGATGTCCCCCAATTAAAGATTATTATTAATGGAGCATTATGTATCGTACATTTAATCAGCAGATGCATCTCGGATTCAGGATAATTGATGGTGCAGACAGTTGATTGATTTTAGTAGCAATTACCAGCACACAGATTCTGATATTTTATAAAAACGAAAGGTGGTTAAATACAGGAAACAAGAAATATTAGCATTTTGTGTGTAGCTTCCAGCTCTCTTGTGACATACCTTGTATGTAGATGACAAAATCATTGAACTATTGATCAATTTGTAATCTCAAGTGACCTGTACAGCAGGTTTAGATCAAATATTTGCCTTTGAAACATAGGACACCGCAAGCAGTACATTCTCAATTAAGATAATGGTATTATAAACGACATAATGAAAAGGGCCACCAGACGGCCATATTGAATTGTATTAAAAATGAAATATATGTACTGTCATTGAACTAATTTTGATTGGAGTTGGCCACGATGAGGAATGATGACACAGTAATAGGATTAAGGCAGATTTTATGTTAAAAAATTTGCACCTTAATTTTCATTGAATGTAAAAAAAGTAAAATCATATGGTCATACCAAGTTTGAAAGAAATTGTTAAATACATGTTCGTGAAATGCCTCCGAATGCACACTTGCATGGACGGAACACAATTTAATCATCGCTGATTTTGAACCCGAGAAATGTCAAAATGGCCACGACATGGTCATCTCTGATCCAAATCACAGTGAGAAATTCATATCATTTCAATCTATGTACAATGTTTGTCGAGTTTATCACAAGCACTTTATTGGGCATAATCAAACATCCTCAGGCAGTAATTCAGAAACCCGTAGTGGATAGATAATCAATATTAAATATTGATAAACAGTTTATCACTCACTGTTAAAATTTAAATGTTGATTTATGCATTCTAATTAAAACCTTAGTTTTTTTCATGCTAATGAGAGCAGATGATCGGGAAGTGAAAATTCACCCTATTGGAATCTCACCTAGTACCCAATATACATTGTACATAAGCGATGAGTCAGCATGTAAGTGTTGTCAGGCGACCATGTTTGTTGACACTAAAATTTATTGAGACCTACAAATGTGGTAGTCATCTAAATAGTTGAAGTAGGCTTACACTAAGATCACCAAGAGCCAGCTGTCAGTTCAATTTAAGCATTTGCCTGTAGCATACGAGACAACCAGCCAGGTCTCTGTTTTTTTAAACAAGTCGGGCTATCCAGCTGAAACTTTGTAAGTAAATAGTTTTTTTTTTGATTAATTTGTTCACAGTTTCATTGTGATTGATTTGCTTTAAACCTGTGTCAGTAATTTTTAGTAAATTACAGGATGTTTCTAAAAAGTTCACACCTCTCTTATTAATTGCTGTATCATATTCTCCACATCTACAGAAAATTATTATTATGTTTTTTACTTTTTCCTGTACTAAAGTTGTTCATAAGTAAAACAAATCAATAACTGAAAACTAACACCAGTTGCAGTCAATACATACACATAAAGTTGGGTGAAATACTGGTTTACATTACTAGATTCAATCCACTTACTGTAGAATACTTTATTTTTGCTTGAAATTTATTTTGCGCTATTTTCCCTGAAGGAATGATTCAGTGAAAATAAAATCCAGCGAATAGACCCTTTTTGCTATAAAATCAGTGAAAATAAATTCCATGCAAAACACCCAAAAAATTCTATTCAGTGAGAATTAATTTCAGCTAAAATAATAATAGTATTTTACAGTAATAGGGGTTTCACAAAATGTACGTAAAACCAAGAAGTAGAATGGATTTATCTTCATTGATGAGTGGCTTCAAACTACATTCTTAAAGCCAGACTTATCTGAAATTTTTTTTCTGCAATGAGACATTATAAACTTCTATTGTTGACGTTACATTGTTTATATAAAACAGCTGAAACCTACAAAATGGATTTAACTTTTTATTACGTTACAATATACTTTTTTTATATTTGCCACCGATTATATTCTCTTTTTAAAGACCAACCTTTTCACCCTTGGGATGACACTAGAAGCGATTAAAACAAAATCGTAAAAATATATAACAGTCAACCGAATTGGGCATCAAAGGCACTGTTAGATGTTTAATTTATTATTATCAAGTTTTTACAAAATAATACTAGTTCAAAATTACTTTAATATTCCTAATTCGTAGAGAAGTACATACATTAGACAATATCACAAACTTCACAATTTCACTAAACTACAGAGAAGCGTATACCATGATTCTAACAGAAACATATACAGATGTATTTATTTAGTTTTATACCTAATCTAATACAACCTACAAGTACTTTTATAGTATTGAGATCATCCTTGTTAGGATTTATCCTTTGTTTCGGTAGATTCAAAAAGATTACCACAATACAAGCAGTAAGTTGTACATCCAGGTTGTAAGGACTTTAAAGGTTTACTAGTTTATTAAAACTTCCACTGCAGTCAGAATCAGATAAGAAAGTGGCAGAAAACAAAAATGACTGATTGAGTTGACAGCGTTTATCCGCCATTCCACGTCACCCCCACCCGTAAAGGTCATTCATTCTGATACGTACTTTGTGAAAAACCGAAAAATTCACAATCAATAATAAATTCTCATTTATTTTACAAATAAAACACAAGCAGCTGTTATTAATTTGACAAAATACTGAGAAATAATATTCAAACGCTTTACATTATGTTATATGATCAACAATAACACCGGAAAGTACCAGGATGTGTGACCTTTAAAGGTCAAACCTGCAAAAATCGTATTGCTACGTGTACATCGCTGTACCGGTAACAATGTAGGCTTTACTAACAGAATAAATATGTACTGTTACTTCATAATTCAGACCACATATAGTTCTTTTTTACGACTCCCAACTGACTCTTAGATCTTTAATGCAACGCACTTTAAGTTTGCGGCCACAACTTCTCTTTAAAGTGGGAACTGTGGCAATTAAGTTATATTATAGTGATAGTGTATTTAAATTTCGAACAAATCAGAGAGAACCATTCAGTTTTGCGAATGTAATGTATAGTGCAAAAAAAAAATGTGCAACTATACATCGTTTTTAAACGGATAAATTTTATATACGTACATTCAATACTTGTCAAATCGGCGACTAATTTCCCAAATACGTCAAATCCGGCAAACTTATACTAAAGTATATTCATTGCATAAGGCTTTGTTTGATGCACTTTTCATTCACTGAACAATGGTTCTTTGCTGACCATAGCAACGAAAATGCACGTCAAAACCAAGAGAGGGATTACCTTCTATATATCGAGTGGATTCCCATCATAATTTCCATTTCTCAAGATTTCCATTCGAATACTAGAATACTAGAAAGATAAGTTGCCATGAGAACAGATTCAATAGTATACAAGTATCTATGCTATACATGTTCAAATTAAATTATCCTCTTCTTTCTTTGGCAGTTAGTTTGATTGACAGATTAATGTTCTTTGAGATATCGTAAATGCTTAAGATCTCAAAATCTCACTTGATAAGCAGGTATACATGTATCTGTCTGAGTATATGGATATGGATCGTGCCATGCATACAGCACACGGCCGCCCACGTACTGTAAATCGTTTAATTATGCAAGAGACAAAATGTTCATGAATTTTGAGAGTCAGACATCTTCTCAAAGTGTCCTATGTTAGAAACTTTAGAGAAATGTTGTCTTTGGGAATACCATGAAAACGGTTTACTGTAACTAAAATGTTTTTCACGCTTTGCATTTGTATTTGTACTGCGTTTATGACTTTTGTGTGCCCCTATCGATTTAATCAAATTTGGGTGGTAAATTCAACTTATACCCGAGAAAACACAAATAGAACTGCTTAACGAGGATCCCGATTGATGTGAGATGTATGTGTTGAACTAAGATGTAGTACGGTTGAAAATAAACATTCAATCATAGCAATGACAGCAATAACTATAAATGTCTTTCTAACGATCATAGACAGTTTCAATAAAAAATGCAAAATTGTATGCACAAAACAAAAAAACAGTTAATGTACGCAACAATTACCGGTACATATGTAGACACGCATCTCTGATAAAAGCACAGATAAACAAAAAATTGCATTTATCGTATAATGTATCATTAAAATACGTACATACGAAACAGCAATACAAGAAGCACTTATAGGGTATTATAACCACGTCTTAACTGCCAGGCAAACAGGTGGTGTTTCAATTTAAAAGCAAATACAAAAAAACAAAGTAATTGTTAATTAAAACATTTTCTTGAAAAATATGAACTTTAATTCCATTTGATGTGATTGAACTTTGGTATTCTAAATTTCAACTAATTTCAGGAGACGGATCATCTTAAAAAAGCTTGAAATTATGAATATGCAAATTCTTGAGAGTTAGTGCCGCAAATGAAATCAGTATCTAGGCTACTTGTAATAATAAATTCCCTAAACAATAAATCTTCTACAGTTGTTCTCATAGAAATATTTCACTCCACCACTTCTGGGTTTGTCATCACATCTGGAAATCTTCACAGTGTTCTTGCATGTGTTATAATATGGTGGCCTGTGATTCGCTGAGTGACTTGAACAGATGCATACAGGACATTGATAAAAGTTTATGTGAGGTCAAACATTAATAGGTTTACAGAACTTGGCAGTTGACCTCACATGAACTTGGCAGTGTATATATTGTGTGCTGGGGCACATATACACAGTGATTTATCAATAGAAAACTTTTCGTGGCATAGCAATTAACTGTCCAGTATTAGTAGTGTAGCTAGTATGGTACATGTGTGTAGAGTTAAATATATTATAAAAGTAAAGATTCTAATGTTTAAAACAACTCAGCAAATTCATAATAAATAAATGTGACATTGATGCTTGTATATTTAACACCATTTCCACATGAACATTTTTTAATATTTTTCGAAAATTGATTATTCTTATTTCTTCGGTAGCACTAGATATTCATAAATAAATTTGAGTTATATGGAATCCAAGAAGATTAATGATCAAGATTTCTAATCAAATAAACCCCACCAAACAATACAAATGTATTCAGGATATGATGTAACAAGTCAAGTCATGACATAGCCCCTGTTGGTTCAACAGTAAACAAATCGGAATATGAAACAAATGACATGATGTATTGTGATCAGCCAATGCATGAATCCCCCATAATGTCAAATGTATGTACAGAGTTTGAATGAAATCCATCCTAACATGACCAAGATTTAGTTCCTAAATGTCAGAAATCTGATCATCTAATAATTATACGTGCATATGTGAAATATGACGTATGACGCATATATAGTTTGGTCAAGGCTGTAGCTCTAAAACAGCAAAAACAAAACGACTGCCAAGCGGCCATTTTGAATCTGATCTAAAGACCAAGATCCAGTTCCAAAACGGCAGAAATGCTTGATTTTGATGATTTTTAGCACAAAAATGGCTGCCATTCCTCCATCTTGAATTAGATCATGAAAAAAATAGATATGCATATGTCAGGTATATGTGATTTATTTGTGAATGCGATCAGACCAGACATGTCTGAGATACAGGTAGAGATATGTAATAGAGAACACACAGAGAACAAAACAAATTTCCCATTATCTGACTTTGTCCAAACGGGAACTAATTAACATAAAAGTGGTGAAAATGACGATTTATTGAGTTTGAGCATTTATAAAGAGCATACAGAGAAATGTTTATTTCATATATTGTGTATCTTGTGAAAGTGTAGTTTAACTGTGATGTGGTAAAATTCCTGATTCTTGAATTATCGTCAGACTTGTTGTAATTCTATTTTGCACATGCGTAACCTACCTAGCAATAGGTGAGGGTAGAACAAAAATATAAAAAGTGTCTGTAGACATGCAACCCGGAAGAAGTCAGCGGCATATTTTAAACAGTTTTTTAAAGATAGCGGAGTGAATGTGAGTGGGTACAAACGAGGGTTAGAGCTAGAAAAACTATTTAAAGGGGAACCGATACTATAAATAAGGGTCAAGATGGCCACCGTATTAGTATGCTAATCCGAACCAAACTTCTAACATCGTGGCGGGAGCTCCGTGAAATGTGCCATTTACGATGTTTGGAGATCAAGCTGTGGTTCCAAATACATATCCACGGGGGCATGAATATGTACGCTGGCGATTACACTCGTCTGGTTGGGCTTTTGGTGTATAAATGTTGTTATTTTCGGTCGAAACGTGCCACGACCGGTGAAAATCACAAGTTTAAAATGGTGGCTAATGTACGCAAAATTCCTGTCAATCACAGTTTGAGTAAACGAAAATGTAAATCCCCTAGATGTTTATTCAATCTACAAAGCTTGTTGGTTTACAAACAGCATTATCGTTACGTAGTTTGTATATGTCTAACCATGGAGGTAATAATTATGGTCTAACCATCGGTAACACTGGGACATGACGATGTAAGACATGAGTAAACAATGTCAATAACATTAGGTTACGGGCTTTCGGATATCCATTGCAATAAATTAAATGTAGAAGTAGAAAATAATTTCTCGTTGAGTCCAAAAGCACTAAAATAAAACCACGCAAGTCAAAACAACACTCACTCCTGACCCACAATCTTACGAATTTTACCGTAGTCATTGACGCCTATTCAAGACTACGATTTTTATTGTGGTTAGCGTGAATGGGTAAAGCTTCGCGTCGACAATCAGCTGTTATCACCGAAAAAATGTTAAATTAGTTACGGTGAAACTAAATTGAAATTTACTTGCATTTCAGAACAATTCAACAAGTTTACTTTTTGTACTTTATTAATAATCACTACCGAGTAATAATACTAATTTTGAAACGTAGCATGGTCGGATTGCGCTACCGTAATTATTTGCTACTAAGCAATGCAGTGTTCGTTTTTTAAAAACTTTTTTTAGGAACGCCAGAATGATGTTGGTTACTACTATGTGGACATTTTTCTTTTAATCATACGGCAAAGACTTGTGTTTTCTAAGGGATGGAACTTTTTGTATAACTTTCTAGACAGTCTGGAAAAAGGAAGAGGTACAGTGAATAAGTGTCAGACTGCAATGAGCTGCAAATGGTAGTTGTGTAATACTGGTAGGCGTGTAGGAAATAACCGTTCTGTTAGAGCATGGTTAGAGGTTCCAGGTTTCGGATATCAACAAGACATTGGCCTGACTTTCGTATGGTGTTACCCTTTGTTTTATTTTTCGCGAAATACTTCGACAGCTCAAAACCACAAAATCAGATGTTTCCACAGCACACACCACAGAGTACAAGAAGTAAATACGCCATGCTTGAAATGCATGAACAACCAGGTCTTGGCATAAGAAAATAAATCAGTTTTTGTTTCTGTATTTGACTGTCGGACGAAACGGCATCCAGACAACACGTCACAGGCAGTTCCAAATCATATCTTTTACAATAAATCGTTTTCGTTCATGCGTCGCATATGTGTCCAGAAAATTTAATCGAGTGTATGTGTGTATTTATATTCTATTTTTGGATTCTTATTTATAATAAATACAATGCTGCAGAATGGTCGTTAAAATTGAGTCTACGGTAAAATTGTTTTGACAGAACGCTCTTCTCCCCCTCATCGCTCATTTGATTTTGACTGTAAAGACAACCCGACGTTCACCCACCAGATCACAAGAACTCAAATCTCACACGAGATACAAGCCGGTACCACCCGTGTACATACGGGCTAGGCTTCACAGAAGACAAAGCTGTACATTTTGATTTTCCACACGAGTGTCGTAAACAGGTTACAAGATAAGCCCGTGATGTCGCGGCGACTTTTCTTTACTAATGATTTTGATAACCTGTACTTATAATATACAGTTTTCACACTTGTTATATTAGCAGTCTGGAGGAGTAGTATGTAACTATACAGAATGTGCATAGGAAGTTTCGTTCTCAGGTTTACTGTATACAAGATCAGTACCGTCAATAGACCGACGCAACTGAAACAGACAAATAAACTTGAGTCGGCGGATTTTCTTCGCGACCGTTTAGCAACAATCTGGTCGTGTGTATCTGGTGGACTCCCGCCTTTTCTTGTTGGCCATCATCAACTTGAATTAGTTCCGCGTCATATTTTTCCGACGATGTATAAATTACCGAGCACGCGATGTTTCAAATCATGGCACATGAAGACTGCTCTGTATTTGTTTGAAATTCAATTGCTATGTTAAACAACCAAATTGTAATCCGTTCTTAGGATGTTTATATCAGTTGTTGTTTTGTGGGATTAGCGGTACAGGGGGAAAGATAAGCATTCATTTACTCAGTGGACAGAGGCGGAGTTAATTACCCATGATCACTTGGTGCAATCCAAGGAATTGAGCGGTTCCCCTTTAAGATAGCTGAGAAACATGGTTTTTCAGTTGAAAAAGATAATTTTTCAGAGAAAATGGACTGAAATAGAGATGGTATGTGTGTGTTTCACTGAGTAAAATATGACCGCGCGTTTTTCAATTCCCACAATAAATATGAAAATATTACACTACAGCTAAAGATAATTTGCATGCTTATAATTCTTGCTTAGACAGAATAGTGTGTAACTTTTCAGAAGCTGGTTAGATTTAAGATGATGGCAGTTTTATTTTAGGGGAACTTTTACGCTGCGAGCTGGAAACAGTGGTGTTCGGTGCACAGCGACATGTTCGGAATGCTCAAAATTTGTTTTACCTTCCACTTTGTTGACCCCAGGTCACGCGATATGCGCGATGAATGCACAAACGCTATAAATTCGGGAACCGGGAATTGTATTTTATGCAGTGTTAGTACATTTCATATAAACAAATAATCTTTATTATTTCAAAACTGTCTGAGAATAGAAAAAAAAATATTTCAGATTAAAAATCTGCATTAAAAAGTACACCTAATAGACTTTTAGTGAACTTATTTGGTATGCATTACTGTGGAATACTTTATTTTCGCTGGAATTAATTTTCGCTGAAAAGGCTTTTTAGGCGTTTTGTATGGAATTTATTTTCACTGATTTCTGATGAGTTTAATGTGAAATATAGAAAAAAAAGTATATTCGCTGGATTTTATTTTCACGAAAACATCCCTTCAGCGAAAATAGCGAAAATAAATTCCAAGCGAAAATAAAGTATTCTACAGTATCTTCAAATAAAATTATTAATTTAAAATTAGAATAAAATTGGAATAAAAAAATACAGGACCATACAGTTCAGAGATTTTGATAACCTTCAATATTAAATAGGGATCCTTATTTTCGTACAAACAGATTTGTGACTCCATTTTCAACTCTTCCACACTTTCACCATGAATTATGTATTACACTGTAGGTGTAAGCACTATCTTGGTTTCAATTAATTGCTTGAAAACTGTTGCGTGTAATTATAACAAGAAAGAAAATTGAGTTTCTGACCTGAAAACGACATAAACTGACCCAATGTTGGCAACCAATCGTGCATGTACGCCTCAATCTGCCAAGCTTTAATGAAATCAGTCCAAAGTTGCTAGCGTAACGCAGATGCAGGAACATTAACGAAATTGATAATATTAATATTTATTACTAGTTTTTATGTGGTAACCTAACAAAGTACTATAGAAAAAAAATATGGGTTTAATATTAGTAGATTTGAAAAATATTCGCTAGGTTTTAATTTCACTGGTTTGTGAAAGAAGAAAGTATATTCTATTATCAAATTTGCATATTTTGCTTTAATGAGGTAATTAAGCACATTAATCAACAAGTGAAAGATGTAAAACTCTATAAATTATATGCAGCTATAAAAATAGTGATTATATCATTAGAAGTAAAACCTGTACCATATGTTCCACTCTTGTTACATTCTAATAGTTATTTTTGTCCTGCCAATTTACTAGCCACACTGACTGGACAACAGCGACCTCTGACATGACACTCAGTTGCTTCCCTATAGATATAGTTGCATGGGTTCTTGTTAACCACAGTAGCAGTCTGACATGCAGTGTTTTATTTCTTTCCTGTCACTAATGAACAGTCTTAGGACCTGCAGAGCTATTTAGAGATCTTGAAGATCTGATTTACATGTAATACTGATTCTGATGTTTTTCCAGCACTTTAAATCACTGTACAACACTAAATGACGACAAAAACTGCAAAAAATTCATAATTTTAACTGTCCATGGTTTAACAGCTTCAATGTTGAAAGGTAAAAGTGACTCTATTTTTTTAGAAACCCAGCAAAATTTATCGGGTACAAACAAATAAAAACTTTTACCGAATCGCAAAATTCAAAAAATGTATTTCTTAGGAATCTGTATTTATAAATGCCGTACAACATCACTAATTGCGTATGTCTAACTGAACAAAAGTAGAAATGTCATCATCATCAGAGAGCAAAGTTGTTTTGTTAAACATCCCGACATGTAAAGTCAGCAGTGCAGTGTCGTGACTATCTTGAATTGGTTGATGGAAGAAACCGCTCAGGATAAGAATCATAATTTCCGAGATTAAAACTCACTATTCTGACCTGAAACCCCCCCCCCCCTTCCACCGCAGTGTTTGTAACTGGATCAGATTTACAGTATGTATCATGCGTTGTACCATACACTGGTATCTAGTTATGGTTATGCTGCCCTCAATGGACCAGTTTCAATCTGTTTGTGTGATGTATTTGCCTTCATTGTATTTATTTGGATACTTTTTCACCACCAGACTTTCTCGCCCAAATTTTTCTGCACTTTTTTCTTATATTCTTCAATATTTCTAGAAATGTCAAAAGACTAAATTTGTGTCAATTTTTAGTTTTTACACAAAAAATTTGGCTATTTTTGTCCCAATCTTCTGATTATATACAGAACTATTTTGTGAGGGAACTGGCGGCAAAAAGGTTAAAAGTAAAATAATTGAAACATGCCAAAAAAAGTGCATATTCAGTATAAGCTTATAAAAACTTATATAAAGCCTCAGGTGTATTTTATGTGATGTTATGTTACACTATGTTACACTATGTTACACTATGTCAAATTGCATTTACCTGAACCCTGCCCGAAGGAGCACACAGGGTCACGTCGGTTGTATTTGTCAAAAGTGATTCATCCGACTGAAGCTGCTGAAATTGCTTTCATGAAAAACCATGAAGGTGAAAAAGACTTCCATGATGGAATTCAATCAATGCTCTTGAACTCTCTAAACTTGTATTGTTGTGTGCACACATGCATTCAGCTCTACGAGGGTGACCTGAAAGATCGCCATGATTGAATGAAACAATTTCTGATTTAAGATATATTCGGTATAATAATACAAACATTCACCCCAACAGCTTTGCTTTGATAAGCTTTTTAGATTGCTAAAACTGTAGGTTCACCTCTCTTGGGGTGAAAGTTTGTATATTATTATACCTCATGACAATAACAGCCAATCAGATTCATGCATTATAGGTAGAAATATTTATGTGTCTACGTGCTGACATACTCGTATGTGTACCTCCATCTGGGTCCCTTCCCCTCAAATTTACCTGATTTATGCAAATAACTTATCAAGGGGACACAATATGCGGCAATATTCATAAAATAACTTGTTTGCTATGCTTGTGTTCGCAATATGACTATCTTATTGGAAAGAAAAATATGATTTTAGAACGATTTTGCATGATTTTTAGTCGCGCTTGCTGGAGTTTCGCCAGTGTGCTAGGCTATGCACTTTGACAAATTTGATCTGTGTTTGCACAATTTGTCTCTCAAAAGAATTTGAGAGGCATTTACTTTGCTGTGGAACGGCATTGTTGTGTTTGAGTTTGTGTATTTTGACAGTATATCTACATATTATGTAAAGTGTAATTGTTGAAAGAGAATGGTGTTGACATAAGCCTATAGTGTGCAGCGTGTGGCGTACAGCTGCACCCCACTTTGGGAGTGCACAGGGTGGCACCAGTTGTGTTTGTAAAATGTTAGTGTTGTCAAGCTGGAACTGTTGGGTTTATAAAACCATGAAGGTAAACAAGGGTTTTATTTTTAGTTCTTCGTGTACCTAAAACTGTATGTCCACCTCTGTTGGGGTGAGCATTTGTATAATGTTGTACATTATACTATGTTACAAATTATGTTTTACATTACATTACATTACATTATGTTGTACATTACATTATGTTACAAAATATGTTGTACATTACATTACATTATGTTGTACATTACACTATGTTACAAATTATGTTGTACATTACATTACATTATGTTGTACATTACAATGTTACAAATTATGGTGTACATTACACTATGTTACAAATTACAGTATGTTGTACATTAATACATTATGTTGTACATTACATCACGTTACATAATGTTTTATGTGATTACATGGAGGTTATCTTTTAGAAAGGTTCAAAACAAAAAGTTATTACATAACACACAAAACGTCATATTTGCTAAGATATACAAAAATGATGCTTTAACATTATTATATCACAATATAATAATAAAATGTTGACCTACACTACCGGTACACAATGATGAGGACATAAAATTTGTGACCAAAAATAAAGACATTGGTTTGAAATGAAGATTGACAGAACTTGTGCTGTGAATCGATGTAATACGCACACATTAGAATTCACCTCAATCCACTGCAGATGCTCAAACTTAATTTGTACAATAAAATGACACAAGTTTTTATTGTACATGTGTTGTTATCACTATCACCGTACTCATTACATTGCTACATACACTGTTCGACAGTCAATTGCTACATACACTGTTAGCCAGTCAATTGCTACGTACACTGTTAGCCAGTCAATTGCTACGTACACTGTTAGCCAGTCAATGCTACATACACTGTTAGCCAGTCAATTGCTACGTACACTGTTAGCCAGTCAATTGCTACGTACACTGTTAGCCAGTCAATGCTACATACACTGTTAGCCAGTCATTTGCTACATACACTGTTAGCCAGTCAATTGCTACGTACACTGTTAGCCAGTCAATTGCTACATACACTGTCTGACAGTCAATTGCTACATACACTGTTAGCCAGTCAATTGCAACATAAACTGTCCGACAGTCAATTGCTACGTACACTGTCTGACAGTCAATTGCTACATACACTGTTAGCCAGTCAATGCTACATACACTGTTAGCCAGTCAATTGCTACGTACACTGTTAGCCAGTCAATTGCTACGTACACTGTTAGCCAGTCAATGCTACATACACTGTTAGCCAGTCAATTGCTACGTACACTGTTAGCCAGTCAATGCTACATACACTGTTCGACAGTCAATTGCTACGTACACTGTTAGCCAGTCAATTGCTACGTACACTGTTAGCCAGTCAATGCTACATACACTGTTAGCCAGTCAATTGCTATGTACACTGTTAGCCAGTCAATGCTACATACACTGTTCGACAGTCAATTGCTACGTACACTGTTAGCCAGTCAATTGCTACGTACACTGTTAGCCAGTCAATGCTACATACACTGTTAGCCAGTCAATTGCTATGTACACTGTTAGCCAGTCAATGCTACATACACTGTTCGACAGTCAATTGCTACGTACACTGTTAGCCAGTCAATTGCTACGTACACTGTTAGCCAGTCAATTGCTACATACACTGTTAGCCAGTCAATTGCTACATACACTGTTCGACAGTCAATTGCTACATACACTGTTCGACAGTCAATTGCTACATACACTGTTAGCCAGTCAATTGCTACATACACTGTTAGCCAGTCAATGCTACATACACTGTTAGCCAGTCAATTGCTACATACACTGTTAGCCAGTCAATGCTACATACACTGTTAGCCAGTCAATTGCTACATACACTGTTCGACAGTCAATTGCTACGTACACTGTTAGCCAGTCAATTGCTACATACACTGTTAGCCAGTCAATTGCTACATACACTGTTAGCCAGTCAATGCTACATACACTGTTAGCCAGTCAATTGCTACGTACACTGTTAGCCAGTCAATTGCTACATACACTGTTAGCCAGTCAATGCTACATACACTGTTAGCCAGTCAATTGCTACGTACACTGTTAGCCAGTCAATTGCTACGTACACTGTTAGCCAGTCAATGCTACATACACTGTTAGCCAGTCATTTGCTACATACACTGTTAGCCAGTCAATTGCTACGTACACTGTTAGCCAGTCAATGCTACATACACTGTTAGCCAGTCAATTGCTACGTACACTGTTAGCCAGTCAATTGCTACGTACACTGTTAGCCAGTCAATGCTACATACACTGTTAGCCAGTCAATTGCTACGTACACTGTTAGCCAGTCAATGCTACATACACTGTTAGCCAGTCAATTGCTACGTACACTGTTAGCCAGTCAATGCTACATACACTGTTAGCCAGTCAATTGCTACGTACACTGTTAGCCAGTCAATTGCTACGTACACAGTCCGTCAGTCAATTGCTACGTACACTGTTAGCCAGTCAATTGCTATGTACATTGTTAGCCAGTCAATTGCTACGTACACTGTTAGCCAGTCAATTGCTACGTACACTGTTAGCCAGTCAATTGATACATACACTGTTAGCCAGTCAATTGCTATGTACACAGTTAGCCAGTCAATTGCTACGTACACTGTTAGCCAGTCAATTGATACATACACTGTTAGCCAGTCAATTGCTACGTACACTGTTAGCCAGTCAATTGCTACGTACACTGTTAGCCAGTCAATGCTACGTACACTGTTAGCCAGTCAATTGCTACGTACACTGTTAGCCAGTCAATGCTACATACACTGTTAGCCAGTCAATTGCTACGTACACTGTTAGCCAGTCAATGCTACATACACTGTTAGCCAGTCAATTGCTACGTACACTGTTAGCCAGTCAATTGCTACGTACACAGTCTGTCAATCAATTGCTACGTACACTGTTAGCCAGTCAATTGCTATGTACACTGTTAGCCAGTCAATTGCTACATACACTGTTAGCCAGTCAATTGCTACGTACACTGTTAGCCAGTCAATTGATACATACACTGTTCGCCAGTCAATGCTACGTACACTGTTAGCCAGTCAATTGATACATACACTGTCCGACAGCCAATGCTACATACACTGTTCGCCAGTCAATTGATACATACACTGTCCGACAGTCAATTGCTACGTACACTGTCCGTCAGTCAATGCTACGTACACTGTTAGCCAGTCAATTGATACATACACTGTCCGACAGCCAATGCTACGTACACTGTTCGCCAGTCAATTGATACATACACTGTCCGACAGTCAATTGCTACGTACACGTACTGTCCGTCAGTCAATGCTACGTACACTGTTAACCAGTCAATTGATACATACACTGTCCGACAGCCAATGCTACGTACACTGTTCGCCAGTCAATTGATACATACACTGTCCGACAGTCAATTGCTACGTACACGTACTGTCCGACAGTCAATGCTACGTACACTGTTCGACAGTCAATTGCTACGTACACTGTTAGCCAGTCAATTGCTACATACACTGTCCGACAGTCAATGCTACGTACACTGTTCGACAGTCAATTGCTATGTACACTGTTAGCCAGTCAATTGCTACGTACACTGTTAACCAGTCAATTGCTACGTACACTGTTAACCAGTCAATTGCTACATACACTGTCTGACAGCCAATGCTACGTACACTGTTAACCAGTCAATTGCTACATACACTGTCTGACAGTCAATTGCTACATACACTGTTAGCCAGTCAATTGCTACGTACACTGTTAGCCAGTCAATTGCAACGTACACTGTTAGCCAGTCAATTGCTACATACACTGTCCGACAGTCAATTGCTACGTACACTGTTAGCCAGTCAATTGCAACGTACACTGTTAGCCAGTCAATTGCTACATACACTGTCTGACAGCCAATGCTACGTACACTGTCCGACAGTCAATGCTACGTACACTGTTAGCCAGTCAATTGCTACGTACACTGTTAGCCAGTCAATTGCTATGTACACTGTCCGACAGTCAATTGCCACGTACACTGTTAGCCAGTCAATTGCTACATACACTGTCTGACAGTCAATTGCTACGTACGCTGTTAGCCAGTCAATTGCTACGTACACTGTTAGCCAGTCAATTGCTACATACACTGTTAGCCAGTCATTTGCTACGTACACTGTTAGCCAGTCAATGCTACATACACTGTTAGCCAGTCAATTGCTACGTACACTGTTAGCCAGTCAATTGCTACGTACACAGTCTGTCAATCAATTGCTACGTACACTGTTAGCCAGTCAATTGCTATGTACACTGTTAGCCAGTCAATTGCTACATACACTGTTAGCCAGTCAATTGCTACGTACACTGTTAGCCAGTCAATTGATACATACACTGTTCGCCAGTCAATGCTACGTACACTGTTAGCCAGTCAATTGATACATACACTGTCCGACAGCCAATGCTACATACACTGTTCGCCAGTCAATTGATACATACACTGTCCGACAGTCAATTGCTACGTACACTGTTCGTCAGTCAATGCTACGTACACTGTTAGCCAGTCAATTGATACATACACTGTCCGACAGCCAATGCTACGTACACTGTTCGCCAGTCAATTGATACATACACTGTCCGACAGTCAATTGCTACGTACACGTACTGTCCGTCAGTCAATGCTACGTACACTGTTAACCAGTCAATTGATACATACACTGTCCGACAGCCAATGCTACGTACACTGTTCGCCAGTCAATTGATACATACACTGTCCGACAGTCAATTGCTACGTACACGTACTGTCCGACAGTCAATGCTACGTACACTGTTCGACAGTCAATTGCTACGTACACTGTTAGCCAGTCAATTGCTACATACACTGTCCGACAGTCAATGCTACGTACACTGTTCGACAGTCAATTGCTATGTACACTGTTAGCCAGTCAATTGCTACGTACACTGTTAACCAGTCAATTGCTACGTACACTGTTAACCAGTCAATTGCTACATACACTGTCTGACAGCCAATGCTACGTACACTGTTAACCAGTCAATTGCTACATACACTGTCTGACAGTCAATTGCTACATACACTGTTAGCCAGTCAATTGCTACGTACACTGTTAGCCAGTCAATTGCAACGTACACTGTTAGCCAGTCAATTGCTACATACACTGTCCGACAGTCAATTGCTACGTACACTGTTAGCCAGTCAATTGCAACGTACACTGTTAGCCAGTCAATTGCTACATACACTGTCTGACAGCCAATGCTACGTACACTGTCCGACAGTCAATGCTACGTACACTGTTAGCCAGTCAATTGCTACGTACACTGTTAGCCAGTCAATTGCTATGTACACTGTCCGACAGTCAATTGCCACGTACACTGTTAGCCAGTCAATTGCTACATACACTGTCTGACAGTCAATTGCTACGTACGCTGTTAGCCAGTCAATTGCTACGTACACTGTTAGCCAGTCAATTGCTACGTACACTGTTAGCCAGTCAATTGCTACGTACACTGTTAGCCAGTCAATTGCTACGTACACTGTTAGCCAGTCATTTGCTACGTACACTGTTAGCCAGTCAATTGCTACGTACACTGTTAGCCAGTCAATTGCTACGTACACTGTTAGCCAGTCATTTGCTACGTACACTGTTAGCCAGTCAATTGCTACGTACACTGTTAGCCAGTCAATTGCTACGTACACTGTTAGCCAGTCATTTGCTACGTACACTGTTAGCCAGTCAATTGCTACGTACACTGTTAGCCAGTCAATGCTACATACACTGTTAGCCAGTCAATTGCTACGTACACTGTTAGCCAGTCAATTGCTACGTACACTGTTAGCCAGTCAATGCTACATACACTGTTAGCCAGTCAATTGCTACGTACACAGTCCGACAGTCATTTGCTACATACACTGTCCGACAGTCAATTGCTACGTACACTGTCCGACAGCCAATGCTACGTACACTGTTAGCCAGTCATTTGCTACGTACACAGTTAGCCAGTCAATTGCTACGTACACAGTTAGCCAGTCAATTGCTACGTACACTGTCCGACAGCCAATTGCTACGTACACTGTTAGCCAGTCAATGAACCTAAAAGAAAATGGCTGCTGAGATCTAGTTGAGAACCAAGTGTTTGCCTCTAAAACAATGTAAACATTCTCTCCTTTCATCGTGTCCACTGTTGCAAATATTATGATCAGGGGAACATGCAGTGATCTTTTTGAAAAGCGAAAAAAAGTCTAATGGATCCCTTGCTTTCATCAAGATCTCGTCACTTGCATCTTAAAGTCCACTATTGACACATACACTGTTGGACACTCAATGGATACATATTATCTGCGTCATTTAACAAATAGTGAAATAGCACTTACAGGGTATTATAACTTATAGAGTACAAGTACGGTGTGCGTTACAATGTGTGTGGAAACATCAAGAGAATGTTTCAGTTTTGTATCTTTGAAATATATGATTTGTACAAATGCATTTAGTGACACACATCAACATTTAATTGTGGTTATCATGGTGATTCGAATGGCGACGAGTCAATTTTAAACCTCAAATGGTGAATTGATTATATTCAAATTTTTTAATACGCAACACATAGAGGCAAAATTTATTCTTCATAATTCTAAGATTCAAAGCCCCGTTAAAAGTTTAGCGTCAACGAATCAGTTTGCTGTACCTGATTTAGACCTTTTTTCACTTTTATGCCGTTCTGTTGATTAAGTATCGCTATTCATAAAAAGTATGAGATTAGAATTAACGAGGAACTGACACTTTCTCGCAGTTCAGCAAGAATATTAGTCTGACTGATATCAATGGAAATATTTATGTTCTCACGGTTCAATAGTGAGTCCAAATTCTCACTGATTCATCGACAAGAACTCAACCAACGAATTGGTCATAATTTGAATATGATGATGAGAATATTCTCACTCTAGTCTTGCACGTTTCACCAACATGCAGCGTTCGGTACGTACATGTAAGTTAAAATATGGCCTGAATTTATTGAGGCTTTCACAACACGTACTAATTAATCAGCAACAGTACTACATGTACTACATAAATAACACCAAAAATACCCGGCAAGCTAAATACAAGATTAAATCAAATGTGTGACTCAAACTGACGCTCACGTACATTACCGAATTGCCACGTCACAGAAAGTATTCGCTGAGTCAGTTATACACTGTACGTAGAGACCGCGAAACACATCAACGTCAATCCACATCACAGTAGTTAGCAGTTTGAATGTTATGAAAAAATGATATTTATCATCTATATTTTACCCACGAGCAACTAATCATAAACACATTAACACAATTGCATGTGGATATGTCAAAATATAGAACTGATGATCCAGCACTCATTCCACCAAGCATGAATCAAACTCATATACTGTGAAATATTTTATTTTAGCTAGAAATAATTTTCGCTGAAAAGACTTTTTGGGTGTTTTGTATGGAATTTATTTTCACTGATTTTTGATAAGTTGAATGTAAAATATAGGAAAAAGGTATATTCGCTGGATTTTATTTTCACTGAATCATTCCTTCAGCGAAAATAGCGAAAATTAATTCCAAGCGAAAATAAAATATTTTACAGTGTATGAGATAATGAGCAAACATTAACCTTTTCATCACCAGACTTTCTCGCCCAAATTTTTCTGCTTTTTTGTGTGTTACATTCTTCAAAATTTCTGGAAATGAACTGTAATTTTGGAGCCAACAGACAAAATTTGAGTCAATTTTCAGTTTTTACTAAAATAAAAAGGGCTATTTCTGTCTCAATCTATGAAGGAATGTGCAGACTATAAACAGGACTATTTTGTAAATTTGTAACAAAAAGAGGGAACTGGTGGTGAAAAGGTAATGCATATATTAGGTGAATCTCAACTTGAAAAGTGCTAAACACATACACAGTGAATTCTACAGTTTAATAAAATGATGATAAACACAAACACTAGCCCCACACATAGCATAGCTATCTGACGTTTGCGTAGATTTGTATTTTGTGATAAATGAGTTGTCACGACATTTTACAGTAACCCCTGCCTCTTACACCTACTATTAAATCACTGTTAGCTATTCTCAGTGCTACTGGGCTAAAGGTGAAATTACAGGAAAAGCCATATAAATGCGAGTTAGTTTGAAATTATTATTGTTGATATTAAAGTACAATTTTAGATAATTTAAAAACATGTCATTTTCAGTGTTGTATATCAATAACAGTGTTTTTTGTGTTCTTAAATATAGTGTATTAAATATAGTGTATGAAAGGTATAGTCCATTGCAGTCCATCAATGTGAAATTAACAATTTGAACAATTTGCAAGTTTGAGCTGGCTGACGTAAATTGAGCCTGAATACTAGAAACATATTTATGAATTTCTTTTTAAATTATTAAAAATTAACTACTAAATCAAAGAATAGTGAACTTTAATTTTTGTTTTCAAAAGATGGCTGAATATTCTGCATAATAATTATTTCTAACCACCTGTTTTCAAAATACTGTTACATTGAATCATATTATACCATATACAATGTATCCATTTTACTTTTGAAGTCAACTTATAGCCATTTCAATTCCCAAATTATCTTTGAACCTACCCACTCATTGGCTGAAAGTTATGCATATTAAGTACTTTGGTGAACAGATCCAAAATCTTGTTCAGATACAAATACTATTTGACCTATATTTGTTCTGTGAAAGAATCAAAAAAAAAAGCTACATAAACATACACAGAGAACGACAGTGAATTGCCATTCATGATTTATTTTTTTCCTCTAAAAAGGTCAAACCAAGATTTATCATGAAAACAACTTAATTCAAAATATCTTATAAAGATAACCTTAGTAACCCCTATTCCCGTAATGGTATGACCCACATACCCTATCTTATCTTACATAGTATCAGCAGTACCATTTACAGGCAGGGTAGAATAGGGGTTAATGCAGTACTGAAGATAAACTCTGAAGTAGCCAACTCGGAAGAGATACAAGAGACAAACTGCCTAAGGGAAGATTTTGCTAATTGTCTGTTAAATTACTGTGGAAGCCCCACGATACTTTACTTAAAGAAATGAATGATATGGATCACTATACCCTAAAGACATAACAAAACCCTTTCTAATATGTGTAGGTCTAAATTTCTACTTGCAATTACGTGGTTTTTCGCCTCGGCTTCTTTGTTACTGCAAACGTCATGTTGATATTAAATTGTCAAAAATGCGTCACAGCATGGGTATGTATCATTTCGACTTGATCTGGTAGGATGTTGGAAAAGGTTATAAGTGAGAGTTTTTTTTATTTTTGAGATGCACTAGGAATTGGAATTTTCATTTTAGTTTTTGAACTATACTGTAAAATCAATAAATTTTATGAGTGTTTTTATTTCACAATTTTGAATGTCGCAGTTTAATTCACTTCAATTAAAGCCAAAATCATAAAGTATGAACCAGAATGAATTCCAGAAATCACAGAAACCATTCAAAATGACTACCTGATTTGAATAAAATACCTGGTAATACCTAAGTTTTTCACCTTACTTGTAAACAAAAATAAATTACTGACCTTTATTACGCGGACTAGGTTATGTACAGTTTTCAATAATCGTAACAAGATTTTGTCTGATTGGCTACCTAAACCTCACACACAACAGCCAGACCAATCAGAGAGCAGCTTGTATTTGACAGGCTTTTCCAACATACCAAAGCCTGCCTGGTATTTACATTGTATTTTTTGAATCAACTGTGTAATTGGACAATACAAAACATTTACATGTTTTTGATTTTGCGATCTTTGCATTATACAGGGATATTTTGTACATTAACGTCACTCCCATTTATCCTGTAAAATACTTTATTTTCGCTCAGAATTTATTTTTCGCTGAAGAGGCAATTCAGTGAAAATGTAATCTAATGAATGTACCTTTTTCCTATATTTTACATTCAACTCATCAAAAATCAGTAAAAATACACCCAAGACAAAACACAGAAAAATTCATACCAGCAAAAAATAAATCCAGCTACTATTAAAAGTAAACGCATTTTACTGTACACATAAAATATTATTTAATTTCCCACTAGAACTAACTAGCTTGTATGAGTAGACAATGGTATAAAGTGATTCACACAAAAGATTACAGTACTGGATAAGTATGAAGGATAATCTATCTGTCAGACGAAAACACTAATGAGCAGCGTTAAAAAAATCAAACATACGCTCAGCACTCACTTTTATTCACTCAGTAGGGTAATGAACATCCAAGTCATATGATGTGACAGTCCCCTGCCATTGGTCGATATCCTCATTTGCATAGCGTGGCCAATTAGGAAATATTACCATCTGTATTGGCAATGAGTAATCACTAAATGCAGATAAATGTGGACAGAATGGTGTATTAAAGAAATTGTAAATGAAGAAATTATGAAAGACTGCGGAACATATGGTGTATTTTCTAAATGTTAATGTGATTGCTTTCATGCGGATAACGCAATAAGCTGAAATATCATTGAAATCGGTTCGGGGTTGTCAGTCGTCATTAGAATTCCAGTAGATTGTGGATAATTCAAAAATAATCAAGCCAGGGATATATAGGAATGCATTTTACATGTGAATAGTAAATATTAGTAAAGGTTTGGGTTCTGGCGGTTTTCTAGTTATTGCAAATGTAGGTTTAATTACAGCCGGAATTGCATGTACGTGTATGCGGTGAGGTATAGCAATAATTGATGTAACAGTGCGTTTTCTGAAGCAATCAAATGACATCTTATGGAATTAACTGGGAGTAGTTTTTAGGTGAGTATTCGTCCTAATCCTGCAAATGCTACTACTGAAGTTCCTCCTATATGTAGGCCAGTGCAAAGAACTTTGTTCATCAAACGTTACGACATACGAGGCAAATATACAGCTGCAAATCGAACGTCCTGCGCAGGGTTTACAGCACTCGGCATCTGTGTAAATCACATTGATGGCTATAATCATCGATATCTAGACATGTATTTGGGGCATTTTAGAGCAACTGGCCAATGATGTTGTAATTATTGTCAGTCTAAATTATCACCAGACTAGTGGGTTCATTCTACGCATACTAATCAGCATAGAAGACTGTCATTAGGAATCTACCATGTTTTTTGTGGTTATTTTTTTAAAAAGAAATTCTAAGAATAGCGGCCACTACACTATAAGTTAATTTTAGATTAAGTTTTACTTGTATTTACTTTATTATATGAAAGCTATTATTATTATTAACCATCTGGTTGAGAAATCTATAGAACTTAGCCACTAGTGGAAACGTGTTGAACCAATTTGTTTGCACATGACAAAAATAGAATTCACTGAATGCAATTGTACAAGCACAAAGCTTGTAAAATGTGTTTTCCTGACATTTTGGGACGTTCGTTACCTCTCACTGAAATTCATACACTATGTATCAGTCGTTACAATTACCATATTACATCATATGATACATACACATTATACTTCTTGTAATAATCCCATATTAGGTTTCAGGCGACTGATTGGGTAGAAAATAATGTAAATTAAACGTATATATGTATATAAGATACCTACATACCATATATGTACAGGTATCACACCATATTTAGAATTTATAAAAAACGCAAGATTTGGGTCAATTTTTTGCAAGAGGCAACATGCTTGTACTTCAAACTTTTTTATGATGCCAGTGTAAACAAGTCTTAGATTTGTGAATAGAATATTTTGCAAAAACAAGCTAGTTTTGAAGTGGTAGACTGATACACTTAGAGTGGGTGATCAGGTGGGTGAATTTTTTTTTATATTAACAATACTGTGTTGTTGAATTGACTTCATTTTTGAAACAGAATCAGCACATTTTAAAAAAAATTCTTTTAAATTTTTAAAAAAATTGTGGGTACGTAATTCATTGCTTATTCATGTATGCGTAAAATAGCCCTGCATTTCAAGTTTTCACAAAGTTATCCATGAAGAGTTTAATTGTAGTATGGGATATACATGTATTAAAGCCTTTCAATTCTTGTTCCATGGAAACTTCAGCTGTCTGACTGTGCTCTGGGTTATAATAATAATAAACAAATCCATGGATAAACATTTAAATTGTACCTTGAGAACAAACTCAAACTTGTTATTCAATATCCGTGGATACTATTTATATATACCTCTATTTAATACCTGATTAAGCTTAGCACATGTGAATCGAAAAAATAATAACATGTTTGTATTGTATTAGTCCCAGTCCAGAGCAATATTGGTGAATTCTGTCTTCATTTTGTATTTTTTAGTGTGCACATTATTTTAATGAAAGACAAGCACACAAATTGTTTTTAATTCAAAAATAATTTTCAAAAAGCAAATACAGATACAAAATTGTATGGAATTATATTTTTTTAATTATAGAAATGTTTATAATCAATCATTCACACATGATTTGTGTCATACCCATAATGCAATGCAGCAAAAGAAACCAAAGTGGAGAAAAAAAAACTGTATTTCCGACAAATTAAACGAAACAGAATCATGTTTTTTTTTTATTCCTCTGTGTTTACGGTACAGGCGAGCATGTGAAGCAGGGAAAACAATGGAAATAAAACCAAGTTGCACATTTTTTTTTTAAACTCCAACATCTAATCTACTGTAATAATATAATGCATTTTACCAAATGATACAACGAGAATAACAGTGTATAGTATAAAACATTGAATGGTAGTTCTAATGTTCAGAAAAAAATACTGAATGTTTAATCATGCCCGACAACAATAGGACAATCAACACTCATAGTATCTTTCACCCACACAACACAGTGCAGGCTACGGGGATGAAGTCAGACAATTAACATTTTATAAACCGAGGTGTTTCAGGAATTGCCCTTTGATTATTCAATATTGATTAATCTGTTATTTGGCAATGAATACTAGAACACTGTATTTGCTCTATTAGAAGGGCATCTTTGAAAATTTCATTTACTGTAAGATACAGTATTGATAGTCAAACTGACGACCACAGCAAATCACTTCACCACTGTTGAAGAAGACAAGCACCTCACTACGCAACAGTCGTCATCTTAATTTGTATGTCTTATTTTGACCAAAGAAACCACACCGGGCATGCACTACTAATAGAACAAATACAGTACCTTATCTCCAATTTTATGCACTGTATCTTATATACATATCTCAAACGAGAGAATATTAATATTCATCAAAATGAAACACTAAAATTGTCAATCTACAAGGATCATAGTTGGTTGAATACCGTATTTGCTTTATTAATATCGCATGTAATTACGTAAATTGCAGACTGATGTTTTTCTATGGTCAAAATAAGTAATATTTTGAATGATTCAGTATACGACAATATGATTTTTTATTTATAATAGAGAAAATACGGTACATGTACTTTTCTTGACAGTAAATTTATTAGCATACTGTGAACAGTGATACAACAATTTGAGATCAGGTACACGTCATACGTATACTGCTACACTCACTGTACACATTTTACAATTTAAGAGTTTCCATGGAAACAGACAATGTATATCAGTCGGTCGTCTATATTTGCAGATGATAGATATGTTTGTTAATCTGTATGACTTTTTTCAAAAAAAAAGTTAACACTGTCTTTCTGATGAGCATCTGATAACCTTACGAGCTTCAGATCTCTATAGATCCCTATCAGTCTATCTAGTGTCTATATCAGTTTGGAAATTACAATTCTATGGAGTGCTCCTGTGTGGTAATAATCTTATATACTGTAATTCTGTTCTGTTGCTGTGTTGTATGTGACTTAAACTTTACACCGAATGGAGAGAGGAGACAGGATCCATGCAATCCATCCATCCATCCATCCAATCCATCCATACATCCATGGAATCCATCAAAGACATACATGTATATTGTGTCATGCCTGCACTGTGAGCTGTAAAAGCCAATCTTACCTCGTGAATAGAACAAACAAAGACAAACAGGTAGACAATAAAAGCAGACAATTTTATCAGCTGCACAGAATATATTACATAATAGCAAATTTAACACGTTTCTCCCTCATGATGTTTGAAGTGGCTTTTATTGAATATACTATATATAAATGTGTTGGTCTGAGTGTACTGAGTTAATATCTCATATGGATATAAAAGATAGATAATATAGATTTCAACCATTCAAACTCTACAGCTATATAAACTGTAAGTCCAATCAGTTCCCTGCAATAGATGTTCACATTGCACACTGACAAAGTGGTACGCCAATCAAATGATTTTTGGTACGTGAGCTTTTGGTATAACTCGTGTAAATTGAATAATCTGCATTTTCTTTGAAATAAAGGGCGGATAAATTAAAGGGGTTCATGAAGCTTTATATGCAATCAATAAATATCTTATTGTTATTGACTGGTGAAAATAATTAGCTAATTAATAAAGACTAAATGGTGCACAAGAACGATGAATGTTTTATCCACCAGGTCAAAATAGTTTAATTTAATACAGTGTATTTTCTTTGGCAATACACTATGGAATTGTCCAATTAAAGGGTTGGTGGTTGTCGCGCTGCGCATGTGCGACATTCATGTTGATAAATAATGGTTTTCCTACAATACAATGCACTTGACCTGGGCGTGACTTGCACTAATTACTGCCGTTGACTCCTTCAATACCTTCCAATCACCTAAAAAAAAAACTAAAAAAACTACTCGGTGATCTGCACAACAGCCAAAGTCCCCATGTTTGTTTATATGAGGCCGATATGTCTCACTCATGCGCGTTGCGATGACTACTGCCCTTTAA
Organism: Saccoglossus kowalevskii; assembly: GCF_978046115.1. NCBI lineage: Eukaryota > Metazoa > Hemichordata > Enteropneusta > Harrimaniidae > Saccoglossus > Saccoglossus kowalevskii. The sequence continues at coordinate 19,805,227 of NC_140644.1, read as the reverse complement.
TGAAGTAAATCACAGGAAGACCATCTCAAAGAATTACGGTTCAAGAGCGAAACTTATAAACGAGAGACTGCTCATTGAAGCAGTGTTTATGGTCATGAAAATCTTAAGCAATTTTTATACTAAATATGTGACACACACATACACAATGTACAAGAATACATAAAGTGATCAAGTATTTCAAACTCTTATTCATCTAAACTTTTGTTGATTTGACTCTTAAAATCACTCCGGCCATTAAAATAACTAAGAGATTAACCAGAAACTTATGGAAGTAAACAGTTGTCCGATCATTTAATGGTATCAATGTCATTCAAATTCATGATGAGTCTATCTAGCGCATACTGTTTACCCATCATTAAACATATACACATTTTTGACTTTTCAGAGTCAAGTGTAAAATTACACTCTTAAGCTGCCAACTGGCTGTAATTTTTAGGAAGACACTTATTTTTCAGTTAATGGTCGCATTAAATACTAAATTCTTCGCTGAGTTTCAAAGTGGACATCAAAATCATTGGAATACTTCCGTCAATGCAGCTAAAAGGAATGGGCCAATCAATTTGTTGAGTTGGCTGCTTCTTTTGTGGCCTCTCAAAATATTTGTTCTGGCACGTCCCTGAACATAAAGCTTTATTGCTATCACCAATCAGAGACTTTAAGTATAATTTGCTGTATCCCAGACTTTAAACACTCACTCGAATTGATAATTAACAAGTCAACATTTTTAAGGTCGTCTAAATTCCTATCAATGTTATGGTTTGAAGTAGCAATATAAAAAATATTCTCTTGTGATAACTCAGCGACTGGGAAGTATCTCAATAGCTATAAATCACATTGTTGTAGTAGTTATAAATCTCACCAGATATACTTGGGCATACTAATAAGGTCACAATAAGCAAGACTGAATTCCTCCGTTATAAGCCAGCTCACCAAAAATCTGGGAATATGGCAGAAAACAATTAGAGTTCTACGCCATTAAAAGATAAATATGGATGGCTCAATTTCATTAATTTTCATTTTCTATAAAAATCACTGCAATATATATTGTCTGATGGTTATTACTTATACTGAGTGCAATCAGTGAATTGATTTCATTTTTTATAGCTTGTTTTTGTGTCTCTGAGGGGTGAGGTAGAGTGTAGGGGAGGGGGGATTATAGAAAGTACAGTGTATCATCTGATCCATTGAGGGGTACAATGCAACACTTCAGGGTGCTAATGAATTAATGTAAAATGCATAAGGTGTGCTCGATGAATAAATCTTTCTTAAAAGTGTATCTAGTAGACGTGCTTACTAAAACGTAAATATTGTGGTATTATTTTTTTCAATCGATATCTAAACACCAGAATCATGTGACTTTAAAGTGTATCACAAATATAACATATAAACATTTATATTGAACACGTTCCCATTCAAAAATATGTATAACATTCTTATGTGACATTTCCGGGAGACTGACTGTTACAGTATCAACACCAACATTTACCCAGAGTTCTGTTTTCACTGGTTATAATGTACACTGTTCAGACTGTCACATATATTATATATATACTGCACTGCAAGTTCTACAACAGCACGATAAAGTGTCAGTAATCCTGACCGTCATGCGCCTGTACAATGAAACTCAGGCTGAAATTTGAACAGCAGACTTCAGGTAGTTTGGGGAATGGTGAAGTTGAACCACAATTATGAGGTTATTCACAATTATATGATATTGTCCTCGATGCTTCACGTCTCAGATGATACCTGACATATAATGCACTTTGACATAAATTCTGGTACATGTACTATGTAAATAACCTCATATTATCGATGTTTGAATTCATATGAACAAGCTTTGTCTACATGTTCAAAATATGTCATGATATTTCAGTGATTCAGTATACAATAAAAAATGCAATTTGCAGAAATGGTTCTAATACAGCAATCACTTCCTTCATTCTAATGTATGCGTATTTTATTATCAGTGTTAATAAGTTTTGTAAAGATTTACCATTTACCAATACCACACACCAACAAACAAACAACAAAATGCCAAATTCATTGCTATAGCAACCTCCCAATTGCATAGAAGACTTGATTAAAACTATGATACCCATTCTTGAAACAGTCTTAAATCTACAATGCTGAGGGAGCTTTAAAGTACATTCGGTACAAAATCACTGTAATTTGAAAAAAAGTGATCGGGATAAAAAGGACATCCTTTTTTTCTCTCACATCATTTAATAGTCAGCATGTATATTACTCCCCTTAGAGTGTGGGTACTTGAGATGGTAATTTACATGAGATTGACCCACACAATCGCTGCCAGCTATGCTCATTTGTGTTGATAAAACTCTCAATAACCAAGAAAGAAAGGAACAGAAGAAAGCGGAGATGCTTACCAATCTAGCGCTGATGGAATTAGTTCTCAGTGATACGTACTGATTATCAATTCGCTTAATGGGTTCATCTTCCTGCTATGGTACCGGCTCGGCAAAAGGCCATGGTTAATTGTTCATTCAAGAACGACTCCAAATTCCATTATTATGATCCTTATTCCCAGTAAAATGAGGTGTTTATTGAATTTGAGATGTGTTAATTCGTGTTTCTGAGATGTTGTCGGGAAAACATCAACGCAGACATCCTTCACAACTTGATCACTCTACATGTACTTTTAAGTCATTCAAGTTCAGAACCTGATTGATTAATGCAGTTAATATTATATTCACCAATAATATCCACCATTTAATGGATTTTCAAGGCTGGGCTGCTAAAAAAGTTACCTAACATACTTAAGTTGATTAAATTAAAAAAAGGTTTCCACAAAAAACAATTTTAGTCCAGTTTTGTCATTAAATATCAAACAATATTATATTACATATTTAATTGTTGACTGTATTAACAAGATAGGACCTACTTGATAAATTCAGTAACTTTGGTAAAATTTACATAATTAATGTTAAAGATTTTAACAGAAAAATTAAAAAAAAACAGTCTATTATCATTACAATATTTTTTTTTTTCAAATAAAAAACCTCACTAGGCAATGTTCATGTTTGTTGGGATGTATTTAAAAAAAAAGTTTTAATCTAAACAATTTCACTTGATAAATCGTCAGTAAATAGGAAAAAATATGTAATGCGGCTGAATATCAAAGGCACTTTGAAGTCAGCTACTGACTGTGAGGAATTGTCAATATCTTTAATCAAGTCTTGGCAAAAGTGATTTAATCTTATAAGCGAATATCAAATTTAAGCTCAGCTTTCCAATCATGTGTATTAGCATAATACTGTAAACCACTTAATTTTCACTGATAAAAATGTTTGCAATTTCAGTTTTTATTTTGCATTTGAAAAAACAAAATTTTGCATTGAGATTCCATGAGAAATTATCACTGATACAAAATTATAGTGGTTAACAGTATTTCTATCATAATGTAGCAAATGTTTGCTAAATACGTATGGCTGCATTTAATCAGCCAACTACTGGAAATATTGCATGAAATTCGGGTACATACAAACATTGGTGGAAATCGGGCAAAAAAATTTTCAGTCGTCATTTATTCAAGTAGCAATTAATCACGTCATCAATTAGAAAAATTTTCCGCATTTATTCTACTGCAGAAAATGAATTAAAAAATTCTCTTTTATAAAATGATTGGGCATAGTATAAATTTATAAAAGTCAGGGAGTTGAAAATTTATCAATAATAGAATACAGGAAGCAAATTCTGACTCTATGTTCCATGAATTTTGATTAATAATTAATCTTTGAGAACATAACCCATAAATATGACATTTAAAGGCGTTTGCAAGGTGCCGTGGGCAGGAATTAATCCCCGTTGTCATTTATTACCTGAGTGAATAATTTGCCTATCTTCACAGTGAGATGCAACACATCGACAGATCGAAAATGCAAAACACAGACATGTAGTTTGAGAACACATACTGCTGAATTTGTTTCCGTGATACGTGATACGGGAAGTTTGTCTATCACTGGACCTTCTGGGGTTATACTGTACATGTATACTGTCTGATAACTACAGAGTGGGGTAAAAATGGTTCATGTTGGCAGGGTCATGCCTTGATTTCAGAATTATTATTCAATCATTTAAAAAAAAAAACAATTGAAAAATAAAACAAGTCATTCTAAATTTCTTAATGATATAGTTCCCGTCGGAATTAGGAAATGTTGTTCATGCCAAAAGTAAGGTAATATGCACCAAAAGCATAATAATTTAGAGTGAATAATTGGCTGGGTTAGTATCAACCGAAATTAGATGTTTTGTCATAGACATGTATTCTAATATGTATGTATTCTAATATGTATAATGTATGTAGCAAATTTGAACAAAAACTGACAAAGCATGCATAAGATACCACATTTTCAAAAAAAAAAATGGCCGCCAGTCAGCCATCTGTGATTGAATCATGCAGTGGGCATGTGCATATTTCCTAGATAAAGTACTAGGCACATGCAAAGAATGAACAGATTTGGTCCACAGGGTTCTGAAATGTGACTCTGTATGGACAAACGGACGAAGACATAATTATAAGTCCCTGTTATGAACTTTGATCAAACGGGGACTAAAAAAATCCTAGCAAAGTGTAGCAAATCCCACCGAGTGAGTGAAGTAAATATTAAGAACAAACAGAAATGTCATCGCCTGCAGAATTAGTATAAGGAATGTGTATGAAATAGAACACTGTCAACAAAATTAGCATACAAGGCACATAATATACTTGTATTCAGTTGTATTTCAGCAATTTAGTTTCATTTTTGATTATTTGCCGTTGTTTGGACTGTGAAAATAGGGGATAAATGTATAACCTAACAATGCATGGTGTCGGCAGACACTTTTGATTGCCATCAGAGTAGCATTATTACAAAACTCCAGCGATTATAATCCTTTATGTTTTTAGTTGTTAACCTAAAAGAAAATATCATATGGATGATATACACATATTGTGTACACTTTTGATTTGTTTTGTTTTTTTCATGAAATCCTAGAAGTGTACTTCCTATGTATTAAATTTTGGAAACAATATGTGCTTTTAAACTAGTCAAACATGTATGGAAGTGTATGGTATGCCAGAACGCTAAACGTTAAAAACCTAATACTGTAGAATACTTTATTTTCACTTGGAATTTATTTTCACTATTTTTGCTGAAGGGATGATTTTGTGAAAATAAAATTTAGCGAATGTACTTTTTTTCCCATATTTTACATTAAACTCGTCACAAATCAGTGAAAATAAATTCCATACAAAACGCCCAAAAAGCCTATTCAGCGAAAATTAATCCCAGCAAAAATAAAGTATTTCACAGTATGTAGTGTATGCAAATAAGCAGAATCAACACCATGACATGAAATGATCTACGTGAATGTTTCATAATTGAGGGAGACATATTTATCAGCGGGTGAGTTTAAAGTGAAATATACATTCAGAGTTACTGACCAATTTGTATAATGAGAGTTAACTGTACAGGACTTTTAAATTAAAATGTCAAACAATTCCAGAAACTAGTAGAGTTGATAGATTTATACCCGGTCAAAGACTCACTGTAACTGTCAAATGTGTTCATCCTTATTTGTGGTAGACCAGACAAATAATTTAAATAATATTTTAAAATATTTCCTAGATAGCATATACAAAATGTATCACTGCTATAAAAGTTTGTATTTTGTCAGTTTTCATTAGTTGTAAAAATTATAACAGAAAACCGATCTTGTGACGACACATAATTAGACATAAAATTAGGATTATATGTGCTCTTAGTTAGATATATGTATATAATGAAGCAACATAACAGAAGCAGACAAAATGCTGAAAATGTCTACAAGAATCCCAAATTACATAGTGATCATGTAAAGGTCTGTTCAGCAGAGTGCCACATGTAACACACCTATCATACCTGGGTGTCCATGGAAACAATAATTGCAATTTTTTAATACACACTTAATTTACACAGTACATTTATCTATATATTCCTCTAATATCAAGAAACATATGAAAACAAAAAGAAAATTGATGATGCATGTAGTGTTTGTTCTTGGACATGTGACATCTCGGCATCATACAATGAACAACAAACAAAATGTTAGTGATGACATTCTTACTGAAATCATGCTCATTTCAGACAATATTCGTAAACAATATAAACAAACGTCCGAGTCCATATGTTGTATGATTCAAATGTACAAGAACAACACTACTGTGGAGTTAAGGCAATTTGTCACGTGACGGTTTCAACTCACTTTCCTGTTCAAACAGGTAATGCTTGAACGCCTAATCGACTTCCACAGCTAAGTTGAAAAGTTTCAACAACAGCTGGACCAAAATAAACGAAGCAAATCCAGCCATATGTATGCGATGAAAAGCAGTAATGACCTACTTTAAAAAAAAAACATGGCATAAACATCCGCTAAGAAAATTAACAGTTCCACCACTGACATTTTCAGTCTAGACTGTTTAACCCTTGAAATACCTAAGTCAACTTTTCTCACCTTTAACAAAATAAACAACATAAATTACTATTTTATTCATTTCTTTTTTTTTAAATATTTTGATCAAGATCTGTAGATAATAAAAAATTATGACAATTTGGTCCAAAATAAAATTAAAAAAAAGAAATTGAAGATAAATACATAAAAGTTTGTAAAATGCGGCGATAAAATATTAGCGGGAAAAATGGTGGCCACCAAAGGTTAGTCAACTAAAGTGAAAGTTAACATCTCCATGAGCCTCCAGGTTACTTTGGTTCAAAGCAGTATCTTAACAGTTGATATTTAATACACATATCCAGCCTAAAGTTGACTGTCTTATAGTAGTCAGAAAGAATAAATAACGAATAGAAATAAAATGACAAGGAAAGCAAACAGATTCTAGCAGTGTCATATAGGCTACTGACATAGAAGTAGACCAGGCTATTGAATCACTATATTTTGCTATAACTTTTCAACCTCTGAAGTATCTGTTTGCTGTTTTTTAGAAGTACATATGTACCTACTTATAAATTTAAACTAATGGCATAGGATTAAAACAAACCTAAGGAGTTAAATGTTCATCATTGAGCTAGGTGGGCTAATTTGTTCCATTCTTAAAGGCAGGCATGTACATGTATGAATGAGGGTGAAACATCTTGATTGACAATTTCTATACTGATATTAAACATTTTATTTTGAAGTCAACAAATAAATAACATTAAATTATTCTTTTAATAAGTCTTGTACTGAATAAAATTAAGTAAAAATAACTCAACATTTGCAAAACCTCCCAAGGATTTGAAATGATCCACATTTAATATATGATATAACTCTGTATATTTCCATGCGACCTGTAGACACTGGAATGCTTTTTTATGCAGCAATTAACTTAAGTGAAAATGACATAGAGGATATGAAAGCTGAGTTTATGAAATTGAAAGTTCCACTCACCTGTATACAGAGTCACTGCTTTAAAGGGCAATACTCTTTGCGCATAGCATGCACGAGATATGGCTCATATAATAACAAAGATGGTGACTTTGATTGTTTCGTAAATCAACGTTTACAGAAAAGGGAAACTATCAAGATTTAACTAAATAATTCTTGGAATAATTGAAATGCATCAAAAGACAATATAAGAAGTCAAAGTTAGTACAGTGAACAACATAACCAGATCAAAACTTGAGTTCCAAGTGACGATAACAACGCACGCTAAAAATGCAAAGGCTCATGGTTAGATGCTTGTTGTAAACATCGACACGCTATGGTCATTTACCACATGTGCAGTTGACGACTCCCCTGCTTTAAAATAAAGTTGTGAGAGAAGCTCTGTTTATCAACACAAATCTTGCACATGCATGGTGCAACCAATGACGACCACCGTATACGAAACAAAAACATGGGTTCCAAGAATTATGATTATAAGCCAGATGTTCGGTGTCAAAATAAATTATGTATAATAGCAAATGCACTACTACGCTGACTAGAGACGATTTGTATGACAATATCCTACAAAAATTACCCGAGCTAAGATGTGGAATGCTGTTATTACCGGGAAGGAATGTCTTTTTGCAGTATACTTGCAACACTTAATATCCCACTTAGCAAAGCGAATTCAGAATCGAGCCAAGAACGGAGTATGTACACCTACGCCAAGTAATTGATTTCATCATAGGGAGGCGCAATATTCACAGTAAAGGCTCCCTGGGAAGCGACATTCCGGGGAATGGGTAATCAACAAAATTCCTGACGAACAAAATGGATATAATAGCCACCCAGCGGAGCGGCATATTAGTTGACAACATGACATGGTTGCAATGACACGTTTTATTTAATTATACCACACACACTGATACACACATGGTATTTCAGCGCATACACGTATTTAGTGTGTCGCCAAAAGCCTTAATGTCATATTTCCCTCAGTTTTAAATTCTTGAGCGATTACTAAGCTAGCATGTACAGAGAAGCTTTCATTCCATTTAACACATTCTTAAGGTCATTTTTAATGCAAACCAAATGTGTATATTTAATTATATTTATTGACAACAACGACAACGACTTTTTTTTAATTCAGGATCATGTGACAGTTCACTGATGTCTCTGTTAAATATTTTGTAATGTGAATATTGAAAGTACCCGGTGTTGTGTGTTGTACATTTTGCCACAGAAACCATGTTCAGTATTTGGGGCTGCAACAGTACAGGGGATGGGCAATCTTTTTATCAATTAGCAATTTTCTGTGTTATCTATCCTGGCATTAAACAGGCTAGGTCAAACACAAGCAGAGAATATGCCCCCCCCCCCTAAAGTCGCATCTAACAGTGAATGAATTTCAGCCAATGGCTTCGACCTTTTCAAATCTCAAGTCTGCGGCATACTCACCCATTTTATTTTGTGTTTTGCCCTAGTTAGGATTTCAACTTTAATAGGACCTATCGATGATGGGTTTGGTGCAACAACCACTACGCTACTGATAAAAACATCATCTATCTGATAAAAACTTTGTATGCAAATAAGATCAGATTTATAGGTTTCATCCATGGCAATGCTGCATTGACATTTATGTTATTATTATTCAATAAAAATTAATTTTGTAATAGTTATGACATCATCAGTAAACGTACTGTCACTCAACGTCAATTGCGACTGCACATGTACATTACCTGACAACAATGCAAAACATTATCCACTCAGATTTAATGGTCATTAAAAGCATGCTATAAATAGGAGAACAGCTTTCATTTTCTTATTACGTTTCACCATATTTATAACACGTCACTCACAGAAGCGAGTTCATAATAAGAAATAGTATTTCAGTCACATTTCAACTTAAACGATTTACAGACGCATTTATTTAATCAGATTTCGACTCAAACATACTTCACACGATTTACGAGGATTTGACAGTCACTTATCTTTTAATTGATCTACTAAAAAAACAATCAAGTTGACTGGACAAGAAATTGCTCAATGACCAACAAGTAGAGAATGTTAGAATAAGAATAACAGCTAACTTTAACGATTTCACCATCAGTTCCCTCTTTTCATCACAAATTCACAAAATAGTCCTGTTTATAGTCTGCACTTTCCTTTGGAAGATTGGGACAAAAATAGCGAAATTTTTTGAGTATAAACTAAAAAGTGACTCAAATTTTGAGTGTTGACTCCAAAATTAGGGTTCATAGCCAAAAATATTATATAAAAGAATATTAGAAAAAAGTGCAGACAAATTTGGATGAGAAAGCCTGGTGGTGAAAAAGTTAACAAGATCAATATCTTGGTAGTCAACCAACCAGTAAATTAAACCACTTAATAATTAATTCTATAAAGTACCAATTGAGAACCATTTAATAATTCAATCGTTTAACCGTCCAACTGTAACAATCATTAAGTATATCAATCAATCAATCAGTTAATCAATCAGTTAATCAATCAATCAATCAATCAATCAATCAATCAATCAATCAATCAATCAATCAATCAATTAATTAATTAATCAATCAGTAACAAGTACCTTTTAGTAATGGTAAACATAAGGAACATTTATACTTTTGAGTAAAAGTAAACTTTGACGAATTCAGATCCAGAAAATGAAAAAAAGAAGACCACACTTAGTGCATTTGTGAAGGCCAAATGATTTTACGAACAGTCATGTTGCCTTGAGCGCTATATTCGTGACAATCATCACAACAGGACTGCATCTGCCCATTACTCGGTTAATAGTTTTTGACAGTAGGGTAAAATAGCTAAATGACTCAAATTTGAACGTCATTCAATACAGACCGACTGCTGTGTACTTTATACGGTTGACAGACATGTATTCAAGTACTTCACATTTTTACAAGATACCTCAGGCATTAAAAAGATACCTAAAGCGATATATTACAGTCGGTTTTTATTTCAAGTCACGGTTGCTACCTAACTAGCAGCTGTTACTCACAGACAGATAGACAGAAATTCCTGGAAATTTCAAAGGTTTTTCAAACAAATTGAAAGCACCTAACAGAAGGTTATGCTCCAATTTATGTTTATATTTACATGAGCTTTGTATAGGCACATGGGATCAATTTTGAACACAAAATGGCATGACAATAATGGCTCTCACTTTAAATTTCAGTGTGCAAATACACAGATGCAAAGAAAACCGTGATATATGTGGTGATGTGCATCTCAATGTCAATGGCATTACAGAATATGCAAACTTTCCACTTTCCAAGAAGTTACACTTTCATTGAAAAAATAGTTCCATTTTCTTGATCACTTTAAATTATTAAACCCATTTACTGCCATTGTCAAAACCTTCCACAAAGTAGTCCAAGTCAAAACATGTTCCTACCAATAAAGGGGATTGAGCTAAATTCAATCAATTTATACCATTATCAAATTAATGTTAAATTTACAGGAAATATTTGAAAAATGACAAATAATCCTGGCACAAATCATAAACAAATTTTTATAAAGGGTAAAGTTCTGTGGTCACAGGACACTGCAGTTTCAGTTAATATGTCCAGAGAATCGCAGCATCCAACACAATGCAATACAGATGATCATGTTACAGCTATACTGAACTCAAATGTGTCACGAATTACATTTGGAACTCAATTTTCACAGACTGATTTGCCTTGTAAGCATGAACAACATAATTGCATCTGCAAGCAATTGGATAAATCCCCAAAGTAAATGACTAAAGTGTAATGAAATGGAAAGTTAAAATAGTGTTAAGACGAGACTCTTGAAAAGGTCAGACCAAAGTGGACATGTGTCAGGGTTATCGCATTTACGCCAATTTTAAACACCATTCAAACATAGTTAATATTAAGCAATTCATAATATTTAATGTGAATAACGCCGCAAGGCATTTATACTCAGAGTTTTTACACAGTTGCCAAATTGTGGTAATTGGAGGCAGTATAGAGGAATGAATCGATAATAATGCAACAATTTACTAATAAACAGCGTCCGGATTACTTTCGGAAATTCCGTCGCGTTTCGGAAAGTTTTAATTTTCAAAACTTTTGAATATTTATTTGTGCTTTTAGGTTAATGAGGAGGTTATAATAATTTTTCATTTCACTTTAACTCTGTTTTTTACACCCCTCAGACCCCTTTAAAAAGTCACTTCTGGTCATTATAATGGCCACTATTATCTTAATGGCCAGAATATTGACCAGATTTTTTTAAGTGGCCAAAATATTTACCAGTGTTTTTAAAATGGTGGTTTTAATGACCCATGTTTTTTATACTGGTCAGAATAATTACAATTGCTTTTTAAATGATGGAGTTGATGACATGTTTTTTTTGATGGGCAGTATAATGGTCATTTTATTTTTCATTACATACATAACATGACCAGTATTTTTGTTCATGTCACTAATATAATGGCCCAGAAAAAAACCTTCTACCTCGTGTGAGTCAATATACGTGTGGGAATTTATTTTTCCAAGTTTTACTGGCGCTTGCAAGTACACTTAAATGAAATTTCGCGAATAATGCCTCGATCCCCAGTGAAATTTTATAGTAACGCTGATGCCAGTGACTGCTGGATGACTACATAACCTGCGGAGTATTTAGATGGTGTTGAATCATAGGACGATTGCAGTACTGCAACTGGCACATCAAGGTATGAATTTGTAATTATTTTACAATGACTTCAATACAATATTAGATACTTTTGTTGCTGTTTATGTAGCAGGATAGTCTTTTGGGGCTTTAGTTTTTGTTTTTCAAAAATTATATAAATTAAAAAACACACTGTGGCATTTGCTTTATGTACTATCATACCTATTTTTTGGAAAAAAATAAATGCGCAATTTTTTGTTCAGTCATGGCTCACTGTGTAAGTACTGTTTCATTATCATTTATAATTGTCAAACAACAAGCTCAAGTAGGTGTTAATGAGGATTAGCTCATATGTTCGTTAATACAAGAAAAGTATAAACAAAGGTTATTTCCAACTCCTGAAATCTGCAAAAAACATCAACGTAAATTTGTTTCCATTCATGGCAATGTTTTCAAATTATTAATATAATTTAACTGACTGCAAAATGTTTTTTTTTTTAATTTTCAAAGATTATGTATATTGTTTTTTTTTTCTCTTTAGACAATACCAACAATAGTGTACTGTACATTGAGAAATCTAATTTATTAACCATGTATGAACTATATATATTATGCCCATAACGTCAAATACCATACAGAATCCCTTTTTCCTGTAAACTAGTATAAGATGATATATGCCCACAGTGTGCAACAGTTCATTTTCTTTGCGCACAAAAAAAACTCCCATACTCAAAATAACTTTTAATTTAGCATGGATTTAAACTAAATTTCAATTAAATCTACTATTGTTTGCCCATCTTTGAGCCTAATTTGATTTGAATGAGTTGTAGAGATCAATATAAAAGGGAAGTGAACCTAAATGTATGCGCCTAAGGAAGGAATAAACAGAAGACACTTATTAGTAGTATTCACGCAGAGCTCTTCAGCAAAGGCTAAGAGGTCCAATACCTTAGCCTGTGCTAGAAAAAAAATGCATGAACACAGGTTAAGAAATACTAAGTACAGAGTAAATCTGGTCAGTCCAGAGCCTTAGCACAGGCACAACAAAACATGCATGAGCGCTTAGCTCGGCTAAAAAAACCAATGTATTCAATGTTCATTTAGGAGATTTACTACTATATTCATAACTTTTTATTTCGGTGTGCCATTTCCTGCATGACAATCAATGTTAACACTTATAGAGAAATTTACTCAAGAAAAAAATGAACTGATGATGAGACTGTGCTACTTCCTGTTATTCTGCAATTTGCACTTTCTGAATTTGCTTTGGTATTGTTTTATAGCTGTAGAACTAACCTTCCTAGTTACTCTAACTGAGCAATCATAATTAAAATTCCTGCAGCTTTTGCCTATTCTTAATAAGTTTGGGCGTTCCTTACCCCGTGCTAACCATCGTTTCCTTCTGTGCATGAACTCAAACATACGAGATTAGCTTAAATCTTAGCCCGTACTTTGTGTAGCATGAACACTACTATTGAAGATCCAGGGGGCAAATGGGTGAAAATTAAACAAATTATAATGAAGGTGTAATACGCAGTCAGTAAAAGTCCTGGGCGTTTCTGGGTTAGCCAAATTGATATTGGGTACTCTGGTTCAACTTGGACAAAAAAATATTTAGTCTTTATAACGGGAACAGGGGCATGCTACCATGGGTATCCCTTTCAAGTAAGCTTAGTTATAATCCTCTACCAAATTAACACCTTAGAGAAACTGATAATAAATCTATGTCAACACCACTGTTACATCCTCTCCTGTTTCATAAGCCACACATGGCTGCCAGGGTGTAGCTACACAAAATGAGACTTGTGGTTGGAAAATCAGAAAAATTAAATTTGATCAAAATAGCCAAGTCCATTCTATTGATGCGAGTGAAATTAATAAATTAAGTTTTTATTCCACTATGAAATCAGGAAAGGGAAACAAAAATGGTAAGTTTCTCTGCAAGGAAACAAAACTAGCTAAAAGTAAACAATGACCTGTGAAAATTTGTGTCATTATAACAAGTGGATTTGTTATCATATTTAGAACAGATATTGCATAGTGCACTCGTCATACACTGACAATTAAATATACTAGTATAAACTGTTTCAGATGTATAAATCTTCCAGGTACATGTATATGTATTAATGAGATTATACAGGAGGTTATAAACCCACATTGCACATAGGAAACTGGATTTTCTTTTGTCTCAGACAGAAGTTGTATGTCCCTGTTTTCTAAGGTCTATGCTTAAATCATAACCATCTGAATACCATTATATCATTTTTCAAATTAAACTGTTTTTATATTTTTAATATCATTTTCTTGATTTTGAAAAAAAATATAGAAACAATATTACACTTACTATAATTACTCTATTAGCAGCACATGCGCTTAGGTAAATTACAGCATGGATGTACTAGTCTTAGTACATCCATGATTACAGGGATCTTCAATGGTCGAAATATGTAATATTTTCATGATTTAGTATCCACAAGTGTAATTTTAGAGCAAATATGGTATTGTATTGGATCATAATTATAATACAATTATTTATTTTGTGAAAGTACCAGGGGATCGATGAAGTTGTACATTCATGGTGGCATTCCCATTGTGGAGGGGCTCAATAATTTTGTATGTACACAGCTTCCTATTTTGAGAGTCAAAATCATGCAGCTGCATTGTTACATAACATTCTTTTGTCTCTTGTCTTGTAGGAAGTTAAATCCCCCTATTGTTCTCAGAAATTAGGTTCCCAAGTACAGCAATGTACTGTCCTAGTCTCTCAAAAGACAAACTGTGTGTATATATGGCACAACCCCTTAATATATTCGATTAGGAAACAATTTGATTTTATTTTATTCTGTTGTCTAGATGCATTTTTCAATATTTATATTTTTTCAATCAGAATGTACCGGGTATCATTTTTTGGAAGTATATCTGAGTTGCATAGGGGAGAAATTAACATATCACAAGATGTCATTTTATCGACATTGCTATTTGTGAGGACAGAAATATGCCAGCATACACAGACACCACAAACACTTGTTTCCAAAATTGGTTACAAAGTGTATTAATTAAAAACTGGTCATTGTAAGCTAATAGCAAACTGAATTATTTTTTGCAGATAATGACAATTTATAAAAAGGAAAAAACTATATATATGGGACATAAGAAGTTGAAGAACCAGGATTTATGGACGTTAAGGGAAGAAAAAAGTTTAACCAGTATTGATGGATGCAATGGTTTAGCATTTACATGTTTATCAGTTTTACGTTTGCACACAGATTTTGAAAGTTCCAAGTGTGTAGAGTCACTGTACATTGCTTTCCATAATATTGAAAAAATCCTGCAGAGATCAATAATCAGAAAAAATTTGACATTCCTACATCTTGGAGAAAAAATATTTTACACTAGAAAAAGAATAGCACAAAAACAAAGAGGAGAAAAAACATTTTGCACAGCCCCCTCCTTAAGCTAATCGCCTCTCAATAAAACTTGATAAATATCTAGAGGAGTATGACATTGCAAACCTAAAATACTATTATCCACTAAAACAGTCTCTATGGCTGTGCACTACATCAAAAACAAAACATGGCATACTTTTAGTATTGCTTACATGTACTTGTTTTGTTTAATGTTTTCATTAATTATTCAATTTCTGTACTTCATGTGTTTGTACACTGAGCTGAATAATTAAGATGATATTTTGAAGCAATGTTTTAACCCCTCCCTCCCCCATATGACTTTTTTACTTTGCAAAGCTGTACCTCCCAGATCTTTAGTTGTTTATGCATAGACGGTCTTTGGTTATAAATTATTTACTTTCCAGTCATTTTTTGAAGCGTAAGCCTTTGTCATACTTTCGGCTGTGGTGACTTCCTGTCACTATGCTTTTGTTTCCCTTTGGTTAGCTAAACATAAATGCTTGTTAAAAATCACACTTGGAAGTAAGAGGTTCTAATGGAATAGCAAGCAATCTAATCTATTCCTGAAATTGTTAAATTATATATAGTGTTATCTGGAAATGTAAAAATAAACTTCTAGAAATGTGTTATTCAGTTCAAAAAATAAACTGGCTGCATGCAGAATCTCAGAGAAACAATTACATGTACATGCAGGAATAGACGGATGTTGCAGCAGCAGAAGTTTGGGCCTGGACATTCCAGTCGCATTTTTAAAATGATTTTAAATAATGTACGTATTCTTAACAAACTGTTACATGAGAGGGGGCAGAGCATGAAATAATATTTTAGTTTTGGAAACTATACAAAGATGTGTGTTTCAGTTCAGTAATTCAATACCTTTGATGAGCCATTATTAATAGCACACTAAGGGTTAGATTTGAATAGATTCCTAGTGAGATTGGTGTATTCTTAATTTAAAAAAAACTTAAAAAGTTTTACTGCTACTAAATTATACATATGTTTGGTATAATTTATTGTGAAACATTAATGTTGTTGTGAAAATAGTTTTATACAAAACAGTGAAAATTTGCCAAAATCCTTGTATGTGTTGCCAGTGATATGCTAGTTTCCATTGTTATTTAAATGTACTCATCAGGGAGGTAATCCATTACAAAACATCACTAATCCACAGTAGTCTGGTTTCAGGCTACACCAAGTCATAGTCATAAGAGGGACTTTGACCAAGTGCAGGCTAAGATATAAGCTAATCCCAAATGTTTGCATATCAGCTATACGCAATTGTGTTCACTCACAGGAGGGCCCAACAGTTATAGCACAGGCCACAGTGTTGAGGGTCTGTGCACTGGCTAAGAACACCCAAACTTGTTTCCCAAGGGAGGCAGCAATTATGAACAAACCAATAAACAGCAATGGTACAGTGCCATAACTAGCTGTTAACCAAAATAAACCAACCACCATATATTTTTCTCCTTTAATATTTGTTTTTTCATTCCTTTTCAATGTTTTATTGATTTATAATGCTTATTTTTTTTTATTAATATCACCAGTTTTTTCAATGATAGTTGATAGAATGGAATTTTTGTGACGTTGATTGGTACACTCAGAAGCAAAACATCACATGTACAAATTTACATTACACCCCAAAACGGCATGCGCACGCATGCGAAACACCATATCTTTGACTTCTGGAGAAGTCGTCTACTAGTATCCCACCAGTCATCACTCCGTACACGCTTCCACACTGATCGGGTCGCTGTAGTAGAGCATACAACAACTCCAATTTGGTTCACTGTCTAAGACATGCACTAATAAAACTCTGCATTGCCGTTATATACTGTTTCTGTGCATCCAAATAAATCGGTCCGTCTTTGCTCGCTTTTTAGTGCACGTCGCTTCATAAATTTGAACGAAACATGTCAGCAGCAGACATTTTGCGTTCGTAAACAGCTGCTTAACAAAGTCACCGACTGATGGCACCCTTTAGCCCGTGCTAAGGACTGGCCCTCCCAATGCATGGTCTAGTCAAAATGCAAACATCAGCTTAAATCTTAGCCAGTACACAGTCCCTCTATCTGTGATAGAGGGACTGTGGCCAGTACTTCATGTAGCATGAACATTACTATTGTCCAGCATTATAATACCGTGAACAAACAAACATGCCATTCACTGCTAATTCAGCTAGCTACACACATGGAGCGCTATCCTAGACCCCCCCCCCCATATAACTTACTGAACCACCCAACACCGTTTTGTACACGTGCAGTAGTCGTGGAATATTTTCAGATATTTTTCATATCGCATTAAACCATTCATAATAGCAGAATATAAAAATGAAGCAGAGCATCATGGGTATTTTTTAGTTGATTGTGTCTAAGCCACTTTAAAATCACCTTCCATCGATCCGGTCTTCCACATAAACTTCTACAGTTTATAACACACATTATGAAAAGTTACTGATTAACTATTTCAATGTAAAATGTTGTAGTTTGGGTGTATTTGAAGACTGAACTTTAGTTTTTTGTCATTATAAAAATGGGAATTTTGTTTATGTTTGAGCTTAACCCCACTCATAAAGACAGGCTCTTTTTTCGGATTAATAACTCGCTGTTTATGTGACTTTTTGGAGTAACTCCCTGTGACTTTTTGGAGTAACCAGCTGTTTATGTGACTTTTTTTGGTGGAAAGTCAGTTGCTGAGTATTGTGGGGGTTGCACACTGTTTATCCCACTAAACAACAGGGTTTGTGACATGTGTAACAAAGGTCTAATTGAGGATGAAATGCATTTTCTGCTGGAATGCAACAAATATAATGAGTTGCGTGCCAAACTGTTCAATAAAGCTAAGGATATGATCCCAGCATTTGAAAATAAACCTGCAGAGAAAAAATTCATGGAATTGTTACAGAATGAAAACATTATTATACCAGTAGCACAGTTCATAAGTAAAAGCTTTGAAGTCAGGAAGCAGGGTCTTACTTGACATCTTAATGCCTGCTGTCAATTTTGTAATTTTATATTAGATTGTATTTTAGAGATTTTGTATTATTTAGTAATTTAGTGATTGTATTTGTTATTTAGTATATTGTGTTTTTGTTTTTTGTTTTTTATATATATATTTCTCCTTGTACTTTGTGACCATTTTCTTTCCCTCCGGGGATTGTGTAAGAGTCAATAAGTAAATAAGTTCGAATGTTCAGTAGTGAATGTCTTGCTTGTTTGTTCAAGGTATTAAAATGATAGACATTGCCTTTATAAGAACAGGAAGTAGTGCAGAGTCTCATTCAGTCAGTCCATTTTTATCTCAAGAATAATGTCACAGAATGTGCTTGTAATGATTGTCAAGTTTAGTATAGTTATGAATAAGAATAGTTAAGAATATAATAGTCAAATTTTCGAATGGACATCAAGTACAATGGTATTTTGGGTGATTAGCCTGGGCTCATGTTTGCACAAACTTCGTTAGCGCCTGTGATAAGGGTCCAGACCGTATTTTGAAAACAGGTCATCTTATATGTTTAATGACCTATTGCATTACACTATACAATGTATATTATTAAGTCAACAGTATCAAGTGCATGATCTGTTGTGATTTCAAAAACAAATTAACCCAAAACTTCATATTATTTCAAGATATATAATTCCATATTTCAAATTTTTCAAAATCTTGTATTTTACGTTTACCTACAATTGTACTGGCTTAAAATTGAAGCAAACTGAAGCGAGGGAGGAAAAAGAGGAGAGCTGTCAATCCCAATGTGCCATTACTGGGTATATCTGTGACATGAAAAAAAAAATGACCATTTTATTCATGTAATGAAAAATAAAATGATCATTATAATACCCATTAAAAAAATAGATTGTCACCCACTCCATCATTAAATAAAAAAAAACTATTATTCTGACCAGTGTAAAAATAGTGCTCATTATAACTACCAGTTGGAAATTACTGGTCAATATTTTGACCATTAAAAAAGTTCTGGTTGATATTCTGGCCATTAAAAAAATAGTGGCCATTACAATGGCCAGAAGTGACTTTTTAAAGGGGTCTGAGGGGTGAAAAAAACAGAGTTAAAGTGAAATGAAAAATTATTATAACCTCCTCACTAACCTAAAAGTATGAATTAATATTCAAAAGTTTTGAAAATTAAAACTTTCCGAAGAGCGACGGAATTTCCGAAAGTAATCCGGACGCTGTTTAATAGCTCTTATAACAATCCTGCTACATTCTGAACTAACATGTACAAATAACTTTTTAGGAACTTTTTTTTTCTGAATTACTGAGCAGAAAAGATAATGTTTCTGCGAAAGACAAACATACTTTGCTAAACTGTATATTAAATGTAACAGATTATTTATAAATTATTTGAGCACCATACCATACCATATTTGAGCCAACATTTTATCATTTTCTATGATTTTTTTTGATCAAACATTTTTTTTTGAATATGAAAATAATTAATTGTGTTCAAAGAGTTAATTAGCATAAATCCTGTGCACACACAATGTCAAAGTTTTAGGTGCAGTGAGACTGGGTGATCTGGCATATGAATAATTATCAATATTTTAAATTTGTAAACGGTTAATTAAAATTGATTTGAGAATCCAGCTGATTATACAATTTAGAAGACCGATAGGTAGAAGAGTTACGATCATTATTAGGTCAAGTCATTTGAAAACATTCACTTTCATGTCTTGTTTACTAGGTTTTTCTTTCCCTGATAAAGAGACTACGGCAGATCAAAATTACATAATTATTGTTTAAAAACTGAGCTAAAGCCGTTTTCAGTAGCTGAAAAGGATAAATCAGATTTGCAATCAGTTTTTGAATATAACAATATCAAATGAACCACAGCGGCTAATCATTGGCACTCCCAGTGTTGACTTTGAATAAACCCATGTGTAGAACGCTGTGGCCCCGAAACATAAAGACGTTTATCACTCTGCAGTGAAACATGTAGACATGAAGTGCTTTGTTTGAATTTGTTTGTATAAATCTAATTTATAATTTTTATAACATAAACACCAGTCTGAGAATAGCTGCATGATTATATTATCAAATTTAACTTCAAAATTCAGATTCAGGGCCAAGCATTATATATTCTTGCATCTAATTATGTTTAGAAACACAATGTCCAAATATGGGCAATGGTATATATTCAATTCCAATTCCGATAATCACATATTTCACAGTAATGACAGACACAATCCATGAAGATCTGAGTGTAATGTGTACGTAAATTTGAAGTGCCTTTTGAGTCACCTTTTATACGACAGACAGCTATTTACTTACCTTTTGGACTGACGTGACACTTATAACAACATAATCTCAATTTAATGTATATACAGGATCGTTCTTTCTACCTCATTTGTGTTAAGTATGTTTCAATACTCCACTCTGCACATCTGCTCCCCAGTCACACACACAGCTCAAACAAACAAGACAGACTGACACGCCACGTATTGCACAAAGATTTTAATTACTCACGATATCATCTGAGGTGACGCCGAGGATCTGAGCCCACAGATCGCAACGCTGGGTAGCCGGGCATCCTTTCTTTGAGAACTGCTGTGCCAGTGGGCTGTGTCCGGCTTGTAAGACTTTCTTACCGAGTTTTGTTCTTTCAGTTTCATAAACATCTACAGAAGAAGAAGAATTTAATACTATGACACTGAACTTAAAAAAACAAACAATTACTTGGTTAAAAGTAAGAACATTTTTACAGATTCTGAAGTTTAGGTAATTAATATACACAGATTTCAACACAAAAGTAATCAGGTCTGTGGATTATTCAAGAGCACCTACATGTATATGTACAAAGTTAAAGTCTGAAGACTGGTTTTATGAAACAGCTGAAAATAGGTTAATTATTATGCAAATGAGACAATTAATATTCACAAAGTTAAATCCAGAACTAACCAAGCCTGTAGATTACTGTAGTTCATTGCTGTACCAACTTTTACTGAAATCTGTCAAGTATCGGTAGTTACAATACAATTTTGTATCTCAAAGAATTGTTGTTTGGATTTTTGTTGACATACATGTACAAACATGACATATAATTTGGCTCAAAGCTTCTCAAATTTATTCAATATTTACATGTATTGTAAAAAATCTGCAGAAATACTGAAAAATGTTACAATATATTTAAATACACAATACAATACAACCATAAATCTTGGATTATTTTAGAGGATCTATGTACCAAGTTTCACTGAAATCCGAAAAGTGGTTCTTTATTAGTAGAACACGCACACATACATACATATATACATACAGACAGACAGGGTAACTGCAAAGACTCCCAACTGTGTGCTTCCCACACCAAAGTCACAGTAAATACCCTTTACTGTAAAAAAAACTTGTAAAAGTGACCTACATAATTGGTATTACCAAATTAAATATAAATAAGGACAGTCCTGTTCGTGTTTCACCTATAGTCCCTGGTGAGAATGGCCCCTGGAAGGCATTGACTAGTATTATGTCACAGCTGTTGATGTGCAACGCCTTGAAGGCTACCTTCTGACAAGGGCAGTTGACCTGTTATGCCTTGAAGATTACTATATGACAAGGGCACAACATACTAAGTGTTGCACACATTGACTTAAAAGTATCACGTACATGTATTTTAATACTGGCACATACATGTACAGTATGCTGTGAGAGCAGTCTGTGATGACATAATTACTGTGATGGAGATAAAATTATGGAAATTTACAGTATAAAGGAATTGATTTATACTGTAAAGACAATCTTTATAAAAAGTTTTGAATAAATTAATAAGTTCTAAGCTGCAGATTCGTTGGAAATAGTCGGTGTACACAGATCAGGGTTCTGAGGAGATGTCTTGCATTGAGTTGGTTCAAGACATTTAGAAATATTTCCTAAAAGACACTCCCAAGTCAATACTGGCAGCGCTGTCTTAGGACAGTGAGATCATTTAGCACTATTTTTACTAATGGTATTGCTTTGAACATTTTGTGTATTCCTGTCTTCTCCACAATGGACACTGGTAAGTTCCTGAGAAACATATTAGGTAAATTTATACCAGAATAAAAAACTATAATCTAAGAATGACTTTTCATTGAGAATCAACTTTGTTTAATTAATAATTAGTATAATATTAAATAAATTTAAACAAATAACAAGAAAATAAGATTTTTGCTTTTAATAATCCCTTTAATAATTAATATACCCGTTTTTATGCATAATCTTTGCTGTCTTAAATTATTAATTTTGCTAATTAAACTAATTCTGGCTCGGCAATACAATATACATACTTTAGAGTATAGAATACAAAACGTATGACCTGTGTGTTATTTGCTGAATCGCATGAAACTTAGCTAACCTTTAGAAATCATAGATTGGCAAATCAAATATAGATGATGGTAAATCTGATCTGATACCTTATTAGGTCTTGATGATAATATAAAAGATTAAACAGATTCACAAAATATAAACTCAACTGTGCCACAACACACATACATTTCATACAATGTTACACATCGCAAGCTTTACGAAGAGCAACCGAAAAATAATTATAATAAAATTAAAAGGGAGATTTAACCATAAAGCCAAACGATCTCATAAATGTTGATGATAATTAGAAAAAAATAAAAAGTTTAAAATAATTATAGAAAAAAAAACGTTTACAAGTTTATTCACTGAAGCAGTTATGATTATGGTAAGATAGCCCAATGATATCACCCCATGAGGCGTATCAAAAAAGGAATCATACGCTTAAGATTTTGTAAACTGCAGTTAACTCACTTTCTATGTTAAAGCAGAGATGGAGTGTCTAGTGTACATGCTATCTCTTTGAGATTAAAGTTTATTATCAGATGTATGTATGCACACATGTAGGACGGATTTTTTTTAAAGAGAGAGGGATTTTTTTCTCTCTAGATTTTAAATAAAGTCTGGCAAATAACAGCCCAAGGTGTGTATTTGGAAATCTTATGATTCAAATCTGATGATGCATGACACAGGATTTCATCTTTTTTACGGAAATATTAAGGTCATAAAAATAGTATTTCAACTTTTTCTATGGCTGATTCATGATTCATGGTACAAACCACCTGATTGGTTCCCTTCCAATTATTTATGGTACAAACCAGCTGATTGGCTGTCTGCCAAAGACTTATGGTACAAACAAGCTGATTGGTTCCCTCAAACAAAAGAGGGAAATGCTGATTGGTGCATTTGTGTGTTATCACTGGAGCTGAAAACCATCAGGTGGCATTAAGACGAAATGATAATATAATCACTCAGGTTCAGTTCGCACAGTTTCATTTATGCCAAACATCCATGGCCGTCCAACGAACTTGTGCGTGATCGCATTAGGACAACCTATATTTGACCTCAGTTGAATTGAATAATTTAATTGGGCTTGCTGATCAGTGGAATCCATCAATCAGCGTTACTGTAACACCATTCAAATCAATTTCAAATTTAAATCAATAGATATTGTCATCTTGTATCACGTCAATGATCAACTGATAAAAACATATGACTCCCATGGAAACACGTCAATAAACATTGCGTTCCATTTACAGATGGTTCTGTAACATTGTCGTAAGAAAACAAGTGTTCGATTATTTCTCAGATATTTCAATTACTAAAATTTAAACAATTTGAGTTAAAATGTAGTCAAGTACGAGACAATAAACAGAACTCTGGCGAAAAATCAACCATTTTGAAAAACATATGCCAAGCAAGTGCATTGTGGGAAAAATATGAACTACGCATGTACAGAACTAGTAGACATTTCTTGATGAATCATAGGGATGCACGCAAAGGTAGCTGGAAACAGACAAAAAACAAGTATGGATATTCGCAACAAAATTTCCCAAAATTGTGAGAAAGAAAGTGGAAAAGAAAGAAACGGAACAAAACTAACAGTTGATTAGAACTAACTGATTTTTTTATTAGTATGATAATCAGCTAGCTAATATGTACAACGTACAAGTTACACAAAGCTAACTATTATTGCAGTTATCGTGCAAATACTAATAACTGCCAGATATTTCAACACAAAGTGCACGAATACATGATTGATGGTCTCCACTGACATACTATTAGCATCACGCAGACTAATACATATTCCCTGCAAGAAAAGTCGATCATTGAGGGCATTTGTGACAACAAAATGTCACTGAGACTAAGCGAAATCTAGCATGCATTTATCTTTCTCAAATTTAAAGCGTATTGTCCCGATATGGGTTCCATACGACATATACAACGTATGTAAAATACACTGTTTGTTTATACAAAAATTTCAACGTGATCTGCACAACGACCAAATAATGTAAATTTACAGTTAAAAATCAATTATCGATATCAAATCGTCACGCTAACCACCAATCATGTTTAATATTTTATGTCCAGCCGGAGGCTTATACAATTCCGTGGCAGAAATGTAATGAACCCAAAGATCTACCCAAACTGAAGGTATTTTAGACTGATTTACACGTTTGTACGAGCCCGATATCAGGATATATTGGCACAGTACAATACAGCCAATAGGCACATAGATAATACTGGTAATTGGTTGAGTCATACCTGCAGCTATTTCAGAAAGATCATCAACTCCTGTTTGGCTCTCTGTCATTGTCAGCTCCCAATACTGATCTCTCTGTCAAAGTAACAAACATTGTATTAAGTAATCAAACTGTTGTGTTCCATACAGTACACATATGTACAACAGGATTTTTTTGAGATGGTTCTGAAAATGTGGTAAATCTAGCACAATTATAGGGTTATCATGAGAAAAATAATATGGAAAACCTAATTGATTGAAGTCAGAGAATTTATTGATCTTGTTTGGATTAATATTCGGTGACATAGAGTGGAAAATGTATATTTTCTAACAGTATTTATGTTTCATAAAATCAGGAAACAAATTAGACAAGTTTTAAACACAAGTATGAAAATAAATGTTCACTGAAAATGATATAATATGGCAATTTAATTTAAGCATAGACATACATCTGTGATTTTTGTATAAATAAGTATGTTCCACTACAATACTATATATTGTTAATATCTGTATTAAAAATAATTAATAAATAAAAAAAAAAAAACAATTTACCAGTTCCTTCATCGTCTTGATTTTAAACGGCATCTGTATCAAACCCCAAGTGTGAACCATGCTCTTGTTTTCATGAGAACTGTTACAGTTTGGATTCTTCAAGGTCATTAGAACGTCAAGGAAATCTTTAGGTGCGTAAACCGGCCGGAAAGCACTCAGATCTTATAATAGGAAATAGTGAAGTGATAAAGATGTTTGCTTAGACGAGAAGCAGTACATGCTTCATTCTCGTCATGGTTTATAATTCATCAGAGATAAAATGTAGCGTTGACATTTTTACAACTATGTTGCGTCATCGTATACAAGAGCGACATAAAATAAAATTCTATGCACATTAAATTAACTATCTGTGATCAGATAGCGAAGTCACTACCTAAGGGGTATTCTCAAAATATCGCTTAATTCTCACAACATCACACAGAATCACATATGAGTACTGGTGAAATTACAATGACAATGTCGACAACTAATAGATGAGTTGCGCCATCAGTCGGTTTACAATTACGGTTCACGCAATTTGTTAACTGGTTTTTCTGGTTCTGAGCTATCAAATGTTCACGCTGCAACCCCCTTCAAGTTTCTAAGGTAGTCAAAATTTATAATAAGGATAATTTATGCAGCAAACAAGTTTTTTTAAGGGGTTACCATAATGTTTTTTTTGTAATACCAATTGTTTACATTCATTTTAATAAAATGATTCATGTAATAAGAAATAAGAAGAATTACCTGGCTCATCGGTGCCCAGTTCATTCCATTTCATTTTGAGTTCTTTTTGTTCTTGTAATGGTCTCTGAAAATATTCAGAAAATGGGTTTCTCATCAACACTTTGAGTGCCATAAGTTTTGCGGACAAACTATAGGTGCAACATTTTGATGTAGTCTTTTATCATATCTTAATATGTTAATTTTGGACAAGTGGGCAGAATTTCTCACTTAATACCAAGCGGCCTTCAAATTTTTTCAGTTATTTTGAAAAAGGTGACAAAAGTTCATTTTGACATTCAAAGTGTTAATGATATGTAAATTACCTAGTTAATATGCACAAATGGTGTATAGAACTATTTTGTGAAAGGTGACAAGTCTATGTTGGTGTTCAAAGGGTTAATAATATGCAAATTACCTAGTTAATATGCACAAACGGTATACATAATTATTTTTTATAAGGTGCCAGAAGTATACTTCGGCAGTCAAATGGTTAATGATATGCAAATTTAGTAAATAATATTCACAGATGAGGCAACATTATTTTGTGAAAGGTGATGTGAGAAGAAAAAAATTCCACACTCCCAAAGGCCTGAGATAAGACAAAAATGTGTGAGTGTGAGATAAAAAATCCCCAAAGAAGACATACAATGGAATTATTGGCACTTTAGCTAAATTAGGATTCTTGTTATTTCATGCAGTCAAATTCACAGAAATGGCATGCAGCTATTTCGAAGTATTTTGCAGTTTCTAATTTCCCTGAAAGTTCACCAAATATCATCATGATTCGTACCATGTTGTAGATAATCTCATTACGTTAATTAGATTTCTTGAACCAAACATTAGCCATCTCACTGCATTGCCTTAGATAGATAACTCGTTCTAGAGATAGAGATCTTTGTAAGTTTTCAGGACATGTTCATGATTGATTAAGGAATTAAAATGCAGTGATAGGTTGTCAAAGCGTAACTTTCGTTACTGTCAAGTTTTCTGGAGTGGTTTGGAAAAACTCAGTTTCAGAAAAAGTCACTGTGAATCTATACAGTAGTTTTGGAGAAGTCACTGTAAAACTGTACAGTGGTTTTGGAGAAGTCACCGTGCAAACTTATATAGGGGTTTCAGAAAAGTCAATAACAGTGGTTTGGGAGAAGTCACTGTAAAACTACAGTGATTTTGTAAACGTCACCATGTGAATCTTTACAGTGGTTCCTGTAAAACTCTAGAGTGGTTTGGGAAATTCCACTGCACAGCTTTACAGCGATTTTGTGTATCAACAACAGTTGTTATGGAAATGGCAGTCAGACATCAGAAACCTTGTCGTAAATACCATGTATGAACCCAGTCATGAACTCCATTCACAAAGCTATTGTTTGCAAGTCGAGTATCACCTGTTACAACAATTGTGTTGTGGACAATTATAAAAGGACAGATTTCACCATTTGAATAAAATTCTCTCTACTAAACCATAGAATATAGTGACAACACAGATGTGGACGGATGTTGTTGACAGTGTTAATATGTTCTACAATATTCCACAAAAACTAAGGTGAGCACTACAATTTCCACCTAGGTATTATGGTGATGTGATGATTTATATGAGATAAGAAAAAAAGGCCAGTACGTCAGCGTACGTACAAAATTATCCAGGCAACTTTTTAATATCAAGTCTTTTCAAATGTTCAACGAAACGTTTATGTAAAGCTATTTATGTCTGGATTAGAAAACATATCAAATATTTATATATTATGGCAGAATGTATCGATAAAGAAATGAACAGTGTACAACATTTGCTCAACCCCTTTCCTTGTGCATTTATCACATTTGCATTACCCAATTATCACGCTTGTGTCATTTATCGCAATCTAATCACATGTTTTTCATCAAGAATTTTTACCACAACACACGGGGAATCAAATAGACTGCCTCAGTCATCGTAATTCGATTCCGAATTAGATCATGAATTTATTCTCTGTGTTGCTTTTCAACAAACTGGTTATATCAACAAACATGCTGTACAAAATATGTTCACATGTGAACTACACTGACTAATTAAAATTAATCCAATTTTAATATGCATATATTAAATAATAGTACAAATATGATTTTAAAATTCAAATATTAAACCAATTAAATGACATGCTGAATATGGTGGTGAAATTACAAAACTAATACAGCAACTTGAAATTTATCAACTCTCCAGTACCAAGAAAAAAATTCCTCAAATCATAGCAGAAGCAGTTTTTCAAATGCTCACATTAAAATATTCAGTGTTAGCCGTATCCATGCATTAACACAAATCTGCCAAAATCGATAGTGAGTTCCAGGATTGCTTAATTGAACTTTATTTATTGGACATGTTGACTTAACAAATTTACAAAATGATATTGCATGTGTAATTGTAACGCTTCAATGATCGCAACAATGACACTGATTACATTCCAGCGCCGGTTAAATTAGTATCGATATACAGATCCAGCCAAAATCATCAACATTTCATTTGTAAGAGTGTCCTACATGTCGCGTATACTTTGAAATCTGCCGACCGATATCCGAGTACAACTTAATCTTAATGTCTTTAAAAACTTAGCTGATCAAATCCAATATCAGGATTAAGCTGATCAATTTACTTGCAAGAAAATGAAATCAAAATGGTGAGAGATCAAGAACACTAAAGAGAAGTAATTTAATTACGAATATTTAAACTATGGCAGTGTATTGAATTTAATTAGGTAAAGTACATATAGTCATTTTTCCTAGAGTCGCTGAATGTGATCACTGAAAGAGCAGTCAATCTCGTGATTTGTGTTGCCACCTTGTAAGATTGCTAACACGACTAATATATAGGACATGTTAATTGATATCATTTAGACGCATACATAATCAGTGTCTTTCTTGTACACTTTATATACCTGATGTTCAACTGAAATCTTACTATTCTTACACAGAGAACAACTTCAGTTTTCAGAGTTAGAAAATTGAATAGTGCAAGCTACCATATCATAGTTTTGCATCAATATTTATACAGCAATTCCATTGATCGCATTTGTATATTAACCACACTCCATAATGAACATGCAGACAGACATTATTATTATTTTGAGACTAATGTCATTAGTGTATACCTTAACTAAATTTATAATTAACTGTAAACAAAATAATTCAATTCTATACAGCATCCTATTTTCCCTCATCCACTACGAATTGTGTCTCTCTCTCAGTGCATCCTCCATGGTATGTAATTTAGTGCACACGTACATTACCATATTTACTCTATTAGTAGTGTGTGCAAATAACAAAGGTGTCTCTATATATATATATATATATATATATACATACATGTACATGTATATGGCCAAAATAAGACATATTTTAAAGATCTGTAATAGACTATTAAAATACGATTTTTGGTTTAGGTGCGCATGTATTGGAGATGCGCTTCTAATAGAACAAATACAGTACATGTAATGATGAAAATGGTGAAAATGGTGAAATTATCTTTATTGTCCCACAGCACAACCAGATTGGTAGAACCCTGCATGATACATTAGGTTATTTCAGAAAAGCCTGTGATATCACACTATTAACGAGCGACCTTGCTATTCTCAGTGAATATAATCACAGGGATTTTTTGAATAATAAGCTCTGAGCAAGATATAGATCTTGTCATCTTTCTTAGAATTTACTGTAACGGCATGAAATATTTAAGACTGATGATGAGTTGCATACAAAATACATCGGGGAAAAATGGATTTATCAGTTGATCCGATACCAAGAATAGCAACAACAAATTCCGAATCTTTGCTGTTCAATACTGTAGTAAACAAAACTGGGATGAGTCGGCCATTTTGAATTCAAACATAAAAGAAATAAAATATAATAGAACAGTATTTGTTAATAACAAATTTCTGTCATTCAGTCATTTTTAAAATGACATGCATCAAGGTATGGGTGCAGAATGGTGGAAACACTTGATTTTAAAGCCGTCATTCGACCATCATGAATTTGGTTGTCAATGAATTGCATGTCAGAGATATCTTTCTGAAACAGCATTTATTAAAACAATATAGCCACCAGTCTTCAATTAAGAATAGCATAGTGTCTAATGTATGTACAAAGTTTGAAGAAAATAGAAAACCCAAATCTGATCTGATGCTAGAATTTAAGTACAAAAATAGCCGCCATTTTGCGATCTTGAATGGAATCATAAAATAAATAGCCATGCTTGTGTCTCGTAAGATGTATGATGTATGTGTGAAGTTTGAATGTGATTGGCCCAGGCCAAATTACAAGTCAATCCTTAAGTTTATGTTTTCGAACTATGTCCAAATAGAAACTAACAAGCCATGCATGACACAGTCCCTGTTAGTTATCGAATTTAAGATATATAGTTTTGTTTATAGTAATATAGCTGGAATATAAACATGTCAGGAATATGATTATGATAATTGTTTAACATTAAAATTTGAACATAATCAGTCAAAGCATGTCAGAGATATGGCTCTAGAAGCCCATTCATTAAAACAAAATGGCCGCCAGTCAGCCATTTTGAATCCGATCTGAAAAATAAAATGACGTGCATCAGGAACCCGTAATGTCTAATGTATGTACCAAGCTGAAAGGAAATCCATCCATAAATGCTTGATATTTAATGATTTTTTAGCACAAAAATGGCCACCATTTGGCCATTTTGAATCTTATCTGAACAAAATCCATCTGTAAACAGCCATCAAATGCTTGATTTTGATAATTTTTCAGTACAAAAATGACTGCCATTCGCCATCTTGAATCAGATCGTGAAACAAATTGATGTGCATATGTATAATATTATGTATGATGTACCGGTATATGTGAAGTTCAGGCACGCACGCACAAAGGTCAACCCATAAGTCCCTGTTTTTGGACTGCTTTCGACTGGGAACTAATAAAACATTAATTTAATTTAATTTAATTTAATAAGTGTAGTAGTCATCACGACAACGTTAGGTACAACAATACATATAGCAACACACATGTAGCATATACACATGTGTGTTGAATGCATTGTTTATTTATACAAAATTGAAATACATTCAAGCAAACATGGCTGCAGTGACCACCATATACATATTTGACGTGACGATGTCAACTATTTTTACAACCTGTCAGAATAGCAAAGTTCAGATTTCATTGATCGCAACCTCAGGAAGTCAATTCTTGCACAAAACACTCAAAACAGATTGTGAAATTGATAAACGAGTGACTGCTGCTTATAAAAGTTACTGATAAGAATCGGCTGGTAGAATAATGGTTAGGTTTTGAACTGTTTGATGACACAAATTCTCAATATGCAGACTTTATAATGTTTACTAATCATACATCATTCTTTCTGCACACTAAGTTAATTCCAATAATCAACTAATATTACAAATGTTACTGATAAGAATTGGCTAGTGGAATAATGCTTATTATTACATATGTACTGCAGTTTATTTTGATTCGTCCCTGAAATCAAAATCGGTATTTCCACAACCCATATGCAAATGAGGTCCGAGAGCAAACAAAGTAGTCCCTTCAGGAGTACAGTTTTTCGGAATAAACAATATTTAGAAGTACGATATTTTCCCCTTGGGGTACATGAATATACTTGCCGAGTGACATGAAATTTGAACAACAGTAATGGTACTTTTAGGCAGTCACTTATTTTGGCCCAAACTAATTTGCATATCACCCATGCAATAATGTTTTCGGTATTTTCACGGTCAATATGCAAATGAACATGGTATTTTTATTGGCTACCGAACTATTTTTATTTTGTAAACACATTTTCGTCTGCTATTTTTATCCAGTTCAAATCGTTCAACAACATTTTTGGCATGTCAGGTGTACATCACATGGAATACTACGATTGGGAGAACTTAATGTGTGTTGACCACCTGGAAACTGAGTTTTATAAACCTTGAAGGGCTCTCAGAAGATCCACCAGCAGTGAAATCAGCGATTACTATGCAGCCGCAACCATCAGCATCGAGATACCAGGTTTCTGCTGGCGACGTTGTGGCGTTACTCAGTTCCAAATAAAAATTACCAACGCCAAAAGAGCAACATTTTAACCGGTAATCAAGACTCAGTCAATCCACGACCAGCAAGCAACATCACACACAAAGTTGTAGCGTGCAGCTCAGCGACAACCGCTGTCGACGAAAGTCATCCCGTCAGTGGAGTACCGCAGTTGCACGACTTGTTTGCCAATGCACAATTCTGTGGCGGAACTTTTAACTTCAACATAAACTGTGTATCATAGTCGTCCAGTTCAAGTTCTGGTTCTGCCGTGGTCCCAACTAAACGTCAACGAGTTATTTATTCGAACAGTGACTCAGATTAGACGTCTGATTATTTTAATTTCAAACAAACAGTGACACGCGTTCTCCGGGCGCGTTCTACACTGACACGCGCTGCTAGGGCGTAACACTTATATTGGAACATATTAATGGGCAATGGGGTTCCCCGACCTAAATTCCATCCCGGTTTGCACGTTCTTTCTTTAATACGAAATAATCAAGTATGGAACATATGTAATAATAACAGAACCCCACACCCTCCCCGTGGCTTTCGTTGCATATGGAAGTTATTTTCACTCGAGATGCGGTGTATTCTGCTGTACTTTCACTTGCTTCGCTCGTGAAAGTATGGCCGCAGGATACACCGCATCACTCGTGAAAATAACTTCCATACTCAGCGAAAGCCACGGGGAGGGTGTGGGGTTCTGTCATAGGCTTTGACCTGTTTGATGACACAAATGTTTACAATGCTTATAATGTTTATATCATTTTTTTCTGCAGTTTCAGTTAATAATTAACTATAATTATGAATAGCTGATGCAAATTTTAAAAATATTTTTTTATAATTTTACTTGGGATTTATTTTGTCAAGTGACAAAAAAACTACTAAAGGTTAATGATATGCAAATTACTTAATTAATATGCACATATGGTACATTGAACTATTTGTGAACGGTGACAACAGTTAACTTTGGAATTCAAAGGTTAATGATATGTAAATTACCTAATTAATATGCACAATATGGTACATTGAACAATTTGTGAAAGGTGACAACAGTTTACTTTGGCATTCAAATGGTTAATGATATGCAAATTACCTAATTAATATGCAAGATATAGTGCATTGAACTATTTTTTGAGGGGTGACAACAGTTTACTTTGGTATGCAAAACATTAGGGTAATTATCTCAAAAAGAAGCAAAAAGACCTTATTTTCTAAGGAGAGTGAACACTTCACATGCCTACATATATCTAGACACAGAATAGCTTTAATATTAAAACTCTCCCAATTCATACAATTTTGAAGATATTTTAGCCTTGCTAATCACTCACATTACTGTGTTCAGAAGACCATTTTCAAAATGCAAGACCGGGTTTGATCACGAAAGGATCACTTCATTGACACGTGACAATTCATTTAAATAGAAATAACATGGATAATAACAAATTTAATAAATAGTTAATCAACTAATAATTATTTAAATTATTAAAATATGAAAATTGAGCTGATCAAATTACCGACACAACATTTACATGTACATGGTTCACAAACCTACATTTGACTCAAAAACACGACACAGTAAACAAGGTTATAATACGAAAACATAATAGAGTTGTCAATTTATCTTCATATTAGACTTTCTATTATTTTTAAGTGTTATTGGGCAACAGTAAATAAAGCGAACTGTCAGAAAACACATTATCATCACGAATAGACCGTAATATACAACAGATAAACCTGTTAGAGCTTTTAAAGTCGTTCACTTTACTCATGTTTTATTGATCGAAGTGCCAGACTCGCTGTCGGCAGCTCAATTAATTAAGACCAAACTGCAATGTACATGAATATGAAATATGTGTCAATCAATTTACAAACTAACTCGGCTCACACTGCACTATTTCACCTTTTTGACCATTATTGTCGACTTTCGTCCACTTGTGTAAATTTATCTTTTTATTGTTTAAAAAACTGCATTTTGCCATTTTTTTTTAAATTACAAAAGAAAAATGACGTTAAACTATTCCCAATAAGGTTATGTATTTACATGGTTGGTTGATTTAATTCCAAAATAGCAGATTTTAGATGTACGTGTGATGGGTGCCACAGTGGGTCAGAATGAAACACCTGACATTAGCTCTTGGTTTGTTTTCAGGAGGTTCGTGGATTTCTCCCTAAATTCACTGTATTGTGTTTGTCCTCTTTGTTTTATTTTTTTTTTTGGAGTTGAAAATTTGCTAGTGGAATAGTTGTCGAAGTTAGCTTGTTGGCGCTGAGTACTGGCATTCTATATTGCAGCACCAATGGCTTTTAAAAGAAATTTCAAATCAAAGCATGTATTACTCAGAAAAAACAGTCATGTTTACTTATAAAGACAAAAAAACGTCAGGAGAGACAGCAGTGACTTCCATGTTCCATGTGTATTACAGAAGCATATTTGATACGCTTACATGAATCTAGAAATTATGCAGATTTTTCGTTTAATCTTCTCTGGCTTTTGGAAAGCAACTGTAACAGGTTGGTACTTGTATATTCTAAGAAAAGTTTTTTAGTCATGGTGGCTATTCTCTGGAGTAAACACTTGGGCATTTTCACCACAACCAACACATGGCAGAAACTCTCAGAAAACTGTATTTTGTGCTAGTTGTTGAGCAGTGAACAGTGTGAAAAGACTACCCCTACATGTGCAACATAATTACATAAATTTAGTTGCTCAGGATCACTACCGGTACAAAGTTGAGTTTGTGCTGTTTTCTCAACTTTACCTTTTTTCATGGACTCTCCGGCAGCTCGCACAAAGCCCATAGAAATACATTGTACAGTGTTGCATATCCGAGAAACATAGAATGTTCTGTGACATAGCTCAACCCCTGAGAATAACACTTTTCTACCCTTTAGTGGACGCCTGGAAGCTGCAGCGATTTAGCATTTCTCTGAATGGAAAGTCAACATCATGTTAAAGTCTGATTTGTTTCATTTACAAACTGAAACTTAAGGCAAGAAATTATTTCTGATTTCAAAAGAGATCATTATTTACTATCGCCAGACTGACTGACTGACTAACTGATCAATATACATTTTAAGTTGGATTCTCAATAAAAGAAGGATGAATGCACAAGTGATGAATCAGCCTTGAATGGGCCGTTGGTGAGCGGAATATTACATCAAATAACAGCTAAATTACACTAGACATACACTGTGTATGAAAACAATACTCTTTGAATATATATTTTACATTTATATTATTTATAATATATATATATACATGTGAGTCATAGAGCAATTAAGATTAATGAAACACGTAATTATGAAGTCAGTCTCAAAGGATGTTGTGACAGAGTTACGCTCGGACTGCGATACAATGTACTAGACTGGTTTGTGTGCACAGGGAATTAAATACAGCAAACTACTAGAAAGGGTGAGTTGGCTATGAATAAGTCTTTAGAGAAAGGGTGGAGATGGTTGTGATGGAATAAAAACAGGAGAAGAATAAAGAACGAGAGGAGGAAGAAGAAGGGAAGGAGGGATGGATCGAATTTAATCAAAGGGATGGGCGAGAAAGGGAATAGATGGTGTAGAAATATTCTAGTACCGGTAGATTAGAAGAAGGGAAAGTAAAAAATAAGGAGATAGGTAAACATAGCAGAAAGGAAGGAGTGAAATATGCATTTAAATACTAGGTAATCACATGTTTTCAACAAAGTACACCACCATAATAGTACAATCTAATGACGTATGTGGTAATAATTTTATGTTCTTGTAAGCTAAATACCTCAACTTAAACTGGCTTTTTCCAAGCCATCTGCCCAGCTGTGTTTTAGACAGTTAGAAAATGTCAATGACTGGCTTAATTTCACTAATCTGGTCTACTTATTGATTGAAAAAATTCATGTCATTAAATCATCAATAAATTACAATAAAAACTGTTCAACCGCAACCGCAATATATCTATGTTATGACTAATAAAACTATTTGAAGTATGTTTCCACCAAGCATAGTAGCATTTGATTAAATTATATTACTAGTCTCTTTCTCATCGTTATTCATACAAACTAGTACAAAGTAATGTTGTTGACTTCAACAAACAATCTACAACACTAGTCAACTAGTGGAGTGTTGCCAAATGGTATGTTTTTTTTCTCAATGAACTCCATCGCGGTATCAGTTTTTCATGATTTACTGTAGAAAGTTTGACATGGATGTACTGTACTAAGTGGAATGTAAAACATTACTATAATTCTATATTCACTTTCACATACTTGCCAGATTGTATGAATTACAACAACCAAGTTTATCATTAGCATTTGATGCAGGGCTAATTTTATTTTAACTTTTTCACCACCAGTTCCCTCTTTTCATCACAAATTTTCAAAATAGTTCCGTTTATAGTCCATACTTTCCTTCAGGAGACTGGGACAAAAATAGCCAATTTTTAGTAAATGCTGAAAAACTACTTAAATTATGTCTGTTGGCACCAAAATTAGGTTTCATTTCCAGGAATATTGAAGAATGTAAGAAAAAAGTGCAGAAAAGTACAAGTGAAAGTCTGGTGGTGAAAAGGTCCAAAGATGTCTAGAAGCCCCCAACTTTAATAATAATTATTAATATCAATATTTGGGAGAACTCACTATAATTAGATGAAAGCTTACCTTTCTTGCCAAGGGAACACTCAACTCTGTACACATACTATTCAAACTCTTCAATATTCTTTTTTCCCAATTACTCTGAAAATGAAAAGAAAATAAACATTCTTGATTTAATAGTTTATCTATACACTTGAAAAAAAAACTAAATTAATGACCCTCCATAAAATCAAGAGTTTTGAATACTATAGAACATTATTCATCCCAAGGTTATCCCAAGATAGTGAAATAAGTCAAAAACAGATGAAATGTCAACAATTGGGGTCAGACTTATTGATTCAGAGCACGTTGGTGGATTTGATTAAGATAACATCAATCATATCTTTATTAAAAGGTGTCTGGCATTCATTTAAATTTGCAGACAAATATTTGGATAGAAGCATTTATCATTGAAAATCAACAAGAAAACGCTACCTGCGTCAGGTAGAATTCCCCACCAGATCCGAAAGACGAGATATCATCAATTTAACTAAATAGTACGGTAACAACAAAGATTCAAGGTGCGAGTATAATCAAAAAAGTTGAGTCTCAATCGTTTAACTGTGTTCAAATGGATGAAAACTCAAAAGAAACTAAATTGCTCTATCAAGAAAATAGTCACTTTTTACATATTTATATATACTGCTATGATGAAAAAGCCTCTGACGCAGAATTCCCAAAGTGCCGAATCAATCACATCGCCACTTTGATCTCAGTGCATATGCAATGCAGTAAGTGGTTGCATCATGAAGCTTTACTATTATGATAGAGAGGCCAATCAGTTAATGTCTTGGTGTAATTACGAGTCTATTCGCCATATTGTTTTTTATTACCTCAAGTCATGACATGAATGTTTAAGCACAGTTGCTAATTTGCATATTTATTTTGTTACAATCCGCCAGATGAACAATTGAGAATCTTTTTGTTTTTTCTATAATGCTCAAGCAAAGTATTTGCTGTTGTAGAATGGAGAATAGAAGCACTGGGGAGATTATATATTCTCTATTTTCACTAACTTTCACCATCTTTTCAAATTCATAAAGAACAAAACTTAATGAAAATATTCAGAGCCTCACTGGTTAATAAAGATAACAATTAATAATCAATTCCTTATAGCTATAGCTTAAAATATTCAGAGCCTCACTGGTTAATAAAGATAACAATTAATAATCAATTCCTTATAGCTATAGCCTAAAATATTCAGAGCCTCACTGGTTAATAAAGATAACAATTATTAATCAATTCCTTATAGCTATAGCTTAAAATATTCAGAGCCTCACTGGTTAATAAAGATAACAATTAATAATCAATTCCTTATAGCTATAGCTTAAAATATTCAGAGCCTCACTGGTTAATAAAGATAACAATTAATAATCAATTCCTTATAGCTATAGCTTAAAATATTCAGAGCCTCACTGGTTAATAAAGATAACAATTAATAATCAATTCCTTATAGCTATAGCTTAAAATATTCAAAGTCTCACTGGTTAATAAAGATAACAATTAATAATCAATTCCTTATAGCTATAGCTTAAAATATTCAAAGTCTCACTGGTTAATAAATATAACAATTAATAATCAATTCCTTATAGCTATAGCTTAAAATATTCAGAGCCTCACTGGTTAATAAAGATAACAATTTATTTATTTTTAATTCAATATGAATGTAAGCTGAAAATTGACCGATTTTTTAGAATATGCAGTTGGTGAAGCGACTAATGATTAATGTAGACAGTTTTTAGAGTCGGTCAAAATACCAGATGTATTTTCTGTTCTTGTAAATACTGTGTCATAACAGTTTACATAACACAGAACAACGGTGTCAGGTCAGTATTCTTTTAAGACAAACGAGCACATGAGATTTGATATGTGTTACAATTGCAGACAAACTTCTTATAAAGCGAATACCGTAGTGGTGTCTATTACCAAACATAAAATTGTTGGACTATAAGGGCGATGGTTTTCGAGTAGTGTTTGTTCAAATTTTGTTAAAATAACCAATATTTTAATAAAACTACACATATGCTGTAAACCTTTGCAAAGTTACTAAAAATCGTAAAATAAAACAGCAAAAATGTATGGGGTTCTACAACGAGGGATGGTGGCAACTGTTGCAAATATTTTTTTACAAAAATGCTATAAAAATCATGAAAATTCCTAGCAGAAAATTATGTGCTCAATTTCAGAATTTTTGTCTAGTTTTAGTCAAGAGAAATGGATAAATGGTAATGAGTTACGAACCGGACAAACGTCACTGATGGGGGGGGGGGGGGGGCATGAATATTTCAGGTGTTAGTGTCTGTAATGATGTAATCACCATACCTGTGATTTTCGAATGTAACTCAACGGTTCCTTACAGTGTTCCCCTGATGACGATGGATGGTTCATCTGTGGGTACAACACCATATGTTTGTACACGGCATTTCGTAACTTCCTTTCCCAACCTGTGTACGCAGACATTGAAACAAAACTGATATTAACAAAATTCTGAGGTACTGTGCAAATGATAGATATATCATTAGATTTTGTGATAGAAGAAATTGAATCTATTATTATGTCAAATAATTATAGCATTTGTACATTACGCCCAGTAGTTATGGTAACATGCTATTTATATATATCAGTAATAGATAAATGCAAGTAACATGAAAATTATTATCTTATCTGTGACTCAGATGCTCACTAAACAGCAGTTATTTTTCCAGTATTTTTTTGAAAATGTTGTAAATCTGTTCAATCATTTCAGACAAAGTTTTAAATCAAATTTACTGTTGCGCAACTAAAATATGAAAAATGATTAAAAATGACCCATGGTGCTTATAGTTGCCATTTTGAACTAAATGTACTAAATGAATTTCTGCTCATGAGTAACCACTAAAATAAGACACGTGCTGATACTTTGCTGAGGAAGAAGGGAAAGGAGGGGGTAAATTCTCTATCGATGGAAACTTCACAACTATTTTTCCCCAAATATGCAAGCAGTTTTCATTGTTCACATTGAGTATAATATGGCAAAATTTGAGGTAAAAACGACAACATCCACAGAGAATGCCAGGATGTGTGACTTTTTTTTTTTAAAGAAATGTTTTTGTGCCAAGCAACAGTTCCAGACATTGAATGTCACTGTTGTCTCTCCTGACTTTTTTTTTGTAAATGCAAATTGCTAGTGCTGACACATAGTGCATTTTGCCACAGAAGTCATTCCCTCTTTGGGACTACATGACAGGGCTGTGTGGCCATCTCCCTATCAAATGGCAATTTTAATGCGCTATACGTCAACCAGGCTCGTTCGAATACAAGCACCTGCGGACCTTAACCAAGGTTCCCCCAAAGTCGCATTCGTTAGTGAATGAATCTCGGCCAGTGGAATTGGCCTTCCCATTGAGTCTGTGGCACACTCACCCAGGGTAGGAGTCGACCCTTTGATGTTCAGCCTAAGGTAGGATTTTAACTCTACCGATCATGAGTCTGATGCGAGAACCACTATGCTACAGTGACAGGACGTGTGACCTTTAGGGTTCTTGTATATACATTGTGTAAATGCCTTGTCAAAACAGCTGCATAAACTAATGACACAATATTTCAATTCATGAGTATCATTGCTGTTTCAAAGAGCAACACACTTGAAACAGCACGGCAATGAGGCGTGAGTAATGACATATACCACAACAATTCCACGAAAACACAAAATATTCAAAGCACATATCACATGATGACAAATGTATTCTTCAAACATTTGCAACTATATAGCCATCAGAGTAGCGTTTATAGATACCGACTACCAATACAGATGTCATGGATACAATCCAGCATGGCAAACTTTTTTTCAATAGTTGGGAAAGAGCTCTCATTCATTTTCTAAAACCCTAAACCTTAACACTTAACCTCAGGACAGATTATTAAGAACAGTATAGATACGGTGAACATCACAGCCATAAATGCAAATAGACCATTTTCCGCTCACTGCGAGAATCACGCGTTATGCGTGAAATCGAACGTAAAAACAGGACAAACAAAAGTCATAGCGTCGTAGTGGCGTCAAACATCGCGTGAGATTCGAAAAACGCGAAAGTATTTTGGGGGACATTTCCATGTCAATAATGTACTGTACACATTTGATGACAGACAATTTCGATTAAAAGAGGATATTCGAATGCAATATTCCTCTGT
This sequence comes from Saccoglossus kowalevskii, assembly GCF_978046115.1. NCBI lineage: Eukaryota > Metazoa > Hemichordata > Enteropneusta > Harrimaniidae > Saccoglossus > Saccoglossus kowalevskii. Next base: position 19,764,173 of record NC_140644.1, on the reverse strand, counting down.
CAAAGATCGGCCGGTCGATGTGAGCTACGAAATAAAGAAATTCGAGTTCAAAATCAAATCGTTCGATTTTTGCAGCAGACGTTTGACGCGTGTCTTTCATGCATCTCACGAGATCTCGCAGTTGTACGGAAAATCACCTATTAGGACATTATTCAGTACTAGGGAAGACGTACCTGTTTCCACTAATGCACTGTGCACCTCTTTTTTCAAGTCAGATAGGTGTATATTTGGTTTTCCTGCTTGAAACTAAACAGGATAAAAAAAAAAACATAGTGAACCCAATGAAGACCTGCTATAGAGATGTATATACACATGTACATGCAACAGATTTATCATAAACCTTATACTGCCCGGATTTATCATAAACCTCATATTTCCTGGCCTTGTAAGCTATTAAGGGAAGTGTGCCTATCTGGTTCATTTCCAGAAATATTGAAAAATATAAGAAAAAAGTACAGAATAATTTAGGCAAGAAAAGGGTAAAAAAAAGCTGTATAGAAGATTAAAGTCAATGATCTAAATAAAATATAGGACATACCATATTTAGAAATGTAGAAATTAATTACACTAGATATACCTGTGCGGCTCTCTTGAGTTGCGAATGGAGTACTGTTCCTCTCAACTCTTGTACAATGTGAGCAATAAGAACTGATAGATGTTCACTCTGATCACCTTGTCCTTGCAAAGCTGACATCTTTAATGTAATTCTGTAAAACTGTTTAAACTGAAAGCTGTAAATAACAAAATTTCAACAATGTCAAAGTCAATTTTGTCACCATTCACAAAATTATACTCGCATATTTTTTTTTTTTTTTAATTTTGATTCAGATTTGTAAGCAATGTAAAGTAAAATATTTTTAGAAAAAACGCATAAAAAACATGTAAAATGTGGCTCTAAAATTGTCGAGGGAAAATTTCTGGTTAATGAAAGAACTGTTTATTGTCTGCACGGGTTAACTTTCTTTCCTGTACACTGGTACTTCCTGTATTAAAGTAGCACTGTTTTCTATTATTTACAAACAATGTCTTTTTATTTGGATGTAAGACAGTAAGATAATTTTCCCGCACTTGGTTTAATATCAATACCTTCACCTATGGCAAAATTAATTTAGGCTAGAAATAAGTAAGTTTGTAGGTAAATGTTACCTGAGTTCCCCACACAAACATTGTTTAATTTTTAAATGAAAATTACCACACTTCACAGATGCTTTCTCCAGAAGCTTTCTATAAATAGATATACCGGTAATTGACAAGGTTATTTCCCTGAATTTCAACATAAAAATAAATAAGATATTTTAATATCATAACATCATGTGACAAAGTTACATGCAAATTCCATGAAACTTTGACCATAGAAATAGACAAGAGCAAAGTTATTGTTATATTTGAAATGGCAAAAACACACATAAATAATGGTCTTGTAATGTTACAACAGCTCAGAAAATGCTATTTTTCAATTAAGTCTGGAGCCCCCCCCCTCCTAAACAAAATTTGAATAGTGCAAAATAATCATGATTTTGGGCAACTTTTAAGACATGTGAACATTCAGCTATAAAAAAAAAAAATCCCACAAAAGATTTTGTGTGTTAACAGGTCTAATGTATGTAAAACAAATAACATTTTCTACGGTACATCTTTACACCTAAACTTCTCACTCAATAAATGACAGACAAATTTGAGACTAGTAAAACAGAATTATTCAACATATACAACAAAATAATATGTTCAAGTACACTATGTTGTAAACTATTGGCTCCTACGATTATTTACTGGAGGGAATGTACTACAGTTGGACGCGGAATGTCAATATCTCTACTTTAATAAATTTCATTGAAATGGCCATATAACAGTGACGTAATTAAATCCCAGACACGTGACGGAATCACACACACACACACACATATGCCATCATTTATAATTCATTTGCAATGGTGTCGACCTACGGCATATCTTCAAAATGAAATTTATATCACAGCATGTGCAATTTGCTGCAGCCACGCGCAGAGTTGAAGACACTCTGATACAAAAACTGGCTGAAACAACGGTGGATCATGGGTGGATCAACATGTAAACACATGTGTGACAGTTGTGGCAGCTCAGAACAGGACTGCCTCTGCAGCTGATCAGCTCGTTTGAACTGAAACTAGCGTCTGTTGACTTTCCTTTACCTTCTATACTTGATCAGAGGGTTGCAGTCAGTACTACGATGCCGTAAGATGTCGCGACTATGATCCCGACTCGTAGATACTCGTAAACGTCAAAAGATTCGAATAAATGGGCGCCAATTGAAGTGTGTTATGATTCCCAAGCCGCCATCTTAAAAACATTTGACATGCGCGCGCATAATGACATCACCCGTGGCAACAAGCAATGCGGAGTACGGGGTGTAGACTGGCTCCAGTCGGGACGATTTTTTTTAAAACATTGGTGTAATTTTCAATTGAAAAACAATATTTTCCCTACTTACCGCGGAATCAACCCCGGGGTATTTCGCGGTGAGTGGGGCATTTCGCGGAAATATTGCTTTAATTCACCAGAGACAGGAACTATTCATAGCCAGTCTATAGGGGGGTAATTTTAATGCATCCAGAGGAGGTAATATCATGTAACAGTGTAGGAACGTTGCAAACTGAAAATAATCACATTTAATGTACACTGTAACCTCAGTAAAGCATTACTTGAATTAAAGAAAACATTAATATATTATATATGAACCTATAGTTGTCATGACTACGACTATGGCAGGTGGCATGAAGTCACGTGTACAGTTTTGAAAATGTACGCCCGGTATCTCATTTTCACAAAACATGAATTTTCAGCCGCAATCATGTATGGCGGCATGTCTGATCACAACCAAGGTGTCAATCAACTTATCAACTTTCTGAAGGTGGGCGTATTTGCCGCTTTAACCCGGGCACAGTTGCTCGGAAGGACTGTGCCCGGGGCTATTCATAAGAAAACTATGGGGCTCGGGGAATTTGACCTTCTACAAATATTTTATTTACATTTATCATATTTACATATTCACTCATGACATTTTTTTGCAAAATTCTCCAACAGTTGTTATACCGAAAGCGTAATTCCACTTCTGAATCAGACGGCGGTATATGATGTAATCAGTCCAGTATTCAGACATAGAAAAACACTGAACGACATTCGTTCCGGTAACACTAACGGTGTAAAATGCGAGACGAGACTCTCTCGCAGTTTGGCGAGACTTCGGGGAGGAATTATTCTCACAATTTTTTTGTCGATACTTCACATTCGCACTAATTGTTCTGTACATTCTCACGAATACTTTATTGAGGATTTAGATTATCGCCAATAGAACAGTGGGAATTTTTAAATTCGCAAACAAATTCGTGAGAATTTATGATAATTTCGAATCTCGCCATTAAGGAGAATAACACCAAGTCTAGCTGGACTGCGATAAAGTGACAGTTTCTTGCTCTAGTCGTTATTTCATATATGTATACAACAATGCTCGTGGCAATATCAATGATGGAGAATGGCATATGTGTATGTAGATTGTATAAAGGCGTCGAGAGATGGAACGGAATATACGTCAAAGTAGCACAACACGTCAACTGAGCTTTTAACCACTTAATATTATCGAATACATATTTTTTTTACATATCTTTTTTAAGGATTGCAAAAAAAAATTGCTGTCCTCCTACTCAATTCGAAGCAAATTGATCTACGGAATGGAATGAACGAAGTCTATTTTGTATATTTTAGCATATTTTCCAATTGTTTGCAATGACAAAAATGATGTACACTGTCTGTAAAGGTACTTGTTGGTGCCATATACCGTGCGTTGTTATTATGCAAAGATACGATTACATTATCTTTAGATGAATAACCGCGAAATCGGAGACGATTCTGAAAACGGAAGTAGCGCTCATGCGATTCGTGACTACTCCAAAAGTCGTGTGCGTCACGGTGGGGGCTGGAGTAGTGAGACAACATTGATACAGCACAGCATTACAAGTACTCGCAAAGAAACCAACCCCCGAAAAAAGATCTGTTTCCTTTCTTACGTTAAGTGATGGACAGAATATACCACCCAGAAGTTACGATAAATGTCCGACGTTCTTCCACGCAGGCAAGCGTAACGTTTATATCTGTCAATTATTTTTCTCGTCTAAGTGCACATTTTTGTTTGTTTCCGGAACAGTTATCATGCCATTTTCGAACGTAATTCAAAGAAATTCTTTTCCTGTGTTCTTACAAATCTAAAGCAATTTTAAAATTGTCGTGTACAACAACTTTTAAAAGTCTGGGACACGAGTCTGTATTACTCTCAGAATGACATGCGAGTGAATACGTTAAATTTTCGAATGGTATGACATCAGTATACGGACGGCGGGTCGGATGGCGAGCCCGGTAATCGAACATCGATAACTCCGATATCTTCGGAATGTCACGGTCAGTGAAAATTATGTGTCGATTATGTCATAAAATAATTGTGTGGAGAAAGTAATACACCATACGCAAAAACAGTTTATGCAAATTAAGCATGCATATTCATGAAGTTTATGTCAACCCGTCATGTTATAAAAGAAATCAACAAAATGGTTTCGCTATCGCCCCTAAACATCGCCGCAAAACCCCCAGCCTCTTTCCGACGAAAGACTTTGTAAAACACGTCTACCGTTCATCGCAGTACTCAATGGCTTGCAAATGCACCAATCAACAGGGCTTTTTCAACTAGAAAACCAATCAATTCTCTTGTAGAAGCAAACGATCCTTGTCGCTGATTGGTCAATCGCTTTCACGGCGCTTACTCATGATTATTCAAATTAGTTTTCAAATACAGGCATTGTCGGTATGTATCGGACAGAAATAATTGGTTCGTGAAGAAAAGGAGCTGTGTGCGGTGCATCATTCACCAAGAGAATAGGGTAGAGCAGGCCGGTGGTACTCAATGTTGGATGCGAGACTTTTCGTTTGACGGGAGGCGCGCGTTTACAAGACGTCATTGACCAAAACTACTCAAGAAGTATTACTTACCACCAACACGCAAATCCAGCATTTGACAGACACAAGACCATAGTGTCTAATCACCAGATCAACCATAACTGTCATTGTAGTTGTCACTCAAGAAAAATCTGAAATGTTCATAAACCCAAAGTCCTCGTACTGCTTACAAGGAGACAGTGTGATGATATTTACAGGTCATATAAAGAGGGAATTCAAATGTAAACAGCCGATACGATTGATTTTCTCGTGTGGGTATTTATCTCGTCTTATATGGCTTTTGTCGTGAAAAAAGCTTCTATACAAGTATAGCTTTACAAATTCTTAGCGTTTCTTATAATCATCCCTTGATCGGCTTTTTGCAATGATGTGCAATGCGCTATTACGTGTTCGTTACGTTGCTACTGCGACGTGTTGTCATAGTAACGACATTCAAGGATGGGGTACAGAACCGTTACTGATGTGTATGAGGAGACGCTGTCTGATTAAAATCTGACGTAACTCTCTACACAGGATTTCAAGCAGATCGGAAGTGATCTATATTATCCATAGTTTATTTAAATTGTTCTCTTCCCGTATCGGTAATCATGTCACTCTCCCCTACCTCCACGTCGTGACATGTTGGAAGAATGAAAAGTAGCAAGACAACATACGAACCTTGTTAAGTAGCGTGAGTACAACACGACACCAAGAAATAAAGGGAAAGCCGAACTCAAACCCCCGATAAAAAGACATACACAAAGTATACTGTCAATCCAACAACTATTTTTTCTGTCCCAAGACAGTTATAACACACATAATTCGAAATATAAACCAAATGACAAATGGTTCAAAAAAACCGTATTATCACAAGTTATCCCTAATTGTTATTGCATCATATTCTTATTTAAAAAAAAATATGTCAACTTATAAACAAAACGTTTAGCCATCTCGATTTGTGCCTTGAAAGTCATCACGGATGTCGCGAACTACGCTACTGGCTTCGCGGTGTATTTGTTCTTTGGGCCAATGGCATTTTGCTTTGCAATAAATAAACAATACAAAAAATAAACAATACATATTGTGATATATCGACCGTAAAAATAGCTTTACAATCGTGGTGTGAAGTTGTCATTGTCGTGTACCACACTGCGTAATACTTGTCCAATACATGGAATCCACGGATAAGGAGTCCTGATTTGTTTCTCAAACAATCATAAAACTTCGGTGGTCATAAATATCCGTAGCACGAATTACTTAATTATAGAAGTCTGGAATGCAATCGATCATTCATGAATATCGAAGGTACGCATGCGCAAGTTGAATACAGTGACATCACTTTAGGACAGATGTATCATGAAGTATGGTTACCATACCGTACAGCCTATAGTTTAACCCAACCTCCCTCTACGCAATTTGGTTGATTCCAACAGCATTGCTCAAACATTTTATCATATCTGCCATCGTATACGGAAACGTATACATCAGAACTTGGGAACAGTGCTTTCGTAGTAAGTGGTTATGTACAAAAATTGGATGTTTGGGTTTTTTAATCGTTGCGTCCAACTATTAAGCAATATGCACGGGAGCAAGATTAGTGTTTTTAACCAAACATAACAGTACATGTTATAAAACGACTAATATATTCCTTTTTTTATTTGGTTACAGAATTTGTTCTTTCTTACAACACCAAGCTGGGTTCTTCGTGACTTTAGCAGCGTTCGCCATCGAGCCGAAACCACGGGATCTCCACTTAGTTAATTTCACATAGCACAGAGTCGACATTACCAGGCTGTATACCCCAGCGTGCATTCAACTACACTTCCACAAAAGGTAAGTTGCCGACGCATGCCTTTGATTATTCGACTTCCTTGCAAAATGTTTCCTGTATTCGTCTTGGCTTAAGTCGATGCAATTATACAGCGTGTTCTAAGTGAAGTTCCATCAAAGAGGTTCGGTGTCCCGTGGTTAACAATGAAGAACATCACACAACATGTGGATAATGTATCATCAATATATGTAAGGTGGTTTATATAATATAACCTGGGGGATGTAAATAAGTTTTCATTAAATAATATTTTTACCAAATTCACCCAAATTCACACCTTTATGTGTCGCTATTTGTTTCCAGCAAATAGGCAAAAAAGGCAAATAGGCAATTTGTAATTGTTGGATTAATTTTAACATTAATTGTATTTCAACCGATAAGTATGAATCATTATGAAAATTATTGATCATTAACGGAATCACGCCTACAAAATACAGTCTTGTCAATCCAGGGCAGCGACAAATCTAATGTATACGTGGTTTCTGACAAATTTACATTATAATGTTTTAAGATTAGGAACGTACGAAATGATAATGTGGTCAGACTTTGAATCGTGTTCAGCACCCCAGTCCAATTTGTTTGACAAAACTCAATAACCCCTGGCTATATAAGTCTGTATCATAGTTTGTACAATACATAGTTACGCCCACTTTTTAATCAACTGAACACTTATAACCAATTAGATCGTCAGGAAATATATCCAGAAACTGTCATGTGGCATTCTATAAGATAGTTTGGGATTGATTACATAATGAAATGATTTCCACCATCTTTCTACATGTGTGGTCGACATATGATAACAGTTATGTCCAATACATTGTAGCTATTTTATAAATACTTATAACAGATATCTGAATATGTATAGAGATCTAAAATAGTATTATTTTCTCTCTGCATTTTAAAACATATGCATTTATTCATTGCTTCCAGAATCGTCGTAAGATATTCATACTATCTATATAACTTACTCAAATAAACGAACTGTCACCCAATATATTATATATAATATATTAGATCTGACATAATACAAAAAGCACATGGCTTGCGTAATCTGTTAAGATGAGTATTTTACAAAGGCTTCATTTGAATCGTTCTGGTATAAAGGGAAATGATGCTGCGAGAACGTGTAAAATACTGCACTTGAGTAGAGTCATGCTTCCGTTTACATGTTTCACCGTCAACGGCCCTCGTTTCGTTTATGTATGTTAATACCTGCACGACACGAATGCATAAGTTGACTTAAAATACACCAATCACACCTGGAGTTTGTTCCAACTAATCAGGTTCAACTGATGATATTGGTGTACATTTGTTCCACGTAATACTTACATGTTATAGATGTCACAGGTGGACAACGCTACACTGCATGATCTACTTATGAATATCTATGTCTACGTTTTAAACACGACGAGGTTCGAAAACTGAACACTGACACTTGTCATACAAGATGTTGGCCTTTGAGTTACAACCCAAGCAGGACAGTTGCGTCTTGATCATAAACATAACTTAAAAAAAATTTAATTTCCATAAATATATGAAAATCAGAGACAGTCACAGTCTCTAAAATCGACACGAGTGTCTACTTTGTATCTAGATGGTGGGCATTGTCTAGATCGACCAGAGAATGCCCCGTCAGAACAATAAACCTAAAAAGGATCCTTTTTTGGGTATATGCGAAAACATATGCAGTGGTGTAAGATTTTATATGACGTGGTACGCACCATATCATAATATTTGTGGGGTGTTAAAGCTAAGTCGAATTACAACAATTACAGTTTAAATCATATTTACATTTGTACATCCCTGAACAGGCTGTGTTTGTTCATGTACGATTCTATCTATCCTAATTTTACAAACAGCGGAAGAGTTGATATATCTCACATTGATGCATAAAAGCGTTTCGATGTATTAAAAACTGATGTAAAATCGATATATATGCGTAGAATTTGAGAGTGTGTAACCAGAGAGGTTTTATAGGGTTTATGGTGTAACCCACTCACCTAACGAGTGCCTGCGAACGAGACTACTAGTATAAATGGTATGACGTACTCGGACGTCACCAGCAAGTCGTATGTTGGGTTAGTTATCTAAGGGCGACTTTATCGTGAAATACCAGACGAACAACGTCACGGTACACAATTCGACTACGTATTGTGTTACGATGATTGTTTCTCTGATGGATCAAGTTGATGGAATTGGAAGCTTTTTATACGACGTGTCATAGATAGTCATTTAATTGAATTTGCCAGTGGAACTTGAGACAAACATTGAACCTGTCGCTCGATATACATCTCACCTAAGGTCATATATATATCATTTGCGGGTTTCTGTTGCGCGTTAGAACCGGTCCGGTTTACGTCAACAACTTGCAGCCTCGTTCTGGAGCTGGGTCACCGTCTCGTGTACACGAACAAATGAATGTAAATTTGTTCAGGACTGCGCAAACAATTACCTGACATGCACTGGTAAATTACATGTACATATGGAAGACAATTTCAGTGATTATCATTGCGCGACAGGCTTCGAACGAGACAGCAGATAGTCTTACCATGGAACTATAACGGGTTTATAGTTCCATGGTCTTACGTACTCAGACGAAAACACCATGTGGTACTGATATTCGCAATTACTCTATTGCATACCAAGAGTGCTTTGTAGTATGTGTCCTTTTACTTTGAATGAGTGACGATAAATATAAATGTTTTTTTTTTCTCCCTGTTTTTGTTTGGTCTGTACTACTTTGCTATTATCAGGCCCGAGTTCGTCAGGAAACACAAGAAAGCGACTATCTTCTATAAATACAAAAAGGTCGTCCTCGATTCGTTTATGACGGAAGAATAGTTCTACGTGAAATTACCCAGATATGTAAAATCACATAAACCGAGGGAAGAAACGACGTATTATCGGTATCGTGTCTACTGCTGCCAACTTTGGAAAGTATGACAAGTATACCCTTGCGTCAATGCGTGACACCATACATATAAAGATATGTTCAGTTAAGCGCACTGAAAAAGCCATGCAGCGCGACAATTTTGTCAGCAATCTTATCCCAAAATATTGGCATTTGAAGATCAGAATTAGATCGGTTCAAATTAGAAAAACATTCCCACAGAAGCGATTGCATCTCCATGCGTTACCGTCCAAGAACTCATTAATTCGAATCATGAATTCAAAATGAAAATAGCGATAACCTTACCCAAGGATCATAATCACTGTTTCTAACTGGATTACTTTTTAGCAGAGGTCAGACCGTTCAATTTCCTGCATTTGAAATATCTTGACCGACTTTGAATTGGTCTAGGGAAAAGTGTACCCTTTAAATTCAGCGTTACCGGAAATTGAAGAAGAATTACCGAACCAAACATAGCGTGTAATACAAGCTCCCTAACAGTAAATCTCGTTTGCATCCGACGTCCGTAGAGTGCTCATGTTTATCTGATGCCGCAATCGACCAGTATGTGTCGCTTCCGTCACGGTACTTGCCATTTACTTCAAGTGTACATTAGACAACACCGCTCATATAAAAATGCATCTATTAAAACGATAACAGTTCAGAAGATCATATAGTGAATAGCGTTTCAATTGGATTTAACAATTCATTGACAGTTTTAGTATTCTGATCATTTTGCAGTTATTTTTAATGAAGATATTTCAGCATATTGGCGCTCAACTATTGCATGACATACAGTTAAAAGTATATTACAGACACGTTGACGAAAACAACTGAACTTGCTTATAAACCTCGTGTTGCCGGCCTCAACAAAACTACAGTACATTTCCGTGTTGATTGCACCATGCACGTGCACTAAAGATATTTCAGTATTGAAATACGTATGATATACGTACGTCAGCCTGCCCACACATGATCCATGTACTATGTCAGTGAACTCGAAGGAATACGTCTTTAATAGCACAATCCACCTTAAGTCTTATCCAAATAGTCCGAAGCAAATCAGATCAAGCATAAACCCCTACACAGCTTTCCTAGTAAATATTAACATTTAGTTCCACGCGGTCTGGCACAGAGACCAGCTAGACATGTTATCATTTGGGCAACAAATTGAGCGTATCCATGGAAACATCATGATGTACTTAATGTATCCATTACTCGGTATCTTTTAAAATTGTAGAAAGCTAACCAGTTGTCTACATACAATCTTGGATGACTTTTTAGGTCGGCGGGATTTCAAATCAATTACTTTTATAATCGACATGTCATTGGTCAAATTCAACTAAGTTACCTTATAGTTGTGTAATCTCACACAGTATTTTTGTTTCCATGTATATAACAACGATGTTCACGCTCGTCTTCAGTCATTATATATGTACGCTAAGTGTTGGTGTACATTTCAAAATGTTTTGAACCAATTGCATGCATTTAGTAACAGTTGGTGGTGATGTTAACTAATGCGTAATATAATAGATACTTTGAAAATGACCAGTCACATTGGCATTGATGCATGGTAAAAATACCCCCCCTCCAATGGCACTCTATCGTCCACAAAGAAGTTCAAACACTTCAAACATTGATCCCAGACTCGTGTTCAAAACAATGTATTCGCAAATAGTAGGTTGTCTGAAAAGAAACTGCTTTCATGATCACGTAATGAAGGAATCTTGAAATTACGTCATATGTTCTGAATGATCTATGGCAGAGTATGTGTGGTCCGAGGAACTGATGTGTGGCATAAACCTGTCGGCAACATGTGTTGTTCCTGTACGCAGTGCACGTAAAAATTCACGGTGTCATTGTCGCCATGTGTAGCGGATTACCCCGGGATAACTGGAACGTATCCTTATAATATGTCAGTTGAGTTGCTCGTTGATTTGCGCGATAAATGGAACCAGGTCTTGAATTGATTTCTCCATCGTGACTGCGTGGGCACGACCAGCCCGCGGCATTGTGTATGTGTGATCTACGCGTGGTACAAAGTTTTACGTATTCGCCTCGCATCACGGAGACTGTGGGTTCGACCCCTCTTTTGTTGACTTCTTCGACTTGCTCACTCAACCGTATAAACTAGAGTACATTCTGCCTAGTAGATCACACAACACGCTATATTATGTTTGCGGAAATTAAATTAATGAGTTTCAAAAAAAACGGATGCATTTATTACCAATGCCCTGAATCACCAACACCCAAATGGTCATGTATAACTGCATGTTATCATACTTGATAATACGTGTGATCATAGTTTTATTACTAATGATAATGTGTTATGATAATAATCATACGGGGAAAGCATTTACACTGTTTATACACATTTATATTCCCTATTTCAAATAGCTACAAAAGTAAACAGTAGTCACAAAAGTTACGAGAATATTGTAAACATAATATAGACATATAAAGATATATATACATATATATGTCTGTATTACTCAATGTCTATATATATATATATATATATATATATATATATATATATATATATATATATATATATATATATATATATATATATATATATATATATATTTGACAATGTTCGATTATTGCATGACTTGTAATGCATACACACGACGCAATTGTGAAATAAATTTCCGATGAAGATTTCTTTAAGGTTATAATATCGTAGAATGTCTGCAAATATATAATTTGTCCCGACTTCCTGTGATATGTTATGACCAAGTGTACGATATATTTCGGACTGGGGTTAGTTGTTAGATACATTGATTGGTGTACAGGTGTGTATAGTCAGTGACAATACCGACTACATCACTCGTATCAGGAGACTTACCATTTTAAGCGACATTATGAAAAATGTTTCGAAACATACATACAAGGAAAAATTGGATACGTCGAAAAAAACTGCCGACAAATAAGCTGCTCTCTGATTGGTCTGACTGTTAGGTGTTATGGTTAGGTAGCCAATCAGGTAGGATCTTGTTTAAATTACAGCTATTGGCACGACTAAATGATGGAGTCAAATTCACAACTACCTACAGCATATTGAATTCAATATTGCCACCACACAGCAAGAAAGTACTTTGATTATTTTGAGAAGAAATTCCTCTCGTTGTTACTATTCCACTATTGTAACGAACGTTCGTTTATTTTTCCAATATTTCCATTTTCCCCGGAAGTTCAGAGGGTAGTTAATGGAAAAAACGACGTACTTATCGCAGCTGTGTTTTAATATACTGCTGGAAATAAGACCGGCGGGCAAGATACTTCTCTGTTGCTATTCTTCGCAGCCGGCCACCCTCGGGTCCGATGGCAACTAATATCAGTGAAAGTGGAAGCCTGTAGTGTAATATCAGTACAGTTGTCATGACAACTGGTGTGTATTTAAAAGACTAATATTCAGAATAGTGGCAAGAGGTCGTCTTTTGAGGCCGAGAAAGAAAGGTTGAATAATATATCAGTGACTGTTGTTTTAAACACAAATTTTGTGCCGGCTACGAACCTTAAGAACACCTTTCCAGAGTAGTATACCCCACACAAAAAAGCACACACTACTAAAAAAAAATACAAGGTCGGTGGACAGGACATTCCATTTCCAAAATTACCACTAATAATGACCCCAATAAAGTACATAGCCGCTCGCGTTAACTAAAATAATGACGACACGGGTAAAAAAAAAAATCACCGTACACGGCAGACTAGCTCAGTACCGTCACTATGCTAGCATCAATGTATTGAGAAGACCTTACCCATACCATATATCTACGGAAATACAGCATACGGATAGTGTCGTGACTTGCTACCCGACATATTTTTATTATTATTGAAAGGGAAATAGAAATAATTTGATACAATTATATAAAAGAAGGTTTTAATCTGAAAGGACGGAGGAAGCAAAACCAGATGTGTCCATCTTGTTGACTAAATGGAAGTATGAGAACTTACGGAGTAATTGCGTGTCGTGTAACCTACCGTACAAGAGTACAGTAGACTTTCCTTTGCTCGTCCAATTACTTGCTAATTTGTTTACCAGACTTATTGATTTTGGAGGTTGTGTGGCCATAAAACAAACACAATATTGAAAAAAAATTATATTAATCGAAACTTTAAACCAGGGTCTTCCTATATATATATATATATATTTATATATAGGTTTGGTGGTTTCACGTACGCCCTTCTTTCAATTTGTAGATCGGCATTTCCCTTGCCAATACACTATCTCGCTATCTTATAACAAGGTGTGAAATATCATCAAAGATATAGTTTACACGATACGTCTAAACCTCCAAGTAACAATAACAACTCGGCCAACAACGCGTTAGCACACTACGGCGATAATTTCAACGGAGTACTGTCCCGCTGGCTCGTGTCTGTGTTTTTCGCTTTTGACTGTACATAATCAAACGTGCCAATTCACCAAAAGCGCGCGTTCAAATTATATGCAATGAACATTATATTCTACACGCGCACTTCGCATGGGACCCATTTTTTAAACACATTGCGGAGCAACGACTGTGTCTCTATCTATATCACCGTTTATTAAGGCGACAGTGGTTGTGTCCGTTCTGGCTGTGTGTTTTTTCTATGAAATTCAGCTTCTTTGAGTCCGTATACGGGTTTGAACTACTTTCCAACCTGAACTATTTAAAAAATAAATAACTCGCCGGAAAATGTTTATCACGAACCACAGGAACTGTTAATAGATATATAACGTATTATCATCTCTCTACTTGCACGACATGCTACTTCCTTTTTTGGTGCACGGAAAAGAAAAAAATATGACTGCAGGGCATTACCGACTAGAATAAACAAGAGTTGTCCCTTAACAATGTGGGTGAATCGATTCGTCGTGCAGGATCCTATGCGCAGTAACATAGGGGATCACACACACAACAGTGTCACTAACATTGAAACAAAAGAGAGTTCATCCGGCTCATAAACTAAATCTGGTACGCGTGATAATGTACGAACACGTTTATCAATTTTTAGTCTCGATCGAATTTTTGTAGGACGGGCATATACACAGACTTTTACATACAAATAAATGTGTCAATCGAATGCAACTTTTTTCGGGGTTTCACAGTGTTTCAAGCCCGGCATTTTGCTGTCAAGCTGTCGTGCGATATTTATTATAACAGTGATTATTGATCGACTGGCTACGAAGGATACAGCAGATTGTATGACGTAATCAGTCAAAACACACTACGTCATACAGTAACCTGTTAGTCGTTTAGTAATGTACTGCATTTATTATAAACATATTTCATTGTAATTTACGACGTGCATATCGTTTAGTATGTGAATAACAGACAAAATAACGACAATATTTTCCGTCAGGAAGATATACACAATTCAGACGTGACTAACGCGAGGGAAGACTAGTGCTCTTAATATCGAGGAATTGTGTGCGTCATCCTGAATATATATTTCTGTAAAAACCTTTCGTGTTCCGTACTTTTTTCTCCAGTTTATATATATATAATACAACCATTCTTGCCTTGTATATATATATCACAGGACGTAACATACCGTTTGGTATAGCGGTACATTCTATCATACTCATAAAATGAGTCCACTTTCTCCAAATACATATGTTTCTTCCGCTACTAAACACATCTTGGCACAGGTGCCATGATACACTACACTCAAGGTGGGTCATGTATTTTTACATGGGAGGATCGGAGGAGAAGCCGTCGACTCTGGGACACAATATCATCGGAGCATGTACTTACGTCGAATGAAATGGTAGTGTTAAACACCACAATTCGTCAGGACAAACAAAAGGACAAAAGGGCAAAGCCGTTTCTTAGATGTATACTCTAAGACACAAATTGGCACACTTATCTTGAGTAAGATAATTGCACGGTGTTCCGAGTACGGTAGCAGTACTCGTGTGACCCTTCGGCTAAATCGTGTTAAATAGCTTGATATGGACAAATACGCTCATTGGTCGAGCACCGCTAACGAGATTGCAATTTCAAAATGGAGTTCTTAACTTACATCCCCGGGCCCTTCCGTTTGTCCCGATTAAAGCAGAATAGTTTAATGTATATATTCTATGCCATCAATGTTTTGTACTGGAAAACTACATCGTCAAATCAATGCTTAAATTTAGAGTCTTTAATGTAATAATAATGATAAAAGATAATGGAATTTGATTCTGACCTGCAGTGAAATGTAGTAACTCCCAGTACGTTATAGAAGACTTTTAGTAACTTCGTTTCCAAATCATAGCCCTGGGACATTGCCGTACTAAAATAAAATGAAACTGCCGATTCTATTGTAATTTATTTAGCTTAATATATACATTTGTACGACATCCTTTTTGAGTGTCCGATATTATGTGACCCGTTTGTAGGGCGTTTTCTGTCATTATCCTGACATGCCTGACAAAGAATCGATGACGAAACTCCGTTTATAGGAGGCATTCATTATAATTACTGCAACGTATATTGGTGTATTACTTGTGTTGTATACGTATATTCACGTACAATGCTTAATCACACATACGTACTTGAATAGATGTACTCTGGAATGAAATCCCCACCGGGACACAGTTCAATACTGAGACGCGTTGAGTGGAGTATGCTATTAAAAGATAATAGTAGACTTACATTTTGGACAGTTCATAGGACACCCCAAACATAGCAGAGTATATACTACTATCGTCTGTTTAATCTCCCAGTTGACGAACGAAGGCGGTTTAGTCTCCGTGGATTTGCAAGATATTCAACTTCTTCTGTCTGGCTATAGATTTACGTCACGTCGTAGTTACCAAGCCTGAAGTTAATGGTCTTTAAAAGAGATTGTTTATATCAGCCGTGACAAAACATGTGGCAGTGTATCTATCCTTTATGATAACTTGTTGAAAAGTGTCCCCATAATAACATTGTAACATGATACATGCGCTCTCTTCTCACTTGTGGCTAATCTTCGAAACGCTAAAGTAACATACTCACCCTTTCCCAACAATGGTCATCTTCCCTGAAAGGAGATGGAGCAGATATTTCCATGAACATGGCAACGTTTTGAAAGATGACCAATGCTAGTACTCGGAATTGCTATAAAGAATCGACTTTTTTTTTTTAATGAAAATCGCTTAATTATTACCACAAAACTTAACTTTAGCAACGAAAATAAGTTTGATACCAGAGTCTATAATTTCATCATAAAAAGTCGGTGCTGGATATGTACAAAACTTGTAAACATTCTTATGTACTGTACCAATAATTCCAATCACCATATTTGCTGGGTGTCGGTTTCGGTACTACTAAATGCGTTCCAACACACACAGGTCGTTCCCCAGTTGGATCTTGGCTTTCTAAACAAATACGCAAAACCTGGGCACGCGCCGACTCGGTCCGACTGTTTGCACACAGGTTCCAGTACACAATCCAGATCGAATTCGCCAGTGAGAAAGGAGCTCATAGACACGTGTGATGCCTGATTTCATTCACTCCAACAAAATAGTTGTTACTTTCTGAATGCATGCTTGTTCGTAACAGATACTGGCAGTTTTACGTCAGTTATAACTTTATTGGTATGTGTTGTGTACCAGATCAAATCAGGAAAATATATATCCAGATCGTTTTCTTTTTATAAATTCCCATGTAGTGTGTAGTACTGTGTACCACCTTATCGGATTATGAACCGTACGTCTCAAGCCATGATCGCATTAATACGATGTAGTCATGTAACATACTCGGGGGATACTGACGACATAGTATAGCGTTGTTGATCCAAAATCGAATTGTCGTGAATACAAGACGTTCATGATACACACCAAGCTGTATGCATGATTTAACCTACCGACAACGAACCATTAAACTACTGTGTTACAGAATAACCCTTTTAAGCTGATATCGAATGGAACATAATACTAGTAATCGGCAATTTAAAACAAATACATGTATAACTTATTTTTCCATATTTCCCACAACAAATGACGACTAAATAATTGTCAGGGCATTTTATGTACGACATTCATTGCCCCCAATGAAACATATGCATATATATTCTTTTTATTACTAACACATGACACAGTCTGAATAGTCTCCACTCGATTCGGAAAAACTTTAATCCGTCGCATCGCGTTGCGTTTCGGATTCAATTCAACGTATACAATACGTGTAAATACAAAGCATACATTTCGAACACGAATTGCCATGAACTGCTATGCGTATTTCATTGAAGTGTTAGATTTTAAAAGATTCGTGTAATCCGAATATACTTTATTATACTATATTAACAATTCGATGAAAATTAAAACTCTTTGTTCATAATTTAAACCGAATCTACCAATTTAATTGATATGTATTACATCAGGCAATACCACGTACCAGTATTCAGTTGTTGTCATGCATATGCAAATTATAAACAAGGTTGGCAAATATTCTCTTTGAGTTAACGCAAATATGTATTTGTGTACATTTAAAAATAAATTAATAATGATTTCAACAAAATTAAAAGATAATCATATACCTGGAAATTTATCGGCGACTGAAAGTAAAAGAAAAAAAGTGTGTCTAACTTTTCGTACGTTTATCAAACTGTAATTATTATACGTGATGGTAGGTGTGTATATTGTTGAATGTGTCGCGACTTTTTTTAATATTGAAATTCATGTTTGCCCAACACTTATTGACTTGTAGACACGACAGTCTCCAGTATTTGCACCCAGGAGTCCATTTCATTAAGTCCATTAGACTCACCTTACGCCAACCGACAATACACATACACCGACGGGAGGAAACACATTTTGTAGACGACGAGTCTGGCGGCAACGTATTCCCGTTTCATTCTATCTCTTTCCCTTCCGGAATATATTACCGTAACTGCGTGATTATACGCGTCACGGGGAATTGAATACAGTGATTAAACGGCGTTAGAATCGTACTTGGAACATAACATCGCCTCGTATCATTACCGGCATACTTTACGATGTTGTTCTCGGAGGCAAACACCGTGCGATACATATAGTTAAATGCCACAGTGTATGTTTGTTATTCTAATATTCTACAGCATTCTGACACTGCTATTCAGAGGTGACACACTCGTCAGGAAGGTCGCGATATAACTAATTATGGTCGCATACCATGCTGTTAGTTTGTTTTGTTTCTATGTGATATATCTAATGTATTTCAACTTTAATTAACGATTGCAAAACATGCTGCAATTTCCTGTACATTACGAATAGAACGTAACACGACTCACTTAATTATGTATTTAATTATAGTACATTATTCATATAAAAACACTATATATTGGAATTAATAACCAATTGTATCCGTTAGCGCATACTTTAACATCAGTGACGACGTATTATACTACATCACATGTTTTCTACAAACTCTACTCACTCACAGATTTATTCAGCAATTCCGCTTTATGATTGGCAATGAAGCATCTTTATACACTTTTTCTAAATAAAACCCAAACAATCCCTAGAATTATACAGTCAAAATGTCACTTTTTAAAAATATATACTGTAACCTAGAACTCTAAATGTACACCAATTTATTGAACATTCTACAGATTTCTAGAAAATCCATTTGAAAAAAAAGTCTGACAATTATTAGTTATGAGCAGTGTAATTGTAATTACCGTGTAACAGTTAACTTTAACAAAATACGTGTTGATAGCACGAGGTAGCCTCGGTTTCATACTCCACGTCTACGCTTATACATAATTCATACCCTCGCTTGTGGTATTTTAATTGATGTCCACTCTAAACAAACAATCACGGTAATTAACTTTATTAATGATTTGCATTAGAGAATTTTACTTAGCTAAAGAAAGATGTAGAAACATATATATTTATTTCTGTTATCACATCTTTAAAATGTTGTCATCCTCACTTTGATCGATATAACATTGAATCGTATCTTCCCAACTATCAGAGAAAACATGAGACAATTAACACAACAAATGAAGAAACTAGTCCCAATAAATTGGAAAACCAAAACGTTATTACTTCGAAAATTAACTACTCTGATGTACACGTGAGCAACATCCCGGTAGATTTCTTTCCGACGCGTCGCCAGGCGCCACATTCGAGACAATCCTTTTCCTTACGATTACAAGCAATATATATCATATACTCAACGGAGGAAACTACTTTTGTCCTAAAATTTGTTTGATCATTAGAAACATCGTATGTTTACACTCGACGTAGCTAACTTCCGCATCCTGATGAACGGCAACCGTTTCGCATGGCAACCAGATTGATAAATGTAGTCACAGTACATTTGCGGCGCTATTTAGTTGTCAGTTCACTGTTCCTGTCAATTTGTCCCTGTTTGTCGGATATTGTTAAGTTATCTCGTGAAATGCATTCACCATACCTTCGCAATATGTTGCCGTGGCTTTCGATGGCGGCCCATTTAAACGCATTTAAATTAGAATACTTGGACATACAACCATTAGATTATATTAGTGCCGACCATCTGAGTGGTGAACCCTCAAACGCGTTAATGTTGCATAACTTTAAAGTATATTAACGATCGGAAGTTACAAGCAGTAACACAATGTTTCCCAATTTGGCGTTTCCTCGGTGATCCCAACATTTATGGGTATTAATATCGCAGAGTGGCCATTTGAAGCACTTTGTTTTACAGTATTGCGCGACCGCAGATATAATTTCCCGATATAGTGAAAAGGAAGAGCCACATAACGAAAAAAAGGTTCGATGCAACACACACCCATAAATTGAGTGATGGACGATTGCCAGTCTTCACAGCATGATGTGGGAACATATTTCACGTCACCCCGTACACAGAAACACATTATTCACAATTTGTGACTAATTACCACTGGAGAATTATCAATTCTCGAAAATGTACTTACTGGTTATTGTTTACCGAAAATGAAAGTTAACGGGAAGAAAACGTCCAATTTGACCACCGAAGTTGAGTAGAAAAACATAATCAAAAACACTACAGAACTCATACGAATTCTCTATTGAAGAAAAGTCGTTATGATAAAAGATAAAAACTTAATAATGATAATTAAGGTCCAAAAAAGTCAATTAAAATCTGAAAACTGTTAGAAAATTGCAGATGATTCTAATATGATTGAATTCGAGAGCAGTATATGATAGAACAGTAAAAAAAAACGAATATCGACGTGTCGTTAAAAATACACCGGATAATACAATACCTACTGATAACATCTCCATCTATTGTGACGCTGCTTGATAACAACTTAGTTCCACTACAGTCACTTGTAATTAAATAGAATTCAACATCTATTAATCGATGAAAACAAGTCGCGCGGCGCAAAATTCCATTGCACCAAAATGACGAATTTGGTAATGATACGTACCATGGAAACAGCGAACGCGATTCATTTCAGAAGTGACGCATAAGACCATTTCGCAAGATGTCACTGTAACATATTGAAAAAGTGACTAGTAATTCATGCGCACACAAATATTATTTTCATTATAAGATATTGATAAGATGCTTACGAATAAGATTTATTTTTAATTATTCTCCGACATATATATATATATATATATGACAAATATGATTCGTATTCTCACAATACAAAATACGCAGGTGTTGTGATTGCAACCTAGCGCCGTATTTATTAATTTCCACACCTATATCTTTCGCTCTGCTGTTTATCATATAGAGTTCTGATTTCATTGCTGCTGACCATCGCGAAATATTCACGTCATATCACTTTTACAATCATTCCTTCTGGAATTGAATTCTGTTTCTCGTTCAGGCTGTTTCAGCATGCGTGCAACGACACATGTGTTGAAATGCGCTCACGGCGGTACAGTAACATACGTAATAAAACAGTTTTAGGTTTAGGAAAGGGAATTACATCTGATGAAGGTGTGAATGAATCTATCAGTAAATACAGAGTTTTTCACTTAAAAATATTCGCCGTCTGGAGTTACAGTGAAATGACACACATGAATTAATTGGGTTGCTAATATCGAAAAACGAAACCAAATTCATTCTGCACTTAAGTAAGGAAGTCTTATTCACATGTTACATATATAATGTACTGTATAATCCAAACATCTGACGTCATCAGTCACATTGTACTTAGCTCTGTATTCATACATCTATTGACAAACCAATCTGGTTACCTTTTTTGTGTCTCGCCATGTAATATACAACCATTCATTTAAACCGTCTTCACAATGATACTCACTGCATTCAATACCGCTTCTAAGTAAAAAAAAAATACTGAAAGCGATATTGCGTGCGCTTTTAATAAAGTACACAATTAACATCGTAACATGTGCATACATCAGTGGAGTCGCTTGTGGTGGCAGGCAATTCTAATTGAAACTTGATGAATACAGGATCGCTATCATTGTATGTATGTGTGTATAATCACACAACATGACACAATACAGTTATAGAGATTGCTATTCATGTTAGTTGAACTGGGTATTATTGGCAAGCTTGAATTGTAAATTTGTAAAGACCATGTGGCAAATATTGTCAAATCTATTAAATGCTGCTCACACAGGATGTCTATATATATATATATATTTAGTCGTGTTCTGCTGTAGGCACAGATTTGGAAAGTTCTTTTTCCTGGGAAATGCATAATCGAAAATACCCCTGGCGCCAATTGGTCGCTATGTTCTGTGTAATATGTTAATAGTGTGTAAACTTGCTGAACTCATCAATATACCGTTCAATATAGCCCCTCCAGACAGAGCTACGGTGTAATGAAACGGCTGTATATACCGACTATGCTGGTCAAAATATTGCAGTGCATGCCGAATTGGCGTAAATTCGAGGAAAGGAGAACACGCAGTCATAGGGAAAGATTGCTGGCAATATTCCAAATAGAAATATACATCAATTACTCGTTATGTATAACACTAATGCTTTTATTGGATAGCACGGTATATTAATTGATATGTAATATGTTCAGCTTAGATATATTCAAATCGTTTGAGAAATCGATCAGCGGGCACTACATTACTAAATCCACCAGAATCGAAATTACGTTATACATACTATCATGGACAATTTAAGACTTGTCAATATGGGTATATATAATTCTCGCTTTAATTTCGACCACATAATATTAATCATAACAGGCATGTGTGAGACTGTTTAATTGAACGCATACCTGTACTGACAACACAGATCTCGTCCGCATATCACGATATTAACCTCGCTAAATTACAAATGGTGTCTACGTGTAAAGACGTTTGAAAAGTAGATTTGACAGAGTGGAACGATTTCAATAATCAGATAAAATCTTCCATAATGTTTGTTCTTTGAGTGCGAGTCCTTGGCATATTAAGTGCCACTTAATTTTATCTGTACTGTCGAACAGGATAATACCACACCTACTGAATGGTAAGCCCCTCACAGTTTGGCAAATACGAGTAGGCAGCTGCTTGAAATGATAAACTCAAGTGTTGCTTCGTTGATGACTCAACGACAGTTTTTCTCGCACGCTGACAGGAAGCTATCAGATTCCAGATCGATCGGTATTATTTGTATTGATTAAAGCGACGAATATAACAGTTCAATCAAAACGAGTGTCTTAATGGGGCATAAGCGATTCGATCAGTCCATGAATACATAGACGCTAGAAGTGACAAGGACATTCTCCTTGAGATACGCTTCGACGAGTACACCGGTTCACTGATGTAACTACGCGTCACGTTTCCATCAGCGATAACGATACGTACGAGTCATACCCACGCAGGCTATATTGATGTTTGCTAGGGACGTTGTCCTCTATAATAATACACGCTTTCTTGAAACATTAGTATCTGAATATTTACAACACAGAGAAGTGAACTTTTGTTTGAATAATTTTATCAACGTGCGCTGACGTAGAAACAAGTGCGAACATGTATGCTGATTATCGTTGTCGCCGCCTAGTCATAAAATAACGGTCGTTTTTCCTTAAATTGACTCGTATATTCTCGTAATTGAAAATTGTGATATGCTATCATCCGATGAGTTAAATCAATTATAACCTATTTGTATTTATTTCAAAATATTATTATGGAAGTATGAATAATTATACCATATCTGTTATTTCGGAGTGTGGAGCCACTCTCGCATTATTCAGAGAATTGGTGCAAAAGTATATTGATTTTTTGACAGAAATGTATTCTGCTGTTTATAGCCATTAACATACATGTACATTCAACATTTTTTTATGTATTTTCGTATAATTGCTGACCCCACTGTGGTAATTTGTTTATTTGAATGGCGCCATTTTCGTTAATTCTGAGTTGTTCAATTCATGATACATACGCCGACTATTAAATATACTATATACCTAAAAATGACTTATAATCGAAATACTAAGTAAATATATGTGTCCATTCCAACATACAAAGCATTTATATTATATATAAATCAAAACTGCACAGATGGGTTGAAAATACGTTGTTTATGTATCCAATTATGTGTTTTGATTTCCCGGATGCATTCCGGGTGTTACTCTTTCCTATTGTGTTAATACATGCAAACTCACGCTTATTACACTAATGAGGAATACACGCACACAATAAATACATTTACGTCTCTCTTTAATGTACATCAACCTGTGCCTATCAGGTTCTCTCATTTACATACAGAATTCTTAGATGAGTATCTGCGATATAGAACACCCTATCTCTCTCCCTCCTTGCGATAACATCGTAATTTGCTCGGTGCGACCATTTGCGCATTGCGTTAATCAGTTAACAGTGGCGAACTCTGACGTTATTTACTGCCATCCGCATGTCGTTTAATCTAGTGGTTAACTAATCTGATTTCGTAGGCGCGACGCCACGCTGTGTTTTATGGTTCGAATCACCTGCAATATGTCTGTCTTGTGCCATCTATATTCACATATATGCCTCACATCGGGCTGTCAGTTAACGTCTTATTTACTACAGCTTAACATTCAAATTACAACGCAATGTATAGTATCTTTCTACCGAACCAATATCTTTCATACATCGATAAATACGCATTAATATTAAGAGAACACCGCATCGATATATATATATATATATATATATATATATATATATATATATATACATAATTGTTATTCATGCAGTTAATAACTCAGTCACGGCGTTACACAAACTATTACACCGTGGCGTACAATACAAATTAACGCTTGAATGCTGACTTAACGGTTGGCCTCATAATTGCCCACTGACACTACAGCCATGTATCGACGTGTCTTTACTTTTATACAAGGCTGGCCCAGGGTGGATTTGGTACATGTACACATGACTGGAGTGTGATTGAATAATTAATCCCCCCCCCGATTGATAGTGTGTGACTTAATTACCAGAATTTGCACTTAGTTCTCAAAGCAACTGAATATCAGGTGACCCAGATACGTTTTTAAACTACAAACTGTTTTTCATAATTTGCATAACGCAAGAGCAGTAATTATGCGCATGCGCCAATATGTAATATGAATATAACAAAATTACAAATGTATTAATTAAGTCACTGTTTCCTTTTAAGTTGTCCTGGTTTAATAATGAACTCAAAGACACTGTGTTCATTTCGAGAAGTTGTTCATGATTGAAACCTCAAGGTGACTGTTCTGTGTCATAAATTTATACTTCCTGTTAAACAATTCAATTTTCTTTTACAGTTAATTAAAACGCCAGTCATTAAATCATTTTTAAGTAATCTTTAGTAATGGCCCATAAATGAAATAAATCGTAAGATTAAATCCTCTATCATAGTGTTTCACATCGCCGATGGACGTGCTGCATTAAATCATTTTTTTCAGGGGCACAAACTTGAAATCTACATCCGGGGATAATCTGTTAAGTCTTGCTCGGAATGGCGCCCCGATGAGGGATAAAGGGATGCATGGATGGCGTCCCCACTTCCGACTACATGGTTTTGCTATCTTCATCATCGCGTCGACTTGCGATGACATCATTGCAATTTTCAAGTCACACAATACCATTCTCGTCATCGTAGCTGTTCAAAAGGCGCCTCACTTCAACGCATTTCTGTACACTGTCATCGGAGAACATGAAGCTAGGCACTACTGTGTACGGATTTTGCTTCAGAGCTGACACCATTCATTGAGTGCGCTATAATTTTCCAGTTTTCTCAGGAGGAAGAAGAAGAACCCGGTAAGATTAACGGAATATCATCCCAGTATATATTCGACTACATACAAATATCTTGTGTTGGGGTGATTCTCAGACGTTACACACGCGTGAATACTGAAGGGTAGTACCGAGTGGGTGTGATACATTGTTTCGCGCAGTGTCGATATTTGGAGGACGCGTGAAGTTCAGACAACGCATGCTACTCCCCGTCCCCAGTGGCCTAGAGACGAAATTTTGAAATGATATTCGATAGGTAATTGCATTCAGAAAACCTGCAAAAAGTCGCACACACCTTTGTGGCAGAGTAGCATACCCATTTTATGTCTATGTACTTTCCAATGTTGTTTCGATTAAGCCACGTTGATAGTCTCCTCCATCTATGGTTGATCGTTTCAAACAAAATAAGAGTTAGTTACTGTTCACACTATTACTGAAGACATGTCTGTTGGTCGTGTGCGTGTACATGCGAATTTATCGCATACCGGGATACTGTCGAGCACCGCGCGGGACCTATCAGCTCTCATTGGTTACAGTAGAAGGATTCGATGAGAACATATATCAGCAAGGGTGTAACTACACGTCACGTCCGAATATCTTTCGATCATCGTGTTTAGCTTTCCGTTAAGTGCCAAGGTTGTTGTACACACCCAGTATATCTCATAAAAACATATTTCTTCGTTAATACACATTTTATTTACGCCAAAAGTAAAAAAAAACACAACAACATTGTATACCCATTAGCTCAGAGGGGATACCGATCTAACATCAGGACTTGTTATGGTTGACGATTGGTCAAAACACCTTTATTTTCTTCTCAGCTTGGAAATTGCTGTGTTTAAATAGAACAACCGCGTGAAATATACAAATAAATACAAACAAGTCTACTTTTGTCCAAAATTGCAAACATCCCACAATATCTGTTTGAATTGCGCAGGTCAAGTAGTATATATATTTACCTTGAAGTACATTGAAGGCTCGGTAGATAAATTAATTCAGATGTTCGTATTCGAGGTTTAGGTCTGATTTATATTGCTTCGTTACTTAGCGAGCCCCTATCTACTTTGAATAGTTGTCCTCTCAAGCACTGAATGGTAATGACACGTATTTCTGTCGTCACGGCCACCTTGGGATTGCATCTAGTAGTGGCACAGTTCCCTCTTAGGAAAACCACCGTCAACAGAGTGCAAATCGAATGACTCGCGTTTCCATGGCAACCGAGTGAAAACGGATCTACCAACAAATTGGAAATTCGAAGCTTTGGAAAATTGCAAATTTGTCACATTGAAATTCGATGACAATTAATGATATTGCCGCAGCTTATTAGGATCTGTGAGATCCGATTTATAAACTGTTCATTTGTTCATGCTCGTTTACCAAATGGCGAAGAACATGCTTTTTTTTCCTTTGCTTCTCATAACAACTTGCGTAGGTAATTGTAAACAACAACGTTATATCTGGAAACTAAAGAGAAATAAAGGGGAATGTAAGATTATCATAATCACGGATGAAAAAACTAATAAATGAAATGCCACGTACTATACTGTGACATTATCGAATTGTGATTAACAGATATACCCCACAATTTTACCACCACACATACATACGATGTATAACATGTAACCCACGTCCCTGTATTGAATACTCTCAATCTTATTCAATTGCACGGCGTTTCTCTAATTGGTGTTAATATTGTCGATGTGCGCATAAGCTCATCAATGCGCTATCCATGTCAAACAGGCGATGCACAGTACGACCACCTTGCTTAGCAATTCCTCTCACGTGCGTTGTGAACGGGAGCCCCGCAGTCCCGTTATACTTGATCCATGCATACACGATGAGATCCGATTGTTGAATTATCGACGCTTACTTATCATTTTATTGTACGTAGTAAACTACTAGTATATGATTGTTTTGTTTTGTTTGTAATAATGTATTAATTCGCTCGTGGCTCTTGTCGGTTAGAAACACGTGTACTAACCTCTGCAACTGTGGGCTGGAAAATGTTAACCGTGCATGACAAGCACATGAACTGATTCGTGAAATGTTGAATCTGACCTTGAGGAAAAATATCCGTGCGTGGCATAGTGGGCGATTTCAAATTTCTAGAAACATTCAATATGACCACGCACAATACCGCAATCGAATGCATCTAAAACAGACGTAACGCACAAGAGTACCCCCGACACGTATAACTTGCCCAAGGAATGCCTTCAAAGCGATTATGATCATCGACGCTTTAACACACCCACTAGACTCATTAAAACGAATGAATCACATACGTTGGTATTATATATGTTATTGTAAACTTGGATATCTCGCAATCGCAACTTTCTCCATTTGTCATACGTCCTTGATATGTCTTGATGCATAGGTCATCATGATCTTGAAAACTTTTTAAAACAAAAAAGAAAAGAAAAACGGTTGTTGAAAAAATGCGATCTGTACATGATGGGACAGAATTATGCATCAGCAAGGGAAATACGAATTATCGATGAATGTACCGAAAATGAAGAAAATTTTTCAGGGGATAAGAAGCACCATGATGTCGGAATGATATCTGCGTTTGAGTGTATTTTAGTTTCACCTATACCCAGAACGCTTTATACTCATTCCACGCAGCTTGGTGCTTACATATGAGTTCACGTAGTTCAGAACACATGCTAAGTACCGCATCAGCGCCGGAATAAATTATATACGACAGTGGAAGGGAAGTACCGTTCTCACCTTGTTGTGTATATATTGTGACGGTAAACTCGGTAGGAAGAAACTGTTAAATGAAGCTTTTAGCGCTGAATTGATACCGTCGCTCTAAATCACCACGCCGACGGTATACATAAAGGTGGCACTATGACGCTAATACATATGCACTCTAAATGAATACTTTAAATTAGTCTAACAGCATGTTGAAAATTATACCTGAGTTCTTTAAATACATGGTGATCCATACCTTTAATAATTCGACATTCCACTTTTATATCGGTCGATAACTTGTTGTATAATAGTGAATGCTACTTTTGTGCATTTGTTTTTTTTTCTGTTGAGTATATAATTGCAATTGCCGATTGTTACTAGGTTACATTGTGTTTGAAAAATAGCGGCATTTCCCGACGTATAGAAGAACATACTCAAATCTATTTCATAAAAAAATATATATATTTATGTGAAATATTGAATATTTCGAAGAGTTTATAATTTTGTTGTTTGAAATAAATAAATATTTTTTGCCAAATTCAATTCTTTTACATTATATGCAATATGGTCAAGGCTAGAAATGTTGTACGTGGCTAAGCATCCAATCGCTGACCTTCATAGATAATACGTGTTATATACATACTATTTTTGTAGGTTCGTGGACGTCAATTACATTTGTAAATACCGTTTAAAATCGTGGCTATAGAGGCGAATAAGTGTATATTGGTGTTCTGAATAAATCTCTTGTTGCCAGTGAACATTTGTGGCACTTCTAATATAAATTGACGTACAGATTATGTGAAAGAAGATTATGCAGCAATTGAGCAATTTGAGTCGAAGGAAAAAAAAAATGTGTTTTAAATTATCAGTTCTATTGTTTTATGCATATATAAAATACCGTCCTTTTACAAAATAACATGTCTTATTATGATAAAACGTCTTAATGACAAAAGTTTTATTAAAGGGAAGATTTTTTTCGAATAGTTTAGTTACTCAACGAATAAGAAATGTTTCTATCTAGGATTGGTGGATAATCCTTCAAAACATGTGTGTTTCCATGACACCGGATCCAAATCTCTTTCAATTAGTTAGATTAGTTCTTGCATAAATGAAAATACGTCTACAACATTTTTATTTATGTGACAATTAAACAAAAATATTTAAAAAATCCCTCTTCCATAGTAACTTTGTACAAGCTTTCGAGTTATCTGGCAATAAGGAAATGTTTCAAATTTTCATGGAAATTTTATAGCAATTTCATTCAAAATATAATCGCATGCCTCCTGTCTTAGAGATACTTTTTTCCTAAAAATTCTTCTAAAATAACGTTTCGACTTTTGATAGAGACAAATATGCACACAATACTAAACAAACGCCGGCAAAAACATCGGAGATTGCAAGAAAATCAAAAAAAAAACACATTATCCTTAATCCACATCTTAGAACAGTATCTAGCATCCCCTGTCAATACTTTATCCTTTTCTCTGTTTAACCGAAGTTGTATTGGGTGGAAGTCTCGCATTACAATCAAATCATTTCACGTATTTCAAAACCGGATTCAAATAAGCTTAATAGCATACAATAAGGTACGTCAAATGCCCATAAACACAAGTTTCACCTCAAGTTCATTTAGGTTTCACATCTTGACATTTAACGCGACGAACAGAAACAACCTGATGTGCGAATTTCAGATTAACCATTAATAAACACCCCAATGTGTTCGCCGCTAATGAAGCCTGTATTTCGTATGTACAATACAAATGTAGGTGGCTTAAGTGGAAATGGAGATTTCCTGAATGTTCTTCATGTGGACAAAAACAGATTCGAAAGTGTAAAATGGTCAATTAGTGACACATTATATATATATCAGTCAACTATCCTTTGCAATATGTCTCTCCTCCAATCATGGCAAAGGTAATATTCGTGTATGTGTGTACTTGTATCTCATATATTCAAAGTGGGCACCTGTTCTGTGGCTAATTAGTGACACAGTGGAATCTTTTAAGATATCCTTTCGTCAAATCTCACCCTCTCATCAAGGTTTGTATGAATGAACAGTGATTTGATCTATTCGATCTGCGAGTTCATGGTCGTAACAGCGCCACTCTGTCTAATTCCACACAATAGCGTTACCTTGTGTCGTGTTGTAGAAAACACGTTTCTCCGTAAAAAGAAACTAATCATGAATTTCAAATTATTATACAAACTGAAACACTGAAAAGAAATATAGAATTACCCTAGTGTTATTATTCAGAGTTATAGCTGACTGGCATTGAAATGCAGGATATCTGAGAGCGGTGGAACAGCAAACACACCTGACATTATGTTTTGATAGGGTAATGTGTAGAGGATGGAATGCAGTTATACATACCGCATTGAAAAAAATGGGGTATTGATTTCGAGAATATATGAGTTATAGACATTTCTATCGGAATTCACTATTTTACTTAGCGTACTGTGTATTGAAAATGATGTATGGGTGGCATAATTATTGACGTGTCCGTCCAAGTGTTAGGGGAGTTTAATGTATGTTGTCGGCTGCACACACAACAGAGTACACACATGTATTCCCCACTGGCTCCGTCAGAACGGACACAAACTCAGTCATGAATATTCACGTTTCAAAATCTGTGGGGTCACATGATCACCAAATTCCGATGAACCAAGTTCATTAGAAACAACTTGAATAACCTTAAATACATCATGCATACATCTAAATAAAAGTGACCCCACGGTATTAACACCAAAGTCATATTTCCTCAACCTTTTTGACTGGTTAAATAAAGTTCAATGTCACACTCAAACGTATCTTAAACAAATTCGACTAACTCTGTTTAACTGTTCGACACACACCGGCAGCTGGTGTACCCAACCTCCGATATTAACAGTATCATTTATACCTTCATTCGGGGACGCCAAAACACAAAACCATATTACATAAATCGATTTCCAATCCAAACGTTTAACAAGAAGATTGCAGTTTATATATCGCATAACTACGTATACTCATCATATCTCACAGGAATATTATTGCCGTAAAATGGAGATATATCACATGAGTACAGGGGAATACGTAGTGTTTAAACTTGCATTTGCAAGCGTATTAAAATGCTAAAATTATGAGTACAAGCGTTGATCACCATGCTACTTTAAACTTCTGAAATGCGCATACAAGCTATGTGGTTAAGTCGACATTTATAAAACTTTTAGGCACCAGCTGTTTTGCTGAAAAGTAATTTCACGTATATGACCAACAGACATTAGTCAATACATGAATGAGATGGAAGTCAGCACATTGGAATCCCCTTAGAATATCTCTTTCACAACTTATATTAGAATGAGATCGCTTCGAAAACACGTACAGGATCAGTAGTGTTTTCCCGTTACTTGGCGGTGACGTGTTTTACGTAGGGATACTACACGAGGGACGTAACGTGACAGAAAGATGACATTCAGTGTGTCTGAACATGAATGAGAATTTCTTTATCTTTATGCCATTAGTACATTACAACAAATCAACGGGTAATAATAAATCCATAATCATGTTCTGTTTTCCGATTAACGATAATTGATTGATTGGTTAATTAATTAAATGCATGATTGAACCGGCCATGATTTAAACACAATTTATATAATCCTTTGCCATTCTTGGGATTTGGTGACGTCATTTAAAGTGCAATGACGTCCCGAATAGATTGATTACCGCGAATAATGTGTTACATAGATCTATGCATTTATGGAGTTGAATGTTATGAGGTAAATCCTATCTGTACGTTAGTGGGTTAAATAAAATACACCGAGGATGGCACCTTGTTTATTTCATCAAACTGCATAGCAACTCGTCTTCGGGTCAGAGGGGTTGTACATTGTAAAGAGTTGTGGGGGGAGGTTTATGAGCAAACTTTGAGGGATTCATGTCGTACGGCTGGATTTCACATCGGCTTATCTTTAACGTGTCGCAGTGCTTTTCCGGGTGAGCATATACTTATTGGTTCTGCGATTCTATCATTTGATTTCCAGTCGTCGTTTCACCTAAATATGCACTCGTTTACTTGTATTCCTACTCCAGGCAAGCTCCTCAAGCAGTACGATTACACAATACCCACATTTTCAGATAATACAAAACGTCAAAGTATTTAATCTGATCCCGCTTATACTTGTAATTACATGAGATATCATCATGTGGAATGCGTGCACTATCTCCACCTTGCATTCGTCTCCTGTGATACCATTGGTTCATGCATGCACTTTGACTTTTGACCTCCAGTCGCTATTCCGTTGATTGTATAGAATACAAAAGAACATATTTTACATATCTGTTTTAAGTATACACCCTTATGTACATATTGCGACAGCTTCGAGATAAAAAACAACCTGATTTTACAATCAAAATGCTATCGGTAAACTTGCTAGCGTATAACATTCACATATATTGCCACCTGGATATCACTCGGTAACTGATCTCAGTATGTATCAGCGTAATACTAGTACGAAGATAGAATGAACACTATAACAATCATAGTGAACATTTACACAAATGTTTAGCATCTGCTGTAGTATCATTGTACTATCTATTCTCGAAATTCTGTTTCAAATATTCCCTGCAGTACAGTGTGCCCTCTTAAAGGACCGATTTTGTAAGGATCCTGAATCAAAGTGGACCCCCCTCCCCAACATCAAGTCCAATCCTTTTGTTGATTTCTGGAAAGGTCGGTCTTCAAGAAAAATAAAATTGTATGCTCTGGATTGTACGTAACTGTATAAGTGAATTGAGGCACACACATGGCGTGGCCGCCGATTTTCTTCGTTTATGCACATATTTTGTTTATTAAATGTGATTTTTATTTTAATAAATTACGTATTCCTTTACTATAGTAATATGTTTGTCGAGATCATGATATCAATGTTTGCGTCATATCCAATCGTTTTGCGTCAATGGCGCCATATATTAGCTTTTAGGATTCATTCGAATGATTTGTTTGCGAATAAAAAAAAAATACGCCTATGTATAAAACATTTGAAAAAAAATAATAAATTATATATTCATCTGAGAGTACGTATTTACCACGTGTTACATTGAACATGCGGACACTTCACTGATGACGTCATACTGACGGTTATCTGAAAACGCAAATGCTTGTCTTCCTCTTATCAACTAAACTGTTTAGGTTTTACCGTAATGAGCGTAGATATGATCAGAGAAGCATTTACTTCTTCGCATCGCAAAACGCGAGAATAGACACGTCGATTCGTT
This sequence comes from Saccoglossus kowalevskii, assembly GCF_978046115.1. NCBI lineage: Eukaryota > Metazoa > Hemichordata > Enteropneusta > Harrimaniidae > Saccoglossus > Saccoglossus kowalevskii. The sequence goes on along the minus strand of NC_140644.1, from coordinate 19,730,452 downwards.
CTGCTTTACACATTTTATTCGATAACGGGAGGAGAATCAAAAGTGTGTGAATCAAGAGATATGTAATAAGAATTGGAGATGTTAAACCCCATCTGGAGTTATATTCGCTTTTAGCCAGTATAGAAACATGGCGATTAGGGATGGTTTGAGGGCGTACTTATCAACAATTTGTTTCTAATCAGTTATGTTTTTATTGTTACAAATCAGAAAATAGCTACAATTTGGAGTAATTGTCTACGGTTTGTTGCATCTATCAAGGTTCATGGAATAGCTCGTGTGTGTATATTTCAACTATTCTCAAATTCCCACAACACTGATGAATACTAAAAAAATATATAATAAGTTTAATACATAGCGGGATTTGTAGCAGATCTCATTTCAATCCATAGGTCGGATTATATACGATCCTAAAATATCATAAACTTCGTGTTTAGGTTCGTTAAAACTTGATGAATGGTGATCACTGTCACCGTCAAGTTCACACACTCAAACGAGTCAAGCAAATGCAACTTTTCCAGGATTTTACAGTGTTTCAAATTAAATATTCAATCGTCACACAGTTTTATAGATAGATTTTCAAAGGATTTTTTTTGCACGACTAGTATCGAACGGGATAGCAGTATGTACGACGTATTTGAACACAAACAACACGTGATACTAAAACGTACAAGTCGTCTATTTAGGGAGATTAAGGTTAAATATAAAAAAAACGCCCTACTATAATAAGAATACATATTGATCGTCCAAACCGCCGAGTTACAAACGCATTTATGCATAAGAAAACATCCACCATCGGCGTTTCAATCAGCCACAATTATTGCGGTAGACGCAGATGTCGCCGTTTATCGGAGTTTCCGGTTAGAATCGACTGCGGTTCGTTTTGGATGTACTTCCGTGCGTAGAGGCGATCCCGTGTTTATCAATTTATGCCATTGACTTTGCAGTGATATCCAGGAAATTGACTTGTGGTGATCAGATTCGTTAGCGTCAGATAAGTACCCAATCTATATGGTATTGTGGTTTGGGCTTCTGACGCGCAAAATGACACGATGAATCACATTTACGGGGTTCAATGGCGCATTTAAAGTAAATCGAGACGAATAACAAATCCGCAATGTTTAACAGTAACTATCGTGACAGACTTACAATCACTTATTACCCCGATTCGCTTTACGCTGATGTCTTTCTGTTACATGCTATAGCGAAGTATTAAGAATAATAAACAGTTCTTAGATATCTCATAGAAACGTGTCAAACTTAGTAGGGATATTTGAGAGTCTTAACTGCGGACGTTATACGTATAATGGAATCCAAACCGGTAACCGTATGTCTCGTGTTTCATTTTTTTCAGCAAAACTATAAGACGTTAAATCAGATACTGACATCATACGACTATTATATCGTGAATACAATACATATACTAATTGAAAGAAACCTTTGTGATTGTAACCACTCCGCTGTTATTATAGTAGTATATATCAACCTTTCTGGTTTGGTAAAACCGTTAAACGCAATATATTTACTTTTCAAAATTAAATGTGTTTTTTTACTATCAGGAATGGTAGTATATTCAACGCATATGTATACCTCTTGTAAATCCCCCTCCTGTAAGCTATCGTTTGCTATTGGTCCCTCGGTATAAAAAAAAACAAAAAAAAAACGTTCATCAAAGAAAGATCCCCTCTCGCGATGTATAAAAATCGATGTGGTGAGCTAAGCATAGAAGCTCTGGAGTAATTCGTGCATGTATGTTTGCATTTCAAGATCATAATCTATGGTTCATCAGTATGTAAAAATGTTCTACGTGGAAGTAATTGGAGAGTTTGCATTACTGGGATATTCGTGCGTTCTTTTATACCGACCATTACGTTGTTCAGTTGTAATATGCCACTAACTGCGCATCTTAAATTATGGTGTGATATACTAGTACATATGTGATTCGAAGAAGGTTTTATTACAAGGATAAGTCAGAGTTTCGGATCCATTTTAATGTCGTAAAATTTCATGAGCTATAAAACCGACACAAATAATACAATATAGCCTATTATGGTTAATACGTCGTCTACAGAACACCGTCTAAGCATACACGGCGATTTCGTTTTATTAAATTTGACATTTCATCACGAAATTATACCGTCCAGTATATATTACAATTACTCCTGTCATAATTCCGCACATCAGCGACGCAGTTACGTTTAACGTTTAGAGTTATGAACGGGCTTGAGCGATAATGTTGTCTGCCTGGATTTATTATTTTTTAAGTGGAGCGGTGTATTTTTCCTAAATCTTTGGACATCGTTTCGTATAATACAAAGGTTGAGTAAAATCGCTACGTCCGCGCTAGTTCTAATTTTGTGCAAATAGTGTATTTTACACGCGTTTTATACGTCGGATGGGACCCATATCGAAAACACTTCAATGAGGTAAAAACGGCAGTATCCCACGGGGCGTTCTTTGTATTGTGATGAATTAATCGCGTTGATATTCACTCAATTATATTTACTCACAAAGCGAAAAAAGAACATTTTCATACAATACGAATCAGGGTAAACACTTTGAATTAGATTAAATGTGGTGCTTATTTGGCAAATTGCACATCATTTTAACGGAAAGGCTGCCGTGTCGCGTGTGAGAGAGGGATCACGGTTAGACGTCTAGATTATACATGACAACATACATCGTTTAATTAAGCAACTAAATTGACCTTATAAAGAGCACGTGACACGCCCATGTACAAGTAATTACCGAGCGCCGCAGTGTGAGGCGGAGGCGAGCTATCGCGTATTTAATAAGTTTAACTCAGATGCGGTTATATATACCAAGGCTGGGAATGTACCGCTACAACAGCCTGCCTCAGTATATTGTGACAACAAACCCCAAACAATCAGGATTTTCGAATCTGCTCATCGGATTATGTTACTGTACATGGACAGCGCGACAGCACAATTAGACATTGAATGGTATTCCATATATATTTGGTATTCCATATGTATTTGGTTGTGTTCAGAATTTGTTGTAGTGACTGATGAACAGAATATGAAATTACAAAATATGCCACAGGATGTGATACAACAATCATGACCGAATAAAGAAGACACCCCGAAATGATGTCTCAAACACGGCTTTATCAACGGGAACAGACAGATACAGAAATACGACAATACATGATGACGCAGCGCCTAAATGTCTATTCCATACACTTGACCTCGCAGAAATGAATGACGACCAACAGTTTGTGGTCTTATTGACCAGTACTTTTTTCACCATTAATTAAATAATGACAATCTTAGAAATGATGGTGAATGAAACCAGCTAATCCACAATGTATCGTATCGTATCAACCTACTTTTTCCACACACTACCCCCCCCCCCTCACACACCAAAACAAATACCGGTATTATTTTCGCCCTTGCTGCAATCTAGCAATCGGACTTATTATTCCGTAAAAAAACATTAACTGTGAAATCCTTCTGTCGTTGGTTTAATTTTTCCCCTCATATTCGTCCCACGTCACGTAATACAAATTCCTTATAAAGTGGCATAATGGCGATATTGTCGGAAGAGGCTCAATGGCTATATCTTCCGCTTCAATGTATTATAGACGGTGATCAATATAATTCGGTTCCCATCCTCGGTGTGTTGTTTATGCATAAGATACGGAACTCGACGTCATCAGATGCGACGTCACGCTTTCACGTGATCAGTGTGCGGGAGTTCTATAATTACTTTCTAATGCTTTAATACGCCACTGCCGTGTCCACCCGCACAGACATTCAGTCGAGCCCAGCATCTGATAATCGCGGCGGAATTTGCAAACTGACGGAGAGCGCCTTGATGCGATTACATCGGAATACAGTTGTAGCGTTGGTCGTTTCAGTTCTCTCAGGCTTCTTATATAGGTGGGTTGTCTCTACACATTGCTCTAGTTGTTTGTAGATGCGAAGCAGAATGCATGCATGCCGCCCTGGCTCATCGTTGACAGGGGGGTCAGGGTAACACTTACTTTTTACAGCAAATCTAAACATTTGCGACTGTGTTTATCTCAGTACGTCATAATACTTGGGAAAAATTACGACAGTTTTACGATAACGGAAGACGGGTGGCATCAACAGTTGACTTCCATGCTATACACAGGCGGATTGAACCTTGTCCTGTTCTCATAAAAAAAAAAAATTATCCCGGGGGCGATTCGTTTTTCCGCGCAATTGGAGCTCGGTGTCGCATTCAAGTTTTATTCGAGTTGTCAGACGTGTGAACAAATGTTGAATAATTTGTTTCCAGGGTGGCAAAGTTGAAAGAGGGAACTATTCGCCATTGACTTGAGCGTTGACACCGGTGGTACTGCCGAGCGAGTGAGCTTCTAAAACGATTATCGTCGTACTTTTTGGCATTCCACTTTCTATCCGACAAAATTGCGGTAGCATAGTAGCAGATATATTGATAATTTACACATATTTTTTCTTCCTACAGCAAAAACTTCTGGATCAAGTGATTGGACAACTCGTAAATGCCTGATTTTAGGAGATATCATTATTAATGTATAGTGAAACTATGGAGAACGCGACTGGAACATCTACCCCGGGATTCGCCGCCGATTTACGGGATTTATGCGAGAACGCTTTATTAAATATGTGTGATAACGGGACAACGTTAAATGTAACCAAAAGCTTGATTCAAATGTGCAATCTAACTTTACATAATGACACTTGTACCAACGGAACGGACGTGGATGTGGACGTCGACCATCACTATGGTTCCAGAGCACCGCCTCCTGCCATGGATGTCAGGCTTTCGCTGGTGTTGTACTCTGTTATTTTCCTCTTGGCTGTCGTGGGGAATATCTTAGTTATCGTGACCTTGGCTCAGAACAAACGAATGCGAACTGTTACTAATATATTCTTGCTGAGTCTCTCTGTCAGCGATTTGATTTTCGCGTTGTTTTGCATGCCCATTACCATTGTCGGGGCAATCCTTCAAAACTTTATCTTCGGAGAGGGATTCTGCCGTATACTCCCCTACATACAAGGTATTTATATTATTGTCTTTCTATGACAGGAAATAACAATTTAGTATTTGCAATTTTCCAAATATAACGGCAACACATATTGTTCCATCTTCTCGATCTGATAAGAAATTTGAAAATACGTACGTGTTCAAGAACAATGCGTCCATAACAGGTATTGCGACACATTTTCTTTTTTTTTCAATGCTGTGGTCACATAGTATGTTTTTGTATTTTTCAGTGGTCGCTGTTTTTGTTTCGGTGTGGACTATGGTATCGCTATCCATGGAAAGATACTTCGCAATATGTCGACCTCTCACCTCCCGCGGTTGGCAGACAAAAGCCCACGCCTACAAGTTAATAGGCGCTGTCTGGTTGACGGGATTTATTCTCTTTATACCGACAGTCGTCTTCACGAAACTAACACCACTGAGCAAACCGCATACGTACAAATGCAGAGACGAGTGGCCTGACCCCAGGGCATATAAAGCCTACACTGTAAGTACAAATGCTTGTTTTCTCCCCTAAAACAATTTGGCTGGATAGTGTGAAGCGATTCTGTCGATACTTGAGATGAAACTGTTTTAGATAAAAAAAACAAAAACAAAAAAAACAAAACAAAAAAAAACGCTGTTTCTTCACTTTTCAACAGAAAACAAAAGCAATTGATATCTTCATGATACTTTTTTTAAAAGAAATTATCGTGTCTGATGCAATGCCTCGTCCTAATATGAGTCTAACTATCAACATTCATTGCATTGCGATGAATTATCCCGTATTTGGGACGGGCAATTTATTTTTAAATACAATGCCTAATAACGCACTGCCAGGAGCTTGACATACAGGTTATTGCCCCAGCTGGGTTCTTTCATTTGAAACAAATATGTGAGACTGAACAAATAGCATCGCTTCACCTACCAAGTATTTCGTAATAGTCCATACACATACTCGTAACACTACACAAAGACATCGGTTATACATATATAAAGAAAAAAATAATATTTAAAGTGGATGGACATTAAATGGATGTGGTAGTTTGTAGACAGTCATTTATACGGTGAAAAATACAGCGCCCTCATCGTGCAATGTTTTTCAACGGGTTTCCATGGACAAGTATAGTACGCTTGAAGCCAGTAAATAAGAGCGCCCCCCCACATCGAGAATCTGCTTTTGTTTTTGTATGGATATTATTCATTCGTAAATACAAAACGCATTGATTTTAAGTTTTATAATTTATCCAAACGTTCGTCCCTTAGTTGTTGGGTACATTTAACGATACTTAGCGTATAATCTTTCGTCGATTACGGAGTCTGGTTAACATATCAACACCGCGGTTCTGATTCAATATAGTGTTGAAAATATTTTATTTAAAACAAACACGCCACGCCCAGCAAAATGAATAGTTGGCTATATTTGCACATGTTTAATACTCTCTGTCTCTCTCTCTCTATCTCTCTCTCTCGCTCGCTTTAGACATGTTTGTTTTCTATTTTAATGGTGATACCACTTCTTGTGATGGTAGTCGCGTACAGCCTCATCATCGTCGAGCTATGGAGAGGTATGCAGAATGAACATAGCCCAACAGGTAACGGTAAGATTTTAACTTAAACGACTGCCGAATAATGTCGTTGGCCACTATGATTAATCCTATGTTCCCATATGTAAATCCAATCAATGAAAAAGAAGATGTCTTTCGAACGCCAATGTCGCATTTCTCCGTAATAAAATCCATATAATGTTTTCATTGTTTTAGAAAAAAAAACTTTACAGAGGATCTGTAGCCAGTATGGAGACATACACATTTGTTTCTAAATTAAATTGAATTGAATTAAATTAAATTATGCATATCGCACGACACTATGTGGCAGATTATGACACGCAAAAAAATTAAGAAAACCTCAGACAACTAATAAATATTAGTTGTCTGAAGGAAAACAGACACTGCAACACGATTACAACACAGACTAATGTTCACATATCGATGTTCTCCACAACATGACTGTGCTGGCGCGCTGACTTTGGAATTCGGCTCATCCGCCCGACTTACAAATATGCCACGGGTTTACCCGAGTCTCGACTGCGTATATATTAAATTTTGTTGAGATTGTTGTGAACAAAGCGTTGTATGCAGGGAGCTCTGAATCGCTTGGCTGATAACACTTACACGTAGAGATACCAGTTTCGACCCAAAGGAACACCTAAGTTCATTACATATAAACCAGCTTTATTCATCTAAACCGTCAACGGAATGTAACACGTCGCTGTCTTCTCTTACTCTCCAATAAAACTCTAAGGCTCTAAGTAAACATGCGATCAGCCACTCGCCTCAGTCGTTGGCACGATCACGTGATTACTAGAAACGTGTCTCACGGTTAAAGCATTGCGAAATTGCTACTGAATACAATTAGGAAATAGTCTGTTTATATAATTTTTGTAATATATGTTTGTAATGTATACTTTAAACATGCATATAATACTGCAACGTCGTGTGAACCAAGTGTGCGTATGTGTGTCATTGCGATTAGAAAATAATTCCAGTAATGATTAGATTGGTTTTATCGATAGTAAAGATGATCAAAATAGTGCATGAAATGGACAAAGATTGTTCGTGAAAGTCTTTAATATTTCTCAAGATCCAGGTCCGACCAAATTAGTTTTTAAGCCGTTTCTTAAATGTGACTGCTAAATCCGCGGTGGCAATCTTTAATGTGATCGAGAATATATAGTATCTTGGTACATTCATGACTATGTACACTGCATGGCTTGCCGGCGAATAACGGGAATATAGGCATTTGACTAACGAATTAGTGATTTGCCTGTGGAAGACCCCTTAGTAGTTTTGAGCAAGGTCTGCCTCAACTGACATGATTGAAGTTTACTATACGCCGTACGTGGCTGCCGACATTGATCGATTAGAATGTGCAATTTCTGAAAGCAAACAATCTAGAATTTCATTTATAGAAATAGTCATATTGAAGTTTTGTCAGGTGACGGTGCGAATGATTGAACGTTGGAGGTCACAGTGACCGGGGTTCGAGGCCAACGGAAAGGTTTACGAAGTGTTTAGATTAGACGTATGTGACCAACACATTACGTATTAATCAAATTACGTGTTTACATCTAACGACAGTGTACTAGTAGTGCTATCGACAAATATATAAAAGCCAAAGTATATAATTCAGTTTTTGTTTTGATATATTTACACGTTAAATTATTCACCTGAAGCAATGTGTTCTGTTCGCGGTATGACGTCACGTTGCACGGAACGTGGTCTACTCGATGTGCCATAACGTTCAACTATGAAATGAATTATAAACGGATAGCGCCAGAAGCGTAATCTTTATTGCCGTTAACACGACACTATTGCACACTAATGTACATTTCGAAATATACAGGCAATGTCTATAATGAGCATTTCGTGGTCTATTTCTTCTGCAGATAAAAACAACTCCCGTGGCAAGTCTAACGGCGACAGCTCCTCTTCAAAAAACCGAACGCACAGCCATCCACGAAGCACATCTAGCAACGTTGCTAAGAGACGAGTTGTGAAAATGCTGATTGTGATCGTATTACTGTTCTTCGTATGTTGGATGCCCTCATGGTGCCTCAACATGTGGTATTTCTATGACAGCGAGAGCGCCCTCACATCGGTATCAGCCTTGGATGCCGCCGTTGTCAAGCTGCTGACCTACATTTCTAGTTGCGTGAACCCGATCACCTACTGCTTCATGAACAAGAAGTTCCGTCAGGGTTTCTTAGAAGCTTTTGGATGCTGCGGAAAGACGACAGAGGCCGCCGGGGTCGGAACTTACAGCGCAGTGGGAAGCACCCGACTGAGATCCACAGGTATGGCTGGCAGCAGCTACAATAATACCACATTCTCATCGGTAGAGGGCGATTCCTAAGTAGCAAGAACACGAAGGAAGACTTTAAAAGCAAGGACAGGTCGATTACAATATACTAGTCATCGAGAGAGTTGTTTGCCACAATTCCATTCTGAATAATGCGAGCGCGAATCGACAAGATAAAACAATAAAACCACACCAATTAATTTATGTTAAAAGCATACACCGATACACGGAATCAACGTATAATCACAAATTTAAGAGCATTAATGATCAAGTAAATTAGGCTAGTTATTCCACAATCTTTTGCAAAGTAATCGCTTTGATAGTCCACGTCCAACATTAGACGGACACCGCTCTGTAGCTTTAATTATTGATGTTAATATTAAGAATGACACCTCGTAATATTATATATATAGACATCTAAATTAAGTGTTTATTAATTATATATTCGGAATATACTTATATAGAAATTTACATATGAGATAATTACTTGATATTGTGAAACTCTTGTGAAATTATGTCAAATTTATTAATTAGTTAATTAGTTATTATGTCAAAAAGAGTGACAGACATATGAATGGAAACTGAATTGAGCAGGCATGCGGTTTATATTCGTCGCAAATATTACGCGATATAGCACCGTAGTGGAATGTTGTGTAATAAGTGGACGAAGTAAATACGTAATTCCGTTTTCGAGACTATTTTTATAAGTCTCGCCTGTGTATAGTTTATATATAGCTTATTTTAAATTAAATTCTTATATTATGCTAATTATACATATACAGCCTAATTTAGAATATATGTAAGATATTAATCAGTTGTTTGGGGGTAATTTGATAAAGTATTGCGAAACATACCGAATATGGATTTGGAGTATTTTCTGTACAACTGCACTTTTTTCGAAAAAAAAAAAAAAAAAAAAAAAAAAAAAAATTTAAACAAAGTTTAATTTGCATTTTACGAGTTTAACGTTGTAATATCATATTTTGTCGGTAATATGTCACTCAATACTACCTGTTATGTATTTTCTTTTAGTGCGGAACTTTCCCAACGTAAACCTACGCCACGCCGCCAAAAGCACACCTGTACATCTGTAATATGTAGCCTGTATCCATCTTCCCTGGCTCACATGCCGCTACGTGCTTATTACCTCTGTCGCTGTTGTCAAGGCAATCTGTTTTACATCTTCATAATGTCGACATGGCGACGCCTGTGACGTCACCGCAACGAACATCTATCGACCAATCAGTCCATCAATCACCCATCTTCCACACTGTCTTAGTTTGTTTCATTCTCCAAGAAGACTATGCACCAGCCGAAAGGTTGTCGTTATTCCAATATTTTGTTAGCATGGTTTCTGTTGCATGATCACTGCATGCAACTCTCTTTTCTGCATGTTCCGCACATACCCCGTATTAGCCTGCATATTACCGACATATGCAAGAGTTCAGACGCGATTTAAATAACACAAGTGGCAACCCTTGGGATTTATTTAAGTTTAACATTTGTTTCCTTTGAATTTTGTAGAAACAAAATTACTGATATATTAGATCATTAACAATTATTAGATACCCTATAAATATGCATTTGAACACAAACTGATATTCATAATGGATGCGCTTTTTTTTAAAGAAAACCTGGTGGCTTGATGTATGTTTGTGTTGTCATGGTTTTTCAGCCTCATTTCCAATTTATAATTGTTGCAGCACAATAATGAATTAAAAGAATGATTATCTATTGGAAATGATGCCTGAGGCGGGCAATGAGTTGTTGACTAATTGTTCATTGCGAGCAAACAGTCGAGAATTACATTGTGACATAATGGTTTTCGCCATGCAGATTAAGACGAAGTGGCTAAGACGTATTTGACCTGACCTCCTTAGCCACGCCGCAAATAAATACAGTGTAAATATATCAAGAAAATAACGAAGGATTCATTGATCTGAAATATGCCAATCAATGTCCGCTGTACTGATGAATCATACTTACGATATACACTGTTTGCAATCTGTGTGGGAAAAAGGAATATCTATAAATTGCTATGTAAAAGTCATCAGGAACAATACACCTTAGATGCAAATGGATACCGAGTTCTCGTTGGGAGCGAGAACCGCGAGACTTCACTCTTTAACATCATCGCGCGCACAGTTCCCTTGGCATATGTATCCATGGTATATATAAGCGTAGACGCGATGGCGCTGAAGGATCGAACACTATTCAACAATCTCGGCTGGCAGTTGCGTTTAAGGCATTTCTAACTAGAACTCAATTATTATATGCCCAATTGTCATGGATATTGGATGAACTAGAATTGTTTGCTTATATACTTTCTATTTTTATTAAAGTAATTTAATTTTGATTGATGTGGCAACTGACGAGCTCAGTTGGAACCACCGACTTTAGTAGCCAGTATTCCGACAATTAAAATATTGGATATACGCTGCTGGACAAATGTTGTTTTTTTCGTGCTGTATGATACACCACTGACTTGCGCTTTATACACACTTGTCATGGGCAATTTATTCGGGAACAGTTACCCTTTCTATTTTAGAAAAATATATGAATGATATTTTGTTTCCAAATTGCAAACTGAAAATATAAAGAAAAGCGCTAAAGTGTATGTTATAGGCAGTACAAATTAGTGAACGATGACTCTTTCATAGTCACAAATTTAATTTATAGCTAATAATCCCACCTTGCAAACTGAATACATATCGTACTTCCAAACGCATGGACCATGTTTTTTGTCATGATTGGGTCGTAAGGTCCTCACTCTTAACCTAAAACATCTTCGCAGCGTATGACACAATACGCACGCTTCAAATAATTAAAGCGGGAGGGTCGTCACATGCGCACGCGTGGGAATTGAGTCCCAAGCGACGATAACAACACACTTTAAAAACGCAAAGGCTCATGGATAGACGCTTGTTTGTAAACAATGACACGCTATGGCCATCTGACGCATGCGCAGATGACGACTCCCCGCTTTAAGGTAAAATGGTCAAAATTAACATTTGTCGCAGACGTATTTGAACCATAACACTTTCATTTTAACACAACTGAATTATTTTCGAATCTGTTCATATTTATTCATATTTATTAATTTTGTTTGAAAAAAATTAAACTTTATTGTGTATGTTGCATGGAAAACCATTCATCAACGAGTTATTTGAACCCTGCTGAAATACATCATATTGAATATGTATTATAATTTGATTGCAGTTTATCTATAAATTACTATACTGTCATTTTTGTCTGGTTTGAATGAAATGTTCGATTGAATTGAGAGCATAACGTATAACGTCAGCCATTGCAAATGCAACCACCAATACATCGCTGAAAACGTTACAGACTAATGTCTGATGAGAAGGAATGTTCACTTTTTATGTTATTATTCAAAACATGAAATTCATATACTTTTTGGTGAAAAATTTGATTAATTGTAATTTTTAAGAGAATCACTTTCGGAGTATCTGACATTTATTGTTATGGTTATTTGTATTTTACGATTTGTGTTTACGATTATTTGGTATCCCATTGACTGGATGGTTGTACTTATAGCTACAGTCCCACTGTGGTACGTACAGTCTGCTTGCGGGAAAAGTCTTCTAACATAATATCTTCTTACATACAATCTTTGTCCCAGCCTAATCGGCGAAATAATACTACAATGCGTGCATATCTGTATCATAACGACGCATTGAATGCAATAGGCGTAAGATATCATTGAAATGTTCATTAGAAAAGGTTTAGATTACATATAACATGAATACTATTTTAGAAAGTTTTCTGCAATGCATACGCAACTATGTCAATGAATCTTGGAAATACATCACTGAATGTTTCAGTCATCATGTGACACGTGTACTACAACACAACCATTGTCCATGATGGGATTTAATCTAGAAGTATTATATATTGTTATCCTACGTACTGCTCCCAATGGGTGTATTTATTTTCTTTCAATAACGTAGCGTTTGTTGGAAATGTATATTTATTGGGTAATAATTTAAATCTCAGAAAATTGTTATTGAAATATTCAAAATATGTTTGACAAGAGTTTCTGAATATTCTGAGGCAGTATAAAAAACTCCTCCCGACACATTCTAATGGACACTATTATCTACTCCAAATAAACAGATTGCTATGATGTGATTCCCCCTAGAGTGTAACACACACTAGTATGACGATGTTTTTATTATTTTGTTTAAACACACATACGGATACACAACACTGAATTGCTCATTGTCTTCGATGTGTTATGTATTATAATTATGTATAATCATTTAGTGTAATGCCAAATAAAGATAGATATTTTATTCCACTAGATAGTGTGCGTTGAATGTTTCATGAGTACTTATAGAGTAGATTTGTCCAGTTGATTGACAACCATCTATTCTCGGGGCGGACATCCGGACAATTTCACGCCTGGCAACCGCGGTCATAAACTCTCAGAATAGACCATTTTCCGTACACTGCGATAATCACGCGTTATGCGTGAAATCGAACGTAAAAACAGGACAAACAAAGATCATAGCGTCGTAGTCGCGTCAAACATCGCGTGGGATTCGACAAACGCGAAAGTATTTCGGGGACATTTCCATGCTTAATAATGTGCTGTCCACATTTGATGATAGGCAATTTCGATTAAGTGAGGGTATTCGGAAGCAATATTCCTCTGTCGAAGATCGGCCGGTCAATGTAAGCTGCGAAATAAAGAAATTCTAGTTCAAACGGCAGACGTTCGACGCGCGTCTTTCATGCATCTCGCGAGATCTCGCAATTGTTCGGAAAATCACCTATTGTATTTTGGGATAGTTCTTGAGACTCTCCTGAACAGTGTAACAAGATTACACAATGGAGGTATGTTTATACCTCCATGATTACACTTACGTGTGCAATATATACATTTGGTTGCTCGAGATTACTTCAAAGTTGAGTTAATGCTGTTTTCTCGAATTCAACCGGCTCATCGACCGGCGTTCCACAGCAACTTGCGTAGAGCCCATATAAATACATGGTACACTGGTTATTATGATTTGAATAAATTCAAAATAAAATACAAAGCTAGCCAATGCTCTTAGGCTTGGTTGCGTGATTTATGCTAATTTGCATAATATAAACAACACAAGTCATGACATGACAGTGTGATCGTTCATTTCAAATGCCAATTTATATAGAAGTGAATGTATACACATGTCTCGTGATAAACCAGTGAGTTGATTAGAATCATAACTTGGCGATATTGGTTTATTTGTTTGTGTATAGTTTGATTTGATTCGGTCCCAGATTAGCAAAAATGGACGTCATCTTGTTGTTTGCATTGTGAAACACAAGCATGTGCATATAATGTTTATATGATGTATTTTAGTTTGAAATGATCAGCCAAATCATGTCATGGGGGGCAGCATTCACTAAATCAATTGCCATCAGTCACAATTTGGAATTCGATCTGAAAATCAAAATGACGTGCAAGGCTCAATGCACAGATATCTATACTTATATCATTTAGATCCAGTTTTGGAATTATAGCAGAAATGTCTATTCTTGTTGATTATAGTAGTCCTAAAATGGTTGCAAAACTAAGCATACCCAAGTTGTAGGAGCATACGTTTTCGTTGTCTGACTTCGTACGAACGGGACTGAAAACGTAAAAAAACAAACATTGCGCTTCCATGTGGCAGTGGATACTGCACAGAGTGCGATTCGTTGAAAAGTTCTCATGACAGCAACGTTATATTTTAACCAAAAATGCTATATTCTTTCAAAGTTTACACAAATAATAAATTACACAAAGTTTCAAATAGCAGGAAAAAATAAGTATAACCAAATGTACCTCGTGATCTTGAGTTTCAAAGATTTAGGAATATTTCAAACTAACTAATGCCACAAAAAACAAAAATATCACAATTAATCAGAAATCAACTAGCTATAGTGTTAAAGGCTTAAAATGATACATTACCTGAATTATTGCATTTGCATACGCTAATATATATCGTATTTCATAATTGTCTATAATATAAAATCACATAATTATTACATCAGGCTGTACAATTGGTACACCTGCAAATATCCACACCGTTTTACAGCTCGTTCTTATCGATAAGATGTTTCACAAACATGGCCCCAATAATAGAGTGATACACCCCACATGAATAAAATAATTAACGTACGACTGGTCAAAATTAGCATTTGCTGTAGACGATATTTCACCACAACACTTTAATTTTGATTTTGACATGAAACCTTATTATTATTGTATGCTACATGGGAGAACGTTCATCAATGATTTTTTGACGGAGCAGGTTTCGTTCTTACGTCAATAGAGGACGCCGTGCAGTGGCAAAAGTGAACAAAACGTTCGACCCGAACAGAAACATAATTTTTACATGCTTATTAGATAGCAGCATGTATGGATAAACTGACCAATTATGTACATGGGGGGGGGATAAAAACATTGGAAATACTTAAAGACTATTCGCCACCACGAACAAACAACTCGTGATATAACGCGATATTTTCGTGTTGGCGCTGAATAACCTATTTATCTTACACGTAACAGCTCTATAAAACTTTAAAACTAAAATAAGGCTTGAATTAGGACGAACGACCTCAAATGACTCTCGAAATGAAAGTTTTGATGCGCCGACAATTCTTGAAATTTAATCTCATTTCAAATATATATATAGAAATCCGGTATTTTCGAAACAGGCGCACTCAAGCTATTAATGTTGTTCATGTACGTACTTGCAAAAGGGTTAAACAATTATTGGAGAGTACTATGTTTCAGAAGTGCGACAGTTAAGAGCAGCAATCAAAAGAGAAAAGAAGAGGAAAGCTTCGAGCTGGTGTGTTCCAGGACAATACACCTGTCCACACAGCACAGGTGACAGTGGCAGCAGCAATCGAATGTGGCTTTGAACTCTTACCTCACGCTTCCTACTCACCTGACCTGGCACTGTCGGACTTCTACCTTTCCTGAACTGAAGTCCCACTTGCGTGGTCACCGTTTTGAGACTAACGATGACGTAATCTAAACAGTTGAGGCCTATCTAAAGGATCAAGATAAAACAATCTTCCAGCAGGGAACAGGAAAACTGGAAAATCAATGAACAAAGTGCATCAGTGGTTTACACACTAATTTAGTGAGTTACCTGTATCAAATATTTTCCATTATATAAGATGGCAAGTTCTCACTCCGAGTTGTAGTGTCTCTGCTGTAAGAAATTTTGTTGACAAGTGCAATTCTGCCATTTCTACATGTTAGTTGCACAAATTATAGTCAACATTGGAACATCTGGACTAGGAATATACACATTATTGACTTGATCAACCTGTGATGAATGGGATGCATGGAAAACAGAGATGAGTAACAGCTTCTTGTGATCACTCTTTAATTCAATTACTTCACTCTCAACCATGGAACCATTTACAGAAACAGTTATCATCATGTTTGACGTAGAGCATCTTTTAGACACTCTGGTTCACACCTATTCTAAGAGTTTGCCAGAAAAGCACAGCAATGCTTCTTTCCATTTACCAGATGCAAGAAACTTTCTGAATTGTTTAGGTAGGGGACTACTGATGTGGGCTCAGTCTTCTGGATGTCCAGATGTCCATATACGTATTCAGAATTTTCTCAGAAATTCTGCAGCAGATATCAATGAAACTTGATAGGTTGATGAACAATAATACTGTTAGAAGCTCTGATTTGTTTCATGATTTTCATCATAAATGACCTCTCTCAACACCGCCAGAACAACTGTGCATGCTCATCATACATCGATTCAGTTAGATTCCGATTCCACCAATAATACGTTTTAAAATATTAGTATTATTTTTTATAACAATGTTGTTGACATATGACAACAGCAAACATGTGAAAACTTAGTATTTTTACTGCACAAGATATTAACAAATAAGTTGTCATAATTGTATTTTTATTCTACAGTAATAAATAAATAAATTATGCACCTAACACAAGTTTGTATGAAATACAAATGGGG
Source organism: Saccoglossus kowalevskii (assembly GCF_978046115.1). Lineage (NCBI taxonomy): Eukaryota > Metazoa > Hemichordata > Enteropneusta > Harrimaniidae > Saccoglossus > Saccoglossus kowalevskii. The sequence goes on along the minus strand of NC_140644.1, from coordinate 19,713,596 downwards.
AAGTAATGCAGTATTATTATATATGACCTTTAATTGACAGAGTGTTGTATCATTGTATATGCTGGGTTTATTTTTTGTTTCAACCCTCAGTGGTCAGATTGCAAGAGCTTCAAAAAGGCATCGTAAGAGTTCACATTGGTAGATTCTTCATTTTCATTAAAATGTGTAAGGGGATGTACATCCTGTGGTGTGCTAACAATGTAAATAGTAATGCTGATTGCCAATAAATAACCAGAATATTAAAATGTATAAAATATAAAGACACACAAAATCTAGTTTGTAAATAGCCTTACATTATATTAAATTATACATGATTAATTCTTGGTGTTGTAAGTAAATCACTTTCTATTTGTCCAAGAATGTCCATGTGTCAATTAAAACTATTCATTAGAAAATAACATGTTGCCTATAATTGGTATATTAATTTTTTCATGTTGTGAATATTGCTTAAAGAAAAACTTTTTGCATGAAGGTAAGAGTCGACCAAAGCATGTTCACTTTATGGAATGTATACAATGACGTTAGACGTATGCACTGTGAAAAATCTTGCCTTTTATTTGTGTAGTAGACAAAAAATGTATACTATTTATATATAGTATATACTAATGATTGATCGAAAACAAACCCAAGTTCTGTTAACATACAAAGACCTGAGTTGAAGGAGGTTAAAGGTACATCAAGTTTCACTCGCAAGTACATGTGATTACGGACAGATGACATGTGAGAGATATGCTTGTGATGGTCACATGTTCTTTCAATAGTAGCAGGGACTGCACTGTATGTTTGGATGGGGTTTTGGGAGACACTCTGACCTTTCAGGGACAGTTTGCTTTGAACAGGCAGTTGTACTTGCACAAGGGCAGCTAGTAAAACTATTGACACGTGACGTGGTATGCGATCGCTGATTGGCTAAAAGACGCATAGTCTGCATCACCGGAGAATGTCTCTAAAACAACAAACGTAGACAGAATTATTGTTGAAAAACGTCATAATTTAAATAGCACTCTCAATATAATAAAAAGTTTGTGATTTTTGGAAATGTGTTGAATTGTGCAAACCAGGGTCGGGACGTTATTTCTGTGATCGAAAAAAAACATACATTTTTTAGACATTCTCACAGAATCTTGAAATCCTGATTTTTCAGTTGCACTGGTACCTTTTCATCCTGTTTCTGCTCGCTCGTTTCACTCGACACATTAAATTTTCATACATTTTCTCGCTCAACGCCTTGAATGAAATAGTTCTTCTTGCACCCCATTCCTAACCCGAGCCCCCCTCCGACTCCATTAGAAATTACCCCTCTAGATAACTATAGGTTTCGATAGAAGGGTCATATACAATTAAATTGGGAAGCACTGGAGGTTAGCGGATAGAGTTGTGGTTAGGCGTGGGGTGCAAAGAAGAATTCTTTCCCCATCAAGATCTTACCATATATCACCACATTTGATATACGTTGCTCACGTTGTCTTTTAATAGCCGGAACAAGCTCATTTACGACATCACGAACACGATACATACACATAGTTTATTTATATGGCCCGCCACATTTGTACGAGATGAAACGAGCACTCTTATTTGATTATTTTGGAGTTGACCAATGAAGGCGCTTTTCACTAACCGTAATAAATGACATGTACCTGGTATTGAAATTCATATATTTAATTAGTGAATGTTTGATTAATTGTAATATTTAAGAGAGTCACTTTCGGAATACCCGACAGTTATTATCATGGTTATTTGTATTTTACGATTTTTGTTTACGATTATTTGACTGGATGTCTTTACTTATAGCTACCGTCCCACTGTGGTGCAGTCTGCTTGCGGGAAAAGTCTTCTAATATAATACCTTCTTGCAAACAATCTTAGAAAGTTTCATGCAATATACACGCAGCTATATCAAATAATCTCTGAATGACATCACTGAAAGTTTCTGACATCATTTTGTGCATGTATAACGATACAAATATTGTTCATGATGAAATTTAACCCAGTAGTTTTATATATATTGTAATTGTACATTCTGCCACCAAATATGTATTTATTTTCATTAATTTAGTAATTGTTGGAAATATCACTATCCGTGGCGCAAATCTGATATAATAATTATAATCTACCCCTTATAATCAATGATCGACATTATGTGATTTCGCGCCGAATGTACAGTATAACATGTACTCGTATGTTTGAGTACGTGCACTGAATATATTGTCTGGGCCACTCTGGGCCAATGATACCTCAAATCAAAGGATCATGTTATATAACTAGAGACAGCCTTGCTCAGTTTATCCACTAGAAATGGTTAATGTGCTAATTGAATGGTTAATGTGTTGATTAAATAGTTAATGTACTGATTGAATGTTTGATGTGCTGATTAAATGGTTGATGTGCTGATTAAATGGTTGATGTGCTGATTGAATGGCTATTGGTATACCAATGAGCACACATCGTGCAGATTTATTTGTGTATTATTATGAAGTTGAATTTATACAATTTCTTGCTATATCTATCTATCTCAAGTTTAAAAAACGAGAAGTTTTTTTAGTTACCTTCATGAAGAACTCATCAATGACCGAGCTGAGATCGATCGTATCCTCCAAATAAAATCTAATGGTTTACACAATACCTAGTACGAGTGAGGTATGATTACAATTTCCTGTAACTTTTAAGTCACCTTCACTCAGTTCGCAGTTCCAGCTTATGGTGTATAATATGACATGTAGGTCATATTACGATTTTTGAATAAGACCTAGCTAACTAGCAATCAGATAAACACGCACAAAACATGGTTATTAAGAACTTCTTTGACTGTTAATTAGAAAAAAAACACCCAATCATTTCATCTTTTGATTTTGTAATTACAAATGTCATATATGCAAGAAAGATTGAATAAAATAGTAAATATAAACAAAAAGCTGGGTTTCTTCTTAGAAAAATAAGGGAAATCACAACACAATAGATCTGAAATAGAACTGAAATCTCACATTTATTTGTACTGCTAGAGACAGTATTCATAATGGCGGCTCCATATAGAACACTTGATAATTGTAAAGTTTATAACATTATGAGTGTTACTCGTCAGCAAGGTATGTTTACTCATTCCGAATAACTTTCGGTAGCCTTGAGACATGAAATCAGCAACCTTGTATTGCTCTTTACGGCATCGAACACTCCTGATGTGCCACTCCTATTCAATGTACTGATTGAATGGTTAATGTGCTGATTGAATGGTTAATGTGCTGATTGAATGGTTAATGTGCTGATTGAATGGTTAATGTGTTGATTGCATGTTTAACGTGCTGATTGAATGGCGAATAATTGTACTCAGTCTTGTCACCAAACGCATGTTTTTTTCATGGTCGCAGACAAAAGACATACACACACAATTAACATACATGACGTAGTTGTACTACAACACTTTAATGTTAATACATTTAAATTTTTTCATCAGTGTATTTTGCATGGGAAAACGTTCATCAAGGTGTTGTTTGAACCATGGCGGAATACATCATATTGAATATGTATTTGATTGCAATGTAATTATGCCACCTATGTCTGGTTTGAATTAAATGTACGAGTGATTTGATTGAATTTACAGCGTATATAGGTATCACGTGAACTTTGCAAATACAACCACCAATACATCTCTTCATCTGACGAGGAGGAAAGTTTACCTTTAAATTTATTATTCAAAACATGAAATTCATATACTTTTTGGTGAAACATTTGATTAATTGTAATTTTTAAGAGAATCACTTTCGGAGTACCTGACATTTATTGTTATGGTTATTTGTATTTTACGATTTGTGTTTACGATTATTTGGTATCCCATTGACTGGATGGCTGTACTTATAGCTACAGTCCCACTGTGGTACGTACAGTCTGCTTGCGGGAAAAGTCTTACAATATAATATCTTCTTACATACAATCTTTGCCCAAACTATTATGCATGCATATTCGACCAGTGTCACAATAACGCGTAAATGGAAATCGGCAAACATTATTTCTGAAATATTTGTTAGAAAAGAGTTACGTGGTAGAAAGTGCTTCTGCCTGTAGTGACGTACCCATTGAGCCGTGATTTTGAGTACAACTCCTGTGTCTCATGTTGTAATGCTTATTTACATGTATAATTTCCCCCAATGTATAAGCAACTATGCCAACTAATCGTGGAAATACATCTTTGAATGTTTCAGTCATAATTTGGCACGTATATTACAACACAGCTATTCTTAATGGTCAGCAGTATTAAATATCGTAATTATACACCGATGAACTCATTTTTTTCTTCTACTATTTTAGCATTTGCTGGAATATATTTACTTCTGAAGTGAAGCATATAGTGTGGTAGTATAAAAGTATAAATACCACTCCTCCTGACACGATCTAATAGACATTATTATTTATTCCAAATAAACAGTGAACAGATTGAAATGATGCGATTTCCCCTTGAGTTTATATATGTAATAAATCATGATATGACACAGCCCGCTTCCGTTTTCAATGTAAACTCATATAGGATTGAATGTGTCTATAAGTCCTGTGATAAGCCAGCATCTAAATCCGGTTTCGATTGGCAGAAACGCGTGAATTTATCACATTAAAATTACCTTTATTCGGCCACCTTGTATATGTATCTAAAGTGGTATGACGCATGAGTCCTTGCGTGCACTTTCATTTAACACCACGCCTGAAGATATTACATTAATATTTGTAGGCCTTAAATTGTCATAAATGTTTCAGACATTGAAATATATCAAGATAAATAATCGTTTAAAAAGAAGCTGCAGTTTATTATTAGGAAACGGTAAAAATCTTTGAAATTAACAACTGTCAGATTTGGTCATCACGTACATCCATAGATTCAAACACTGTTTAGAAAAGCTTTGTTTTTGGGGATAGTACGGATCCTATCTCCATATACAATTGATTAATCGATGATATATGTATATATGTCACGTAATGATCACTATTGAATATATATATTGTTTTTGGGGATAGTACGGATCCTATCTCCATATACAATTGATTAATCGATGATATATGTATATATGTCACGTAATGATCACTATTGAATATATATATTGTTTTTGGGGATAGTACGGATCCTATCTCCATATACAATTGATTAATCGATGATATATGTATATATGTCACGTAATGATCACTATTGAATATATATATATATATATATATATATATATATATATATGTATATATATATATACACTCCCTCGATGGTACATCAAATCCAAAGATCATGTCATGTATTCTAGAGATATCCATGTTTAGTTTAAAATGTACATATAGAATACTTATTTCGCTGACTGAATCGATTTCGCGACATTTAAAAACTAACATTTGTGTGCCAAGAGGTGGTATATTGAATTGCATACTCACAGCCGTTTATGGATAAATCGATAATTGAGGACTACATGTCTAGGATAAATAAAGTGACGTTTTTAATGATACGTCATTAAAAACGTAATTTTATTCATCTTAGACGCGGACAAAAAACACCACGTTACGTTCAATAATATACTCGACCACAGAGAGGTATTAACACTTAATTTCCGCTTGCGTCAATAAATGTGCATTTTATTCATCTTAGACGCGGACAAAAAACACCACGTTACGTTCAATAATATACTCGACCACAGAGAGGTATTAACACTTAATTTCCGCTTGCGTCAATAAATGTGCTCGATTGTCTCAGACAATCGTACTGTGCAGAGTTTACGTTTATTTGCATCAATGGTTTCCCACCCTTACATATTCGTATTAGTCGATAGAATCTTTTTGCCTGATATGAAATGAAATGAAATGCCACTGAACATTCCAAGAAAGCAGTCATTCAGTTATTCATCGAAGCCCTTCATTATGTTGTTTATCACGTCGCCTATCTGAACATTGAAGACACGTGGATTATGACACAATGAGTGCTAATTAAGTTAACAATCCGTGGTTTTACGAAATGGAATACACATACACAGACAACTAAATCTCTCATTGTCCCTGTAAGGCGAATATCGTATTGCATATTCACCTGAAATAAACTGGCATAGCAACACATTATGAAGTTAAGGAGTATTTATTGTGTGACACGCAACGAAAATGTACGTGAAAATATTTAACCATCGTAGTGAAAGCAGGGCACACATTCCAAAACGCGGACAAATTCAACTCATCTTTATCTAAAAAAAACGATTTGAAATTGTTAATATTATGACGTAAGGCGCCACACGCTGGGCAATCTTCGACTCACTTGCGAGATTAAAATGCCACGAATTCGCCTAAAGAGAGTACACATATCTACTTCACAGCAGGACAGACGTAAGGTTATCAACATTAAAACCGATGTTATTAAAGCAAGGAATTTGTATATTATTTGTTTTACTCAACCCGATTTCATATGACCCCACCTTGAGTATACGAAAATGTACAGAAACGTTTTTTTTGTCCATACACACGGTAATGACGAAGCTAATATAATATAATTATATAATAGTGACAGCGATGATATGACACGAGAACGTTGTTGGACTTTTTATTAGGATTAAATACTAAGAACACCGTAAAAGAAAGAGGCACAGCAAGAACTGTTATCTCCCTGTGGCCGTTTAACATGATAAAAGTTTCATACAATACATTACAACGAACAAACCTTTAAGACACAATAAATTTTACAAATAAAAGGAGGACAAATGGTGAAAGGAATGTTGTTCTTCTGAAATTCATAAAGCAAGCAAATCCTTTATTGTACGTTTGCAACACAACACAAATCAGAACAACACAGTACAATATGAAACGAAACAATGTAACACAACGCAACGCAGCACTATAAAACACAACAATGTAAAACAACTTACAACTATTCAAAAATAAGAGTGACTATAATTACACCGCATACGTTCGTAGAAAGGTCATTAGACAAATAAAACCCACGCCAATTAGCTTGCAATGATCTACAAAAACGAATACACTGTCTATTTCGAATTAAACAAGTAATTATATGATCTTTCAGGAAATACAACAATCCTGCTGATCGTTAAATTATAATTATATGCATAATTGCATAATGTATAAATGTAGGTTTCAAGCTTAACCCTTTGAGCGACAAAATCGACTTCTGTCACCATTCACATATTTCAAACCCACATAATTTTGCCACATTTTTTATCAAGTCATGTACCAAATAGGAAATTATGTCTATTTTGTTCAAAATTATAGAAAAATACGATAAAATACACCAAATGTTGCACCAACCTTTTTTTGTTGACTATTCAGCGAGACATTAAACTTGTTAGTTCTGGGCATATTCAACACATTTTAACACGAGCCTTAGTTATCGTCCCACGAATCAACACACAACTGTTGTTGTTGATTTGGTCCAAATAATGTTTACACCATATGGTAATATCAACGAAGAGTGGGAAAATCCGACGATTTAGTAAAAACACACATTCAGCTTGTATAAATATACTTTATTTATAGAAGTAATATAGACATACCACGACCCATTAGATCGACTTAACATAAGTAGTTACCATTAGAATATCACTCGGAGTAGAGTGGTAAACCTCTATCTAAGTACGACAGCAGTGAGCTTATAGATAATATATCAATGCTGACTCGTGTATCCAAACTAGGAAGGAACGGTACACGGAATAAACTTGAACTGTGTAGATGATGTGTTAACCAACACTAATATAATCATACATTGCTATGCAACAACATGAACAATTAGGAAGAAATCTGGACATCAAGGCGCCACTATGATGAATAGAGTGCAAATTAACAAAAACTCAAACATGGATACAATTCAAAAGTTCCATACACTTGAACAATTCTTATATATGTTTAACGATAATTAATGGAGGGCAAAAACTGCCCAAAATATGCCGTTTTCGGCGCTGCCAAGTCATACACTTCTTACAAAACTGACATCTTAAAAAGTCAAAACCGAGTTAGCGTGAATCAAGTCGATGTTTTGTACATCATTCGACTTCACACACACACACACGCACACATATATATATATATATATATATATATATATATATATATATATATAGAACCCACAGAGTTATTATTTCTACGAGCAATGTTTACGCAAATGAGATACAGGCAATTATATCGATATTATTATTGTATACGAACGAAGCTGGTGATCGATCATTCTGCTGTGAATAAGACGTAACAATTAAAAACAGCGACTCCCACATACCTCGTAACATAAGCGACGGTGGCCACCCACTGAAGGTTTACAGTGAACTAAGGTAAATATATGCGGGCAATAGGTCAGCAGAATTCCCGGTGAGTTTCGTTTCTGGGGAAGTTAAAACTACGCGTAGTTTATGCGAGATTTAGGATAATTTGATGTAAATTGTTGCTTGTAATTGATTTCCGGCTTCCATGAAATAAGAGTGCTGAAATTGCTTCTGATGTATACATGAAAAGTCCCACAGTAATTTAAAACACAATATTGTGTAATTCCGTCTCAATTTCAGATAATTTGCGATTAGGAAATTCGACACGATTTACTGCAAGAAAACATCTTTATTAGAACATTTATTGGATGTTTTATGGCAAAATCTCAAAACAATGGCAAAGTGAATATTGTTTGTAGTAAAGAAGATGACTAATTTGACACGGGTTTTGCGTGTAGTGTGTATTGTATCTGAAATAAATATAGCATTTTATTTCATGGCACATATGTAGTCTCAGGATATTTTCTGATAGGCTGACGTCAGCCTATTAGTATCAATCCGAGCCACAGGCGAGGATTGAATCACTAGTATCCGCTGACGTCAATCCAAGAGAAATCATTAGATTAAATATTTATGACACACATAATCCCAAATCCGAAGAAGTGAAAAGGTAGAGTGTTTGTGAAATAATACCGAATAAGAAGTGTCATTGCACATGTCTAGTATGCTAATAGTGTTGACGCAACAGTATTCTATTTTACTCTATTCTATTCTAACACATGAGCTTGTCAACCTGTACCATTTTCATCGTAAACCGTAGTTATTCAACCATATAATCAGGTTTTGGTGGCGGGTACAAAGAAAAATAGTTCAGCAGTATGTGACGTAAAACTATTTTTCTTGCATTACGTCACACTGTGGAGATACACGTACGGAGCGTAATTTTGTAATTATGCAGAATAACCTGTTGTTTCAGGCAATGATGTGAATATACCTTGTTTATACTACTAACCAGTTGGAAACAAAGAATTAATTTTAATATATCATTATTTTCAATCCTAGCTATAATCTAATAGTATAACCCAGTGTTCCGCGAGTAGTTGCAATAGAAGTGCATTATCGAGATGTTATAACAAAATACACAAATTAAATAAAGGCACACACGAGCATTTATGTTTTAAAATGCCTCATTTCTTTTCTAAACTTCGTCAGGGAGTTTGAAATTTTAAGAGGTTTAATTCACATGTTCACGCTTTATGGTGGTGTGTTTAGGAAACCTATTCGTGTATGAATATCTCAATACAAGTACTTCAGAACCATTAATATATTGCATCATTGGTGACATGGGTTCATGTTATATATTATTATATGTAATGCATTATCACAAATACTCGTCATGTTATATATTAGTATATGTACCGTGTTATCACATACATTCGTCATGTTATATATTAGTATATGCACCGTGTTATCACATACATTCGTCATGTTATATATTAGTATATGCACCGTGTTATCACATACATTTGTCATGTTATATATTAGTATATGTACCATGTTATCACATACATTCGTCATGTTATATATTAGTATATGTACTGTGTTATCACATACACTCGTCACGTTATATATAAGTATATGCACCGTGTTATCACATACATTTGTCATGTTATATATTAGTATATGTACCATGTTATCACATACATTCGTCATGTTATATATTAGTATATGTACCATGTTATCACATACACTCGTCATGTTTATATAAGTATATGTACCGTGTTATCACATACACTCGTCATGTTATATATAAGTATATGTACCGTGTTATCACATACACTCGTCATGTTATATATTAGTATATGTACCGTGTTATCACATACATTGGTCATGTTATATATTAGTATATGTACCGTGTTATCACATACATTCGTCATGTTATATATTAGTATATGTACCGTGTTATCACATACATTCGTGATGTTATATATTAGTACATGTACCATGTTATCACATACATTTGTCATATTATATATTAGTATATGTACCATGTTATCACGTACATTCGTCATGTTATATATTAGTATATGTACCGTGTTATCACATACATTTGTCATGTTATATATTAGTATATGTACCGTGTTATCACATACACTCGTTATGTTATATATTAGTATATGTACCGTGTTATCACATACATTCGTCATGTTATATATTAGTATATGTACCATGTTATCACATACATTCGTCATGTTATATATTAGTATATGTACCGTATTATCACAAATACTCGTCATGTTATATATTAGTATATGTACCCTGTTATCACATACATTCGTCATGTTATATATTAGTATATGTACCATGTTATCACATACATTCGTCATGTTATATATTAGTATATGTACCGTATTATCACAAATACTCGTCATGTTATATATTAGTATATGTACCATGTTATCACATACATTCGTCATGTTATATATTAGTATATGTACCGTGTTATCACATACATTCGTCATGCTATATATTAGTATATGTACCGTGTTATCACATACAATTGTCATGTTATATATTAGTATATGTACCGTGTTATCACATACATTCGTCACGTTATATATTAGTATATACACCGTGTTATCACAAACATTCGTCATGTTATATATTAGTATATGTACCGTGTTATCACATACACTCGTCATGTTATATATTAGTATATGTACCGTGTTATCACATACATTTATCATGTTATATATTAGTATATGTACCGTGTTATCACATACAATTGTCATGTTATATATTAGTATATGTACCGTGTTATCACATACACTCGTCATGTTATATATTAGTATATGTACCGTGTTATCACATACACTCGTCATGTTATATATTAGTATATGTACCGTGTTATCACATACACTCGTCATGTTATATATTAGTATATGTACCGTGTTATCACATACACTCGTCATGTTATATATTATGATGTGTTATTCATGTTAATTGCATCCAGAAATATACAATTGCATATACGTCTATTTTGTTAAACAAACCAATTTGAAAGTGGAATGCTTTTTCAATTTCTAACTGTATTCATTCCACGGACAAAGTATATTAACGAATATGCATGCCCATGAGCAGATGTTCTACAAGCTGTATTCCGTATGAAAAGAAAAGAAAATACTATGAGTCGCATCATGAACGTGTCATGAACTGTCGTCATAGTAATGTTGTTGGCCACAAATGCGACTAGGTGGGCGTTGAAATTAGACACAATCTAACAAACCCGTGAATGCCATTTCCTTGCAAATCGTTTACTCTATTCACGGAGATAGAAAACTGAGCTGTAAGCGGCGAGATTGTCACTACAATCGCACACGGTAATGAGCACACTGATGTACCGCACTAATCACAACCTTCCCAAAATAATGTCATTACGGTGCATTTTTAAAAGTGATCGACGGTTCAGGGAGTGAACTTAATTAGACATGTGATGGTCGTCAAGAAGAAACCCAACCTCAAACCAGCGTGGGACACAATGATGACTGATTTTCAATACAAGCTGATGTAATCATATTTTAATATCATTTCTCGCGGCAAAATACACACGATGGTGGCGACAGCAGTTCGTGTATTATCCCTTTGAGGTAAAATATTACGCTAATAGCTAGATTAATGTAGCCATGACATACCATGTCCTATTACAAGTGACGTTTGCATTTGTTATGCTCAGAAGACAGACCTCACAGTCTCATTCCCAATAGAGGAAATCAACACTGGCGTATATTCAGGAAGAAACCAACTTCAATAACCACCGTCGTATCATACTACTCGTTGAATTGGTTAACGCTGTTATCAAAAATACGTCACCGACACACCCGGTAAGTAATTTTCAGCAACATCATTAACATTTCCGACACCATATGTCATGCATTCGGAAATCGTACATCCGTGTCCGATGTCAAAACACGTACATGAACGTCACTTCGCGCTATCCCAACAACATGGAGTTCCCTTGACGTATATTAACGGTGTTATTCGTCCGTAATCCGTTGATCCTTTCAAAGTGTAACATCATCTAATCCAATGTAGTATCACTGTGACCTTGTTACCACTGTAACAACAAGCACTTTTCTGGCTTTTACGAAATCTGACACGAGGTACAGTGTCATACTGGTCAAAGGGAATTGACATCACTTCGACATTACCCATACGTTACGTTTTTTGTTTGTTTTAATTCTCTGTTGTATTATTCACGATCCGCGGATCTTTTCCAAGGCTACTTCGTAGTCCTGACGCAATTAAAAACCGACATTCATTCAGGTGGTGTTGACACCAATCGACTGTATATTGTTTGCATACCTCCCAAAGGTAAAGTAAGACTAACTATTTGTTGGCAGTGCAAAGCGACATTGGTTTCAGTAATTACATCTACCCACAACATTTCAGTGAACAGATACACAGAACATATACTCTCCCAAAAAAATCAATTAGACCTGAAGAAATATGGAATGCAAGGCAATTTGCTAATGGCCATAACAAGTATTGCGTTAAATCAAGCGCAAATAATTTGTTTGCGCACGTCTATCTCAATACGTCATATTATCTTATTTTCTGCCACAACATGCATTTCTATGGAGTACATTTTTATACCCACAATGTACACCTTTTTGGTTAAATGTATCCCAAATAAAAGACACGATCAGTAAACGTTCATAATAAAAATAACGAAGAGTTAGAATAACGAAGTTCGTAGTGATACCATAATTCACTCTCTGACTACGCGCGTCATTAATATGTGTCGAGCGCAGGTATCCATTCTATGCGTGCTGCAAAGGATAACAGTTTTGCGTACTACGTCTTTGTCCTCGCATTGATGAGCGAAGCCGTGTTTAGACACGACTCAAATGAATTGAATGAATTGTAATGAATATTACTATGATGCGTCATGGCTCAGGAAATAGGATTGAGATTGTACCCTAAGTTATTAGATGCGTCGCAGTGCCATCATAATAGTCCATGTGATGAGTCTATGGATCACATCACACCGCACACAGAATAAAATGCGATGATTGAATCTATCTGAAAAGCTATCCTTGTCTAATGCAGTTCACTTCGTACACCCCTTATCAGGGGTTTCGAATCGTATTTGCTTTCGCAGATAGAGATATGTATCTAATATATGTATCAGAAAAATGATCATATGCATGGATTTGACACAGCGGAACATATTCATAAGAGTTCTCGAGATTTTATCATGAGATTGAGTCGTGCGAATCATGGGGTTTCACAGCCGATCATCACAGCATATTTGTGAAGTAGGGACCCCAGCCTGCTACTATTAACTTGGAGTATACCACTCACGCGATTTTCTTTTTCGAGTACTCATCAATTACGGATGCGCTATATAAATACCTATTAACTCAGTTATGTGTTTCAGTCTTTGGGGGATATGTTGGAGAAAATTGAAAAAATTAAATTTTTATTCCTCAGCTTGACCTCGATTTTACTACAGGAACTGAGTTATACAAGTCGCTTTTGAAGTTAATATTATTCAATTTAAATTATTATGTATACATGTAGTTAAGCGACAACCATGCAATAGATTAAGTCTATTGATGTTCTGGATACCGCCCGCAATGTGTAATGTTTGAGTTCTGCGCTTGAAACGCAACACGCCGTGTCGACCAGTTCTGCGATCACGTTCGACTAGTTCTCACTCTTCGCAACAGAGATATGGACTGCTCATACGTCTTAGCTAACATACTGACAATACTTCTACATAAGAAGTTAAACAAAATAAAGTGCAGGAATGTGACGCACAATTTTCCAAATAAGGAAGACATTCGAACAGGTCCGTACACTTTCGAACACGCCAGGCGTTTTACAGACGGGTAAATTCTACTGTTTTCGGTGTCATGTATATTTATATCAGGAGAACTAAAGATGTATATATGGGAAAGATAAGCATCGGGCGAAAATGAATAAAGAAAATATAGACGCACCGCGGCGCTATACTAATGCAGAATGTGTGTGCTTGAAATATAGAACGTATTCGCGGATTTTCTCGGAAGAATCCCTGAAACCACGCGCGTGACTATTGAAATTTGAACAGACGAGAAATGGCTCTCGAAGTCTAAATGGTCGCTAACGTTTTGACGCTCTCAAAATCCTCGCAAATTGGATGTTTAGTAAACTACTCCCCTTAATTTGTGCAAATTCTAACCATCAATATACTTCACATGATAGTCACAGAGCCTAGTAAAGCGTTACAAATGCACTTAGATTGAAAACTAACTTAATGTATGAACTAAATTCTCGCGATTCAATACACACGAGAGTAAAACAAAAAGACAATTTTAACGAAATACAAAATAATCTTCCTGCATAAGCCTTCTCTAGAAAATATCGTAATTGAATGTGTCACGTATAATCGTCGTACTCGAAATAAAGGTCACGGTCATATTCAAATGTGTAAGGATCATACACAATCACAACGGGGAGTACCTGCGTGTGCTGCATTTAAATGAATATGCACCACACTCTGTTCTCACTGCATTGAAATGGCGAACTCATCACGTATATACAGCGCTTTAATATGAACGCGGTATTACTATTTTGTTTTAATATTATTGAAGCAAACAAGACGGTGTTATTTTTACGATGAAAACATATTGATGGGGCAAGAGGAGAATGATATCATAAAAAAATAATATGGGGTTATTACGAGAATACCTCAAAGTATGCACGAAGACAGTACAGCTGCGCGGCATACTATCTGAATGCATACTTTGAGGTGTTCTCGTAATAACCTTATTATACACCTTTTACTTCCAAGGTTACACCATGGTAATGCCGAAACTCAAAATATTTAGAACAGAATCAGCGATTACTCGCGTAATCATTCCATATTTGGAATTCCCATTTCCTTATATGGTAGGATGAAAATATCCCGTAAATTACCGCAAAATTACGGCACGCTGTAACTTATGGCGTTACGGTTACAGATGTATAATAATAGTAAATAACATGATAATGTTTTGGTACATCATTTGCTTCTATTTCCTCATATATTTTTAATAGTAAATGTGCAGCTAAGCATTGCTTTGCTGTGACAAAAAAGTAAACAGAATTTTACGTACACGTCAATCTGAGATGAAATAAACATTTCAGTCTGACCAATCTGTCCTTGACACGCACTCCACAACTCCAAATTGTCTGTTGAAATTGTCTATTGAACTGACAAATACTTTAGGGTACAATGTCGGTTTAATGTAAGTCTTTGGATCAATATGTTAGCGCACGCCATACTTTTCAGAGATAACCTTTCTAGCATATAATGTCGTAAGTGTTCTATATCACATTAATTCATCCATCGTAACCACTATCAATATCATGCACGGTCGATAGATATTCAATTCATCACGAAAAGACTTGCAGCGATATTTTTTTTTCAATTCTTCGAAGGACGGATTTAAAGTTCCATCCTGAGGTCATTCCCAAAGCTTCACTCGGGTCTTGTAACTATTCTACGGAATATTTGACGGAATATATTTGGTTTACCTTTATTTTGCCATTAATTTAAATATACGCGAATTGGAATACAATCGAATGAGGGGACCGAACGAACACAAATGTGCGCACCCGTTTGAAAATCATTACATATTCTCCGTAATTCTTGTACATGTCACCATATACACGATTTTGTAAATCACAGTGTCAAACAGAGATAGACAATTCACACATATGTTAGAAAGAATATCGTTTATGTTACGGAGAAAAGACAAAATCAACTGATCAATGCCACGTATTGCTATGAAATAAGGCTTTTTGCTGGTATTGTCACGTATATAGCCGTTGATAGTTCGACTTGCGGTGACCTGCTTTCATCAACACGTTAATGCAAATGTGTGAGTATTGGTATTCAATATGCAAATGAGACTGATGTTCAGCAATCCACTTTGATTTCTCCTAAAATGTGCTTTTAAATTAATGTTGCACTCAAAAATGTTATAATGATAACTTCATTAAAATACAGATATTGATACCTATGATATAGCACATATCTGCACATGTAATAAAAATAGTTTTTATTATTCATGGCGCTTATGATTTTATTGCATAGCTCAGAACACTGTTTTAATTGGTACCTCGACATGCATACCTACAATATGTTTCATACAATTGGTTCAAGGACTTAAAGATGCGATGTAGCTGGACACATACATACGTACTAACTTAGCTTGTAAATCACGGCGTGGACACATCGCGTCACGAGTCAAAGTAACTTCTTCACGCACCACACGTCAGGACGAGATCATGGCGTACTTTTATAATTACATTATGTTCCCAGGCTTTACGACAATCGCCAGGAAAGTCGTAAACACGTCCTGCCGCCAGGGTATTAGTATGAGTGAGGGCAAGGACAGTTTTAAATTCAGAATAATAGCCCGCCGTTTTCTATTCGTTTTGGCAGATGCGCGTTCGTCACAGTATTAGCAAAGACAATGGAATTGCAGCAAACAGAACAAATTTCTAGAGTTTTTCAAAAATAAAACGATGAAATATTTAATCGACAAACATTAATTGTAACATAGATGATTAAGAACAAATGTGACTTTTAATGACAGAGACCCAGAATCCAGAGAACGTCATTGTCATAGCGAGTTTCAAACTCTTCATTTGATTTTTTTAAAGCTTCATAGTTTTGAAAAATTTGATGATTTTTGACGAAACGCAGATTAAACTCAAAGGCACGTTATTCTGATATTGGCTTTGTTTTTCATTTGTGCTATACGTTCTCGGACTGAGAGTGCGCATAATTTACCTTTAAAACACTCAAATTTGCAAAACCATAACGTACAACAATGTTAATAGAATGTCAAAATGCACTGTGGCATATGACATTTCAAGGTATACAACACATGCCAAAAAATGTTTAAACTTCAGAAGGGAACTATTTCATCTCATTTTCAGTAATCTGTAGTACCTGTGTAATAATAATGTTTAGTTTAATGAAAACAATAACCCATCAATAATAATAACACATGCTCGGTGATTATTATTATTATTATACGTACAAAATAAAAACAATGTATGATCATATTGTTAAATGACATTATGATAAATCAACAGCAGTATGTTTTTAAATTGTATCTTTCACACTAGGATGTGTAGGCAGGGAAATCTAAAATCTGTAAGACATATTGCGACGACCGTGTGTACTGTATACGTATACTGCAATACTGTATACGACGTGCCATACGGTCTATCTGCTATGGAATACAAGACGAGTATTGAAATTCATGAACTCTTTGTTTAACTTTCCGTACCATTAATCAATTGCGGAAAACACACATTGGCTGGTTAAAGACTTCCTTCGACACTCACATATGAATGCTGCTGAAGCTTGCATCCGCGGACGTTCTAAAAAAATCAACACATTACATAGCTTTGTATTTGTCTGAAAATCAGAAGTTCTATTTTAACAACTTCTATTTTAGCGTTTACAAATGCAGATTATGCAATGTGTTATTTGTCTGCATAACACATATAATGAGACACATTAGGAATCCCCTTGCCCCCATAGTAGCTTGAATTCGTCATTAAACACAACAATTTTGCAAAACATGTATTCGTTGCCACATATACATAACTTCGTTGACAGTAAAGTAACTATCTATTTGTCTGGCATTACTATATTTGCGATATTACGTCAAGAATGACGTCATTAGACACTTGTAGCTACCGCTGAGTTGGAATGATAGGAAGGTTTACTCGATAATTATTATAAATATAACACAATTAAAATATAAATACGAAGACGACGACGAAAAGATAAAGATCTCAATAAATCTGCCACCGTCCACTGCTACAAAACTGCTATATTCCAAAACGCCACAAGGCATTTGCACAGAATGTCAAAATGCAAAAGATGACAACATCAATTGTAATCTTTATTTTCTGTGTTTATAACCAACAGACAAAACTATTAACTCTACGTTTACTATATTTTGAACAATTTGTTACAAGCAAATAACGCTTGAGACATACAAATATTCTGTGCAATTACTTTGGTTTCCAAAAAGCATAATACACATAGTAATATATTAAAAAGTCAAAATGCACAACGAAAATTAAATTGACGGAAAAACAAATTAAATATATCCTTACATATAACCAATAGTCGACACCTAGTATGTTAAGAATAGTGGGAACATTATGCTCAACGTATGATACACGGTCAAATTCAAGTTCATGACAAATAACAGAAGACATCGACATTCGGTCAGTTGTATATTGTATTGATATCCTCTTAATACGAATAATTTAACCTGACTAATGTTCCACTCATTACGGGAGAAAAAGAGGAAGTATGTTCAATTTGCCTAGTTTAAATTTAGGTCATGGACATCTTTTGACTAATTCGAAAATATTTGCATATGATAGTTTTGCAGTATAATAGAATGAGTCGTAGCATAACACATTTGTATCGGCGTGAAATATTTTGTATTATAGTAAATAATAACTAAGAATAAATTATAATTTAAATTTCGATGTACCATACGGTCGGTGATAGTACTGTTTCTGACGTTAACTGGGAAATGTACATTCGGTATTCTCGTTTCTCTTGAAAGAAGATAACGACAATTCTTCAGTCGATATTCCTTACAAGATGAGGGAATAATCATTCACCTTCTTTTTTGAGAATGTTCCAATAGTTTTCCACATGTATGCGTGTATGACCAAATTGTCGTATTCAATGAGATCGTCGGACAATTGTTCAAGAATCGTGTGTCACAGAACATTGCAACATTTGCTTTCCGAGTTTGATTTTAAATTCATTTGAAAGTGTCTCTGAATAACACGAATTGACAAAATCAGCTAGTACATGCCTTCACGTTGACGCAAATTCGCTAATAAATGGTTCAGATTAGAATAGCTCTGTGACGTTATGCAGTCCAGTTAAGCGTGGATTGGCAGTTGCCACTTGTACGTACCGCGTTGCTATACATAGGAGGCTTGTCAAGATGGCGGCGCTCGCAAACATTCAGCTGGATTTGGTTAACAAGTGATGTTAGTGACTGTTTTATTTGCGAAAGTTTAATTTGTCATCGGAGAGGCATGTACTCGTAACACAAATAACACAATCAGTGGGTTCATGCGCACATAGGTCAATGTTCATCTGCACTCGGACACAAGCGCCCGAATTCGAACAAAAAATATAATACTGTTATTCAAAACAAAAAGACAATTTAGTGATTTTACAACGAAGTAATAATATACTCATTTCTTCCCCGTAATGCGGAGTTCAATTTCGACAACTCTTTTATAACATTGTCAACATACAACAAGAACTAGTTTTCCTATCAAGCATTGCGGCCCGTGTTGACGTTGCTTTCGTTGATTCTAATAGTCTCCGTCCCATGATGATATAACAGTCTTATTCAAATCCTCCCATTAACAAATCGACATGCAATCCATACTGTGTTTTTTTAGGTTCAATAAATGCAGTGATTCCAATTAAAATGTTATACCCCCCGGTACATTACGAATTTACAAACGTCTGGAGCAGCGCGGCTATGTTGTCTTAAACATTGTTTTATTGGAAACGCGCAACTGTTATTGCGTTTCACCTACAACAAATGAATATGCAAAGCACGAATTCAATATTTATTATCTCCACAAAAACACGATGACAAGCCATTTGCTAGAGATCTTTAATCACAAAAGTATGAAAGCTTTCCTATTCAAATATAGCGCAACATCATAATGCTATTCTCATGTTTCTTTTGTAGAAAACGTTAATTTCGCTTTCACCCTTTTTAAACTTGTCAGCGTCATTTGAGAGAAAAACGTACAGTTTTGTGACGCATTCAATGAAACGCTGCCATGAAAACTTTTTGGCCGATCCAATTCAATACTGTTTAATGCACGTTACGTCACTTGACAATGTTTTGAACTATGAATAACTGCGCTGAAAGAAGACAAATTCGTTGTTTGGTGATTGCACAGTTGTCATATAATGAATGTAGTAATAACAACTACGGATAATAATCCTGTCGTTAAGGCAGTGTGGTCAGAATATCAATAATTAGATAAACACAGTACGGGTATATGCGCTGTAATTTAGTTTCAATCATTGGAATAAGCGGGATAATCATCTATAAATTCAGCAATCATCAACTTTTAGAGGAAACGATTACTGGAAAGGAATGTCTTCTGCACTGAGGTGAAAGGAAATGTCACATTTATTTAATAATATAACATTCCCCTGACTGTCGGTGATTGTTCGCACGTCATTCGCCGGTTGTTTTAAGTATGCA
This sequence comes from Saccoglossus kowalevskii, assembly GCF_978046115.1. Lineage (NCBI taxonomy): Eukaryota > Metazoa > Hemichordata > Enteropneusta > Harrimaniidae > Saccoglossus > Saccoglossus kowalevskii. The sequence goes on along the minus strand of NC_140644.1, from coordinate 19,693,063 downwards.
CAGCGACACTCGGGCGAAAATCAATTATTCACGAGGGGCGGTTTAAAAATCAATTTCGCATCACATAGGAGATTGTACGCGAATCAGTCAGTCAGTTAGTAAACGTGACAATGCGCGTCTGAATATTTGTATTCACTAGTTACGCGTCGAGAAACCTGTTAGATTGCGTTTAATATGAACACACGTATTTATGCCTTTGGTATGGTTGGCAGGTCATGATAGGAGGCGGTCAACGAATCGAGTCAGTATGAAAGCCAATCAGGTTGCTGAAAACATCTATAGATACGCTCAAATACATCGGTGATTAGTAGTAGCTGCAGGTGTTGACATAAAAAGACGCTGACTTCTCCAAGTGTACGTAGTTAACTCAGAACTACTCAGGGTTCATTTTTGTTTGTATGTTACAGGGACATTTACGGGCGGACACACGACGTCAGACTCTTTGGAACTGACTAGAGCATGCTACAATCTGGGTTTATTAATACCTACGGAGCAGATCACACAGCGATGCTAAGGAAGACAGGCGTGGAAGCCATGCTGTACAGTAACGCCAGTAAGACTGTGCAATACACGGGTGGGCATGGGTACACAGTGTGTAACGAGACGGAACGTGAATGGGGAGCTGAAACACTGAAAAAAGTGTGCAACTTTACATTATTCGACATTCCAGACTCGAATACAGCGATGAACGGAACGTTCATTAACGGTACAGAACTGGGCTCGTACCTCCCTCAAATGGACGCGAAGCTTTCAGCCATTCTTTACTCGCTAATATTTCTACTCGCTATCGTAGGCAATGTGCTAGTCATTGTGACTCTGATACAAAACAGACGCATGCGAACTGTGACCAACTTATTTCTTTTCAGCCTGGCACTTAGTGACTTGTTATTTGCTCTGTTTTGTATGCCTTCTACCATAATTGGTGCTATTCTACAAAATTTTATTTTTGGTGCGGGATTCTGCAAAGTCATTGTGTACTGCCAAGGTAAGTATCATCTCCGGGATGTATTTAATTAGTCGTTCCATTGCTCACAGAAATGTAGTACTACTGTACATTTATACAGTATTTCAAGCGAAAGTGATTATGTACGATAAGTGACGTGTTAGTTACAAATGTAAATTTCAATTACATCTTGGTTTAACTTCATTATGACGTCATGTGGAAAGTTATGGGCTCTGCAATTGAATGTGCCGAATTGATGTTTGTCACAGAAATCGTGTACACGTAGAGACATATTACTACACTGGTTCGGGGTTGCTTTTTTTGCCCGATTTTGAGCGAAATCCAGAAATCGATTATGCTCGTCTACTCGCAACGCAATGTGACATGACAGACATTGAATAAAATGAACACAACGAGGTATACGTTTCGAAAATTATCCCCAGGCAGTTTGAAAATCTGGGGAGGACTCTAGGCGTTTCCATGATTACAATTTACAGCATATAAATAACCTTATTGAAAGAATGAACTTGAAGCCATGGGTTCGTAGGCGTAATGATATGTGTATTTTTTTTAAATCTGATACTGATACGAATTGAACAACAATAACATTTTCTGAATATAAAATGTTAAAACATCTAAATAATAGAATGAATCAATTAAACACCAATCAATTAAAATGCCCGATAGTTGTAACTCCCTCGGCGTCGGGGGTAATGCCAGGAATGCGTCACAAAGAGCTTGTTATTTTGGTAAACACGGTGACTTACTGCTGTACAAAGTACGCGTTATTGTGAAGACACAGTGGCGTGGAACTAGCGTGTCAAACACAATCCCATTATTGCTATTTTTTGTCAATGCCATGTGATTTATAACTGTTTTTTTTTTCAAAACTCGTAAAACAATCAAACTTGTTTATGTTCATTTTGCAGTACAATTACGTACACATGCATACGCATGCCACAACAGCTGCGATTCTCAAAGAATTCGAATATTTTCACCAGTCTCACACAATACTTCGCATCAATACAAACGTGACTTGGAGTCACCATAATCTCGGGAAACAATTATTCTCGAGCAACGTGAGTCACATTCTTATACATTAGACTACCGACATCAGTGCTAAGCAAATCCAGGTTACATCAACCATCGTGTAATATGATTTATAATTATTGTCACCGGATCAAATTCCCCATACTGAAAAAAAAGCCACCAATTCAATATAAGAATCAAGCACGTTATATGAAGTAGTTTTCAGTGCAAACAGTACGAGACTTAACGACTTGTTTTTATTTGATTTTATCCCCTTTTAAAATTGACTTTTGTGGCTAACTTAATTTTATTGAGAAGTATTACTGAATTAAAAAAATAAAAAAAATCCACGAAACGCGACGAAATCTTCGTGGAATGCTTTTATTTATTAGAGTATTACACAATCTCATTACTCAGTTTCCATAATATCACATTTAGAACCACGTAATATAGAAAATCTCTAATATGTTTGTATTGGGCCTTTGAGACCATATGGTGACTGCACCGGAAGGCGTCGACACACGTAGGAGACGATTGATGTATCAAGTAACTCGATAAACGTTTAGTTTCGTACTTCAATTTCCCTCTCAATCCATCGCATAAAGCGACCTCGTTTACTGACGCATACCAAGGTCTTATTGGCGAAACGTGTCGACGTCACCAGCCCATTTCAAAATGTCACAGGGGAGGCACGATTTCTACTTACTTCTGAACGAATAATGTCTTTATTTCTAGTCTAGGAAGTATGAACGGCACTAACGTTCTCACCGTCTTCTCTGCCATGTTTGGTGAAAAGTAACTATTAAAGTTAGAAAAGTTTGCGTGTGATTTATGGGATAATCAAACACTAAACAAGATTTGCACATCGAATCGCAAGACGCGCGATGACGTTTACAAAAACGAATCTCGTGTTATTAATTGTTGAATATTTTCTAGAGAAGACATTCTTTTATTTATTAAATACCACGAATCGTATATATGTAGAAAACGAAGTAAGTAGTTGTTTTGATATATTTTCTCTGTTGTTCGTGGTATAGTAAATTTTGGTTTAAGAACTCGTTCGCCTGATTTATGCGGTTCATTGATTACATATCCGTATACATAGCGCATAGTTTCATGAAATCAATAAACGTTTTATCACCCGCTATAAATGTTTAATTAGAGGGAAAATGGAAGGACTTAGAAGTGTTTTACAACTCTATCCGCAATGGCGGGAACCCTGGATTTAATTAATTCGAATATAATACAACATTTATTGCAAGCGAATCATATTTAAAGATGTGAGGAAATAATAAGTCAAATTTAAAAATACCCCTCTAATTGATTATTATAATTCAAAATATATATGCAAGTCACGTACAATAAAATAAAATGTGGACGTCCTCATTATTGTTTCAAAATAAAAAACTCATTTGAGAATTATTAGCTTGGAAAAGAATGATTTGTAATATATGTAAACAAAGACAGGGGTATTATAAATATTACAATCGAATAATGTATAAAGACGTGCGAATCAGAAGCACGATCTTAAATTAACATAATTGGTAGATACACGATTATCTCAAAGACTCAGATTTTTATAAGTAAACCTCGTGAAAAGTAATATAAACAGCATATCCAATCAAAATTCCGTGGACACGAAAACAATAGAAAATATATAAACAATACCAAATACACAAAAGACAGATTTATTCGATGCATTTATTAAACATTTGTGATTGGAGATTTCCACACCGTGCGAATACTTTCTCAATACATACTTATTCGGGTAAGATTTATTTGGCAATTACACAGGGAAATGCGTACAGTGAAGTTGCGTTTCAAAATTCACAATCAATAATAACAGAGCCGTAAATTAAAATAACGCGAACGCGCGAGTCGTGCGTAGAAAGTGAAAGTGCATGATTGTCATTTCGAGTCCGAGTCGACGATATTATCATCTGTTTTGTTTTGTTTGTTGCAATCAACGGATGTGGACAATCAATAATTGTTTTCAACACATTGTTTCATTGCCGCACTTTCTAAAAACTTGATGATGAAGTAGACGGTTGCTACGGATACCATAAACATTTTGACACTTTTTCTCATTCATTCATTTTGTTTGTTTGTATTTATTTACTTCTTTATATTATTATAATCACTGTGTGACGCGAGTGTCGTATACTTTATGGATGAGTAATTGATGACAACTTGTGTCGTTACAGACAAATTAGTTGAAACGATGCCTGCTGCAAGTGAGAAACCCTTTAAGATGCTGCGTAGTTGTTATATGAAACCACTGAGCTATAATTGCGACAATGTTGCCATGGTAATACTAACCCTAATCACTTTCAACATAGCAACATTAGAAAAAAAAATATAAGTGATACTGTAGTACTCGAGAGTAAAACTGATAATATTTCAGTAATGTAATATAACCAATGTGTCCAATTTTCAGCGCGTTTACTTTATGTAACAGATAGCCACATATTCCTAGAGTTTGTATGTGTGTTATTATATCAAAACTACATCAACACATTGTAATTAATACAATTTGAATTTTGATTTTGCTTACTTGAATTGTTTGGTCTCAGCATTAACCAATACTCTATAGTTACTGTATGTGTTAACACTGTTTTCGTGAGACTATTGAGATAATCTGCAATTTTTTTTTAAATTCTAGAAATAAAATCCATGTACTTATCTCGCGTTTTGCGAGTTTACACTTTCGTATAAATAGACTGGTCGGGCATTTTGCTTTTCACTGCACTGTATTACTTTAAACGTTTTCCTAGACGTGTTATTATAAAAGAACTTCGTATTCAATAGCCATATTTATAATCGTCTTATAACAACAAAGAATCATAATTCCCGTATAATTTAGCGTTCCCGTGAGTCTCATTCATTGTTGTACGGCACGGTATTTTCAGCCAGAATATTTCAACTACCGACATTGTATCCATGGTAACGCAATTTTGAACACATTCGGCACGTTGCATCTCCTCTGACATATAACGCGACAACACGAGGCACTCCCGGCGTTATACTGAACGAATTAAAACTATTAATACTGCAATGTCGTGTTTTGTTTAATTTATGTGACACGACCCATTGCTGACAGGCGATAGTTTGTGTACTGAACTAGTACTTGTATCCCACGTTCTGTTCACATAGTACGACGTCAGTAGAGAAGTATATCATACCATATCCATATTCTGTCTGCCAACGCACACATTGAACTATTCGCAAAGGCAGACTATTTCAAAAGAGACGTCACTTTGAGTATGGTCAACGGGCGTGAGTTTGCGTCGCCGACTTGGGGTGCAATAAGACGCCTCGAGCCTGCCAAGTTTTTGTTTGATTAACATGCAACTCTGGCGTCTCGGATCAGTTTTCACCGCCCCTGCTCGCAGTACCGGGGAAGTATGAGGAAAAGATTGCTAACTACGAAAACGCCAACGGATTTTCAAAATAAATTTTAAAATTGTACTCGCATAGCAGCAGGTCAGTGCAATCACATGATACCAGTTCCCACAATTACGTTCGTTTACACGACTTATGGAGCGTTTTCGATGTGACGGGTCACTACTACCACGATATTCGGGACCATCTCGGGCAACAACGCACGTGTGCTATAATCTCAGTTTACAAATCTCGGACAAGCATTCCGAAAGCAAGTCAAATAAAGTAATTTCCTACTTTAGACAGGAGTGGAATCTGCTGTCGAATGTGGCATCCAAGAAGAACTCTGAATATTCACAGCAGACTAAAACAATATCAAATATTATTAAATCCTTGGCTTTAACTAAATTGGCTTTAACTAAATTGGGGTGGGGTGGGGGTGGGGTGGGGTGTAGTGCCATCTCCATGTACACACATCCAGTAAACATATTAATCATCTCCAGATGCAAGGCGGAGTGATTCTAAGAATGTCCTAATAAGTAAAGCATTTTCACCAACAAGCCCACATAATAAAGACAACAATTACTCAGGCTCTCTATTTACGCTAATACAAATGCACATTATTGAAACGTTTGAAAAAATACACTTTTGTAAATGGTTTAACTTTTCCTTATGATAAGTCCTACAGTAGACACTGACATATAGTGTAAAATGTGTTTATTTAGTTTGGTTGGCGCTATGGGGGGGGGGGGGAGGCGTGCAAGTAATGAATAAACGTCATTGTAATGTGTTAAAATATAAACTGAAGAAAATAATATAGAATGACATGCACTATAATAATAGTCATGGTATTTTAAAAAAATCAGTCGCAAATAAAAAAAGAATGCGAATCGTGGACTTAAATAGTCAAAAATCATATACTGATTGCAGTACGTCTAAAGATATTACTCTGAGCAGTGTTTCTTAATATTAATGCCTTTATGAAAATTCCAATTATATAAAAATGTGTAAGAAATTAAGCTAAAGCCGTTTTTTAAACGAAATCACGAATTATCGAAGTGTGCCAATAAACTAATCAATTGGAGTACACTAATAAAGGAAAAAAATACATTCACAAGTTTGAAGGTAGCTTTTGATAGTGTGTTTCTTTGAAATAGTCGTCAACAATGTTTAGGAAACGTACAGCGATACACCTTTTGTACAACGAAGTAAACTCAAATCGGCGCGTGTGTGATACTACCTGTTGGTAATGTATGTGTTACCCCATCTATGCCTGTCACGATAAAGAATTACACGTATTTTGACCGTAAGATGTAATAAATGATTTACAAAACAACACTACCTTAAAGTATGTTGAGACATCATCATATTGTATGAAGAATAAACAAAAAACGAATATTGTCATTTCACTAATATATCCTCCTTCAAATGTTTTTTTTATTCAACTTGGTCTAATATATTTTTGTCAAGTTGCGTACATTGTTATAAACACATATAGATCATTATATCCACAATTTATTGTATATGCATTTCATTGGGAATATACAATTTTCCCATTATAGTCATGAGTAACATTCGAGCCGCAACTATGGCCTGTGTTTTTTTTAAACAGAAGTGTTTGTGGCGAGCCGTGAAATAAAATTCCCGTATTTACTATTTAAAACTTGTTTGTAATTATACGCATGTATTGTTTTCGAAATTCTAGATGTAAAATAACGACAGCAACGTCGCGTCGCATAACAAATGAGCTCAGCTACGATTATACCGCAATTCAACTCGCCAAGTTGCATTCGAGCGTAGTAAAAATTAATACGATTTTCAAAAACTTGGTGCAATCTCGACCTCATTCCAATGGAGAGTGAATTTTCACTTCAACGATGGCAGCAGAAAAGCGAGATTATTGTAATGAAGGCAGAATAATTTGTATAAAATCTCCTGTCGCATGTCTGACAACAGATTAGGTCGATCGTGATCAGTGCGTAATAGCTGGTCATAATATCTGAGCCGTAGATAATTGTAAGCCGATATGCCGTAGGTATGTAATAAAGCGTAGAAGTACTGATAACACATAATTGAAACTTTATATTGCGTCACGTTCGTATCCTTTCTGCGTGGACGCACCCACGAACGGACTTAACTACAACGCATTTTCGCTCGGTAACAACAATCCTCATTTACACATGCTGTAAGCATCGAATCTTATTATATCGATTCAGAGTCTTTCCATGACGTATTCCCTCTTGTATTTTGTATCGATTAACCTGGCGCCTCGAGGTCTGGATCATAAACGATATTGTAATTATCCATATATAACAATTATTCGCTATAACATAAATGTGTGAATATGATCTAGTGTTGACAAAATTACATTCTAAACGTTAATAATTATCTTGTTTTTGATTTTGTGTATTTAGACAATTCCGTTATGCATCTAATCATCCATATATCATTAAGATAGTTTGTATAATATTTGGCCGGTGTGATATCTACTCGGCCATGCTGATGCGCAATAGTTTGCGGATGTTGACAATCACGATAACAAGACGCATCAATGGAGAATCTAACCATAATGCCTGGATGCACTCGATCTAGAATGCTAGGAATTAATTTATGTAGCGAGACCGTCTTAGGAGATCGGAATGTTTCATTATGAGTTTCAAACTGAGTGGCCGTAAAATTAAAAAAAAGAATGGTTGGTTATGAAATGCAAATCAACTTTTTATTGGGATTGCTACAATGATACATATATATATATATATATATATATATATATATATATATATATATATATATATATATATATATATATATATATATATATATATATAACCCATATAAGATTGACAGGTTTGAAACATAACCCAGGAAAATAAGACTCGTAAAAATGTAGTACTTAGAAAAAGAAATCACATTTGTTTCAATGTTGATTATTTTTTATCCGTCGTGTCATATTGTCTTTGGCGGAGCGTGCTCGTAGCAGTCTGAGACTGTTTGGAACAGCGCAATTGTTTTCAAAGTCATGTTAATGTTCTTTTTTCAGTTATTTGTAAATTTGATTGTCATGCTTGTGTGAAATAAAAGTGTGCGAAATATTTTAGACTACTTTGTATATACTCCAGCGACGTTTGTATTGTAGTGCTAATTTTTTGATAGTGACTGGCACCTGAAATAACGTGATATACTTAATACACTGTGTTTATTTTATTTTCCCGTCAGCCCTGTCAGTGTTCGTATCAGTGTGGACTCTGGTGGCTATATCAATAGAACGCCACTTCGCTATTTGCCAACCGCTCAGTTCGCGTAGATGGCAGACCAAGTCCCATGCATACAAGACGATTACCGCAGTATGGTTTATTGGCATTATTCTTTTCATTCCGTCAGCTTACTTTGCCAATCTGGAGCAGTTCGCCGAGAACAGGTATCGATGTAACGACTTCTGGCCGAGTCCAGCCGCATATCAGTTTTACGTGGTAAGGTGATTCATTAGTGCGTTCTAAGAACACGCATTTACTAATTGTTGGTTCGAGCGTACACTAAGTAGCACGGAAATAAATAGTCGCATTCATTACTATTCAATTGTGTCACACTTGGAGATACATAGCGTAGCTTTGCTTCAATGCGGATAACACTGAGTCATCGGTGGCCAATATTCAGCAAATCAATCGATTCACGGACTTATCCGTCAGTGATTATTCAATGAGAATTGTCCTAGTGTTTTGCCACTTGAGTCGTTCTTTCTAGCACATATAGATTTTTGTTACTCAACCACACATTTGACCCATTCCCCCCCCCCCAAATGGTCTGTAATAGACAGCAAAATCATGCCATTCGAACTCAAATTTTTCGGAGAAACGAATTAATGAAATAAACAGCAGAAACAAAGTAAACCTGCAACATACCGAAAACCATCTTCTTGGTCGAACAGATGTTGCCATATAAACCAGCAAAATGGAAAATACCGATTTACTATTTCTCAACTGAGGAACAATGTAATCGTCTTTCGTAGCATGTCTCATTGATGCACATACATAAATTTGCAATTCGATATTGTGAGCTTCATGAAAAACTTCGAACTTGAACTTAAAACGGCGGGTATGGAATCATAATACTTTCTTTTGTTTTTGAAAACTCCCAAATAATAAGCTGACGTTGATGTGGTAAATGTAAGAAAACATGCCAATATATCTAACTAGTAGCTGGTATTCATTTGATGAATACACTGCGGTAAAAAAGAGAATATAATCGATTTAAAACCATTGCACTGTAATTTCTTTCATTGCGATTTAATTCCACACTATAAGAAAATAACTATTTCAATGTAGATGATGAGACCATGCAGAAAATAAAGAACATGTGGCGAGGAGGGAGGAAATTACGAATGGCTTATTTTTAGAGCGATTTGCATAATCATTTCCCCAGACAATTGTAAAACAGCATAAAGGAAGTGTACAGATCTAATGGGACCTGCACAATTTCGCCGCGAAGTAGCTCAGCACGTTTTGTTCCCCATTGTACGCTTGTGTCTCTGCAAATATGTATTATTTATCGTTAGATGGTAATCGGTACCACGTCGACGTAGCCGACCCATAAAGATTGTTTCACTTTGAAACGGCTATGAATAAAAATAGCTTTGATAATTGTCGATTTGTGTTGCACGCACTGGCATGTTCATCGTACATAACAGTTTGTATGATGGGAACCACTTAAGTCTGATGGTTGTATAATGAAATAACGCATACAAAGTACAGCCAAGAGACTCGTTACACGTATTCCTACAAATCCATTGCAGGCTCATTTACCACATTATAGTCACATGTTTGATATTATTTCCCTTTCAGACATTCTTGTTATTTATTCTTATGATTGCACCATTGTTTGTGATGACTGTGGCGTACAGTTTAGTTATTAAAGATCTGTGGAGGGGTATGCAGAATGAGAAAAAAGACGTCTTCATCGAATGTAAGTCAAACTCGTATAATACACTTTTCTTAAAAATGGCTGCCGAAAACACGTTGGGGCGAGAGTGGAACGAGATTTAACGAAATAATGTTCATTTCTCTACGTATTGTCATCGCGAAAATGTTCTACAAATTCATGCAATCACGGTAATTAGAACAGTGGACGCAGTGAAAAAAAAATAATTAGCGCGTCTCTCTCGCTCTCAATGAGATTTCGAGGGCCATTTGAAAATAAAAAAATATATTACACACAACTTAGTTTATATGCCATGTGTTTGTGTCAACTATATCAGTATTACGTGTGCAAGCTAGAGTGTGAACACACACGATATCTACTCCCGTGTACTGAATAGGTTAACTCAAGGGAATATATCGTTTTTCATGTATGAATCGATTCACGCAATACTGCTGTCAATCGGGTGTTGATAGGAACTCATTATACGGTGTCCGCGTTCTGAAACACATTTTTACTATAGTAGAAACTTTCATTTCCGGTTTCGAAAACATCAAGATACCGGGAACGCGACAATGCAGTCAGGCATAACAAATAATTGTTACTTGGCAAAGTTAAATTTGGTGGTAGGACTTGTCCTTTATTTTATTAATTAACCTCTTCCAAATTTGTGCATATATCAAAACCCTTGCCACCATTAATACATAAAATTCGTACCTTGGGTTAATTAAACTGTCTACCCAATATTTTACCTCAGTGCTAATAAAGTTTTCAATCACACATTTCGTATCAATACATTAGACCGACAAACAGGCGCACCGGAAGAAGGTAGTTTCAAGATGAACAACACTACTGGGAGTTTCAAGCTAAATTCCATCAAAAAGGCATCCAGACACAGAAAGCGGATATTGCGAAATTCTGCCAGCAATGCAGCCAAGAGAAAAGTGGTCGGTATGCTAATCGTGATAGTGGCTGTATTCTTCGTTTGCTGGACGCCTCTTTGGTGCCTGAATATCTGGTACGTCTACGATATGCATTCGGCTATGATGACTCTGACACCCGTGCAGGCCGCTGTACTCAAGTTGATTGCTCACATTTCGACGTGCATCAATCCTATTATTTATTGCTTCATGCTGAAGAAGTTCAGGCAGGGTTTCCTGGAAGTGTTTACCTGCTGCCGAGAGAAACGCGATGGTTGTAACAATACAAGATCAAGTACGTACAAACTTATTAATTTAAACTAGAAATACGTAAATGAATTGTTAGACAACCTTCGGATAAATTAATATATACCATGTCAACTCAGTGTAATAATATGAGGTTATTACGAGAATACTTCAAAGTATGCACGAAGACAGTACAGCTGGCGCGGCGTACTGCCTGAGTGCATACTTTGAGGTATCCTCGTAATAACATTATTATTATACAACTTTTCCTTCAAAGGATACATCATGGGAATGCCGAAATGTAAAAGAATCAGCGAACTTCTTTGTGTGGAGTCTGGTCAAACCCTGGTGGCAGCCATGTTTGTTTTTAATATTAGAGAACGCTTACGCCCGTAATTATTCCATATTTGGGATTCACATTTCCTTATATGGTAGGATGAAAATACCCCGTAAAATACCGCAAAATTACGGCACGCTGTAACTTATGGCGCTACGGTGACAGGTGTATAATAATATATTATAATTCATATTAATTTATAAAACTTATAATTGGTTCATGCAAGCAGCCTGAGAATGAACTGCTGACACCATGGCCGAGTGTCACGAAAACCTCAATATCTCTTGATGTTGGTGGTATTTACATTATCATTTTTGTATTATTATTGAGAATTATATTTATCCAAACAATTCATGTAGTTTCAGATGTCGACTAAGACGAGTATGTGATATAAATCCGTATGTGATTTCGACGTCATTTAAAATTGTCCCAACCACAAAATCTCCTCGCCAAAAAATGTATTTCACCCATGTCTAGTGACGATTCGTCACTTGGATTGTGGACTGTATTACCAATGCATCTCTAAAATCATAAATATAGTTTAAAAATATTTTTTATCTAGTTTGGGAGGCTACAATATCAGATATATTTAAGGTAGCGAGACTATTATTTGTGTTGAAAATTAAGATTTTCACATTTATTTATTAATTGATGAAATGCACTATAAACTTTCATCTGACAAAGTCAACGTAACCTAGAATGTCATGTAAGATGGTTAAAATGTCGATTTTCTGAAGGAAAGCAAGGCAGATTCAGTAGTGTTTTCTAAAATCAACAACACAGGTTTAATTTGTGTGCCTATAAGTTTCAAAGATTAACTCAAGACAAAGCAATGTTAGGATGTGTTATCAGAAGCTATCTGACACACAATGAGTGTTTCCAAACATTTGAGTGGCTTGTCTCCGCCTGGGTTTATTTCACAAATTAGTAATTTGCATATGAATGTGTCAGACACAAGGTCACACAGCCACTGAAAAAAATCATTGATTTTAGTGTTTTCATCTGCCAATTTTATCGAACTATAGCTATCCCATTCCTTTATTTTTTGGCTTAAAATAGTCTTACACATTTGGATGTCCCTACACATGTTAAAACAGACCTTGACGGAAAAACAAATCGCTTGTGCAGATAAACAAACTTGAAAATCTTTGCTGTGACTTCATCGACGTTTTCTAGGAGATTATGTTTTTCAAAATACAAGGTCATTAACAAAAAATAACGTATACTTATTGTCGTCGGAATAACACCAAATTTTCACAGCTTTAAGGTGACAATGAAAGAAACTTGAATGTGTCCAGACAAACTATTTCATGGATTATTTATCAATGTGTTGTGGTTTGAGTTGGGGTCAATGCGACCATGGATGTACTAAGAATTAGTACATCCATGATGCGACTAAAACAGAAATTTAAAATTCAGGACACTACTTTTCAAAACGCGTTACTTGAATAAAACTGACCAGACACATTCAATTTACCAGACTATTGAACAACTAGGAAAAGTGAAAACAAAACTTCTTATTACCAGCATAAATGCGTAATTTCACTTTTGATTAAGTAACGCACCGTAGAGTGCAGATACGGGCATGACAAACACACTTTTGAAAAGCTTGAAGTCTGGCGATTCCAAAAATATATACTTTCCTGGGTCTATTTGTAGTCGTTTGGTCCCAATTAGAAGATGAAAACAAGTATGCAAATAATAGTCCTGCTACCTTAACCCGTGTAGAAATTGTCTTTTGAAAAAGAAATGAAAATTATTACATCCGTTTAATAAATTTGACGTTCTATAGTCACTCCTGAGGGATTCCCTATAAACACTATTAGCGAATGTACACAAATGCGACATCTGTCCAGCACTCCTGTTAAAAGTTATCAAATTCTCAATGACGATGAATAGTGAGCCTTTGCTCTATCGTTTAAACCGAGTCGGCGTCAATGCCCTAGGATTACAACATGCTTTCCGAAACGTACACAGTACACGCCGGGGGATGTGTAGTGTACACATGAAATTCACAATTAGCTGGGCAATCGATCACTACGAATTGTTATACTAGTGATATCTCTGCCACTGTGCTCACTAATTACTTAAGACGCAGAAGTAATTTACACGTGGGTCACCTTGATCTTTGCTGTTAGGCGTGACTTGTTTTGCATACGTTAGGAAGAATTGATTGGAGATTATACTTCTCCCAAAGCGCATTCTGAAACTACACTTTATTTCGACTTTAGTTGAATACATGACAGAGCTTAAATATTATATTACTAATATATATTGTTTGATTAATTGAAAATATGTTTCTATTATTGACGATTATACCATGTCGGATAAACTAATTCTGAAAACATTCTGAAACTACGCCTTGTTTTGACTTGGATAAGCATAGACATTATTTTAATAATATATGTTAAAGGCTGTATACTCGTATAGTGATTTGTTTTGATGAATTTACAGAAGTGTTATCACAACTTCAGAAAAATCTTTGTAACATAGAAAACAAAAATAATACAGACGTGATCTATGAACCCTTGTACAAGTCTACAAGGTGTAGTAGAGCACTCATGTTTTAACAATGGTCACATGTTTTGACGAACCTCTCTAGTGAAACAAATGATCGTATAGCTCTAACATGTTTGTAAATGTTACATGTTTCTGGTTTTATTTTGAAGAGAAATCACGTGCCCAATTAATTGCTTCCCACAGTGGCATTACCTAGGTATTATGGTATCACATTTCAATTTTGAAGATGTGGGGTTATGTATACGCATATTCAATAGGGATTTCGATTAGACGTCTAGACCTTGTCGATGGCGCCAAGATTCGTATTTGATAAATCACATTCCATCTGCATCATATGTATTTTGCTATTTGTATGCACTCACATACAATTCAACACATGATCATGTATTATACTAGTGACCAACTCTACCATGAACACTATAGGTTGCTTTAGCAATTGTCGAGAAAACCAAATACCTGATACTATCTCGCACAATATATCTCTAAACAAGATAGTTCGTATTTGGAGCATACATCACTTTTCTCTGGGCGTGCTTCTAGCAACTGCGATTCTATCAATTACCCTGGAACTAACACATTTGCCATATGGTTCATATAGACCAATAACCAATTCAAACACGATAATAATCTTTTTTTATTTTGTTTTTATTTTTCATCATAGCTAGAAATCATAGCTCGAAAAGAACAACGCACACTTCGCTGAGGAACCAGTTTTCTCCTTAATACTTACCAGTACAACTTCCGACTCATTTACGGAAAAGAATAGCTGAGACCGATTGACTCCAGTAATGATACAGCAACGATCAACATGTATGCGGTGCCGGACGATAACGGTTAACGCAATACCACCTGAGGCGTAATGTCGAGGAGATCGGTTAATTTGGATACCGGGTGCACAAACTAATTAAGCTGTACATTTCAAGGAAGAACCCAATTGCGGTTTTATATTACAACCACTCGACGGAGATGTATAACAATAATCGACATGGTTTGTTGCTTAGTACAGTACAGTGTTTTGTATATGATGCAAACAGTCTCCTTGTATTCCACTGGTTAGTATGATATACGTATTGCAGCTTCAAGGTCACCTCAATCATGTATATACATATAACTGCGATAATGCACTAAGATATTTTGTAGGAAGATTCATTGCATTGAATATATCGAAGAATCTGAATTGTCTATATTAGTAACACCTCATACCAATATCTTTAGTAACTCTTTCAGAAATGTGAGCGGAGTTCTGCCAAGATGTCAGCTTTAAACCTTTCATCATGATAACATATCGAATTTATTTTTTGTGTTTTCCACTGCCGTTAAATAATGTAAATCATGTATCTATTATCATTAAAATGAGCTACTGTGTTCGCCACTATACATATCATGTCGTGCAATGGATAGGAGACGATGTTATTAATTAATATGATATATATATTTGTGCAACAATTTGCCACGGATGAAAAAAACGCTTATTTCCAGCAACTGTAAGTAAATGTACCGATTATTTAACAAACGCAATGAGAATGGTGTAGACATATAATACATGTTCGTATTGATTCTCGAGGTTATGTTGTAGAAAATGGTAAATACATGTCTTTGAGAATTTATTAGGATTCAATATAAAGTAGACCGAGTTGGTATATTTCAACACTACCTCACATAACGCACTTACATATCGCTCTGATTGGCAAAAAACATCCAGCACAATGATATATATATTGATATATACATGTCTTGAATGCAATGGACGGTATTAAACACAACTACTATCGCCAAACATGGCACGTAGTTCAAAACAAGAATGTAAAACTAAAATAATAGTTGTATGATATCGCCTATAAGCTGCCCCTAACCAAATTGTTATGAACTGCACATTGTAATGTGACGCTCTTGTCTATGATAGAATACCCTTATTTCAAAACATTAGTTAGCTGTACGACCAAGGGTTGCACAAACCGTGTCCAGTCCACTAAGGCTTCATTCTATATCCCATAGGTTGTTTAAAAATAATTGCAATTTCTTTCTACCTACTCGTGTTTCGTTTTTATTAATATTGTTTTTGTCATTTATTTAAATATTCATAGTGCGGATTGTTAATTTATAACATTCGGGGATACCGATCAAAACAGTAATCTGTGACATATGTATACACGCACCACTAGAACCAAGTCAATATATAGTCGGACACTGACCTCGACATATTTGAACTCTAATTCTATAAAAATGTGTCCTGTAATGAAATAAAAAGACTGTAATTAAAGTAACATATTACGACAGTTTATATTCACAATAGTAACAGCTAGTCAAAATGTGTTCCTATGAGAAATCAAACTTGTTGACAAAAGAATCATTCCCATGTGAATGTTAACGTGTAATCCACACTATTCCATTTAATACGATGTTTAATTATCAGAATATCTAGTTCAGTATAACCTAAAAACGAAAAAAAACCCACATTATATCACATTATTAAGTTTTTCATGTTGGTAAAATCGTTACGTTGCGCACTACCACACGCATTTCCATAGACATTTGCTAATTAATAATGGAATCCAACATCAACTAACAGCGTACCAGTGATGCGTCGTCGTCAGATGTTAACACAATCTTCACAACTCACACTAGATCCAAGGGAATTAGTGTGAAGAATGAATCAATCATGAAATCCAAATCGCAACCCATGTGTTTTCAAACATTGAATTCAGCGAAAATATTGATCAGCTCGTTTCCAAATACTTCAACTGTACAAATTACCACGGTTGGAATTGAGTAGTACATGTTATGAGTAACTATGTAATCTGCGTGAATTATGCAAAGACCGTGTAACCGCACACAAGTACTTTCAGACCGTCTGTATTGAAGTGGTATTTAACTATATCTCACAGTGCTGCAATGATATGAAAGGAAATAACACCGAATACACGGTATAGTGAATACTATATGTTGAATGAAAGTAAACATGTACTGCGTGCGTGACTTGAAACGACGCTTGTACACAAGCTCCACGTCACGGCTCGTAAACGTTATATGAACATCACTTATTTAATAGCGAGTCAAATAAGTTGACAGCCTGCAGCTGTTATATAATAGTTGTCTGATTAAAACATGTATATAGTATCTGTTTTTGTTCGGATGAGAACATCGTGACATCGGAATAAACTTTGTTTAGGCTATATGGATGTTAAAAAGCAGATTGAATTGATCGGGAGATTCAGTTGCATACCACTTGAAAACACAATTGTGCTTATCTTATTAATGCAAGACATCAGTGCCGTTCATTTTAGAGATTTATAAATTAATTGCAGTTTTCAGTGTTTGGAAAAATATGAAATCATGACAAATTACTCATTAGTCTTTAAAAAGTCATACATGAGTTCGAGCATGAGGCGAAATTTTGTAGTGTGAACACGTTACGGAGTCTCGGCACGTGCAGAACGTTTGTAATCTTTCATGTTTGCAAAGGGATCACAGCAGGATCAGAATCCGCTACCTTCTTGAAAACCATCTGGCTGGCGCCGAAATTGTACTCTCATACTCCTTCTCATCATATACTAATAAGTGCTCGTACTTCGGCGCCCGGTCATAACGTGTGACTACGACGTAAATTCAACCATTATCTAATAAGCAATGAGTGTGTTTAGAATTTTTTTCCCGGCTTGAGTTGGTTTCAATGAGAAAAATGCGACTAAACAGTAGTATTAGGTAAAACACTTGCACATGCGCACACATTTAGTCCACTAGCCTAATCAACTTCTATTAAATGCGATTACATTCTAATCTCACGAATAACTGTTTTCTTTTTTTAACCCCAAAAAATGTGATTTTTAACATTTAGGTTCATGCATCAGAATGTAAATACTGACTAAAAAGTCTTAAGGTGTCTATTCAAAGCCATTTTGTCACCATCGTAAATTGTAAATTACCCTGCACCAATGATCTAGCTATCTTAAATATAAATCACAGAACAATACGTATATTGGAAAATATACCCTAATAATCAAACCTTTGACCGGACCTTATATTTTCCCATGCGGTACCAACTCTGAGATACATCGCCTCCAATGATGACACGATTAGTAGCACCATGATAGCTTATAGTCCAGAAACTCAATTCGCCAAACACCTAAATAATTATTTCTATCAAGAATGCTTGCTGGTCAACTGAAATAATTGCGCATGTCATACATCACTTCAAGGACACAAACTGTATATGTTAACTTACTTATTCATCAGCAAACTAACTGTCCAATTCATGCCAACGGCTACGTATGTTGTTTATATACGCATGAGATCCCAGTCAGACCTAATGAACTCCCAAGTGTAGTGTTGTGTCCGGACGCTAACTCAAGTATTCAGACAATACGCCTCTCATAGTAAGCGATCATGGAGTTATGATTGTAAAACTACTTGATAATCGGCCTCTTTTCCCTATATCGAATGAATGGATGAATGAATGAATGAATGAATGAATGAAATTATATTTCGCAAAAAATACTGAGATGTGGGCACTTGCTTATTCATGTAGGTGTGTGGTAACGGTAAGTTATGGGGCATTGAACATATTACAAAACGCCCGAGTAGTAGAGAGGAAACACCTGTAGGCACACCACCTATGGCATAGATATAGACATAGACTGCCACTAGCAGGAACTATGAATAAACACTATTCTCTCTACAAATAATTAAACTCCATAATAGAACGGTAATATTTCTACGCACACGTACGAACAATTTCTAAAAGAGAGAAAGAAAGAAATACTATCTAGAGCGTACTGCCATCATAACTGCGTTGAACAAATTACAAGTGCATTTAATGAGTTGATGTAGCCTGATAAATGTCTAGAAAGAATCCAATACAAGCACGTCTACACTATCAATTGATGTACAAATTGTCCCGCATTGATGAATTTCAATTTTACATTAACTGAACATGCATGTCTACAGTTAAATATCTTATTTCATAGGGTGCTCGTCTTCTACGTATGTGCAGGAAAAAAACACTCAACAATATAGTCGTTTTTGTTAGAACCTTTCATCTATTGTGGGTTGTTCATCATTTCGACAACACTGCAAAGACGGGGTTGTAAGCTAAAAATGATCAATAGATAATCGAGTGATTATTTCAATGAACATTCATATCTGAGACATGTTAGTACATAAATATGAGCAAAACGCTGTTTATTCAAATTGTAATATCCCAACATATCGAATAAATGCTTGTATTTCACTTACACTGAGAACGTCCACGAGCAAACCTCATCATGTGAGAAGAGGCAATTGACATTTGAAGCGGAATACAGCCGAGATGTTATTGAAAGCAAGAAAACCATATACAAAACTACTTTTTACTTATCGGCGCAATGATAGGGAGAGAATGGAGCATCATTTAGAACGCAGCAAAGTCTCGTAGGATTCTTGTATTCAACAAAATCTCGGCGTTCTTTTGCGTTTGAGATGGGTTTGAGTTTTTTTAAGTGTTTGCCCAAATGTGCTTAAACGTTTGATAGTGTTAATTGACACTCACTGTCACACGCAACGTAATATTACCGTAATTGGTATAGTACAGGTGTGATGGTTCAAATATCAAAATGGCAACAGTAACAGAAAGACTTCCCTGGCGGCGATGATAAAACACGAACACGGAGCCAACAGATGAGGTTTCAACTGGTACTGGTATTATTATACTCTGCAAACATAAAGTACAATAACGCGGTAAAACTCCACTACTCCAATAACTAGATACTTAAACTCCAATACAATTCAACGAGATCTCCGATCTGAACTCAGTGCTGAACAACTCCCCTATATATACCCACACTGTCTATAAATAGATCATTACATCAGCATACATAATGAGTCTGGCACTTACTACAAATTTCTAGAATGTTCCATTACCTTCTATTGCCTTCTACAGTGTCCTATTACCTATTCAACCAGTTCCTAAAAATCTAGAATATTCTACCCAGACACAGTACGTTTCTAGAACATTCTCAGTGACACGGAAGTGGTAAACAAGTCGTATGCGACATGCCTCCCCTCTCAAGAATATATAACATATAATATTACATGACCAGCAACGACGTCAATAATACGAATACGATAACAATTTCAAATAGAACAACAATACAATATATCAAATCGAACTGAATAAAGCTCCGAGTACATAAATTCGAAAATCACATACAGTAGAATATAATAAAATATGAAATATAGTCACAAACGAATAACATTCTACTATACTGTTCAAAAAGTTCCTCAGTCCATCAATCTACTCAGGTAGTCCGCTACCACATTGTCCCGTCCTGGAATATCCTCAACACGATAACTATATCCTTGCAGAGTCATCGCCCATCGCATCACTCGGTCATTTGCAAATTTGGCTTTATCCAGGTAAGACAATGGTTTATGATCCGTCTGTAAAATGAACTCCACACCGGCTAAATATAGGCGAAATTTATTCACGCCCCATACTATGGCTAAACATTCCCTTTCTACAGTTGAATATGTCATTTCTGCATCGGATAACTTCTTACTTGCATAAGCAACTGGATGAAGCTTTTCACCATGATTCTACATAAGTACTGCTCCAATTCTTACCTGAGACGCATCCGTCCGCAACACAAATGGTTTCTGTGGGTCTGGCAACTTCAGAATTGGTTTGCCCAATAAGTATTCCCGCAAAGTGTTATATGCTTTCTCTTGGGCCTCTCCCCATACAACTTTGTTGGGTTGTCCTTTCTTTAGTAGGTCACTCAGGGGTGCTGCAATAGTTGTGAATAAGGGGATGTGGTCTCTGTAGTAATTGACCAACCCAAAGAATGATCGGACACCTTTCTTGGTCTTTGGTCTTTGCGCTTCTCGAATTTTCTCCATGTTGTCGTGAGTTGGACTCACCCAATTGTGTCCATTTTCATGACCCAGGAATTCTACTGATGTTGCACCCAGAACACACTTGGATGGTCTAGCTGTTATGTCCGCTGCCCTCAGTCTTCGTAACAACTCAGATAATACTTGAACATGCTCATCCCAACAGCTTGAATAAACTATCAGGTCATCTATATAGCTTCCAACCCCCTCCATACCTGACAATAATTTCCTGATTCCCCGCACCAGAGTAGCTCCCGAATTCTTCATTCCAAATGGCATCTTTAAAATTCATAAGTTCCATCGGGAGTAACAAATGCTGTCTTCGGTATATCTTCTTCAGCTACTGGTATCTGCCAATAACCCTTACTTAAATCAATTTTTGACAGGAACTTACTATTATGTAGCCGCTGAAATATGTCCCCTGTTGTTACCATTGGCTCAGGGTCTGTTACAGTGACCTTATTTAATTTCCTATAGTCTACACATATGCGATTTGATCCATCCTTCTTCTTTACAATCACCACCGGTGACGCATAGGGTGATGTGGACTTCCTGATTACTCCCATTTTTAACATATCTTCAATATCTTGCCTAAGGTTCTCTCTTATTGCATATGGTAGTGAGTATGGCTTAGATCGTATTGGTGTATCATTTGTCAGGTCAATCTTATGACTGATTATCTTGGTCTTTCCTGGCAAGTCAGTAAACACCTTATCATAAGTATTGACTAAATCCACCATTTCTTTTCTCTGGTGTTCTGTCAGGTCTGTACCAATTTGCACATCTTTACCTGACTCCTTGGGTTTACAAGTTCCTAAATCCAGAAGATCATCTTCGTCTACAGCATTCTCTTCATCTGACTCGTTGCACCCTGCTGTAGCTGCGCACACAGCATTCATCAAGTCTATGGCCGTATTTGGTGAGTAACTTGTCTCACATCCATCTGGTTGAGGTGACGTCTCCCGCTCAACATACAACTTTAACATATTTACATGATACGTCTTCACTTTGTCACCTACCCTCACTCGATAATCGTTTTCACCTATTACCTGCTCCACCACATATGGACCTTTCCACTGCATCAACAGCTTGTTGTTGTCAGTTGGCAGCAAAATTAACACCTTATCTCCTTCCTTAAGTACTCGCTTCTTCGTTTTACGATCATAGTAACACTTGTATCGGTTCTGTGCCTTCTGTAATTCCGCTCTAGCAATCTCTAAAGTCTGTTCTAACCGATCTCTCAACTCAAACACATACTACATAACTATTAACTATCTCAGGAGTATCGCTCTCTTGGTCCATAACTCTTTAAGGATCTTCATTGGACCTCTAACCGTTTGACCATATAACAGCTCAAACGGGGAAAAAACATTTGACTCATGTGGTACCTCTCTATAGGCGAAGAGTAAAGCACTAATATACCGATGCCATTGCCTTGGTTGTTCATGGCACAACCACTTTAACATCTTCTTCAAAGTACCATTACAATTTTCCACCAGTCCATTACAAATGGGGTGATATGGCGTAGACGTCAGTCTCTTAATGCTGAGCAATCTTGATACTTCTTGCATGCATTCTGACACAAACTGAGTCCCCATGTCACTTAGTACTTCTTCTGGAACCCCCAATCGGCTATAAAAGTCAATCAACGCCTTGACTACAGTCTCCGTATCTATATTTTTAAGTGGAACCGCCTCTGGATACCGTGTAGCATAGTCCACCATAGTTAAGATGTATCAATGACCCCCGTCACTGGCTGGTGTAATTGGTACAACCAAATCTATAGCCACACGCTTGAATGGTATATCAATTAAAGACATCTTACCTAATGGGGCCTTCACAACTGATCCCTTTGATACAGTCTTCTGGCACACATCACACGACCTACAAAAACTGGTAACATCTTGATGTAGCCCAGGCCAATAAAAGCTAGTCACAATCCGGTCTTCTGTCTTCTTTATCCCCATGTGTCCACCAAATATTGAATCATAGGCAATCTCCATAACACGAGTCCTCAACAGTTTCGGCACAACCACTTGACGTACCGTCTTGCCTCCTGGAACTGAACGATCCCGATACACACGATATAGCAAGCCTCCATATACCTGGAACTCGGTTGTATGGTGCCCTCTCACTTCTGGTTCTCTCTTATTATAATATTTCTTCAATGATGTGTCTGCTTGCTGCATCTCGATTAATTTGTCTTTTGTCACATGTGCTCCAGTCTTTACATCACACACTTTGAGCGGCTTCACCTTACCAGATTTCTTCGCTTGCGCTCTGGTTGTTACTGCTCCACTCACATTTCACACTGGATCCGGGTCATCTGGTGGTCTTGCTCCGGGCACATTGCCAACAATTAACTCATAGATCGGGTCCTGCACACATAATGCTTCAACCATGCCTCTCAAATATGGCGTATCAATTTCCACCATGGCGACTGGAACCCTCCTTACAGTACGATCAACCATCAATATATGATCCATCTTTTTTGTATACTGGTCATCTGGTACCAAGCTCTTCTTGACTATAATGCCATTACACCCAGTGCCTCACAACATGGTCACAACTGTGTCACCAACCTTCCCTTGACCCACAGGCAAAGTCCTCCACAATGCCACTCCGTTCCATACATGCACCATTCACAACCTTTAACTGCTCCCCCGATACTAACAACAAATGGTCCTTCTCAATCATTTTAGGCACATCACTGTTAATTTGAACAGTGCAGCTAGCACTGATATTAGACTCCTCTTTAACCACTGCAGCTTCACCAGTAGTAGTGCTGGGTTTGACACTCTTTCTTTCTTGACCCCTGTGTTGTCCACTACGACAGAACTTAGCCACATGTCCCATGGCACCACACTGAAGGCACTGTTTACCTTTGTCATGATTGACATCAGTAACGCGGGATGGACATTGTGCTGCTCAATGACCAACACCCTGACATACAAAACATCGGATACTACTGCTCTGTCTCACACCAGTATCTCTAATGGCAGTCTTATTATCATTACGCCTCACCTGGTCCTTCATGGATAACTGTCGACCATGTGCCACTATTTACTGCTTTGCTATTACCGCCAACTCATCTAAATCTTTGGGTGCTCTTTCTTTGAGATAAACAAGATCTCTTGTACAGGCACCAATAAACTGCTCCTTCACCATCAAGTCGGTAACACCATCATATGTTGCTGCAGTGCCTGACAACTCAACCCATTTAGCAAAATAATTCTTAAGCCGAAAAATTAACTGGTCAGGACTCTCGGAACTTTCAGGTTTAATTTCACGGAATCGCTTCCTGTACCCATCCTCTGTGAAATCGTATCTTGTCAACAGCGCCACCTTCACACGATCATAGTCAACTGCATCAGTGTCCGACATCCTGGAATATACTTCCAGTGCTCTACCAGTTAACAGCGCACTCAATTTTGTGGCCCATCCATTTCTATGCCAACTCGCATTCGTTGCAAACCTCTCAAACCGCAATAAATAACTATCAAGTTCATCCTTACCATCAACAAATGCAGGCAACTTTGGTGACTGTGCATCACTGACCACATTTTGTTGACCGCCAAAATCAGCCTGTTGTTACCCCGGCATTGCTGCTTGCAGCTCTAATTGCCTCAACTCAAATTCTCTTTCCTTTTCGCGCTGTTCTGCTTCCATTCGCAATTTCTCTCTTTCACCTGCTTCCGCTTTTTCCTCAATCTCCATTTTCCTTACCTCTGCTTCCCTTTCCTTTTCTCGCTGTTCTGCTTCCGCTTCCAGCCGTAACTTTTACTTTCTTTCCTCAATCTCCATTTTCCTCACCTCTGCTTCTATTTCCATTTTTGCCTTTCTCTCTTCCCTTGCCGCTTGTCTGTCAGCCCGCTGAGAACTCAGTTGCTCCAAAATATCTTTCATCTCGCTGGCCATGTTGTCTTCTATATGTCTTCATTGTTCCCGGACGAGCCCCCAGATGTCACACGCAACGTAATATTACCGTAATTGGTATAGTACAGGTGTGATGGTTCAAATACCAAAATGGCAACAGTAACAGAAATACTTCCCTGGCGGCGATGATAAAACAGGAACACGGAGCCAACAGATGAGGTTACTGGTACTGGTATTATTATACTCTGCAAACATCAAGTACAATAACGCGGTAAAACTCCACTACTCCAATAACTAGATACTTAAACTCCAATACAATTCAACGAGATCTCCGATCTGAACTCAGTCCTGAACAACTCCCCTATATATACCCACACTGTCTATAAATAGACCATTACATCAGCATACATAATGAGTCTGGCACTTACTACAAATTTCTAGAATGTTCCATTACCTGCTATTGCCTTCTACAGTGTTCTATTACCTATTCAACCAGTTCCTAAAAATCTAGAATATTCTACCCAGACACAGTATGTTTCTAGAACATTCTCTGTGACACGGAAGTGGTAAACAAGTTGTATGCGACACTCACGTTTTGGCCATTAATTGATTCGACTAATGATGAGTGCACTGACTGGCACATGTGGTATTGATCAACAAACGAAACAACGCCGCTTCACTGTAAGACCATATAATAATAACATTGTCTGCAATTAAATACATAGTAATAATTCGGAACCGCAATAGAGATCGGTCACAGTCGTTTTGTTAGCAAATAGCCATTGTAGCGTATATATATATATTCTATACACTAATACAGTACTGTTTTGTGAACTGAAATCAATACATTAATCAAGAATTTCATTAAAGGTTCACCTCTATAGATACACACATAGCAAATTGACATCAAAGAGACGAAAATACATTGTATTCGTCCCCGAAGGGTGCATGGAAACTTATTTATCAAGTGTGAACAGCATTTACTGTACTCCCATTACTGACAGAAATGCATTTCATTGTTAGGCCCCCTTCTAATTTGTACTTAGCAATGATATTACCCACATCAACGTATTCTGCTTTGATAAGATGAACAAGTGTTATATTAAGATTGCCCGAAACAATCATAAGATGTTATTTGCATTATCGGAAGATAAATGCTCTACTTCTTTTAGCATATGCTCATTTGCTATGCCCATTAGTATATATGTCTTGCGGTCTTGGTTTGAACGTGCAGTGTATCAAAGCAGCGACATGATAAAACACTCATTGATTATATTATTAAGTTGGACATTGTTACCAAACATGTAAATACAGCAATGTATGCATTTTGGAAAGTTGCAATATATTGTTATATTGCATCTAGAAATCCAATAACGAACATATTGTGATCAACATCAAACAGGCGTCATTCTCTATCACCTAGATTTCAAAGGTTACAGCACATGTTTTATTGTCGCACTCACACATACAAATTGAAACTAACAAACCAACACACACACACACACACCCACACACACACAAATAAATAAAAAAAGGAAAAAAAAGAAAGAAAAATCTCCCCGTATTCTTTTCTCGTATGACGTCATCATGGTCTCATGACTCTTCGTCTAGCTGTATCCCCTCCACAGGAATACGTCCAACATATCCCTACAGCGTTAGACAAATAGAAGAATAAAATAGATGGAAGATAATACTTTTTGGTTATATCACGCATTCCTATTCCTAAATAATACAAACATTTTCATTACAAGTCTAACAGTGTTAGATACCACATACTGAAACAAATAACAATTAAAAAGCCAAACGACGAGGCGGCAATGATAATAGAGCCAGTACTGAATATTTTGGATTATTATAACTGCGGATGGCAACATTTTAAAATTTGAACATTAAATATTTTAAAAGCCAAGTTCCTATCAAAATTAGCGAATGGAGTAACACATTTCTTTGTCCCCAATAAAGCGTTAGTTATTTGGTAAGCTACACTGTTATGTGCCTGACTCCATAAACCAGAACTAGTTTTATACTATGATAGTCAATTTTGTTGCCACTCAAGAACTATTTTTGTAGGATTTTAACATTCCACCACATCTGAATACAATGTTTTTAGATTTGTCTATATTGAATTGAGTCTCCAATTATTTGCATAGTTATGCAAACTATTTAATAGTCACGGGAGGCCAATATCAATTTCACTACAAAGATCGTGGATAAATAGCCGAGTATAGCAATATAGTTCTATGGCTTCTATTGGAATCCTCACAATGACATGATAGGATGAACTCCAATAGCATTTATGAATATTGTAAAACAAAATGTAAAATTATGCTGTCCTGTTGAATATTAAAAAAGTCACATATTCAAATCGGTGTTCGAATGTATGCTTCAACGTATCAAAATAGAAAGCGCAAGGCAGAGAACAGTTAACCTTTCAAAACTTCTAAAGTAGAAGATAATATTGCACTCTATCGGAAGCTTGTTAATAGTTTTCAAAAGCACACTCCAGCCTACTCTTTGATGATAAATATTTATTCACTATATCAGATAAAATGTAACGACACAATCAGCATGTTTTTCACAAGACAATGTATTGCTTCAACCTTTAAAAATCAGCAAATAATTTGCTTATTGGGGGAAGAATAACCCACAATTATTCACCTTTTCCCTGTGGAATGGGGCAATAAATCCTGGAAGCCAATTCTTTGGGAATTGATCAAAATTTTGCATTTTGTAAAATAGCAAAGTGACTGGAATATACGAAGACAAATCTTTAAAATGATTTTAAGCTCTTTCATGGAAGTTCCCTTATCCAAAAATCAAAATCAAAATCAATAATTGAATCTCTTTGATCTACGACATTTTTTGCATCTCGTAAAACAGTACCCCGATTGAGAATAAGCTTCAGAAATAACTGAGAGAAGTAATCACAAATAATAATAGTAATAATACTTTATTATGCTGCATGTAAATAAGGCAGATATAATTTTTGGCAATCTTTTGACAGTATTGTATTACTTACACCAATATGAATTAATGTGGAATTGGTCAGTATATTTGTTCATTTGCCAGTATGAATGTTAGCAATCAATTGTTCAGCTTTTTTTTGACAGTCCCTCGAGTCTCAGTCATTAGTATTAAAAGTCACTTCTAAGTAAGTAAGCTTATTGGTAATGTCCAGGATTGCATTACCATACTTGCAAACAGTATTTGCAGATTTGTGACTATTTTTGGAAGACTAAAATGATTACTGCAGCCACTCTTTGGATGTAGATGTAATCACAATGTCATCAGCGAAGAGAAGATTGGATATCGCAATTTCATCTAATACTGGCTGATTAATGGCTGTGTTATCTAATAGCTTTGCTCTGTCGTTAATGAATATGTTAAAAAGTGTAGGACTGAGTTGGCATTCCTACTTCACTCCATTTTGTTTCAAGAATTGTGATTTGACCTCTTGATATAATTTAACTTGGAATGTAATTTTACTGAACAGACTTATGATGGCATTGTAGATTTTTAATGCAGTAATCCAGATTTCAAAACTGTGTCAAAACAAATCAATGAAAGACTGTTATTTGTTCACAATGGTGTGCACTATAAGTATATTGTCTGTAGTCCTGTGTTTTTTCTCGTAAAATGTGTACATGTGTACAATTTTGTGACTAGTTGAACAATTTTGTATTAACAAAAAAACATCAGCTGGTATGCTGTTCATTCCTAATGACGTTCTTGCTTTCAATTCCCTTTGCGAGTTCTTAAGTTTAGCAATTAAAATCTCTGCGATGCCCTGTTTTTCCTAATTGGTGAGCATTTGATAAACTATGTTTTCTGTCTGACATATTAGCATTATTACCAATTAATTGGAAATGTTGATTCATTTGCTGTAGGACAAATTTAAAACAGGTTTTATAGTGTTATTAATCGCATCCTAGAGTTATCCCAGTGTTGTATTTGCATAATTTTAACATATTTCCTAAAGGTTTTTTTCTTTATATTGTACATATTTCTAGTTTCACTAGTCTCACGTCAGGTACTGCAGTGATTTAACAAGTGTTCTGTGATCTCTTTTAAAGTATCACAGTTTCTATCAGCATGTTTTGTTTGTGATTTATTACTGGAAATTTTTCGTTTAGAAGAATTTTTTTTTTGATGATGTTTTGGTTGTTGATGACATTTTCATCTTTAACCATCTTCATATATAATGTATGGAATTCTAGATTCATGTATGATGATTCACAATTGTATTTATTCATGTAGATTTATTTAATATTGTAAGTTGATGGTTTAAGCACCTTTTGAATGATCCAATGAAATAGCTGGTTCATGGATTTAAAACTTATAATTAGATGTAGTAGTTCAGTAATAAATGGAATAGACGAGTATGCTCCGTTTGTAAAACCATCGTTAATGTAACCTATAGTTTTGCCTAGTCCATAAGTTTTACAAAGATTAGTTATTTACCAAATCATTGAGGTGGGTCACTATAATAGCTATCAGGTGTTGTAATAAAAATAGTTTTCGTGTTAGGACATTTAAATCACTTTGGATAATGTGATCTTTTTTTCATGCTTTGAGGTTTCATCTTTTTACGATGAATTTAACGGTGGTATGTAACTTGTTCATCAATAGATAAATCGATAGTTATGGAATACATCACAAAGTGAAGTGTTTGTTTAATGTAAATACTGAAAGCATCCTAACTTCACCGTGGTTTTGTTAGATATTTTCCCGATGTTATAGAAAGAAAGTAGTTGTCACAGTGTAAGGCCTGATTATTGCTATTGAGTGGCGCACCCACAGAACTCATACTGGACATAGGATTCTTTCACTGCTAGAATGGGGCAGACAAGACAATAGTAGTGGAAATGAAATACACATACACCAACATATCAGTTAAAGCTCCTGGCTTTAATACCTTTCAAAACAATTACAAGAAACAAAGCACAGAGAAATACAATGAATTACCTAGGGAAGTGTGCATTGGTGATAACTCACAGTTCCAGTATGTGGAAATGGATGACAGTTAATGCCTTCTGCAACACAACTACAAAGAAATACATGAGTTTTGCTGCAGTGGAACACTGTTATTCTGGAGGGCACTACTGATTATCTCACAATATTGCAGCTGCAGCAAAACACAGCGTACTCAATTATAATGAGGGACCCCAACTGTCTTCAGTCTAGTCGTAAACATCTTTTGTTATGTAAATCCCAAGCACACCTGGTAGATTCCAATTGTCCTTCCACAGCTGTAAACATCCTTTGTTATGTAAATCACAAGCACATCTGGTAGATTCCAATTGTCCTTCCACAGCAATCATCTTTATGACAGTTATCACACGGCAATGCACACCGTCTCTTTCCATGATTCCTTGCACACTTCTATTTGCAGGGTTTGAGATGTTATGGCAAAAACATAGAGTAAAGGATGCTGACAGTAGTCTTCACGGAAAACTACCGAATTTACAGCAGGCAATGTTTCTTTAAAAGCATACCTATGAGGGTCTTTAATTGTATGTTGAGTATTCAACAACAGTGTTGTCTTTAATACTGGATTGTTTCAGTATGTGATTATACTATAATTCCTGGACATTCAGGTGGCCAACATTTATTAATGGTATGGTAAATCTTGTTTAATCTTCACTACTATTAGTTTCAGATCGAAGTGTGTTTAACTACAGCTCGATGTCTGGGGAGTAGGTTTGACCTGTGGCTTCCATATGCATTCCATCATCGCTGAAATGACATTTTTCCAGATTTGCTATACTAGCATTGTAGCAATCTGACTGGATAGTTTTACTGAGATTTCTTTCTTTGCCTGTCCCAATATTTTCTATTGGTTATATTACTCAGAAAAAAACTGAGTTGTTGGGAGTTTTTGTTACATAGCTGCAACCAATTCTTCATAAATCTTGGCTAAATTGTCTACTTTAGTTTTAATGCCTGTCATTTCCACGATATTGATAGTTATACTTTTCATAGAACATGAAAAGGCATTTCCCAGCAAGGCTTGTCTCACAGAGTGAATCTGTTCTTTTTTTTGTTTTTTGTTTCGATGATATTGTTGATATTGAATATTTGTGAATATTTTTGCACTGCATGTGGAAAGTTTTGTTTACTGCATTAATAGAAATTGTATGTTTTTGTTGAGTTCAATTTATTACGCTATTCTGTTTCTTTATGAAATTGTGAACGGTGTGCTGTTGTCGTTGTTGTAAGGTTGTTCTGTGATTTCTCTCTCAAATGCACTAGTTGTACGTACTGGTATTGTTATCTGCAATTAGGTCATATATTTTCATTTGTAGTCTCATATTTTTTTCAGTGTATTCTCCTTTAGTTGATATTCGAGGTTACGAATCTCTTGCAGTTGGTATTCTTTTTCATTTTGTAAAACTGTGACACGATGGTGTTCACCTTTGTTGTTACCTACTAGTAATGATCTTTTTTTTGAGTGGTGTCATTAAAATTCAGTTACTCTGACGCTTGTAAGATGTTCTAGTAATAGTAAGCAAGTCTCTATTCTAAAAGTATTCGTATATGTTGCTGTTGTAGCATGCAGGTTATTGCTTTTCCTTTGTCTGACAGAAAGCTCCTTCATTCACAATATTTTACTTTTGCTCTAGTGGCATTTTCTCTTTTTTACTCCCTTTTTGTTGTAAATGACACATACTGCTCCGGATGGATGGTTGAATACCACGTTGAGGTAGTTCCGCTGGTGACTGTGTAAACCACATAACTGTAATATTAATATTAATATCTAACAACTGCCAAAGTCTAAGAAAATAGTTATGTCTATCATTCAACATCCAGGATTAGTAGTCATACTATCGAGAATATTGATTTGCACCCATTTTACCATTGAGCAGACACATTCTTGTTTGGCTCTACTGTCATTAAAACTAGTAGTTTTATCATGTTGTGACACTTCATGGGTAATTAGCATATCAATACCACATAGGACATAGAAAAGAAATTTACAGAAAACCAAGTGATATACTTTAACATGGATGATTCTTTGCACACTGCTTTTTCCAATGAACAAACCATAGCGGGCGTCCAACACAATTGGCACATATCTTCTCCTTAAAGTAAAAGATATCTGAGGCGGGTAGGTTACACTGAGGGCACTGCCATTCGTATTTTTTTAATCAGATGTAGTAGTGTTGATAATCGAATTGTACGGCAATTCACCATACAGACTAGTCACCCACAGTGCCATCGCACCTGCATTCGCTGGTGTCATTAGCAATTCATTTACTTAGCATCCATCTACTTGAAGCACGTCATCACATTAGGGGTGTTTTTGGCATCGGCTGAAATGGTCAACCTGACTTTCTCTGAATAGGTCTCACTAGTTTATTATAATCTCTTAACGTTAAATGCAGGAATATAGATATATTTGATCAAAGTCTGAATGCCCCGTCGCCTCAACAGAACAGTAGTCAAATTTTACAGTTTCATCGTCAGAACATATAAGCTGCTTTATTGGAAATAATGCCAATTTGAATCGCCCCAGAAGTGAGGTGCACTACTGTTCCAATTAGTGTTGTAAATCACTTGTATTATTTATATACGTGTTATAATTGCATTATTTATATGGACCGGGAGGCCAAATTCTTCAAAACAAACTTGAAACAAATGTTCATGAAAAACCCACTTCCTAAATTGGTTAAACATTTCTTTGATTCCTGAGAATTTCAAAATATTCCACTGTGAAATATAATTTTACAGAACCCTTCAATACTAGATAATGAGTTTCTACTAGTGAACTCTCCCTTCGAGACAGATTAAAAAAACATTGTGCTCTGTCAAATGGATGTATTTTTATCAGGAATGCAGTCGATTATCATCCTCGAGGTTTCACCCTTATTATGCGAAGTGAGTCACAATAATAGCGCGTAACTTTGGCAGCCATACTGTATTTAATAATACAAATTGTGTGGATATGACACTAAATGTACTTTACTTTTCACTATAATCACCTCAGTTTAATTTATTTAATTTGGTATTTTGAATTGCCAAAGTATGAACTGCTTGTGTGGATATATGTGTATTTAATGCTGATAGTGTTGGGGAATACATGATATAACTTCATACGTTCAATACCCTATAGGCAGCACTATCCTATAAATGACTTCAAATGTACATAGAATAACGTAACAGTAGTCATATTCAGTAGTAAGAGCACACATAATTGCGAATTGTGAATTATTTCGCTTTTGGGTAGTTTAAATAAAAGATTACGCACTGTCCACTATTACGCAACTTTAATGGTTGCGTCGAGCTCGAGTAAAAAATGTGAATATCAATTACATTCGAATTCGTCCTACAGTTTTCATTAGATGACATGATATTATATGACAATTTATTTGTCTCGTTCGTGACAAGAACACTCTTCAGACGCGAATGTCCGACTATATTTTTTGATCGAATATGTATATGAAATCTATAGAGATTCGGAAACACAAAGCAGCGATCATGACTATTCGGGATTCTTACATTTTTGTTTTCAACTCACCTCGGATATATCGAATATTTCCCCAAATCTCACCTTGAATTTATATTAGCTAGTTTTCTTTGAATAAACTGATTATTGAATGTTCACAAGAAGGCCTAATTATTACCCAGGAAACTGGCGTTCTATGGATACAATGTTTTCAACATTGACAGATATCATTGACCATGCATACAATAATATATTTGCACTTTAGTATTACGTTATAGGTGTGAATTAATCACATTAGAGCTGTAGTTGTGGTTTATGGGAATTAAATATTACTTGAACGTTCTGTGCAATTGTTCAGTAAATCATTATTCTAGCTAAAGTCGCGCGTATACATGTAAAATAACATGTATAACTCTCACGAAGAGACTCGGAAGAGACTTTTTGCATATGTAATGTAATACATAATAACATGAGAATATAGCCGCATAGCACTGGATAATTACTGACACGATCGCCTTTATTATTTTGATGGATAGCAAAAATTCTGAAGGTAATGCTCGCAACTAAAGCGATGCACAAACTGTGTGGTCAGCACTGTATACTATGAGAAGACTCAATGATGACAAAATAAGAATACCATATTGTACATGTCATTGTAAAACTATTTAACAGAAGACATCATGCGCTAGATGAATGTACGAGATGGCTATAGGCAGTGCTCGTATTAACGGGTAGGCACAATATATATATATTGTTATTCTTTGAAAACACAAAATACTATTTCATCTTCATATTTTACAATCCATATTCTTATATTTAAATCTGTTCTGGTAATCTGAAAGGTAACAATACGTGGTACAGTTTGCCTTAATTACATATTGAAATATTGCCAGGAATAATCAATACAACTTTGTATGCATA
This sequence comes from Saccoglossus kowalevskii, assembly GCF_978046115.1. NCBI lineage: Eukaryota > Metazoa > Hemichordata > Enteropneusta > Harrimaniidae > Saccoglossus > Saccoglossus kowalevskii. The sequence continues at coordinate 19,658,666 of NC_140644.1, read as the reverse complement.
CCTTTTCCCGACATAATATACAATGACTATAGTTCTCAGGATCTACAGTAGTAATAAATACACAGAAATAATGTTGATGTCATGTTTTCAGAAGACGTAGCCATATCGATTTGATTTTTGATTTGATTTGATATTTGATTTGGACCATACCATTTCAAGCTACAGGGTCTAAAAATGATCCAACAACCAATAAACACATCATTCACCAACCACAAAAATAGTATTCATAATTGAACAACCAAGAAAGCAACAGACATCAGGCTGCCCCTAAAGATAACGAAACAGCATGTTACAACCACTCCTCCACTCCTCCTAATATACCTCCTAATATACCTCTTCAGCATCAATGGTTCCTATACTCATTGGAATGCATGTACAATTGGCTTAACAAATAGCTGCACGCGTCTCATCAAATGTTTGACCAACCAATAGTTATTGTTGAGTGAGGGCGCTATTTACTAATGAAAAGTAACATTAATCCTCTTTCTCCCATAATGTAATTTTTAGTAGCCGGTGATTTGCCCAACCTAATTTGAGATTACCTCCCACAGTGCAGCAAAATGTAATTGAGTGATCACTGGTTCATTGCCCAAGTTGCAGAAATATGCAGTCTTGAACATGTGGGGTCTGGCAGCACCCCTGGGTCAGGGATATCATATATCCTGCAGCCAACCATGTTAGCATATAGAGGTGACTCAAGGGAATATTTTTCACTAATCCTGTTTATTTGGTGCATTCCTGAGGATAAAACAGGACGTGTTTTTGTCAGCTCTCCCGTTGAATTTTGTCTACATTGAATTGCAAGAAACCCGCACACAGCTCATGCTGAGAACTGGTAAGTACAGTTCAGCCAAGGCTAACTACATAAAATACTGTAATGGATACACGAGCCTACAGTTTCATACCACAGAGCATAGCCTAAGTGCTGATCGGTCAAGGCTAACTCCATAAAATACCGTAATGGATACAGGAGGCTACTGTTTCATACCGCTGAGCATAGCCTGAGTGCTGATCAGTCAAGGCTAACTACATAAAATACCGTAATGGATACATGAGGCTACTGTTTCATACCGCTGAGCACAGCCTGAGTGCTGATCAGTCAAAGCTAACTACATAAAATACCGTAATGGATACACGAGGCTACTGTTTCATACCGCTGAGCATAGCCTGAGTGCTGATCAGTCAAAGCTAACTACATAAAATACCGTAATGGATACACGAGGCTACTGTTTCATACCACTGAGCATGGCCTGAGTGCATGCCAGTTCAACTCTGCTGGTAGCAAGTACACATATAAAAGCCTTGGTTCATCCACACTATAAAATATCCATACTGGGGCGGTATGAAAAATTGATAACTACATGTTGGCTCTGCTAGAATGCAAATATTTTTGATATGCACTACTGTCATTTATGTGTGATTCCTTTGCATGGCGTTTATTTTATGGTGTCCAGGAGAGTTGCAGGAGGACACGCTGATTTCTCTATCCAAGTGCCCTTCCTTCTGCACCCTCCCTTATATGCATGGAAACCTGTTTCCTGTCAGTAACAGTGGGTTCTCATTCATTGTTATTACAGGAATTGGTCCAACTGTGAGCCACTTGCATGAAGCATGTCCTCATTGCAGCTTACTGATGCAGAAAAGCTTCTCCTTACAGAGCCTTCAACAACCAGGTCTGGGAAAGTGCGACAAAAACAGCAGAAAAAAGGGGATATTGAAAAAGATGCAATTGTTAGTGACATTGAAAATGAGGAAAAGATGGATACAAGCAATGACACATCTGACAGATCTAATATCACAAGCATACAAGCAGAAAACAACAAGTGATGCCTTAGAGTAATGAAACATTACAATTCACTTACCTCAAAACTGAATAAGAGATGCCACGCAAGTTGAAACCATGGGGCTATCAGTTTAGCTCACACATAATCTCCTTGAAATACCATTTTCTAGCTAGTAAATCACATCTAGTGTTTAAATAAATATGAAATATGCAAATGAATTATGTATTTACTGGGTTTTAATTTTGCTATTTTTGGCGATGAGTAAAATTAGATGAATTAAATCCAAGTAAACAAGTAAAATAACAATAAAACTCATTGTTGTTACGCGACCTTAAACACCCACTGAAAAAGTTCAAACATTAAAATAGAAAAATTAAATCAAATTTAAGTCATTGCTAAAAGGACTTCACCTACCTGTCTGTTCATTAGTATTTTATCATCATAAAATTATTCTGTCATCTGAAGATGCTGCAAATCATTCGCCGGTATTTCCTGAATTTGTTCCCACTGCCATATTGTCCAGTCTGGCATACGTACATAGAGTGTCTGTGAATACCTGCTGGCGGTATTGCCTTCCAGGTTAAGTGTTTGATGCAGTGCCAGTACAGTTTTGGGTATTTCCACCGTATACTTCATGTTGTTGTTTGTGATCTGCGTGCTGATCTGCGAATCGTGTGATCCAGAATAGGTATGAAAGCATAGGCTAGATGTAGGTCGCCCAATCGTCTTGGGATCAATGCATACCGTTGTATCAGTCGCGATGCCGCATCGTCGACTTTTCGGCGACGAGTCTAACGACATCTGTGACTTGCTTGATGTTGATGACATGGAGAAGGGGATATCAGAAAGCCCGGGCCAGGATAAGCAAGGACAGCAATTGTTATGTTCCCAAGTATGTGTTCTAATATCATCTCATGGCCACGCATTTGTGACTGAATCAATCAATTCATTCACTGGTTCAATTACCTGCACAAAAATCATGATCTAGGCTTCTGCTCACTACATCAATATACATTACGGTAGTTGATATACCACAGAGTTGAGAGGCCTACCATTCTTGATTTGGGACGTTGTATATATTGAAGCCATAGTTATAGAATTATTATTTTTTTCAATTTGTATCAAATTGTATCAATGCCTGCTTCTTTTTCCTACAACTGATCTTTGAAACCGTTTATCAAATTTGCTTTTTTTATCGGAAACTTCCGCTGAATCACACAACTTGTTTCCATCAACCAATTTCTTTCGTCTTTGAGTGAGCAGTGACATACTTTCAGCAAACCTACTTTTAGCAGCGACACAATATGTTATCACTGCAAATGCCATCAAGCTGCTGCTGGAAACGTCAACTACTTTCTTTATTATTAAATTCAAAATTTTCTCGACCGTCAAAATTGTTAGCATAGGCAAGTAAGATACTGAATCAATAGAGACCCGCTACCCTGTACATATACTTCAATACCTGTGAAGTACCGAGCTGGTAAGATTACTAGTAATTGTTTCAAAAAAGTTGTAGAGCAGCTGGATTATTGACATGCCGATAATTTATTGAAAAACATATGCTTCAATCTCAAATACGTTGTCAATCAAATATTTCGCATACTGATAACGTAATTTCGAGTTTCTTTATTTGTTTAATACACAGGACGAAGTCTCATTCACAGACTTCAACGAAATAATAAATAACAAGGGTAAAAGCACACTATGATATTACGATCAAGTGTTTGTTTGTTTATATGCGAATACTATTGTGATTGGGATACTAGTTTTGGGGAGACTATTTTTTAATGTAATTACATGTGCAGCAATTTGTTTTTTTTCTAGCATGGCACAGTAACTGTTTCAGAAGACCTGACCATTTTATGAACATAGTGTTATTGTTAACTCGGCTACGATTCGGGGTAACACATATAACAGCGCCATCAAATGGTGATTGCGATAGTTACATATTTATCCTATGAATCAAGTTGTGCTCAACGCTGTCATTCAAATAATCTAATTATCTAACTATCATCTTAAATAATTTACATTTCACAGAAACTATGCAAGTGGAGAAAATCTAGAAGATTTCGTGAGACATGAAGCTTCTCCGAGATTGCAGAAAGCTGTAACAGACAAGAACGGGGAACCATTCTATTCGAAACCACTGCTGTATTTTATGGTAGAAAATATCATTGCTACAATGTGCTTTGGTCAAAAATAAGCAAAAGTAATTCTGAAATGATAAATTGTACAGACCGAGTAACCGAATATAAATATATGATGAGTTCAACCATCAATCACAAAATATACACAAAACTTACTGAATATAGCATTTTCACAGATATGAGGTGAATGACCCCGAATTTAAAGAAATCATTTGGCAATGGACTGGTTGCTGTTTATATCTCGATATTCCAATATATGCCAACTAAGGGTTTTGGTGAAGCCAAGCGTTTTATGGCAAAAATGGCTTGGTTTAATTCAGGGAAAGATTACTGCCCACAAAAAAAATAGCAAAGGTATAAAACCTACACTATATATAATTTAAAGCTTTTAAAACATTTAAAATGATTTTTCTTTCGCGTATAAGTTGTCCAACTCATTCGCTATGCCTAGACATATAATATATTCGCGATTTAAAGATGTTTATTACATTGTCAATGTCGACCTCTCTTCACAGCAACAGGGTTTGTTTCTCCTTGACTCATTGCTATATGACGAACACCACACATGTGGAGCAGGATGACTGCACTCTCTCTATAAATTTGTAACTTCCAATCTTAAATGTTTTATATATGTATTTCACTCGCTTGTTTGACCATATAATGTAATGTATTTGTTAGTCTTGTAAATATATTGTCTTTTATTGCGGATAATCCTGAAGTACATGACCTTATTGATGACCTACTAAATATTCAAAACGAAGCCCAGATAGCAGGCGAAGATCAGGCAGATGTTTCAAATGTGGTGGAATTATTTCAAAGAAGTGGACGAAACTTAAGGGTTGTTGTTGGTGTCATGAAGAGACTAATAAATTAGTATAGGGCTGCTGCCTTGTTGAATTATTGACATGCCGATCATGTATTGAAACACTTATGCTTCAATCTCAACAAATACGTTGTCAATCAAAACATTTGCAAACTGATAATGTAATTGCGAGTTTGTTTATATATTTTTTTGCGGGATGAAGTCTCATTCACAGACTTCAACAAAATAAATAAATAAGAGTAGAAACACAATTTGATATTAAGATCAAGTGTTTGTTTATATGTGCATATTGTTCGATTGGGATACTAGTTTTGGGGAGACTATGTTTTAATGTAATTACATGTACAGCAATTTGTTTGTTTTTTCTAGCATGGCACAGTAATTGTTTCAGAATACCTGACCATTTTATGAACATTCTGTTATTGTTATTGGCTTACGATTCGGGGTAACACATATAAGAGTGCCAACAAGTGGTGAATGCGGTACAGTTACATTATGTCTTCTAGGAGTATCATCACCTTATATTTTTTCATTTCTGTATAACTTGATTGTTTAAAGCGCTAGCGTAATCGCGTGGTGAGTGACGGAATTGCAGTGAAGCCACTTCACTCGAATAAGCCATAATGGTAAAGATCAGATGATATAGACCAGAATGTATATACGTGTTGCTCGGGTCGAAGTTTGAAGGCTGAATATGCCCTAATATGCTAGCACTAATATTTATGCTATTCTTCTCAAAAGACGGATTGGCTATGCATGCTATATGCAAGATAGCAAATTGCGGCTCATTTTTGTCCAACATGACGGCCAAACCACAGACTGATCTTTTTTTTTTCCTTTTCTCACAAGAAGCTTTAACCATACATGTCATGTGCAAAATATCAAGTTGATTCCTAAAGCATTATAGAGAAACAAATCCCAAATGTGTTGGTTATAGTTGTGGAAAGAGAAAAATGCTGTTGAACTTATTGTTTACTGTCCGAAGTCAGTTAAAAATGCAACATGGTAAATTTCAAAGAAATAGGATAACTGGGAAATCAGTGAACAAATACTTGCTTTTTAAGAGAAATCTAATATGGCAGCCAAACCACGCGATCAGCCTCCCAAAATCTCAAGCCATAGTGCGCTTCCAAGTAGATGATAAAAAAACAATACGTCAATATGTTCAGTGGCTCTGAAGAAGAAGATTTTTAAGCATGTTTGTTTTTCGGGGTACAAACATGGCGACAATTCACGTGATCGCATACGTTTCATTCTTTAGACAGGTAGCCAATATCCCAATACAGCTGCAACACAAAATCAGAATGCATAGACCTTCATAAATGGTTCAAAATGGCCACTTTCACGGTAACTTCAATTCAAGATGGCTACCGCACCAATTGACCAATCATAATTCTGACAGTTGGGTATACCACGTCACGTTAGAATTTAATATAATAGAAAATTTCAGACCATTCCATCTAACGTGTTTTCACGACGACCAGACAAAAAACGGCGGTCAACAAAAAATAGAAAGAAAAACCTGCACTAAGATAAAAGGGGCCAAACTTACTTTTACCCTAATAATTACTTTAAAGGGCGGTGGTCGTCGCGCATGCGCGAGATATGGACAAAGATGGTGACATTGACTATTGTACAGACCAGCAGTACCAACTGAAGCGTTACTGAGATTTAACTATGTAATTTCTTTGGTGATTGGAAGGTATCAGGAGTCACCTTTGGTAATTAGTGCACGTTGCGCCCAGGTCAAAACTCGTGCTCACGATTTCCGCCAGAAGAGCACATTGGATTTGTGGGGAAAAAATAAGGTTGGCTAACACAAATGTCGCACATGCACAGCGCGACAACGACCATTCTTTAAATATAACATATTGCTTTTAATTTAAATACTGTGTCTCGCTAAATTATTGTTGTTGAGTTTATAAAACATCAGTTTGCATGTATGTTTTATTATTAGTTTAAACTCAGAGTTACATTTACACCACTCAACATATCCGAGTTCGATTATTACTTCCTTGAATATATCAGTCAGTAGGTAAGAAGTAAGTGAGTGAGAAGATGAAATTATGTCATAGATGATTGACCTCACTGCGGTTGATTTTTCAGTAATCGAAATAATACCACATATCCACCTTCTTCTTGAACATAATTGGAAACTATTATTTTCTGTACTTGTTCCAAATTGTTGTCTTTCAGTAATCGATCCAATACAGGTCCCTCGAGTTGTGATATGAATTTAGTATTGAGGCAAATACAGATAATCCCATCTATAAAAAGTCACAAAACTTAATAGGTAATGCGTTAACAAAAGTTAATAAAAAGACAGGAATAATTGTGTCATATTAATTGTGATTTTTTATTATTGTCTGAATATTGTGTTTACTGTTTAAATGTCAATAAAATATAAATTAACTTACTTGGATAACAGTATTCTATTCTATTCTATTCCATTCTATCAAACATTTATCATATATTCAGATATCCATCAATGAAAGCACCACAACAAACAATCCCATCATACGTGTCTGCCAATGATAGAAATATTTTATGGAAATAAGAACTTGATTAATGTTTCAGTTGATGTGTTATTAATAAAAACATATCAAACGTCCAACACCAACTCAACATTTTTTCCAAAGTCATTTAAATGTATTAAACAAGGACTTAAACTACTTACTTGGCTTCATTTTCATAACCGGATGCTCATCCAATTTGGCACATATTAGTTGTCTATAACATACTTTGAGTTCGGCTTTTTGCAAACTATCGTCAGAAAGATCAACGGCGTCAATGTTTCTGTATCCAAGGTGTTTAAGCTAGACGAAAGAAGAAACACAACTGAGACACACATTGAAAATGGAAGTCACAATCGGGAAGCAAAATTACACAACAATGTAAACAATTATTATACACACAGTTATTGAATATAACATATGCTCTTACCTCCAACCCAACAAGACCTGTTCCTGCTGCACAGTAAAACGTAGGCATTGCGTTCAGGCAACAAGTCAGACAAGCAATTAGCTGTATACTTTTGCTAATAACAAAAATAGAGTAAACCCATAATTTATAAAAACAAATGTGCAATATTTAGACTAGTGTTCATCGTCCTGGCTACCGCCACAAAAGATAGCTCACTGGTTTGAAAATGGCCGACATACTTATATGACTGTGTGCAGTCTATCACCTGTCTGAAAAAAGCTTATTGCTTTATGTGTCAATCAGCTGAATTATTGTTGTGACACTCGTAATTGTAATCAACTTGGTAGGCTATACACTACACTGGTTAAGCTTTCAGATGTATTCATTATTATAGTGGCATACATAATAACTAAAGAATGTCTGAATCACCCATCAATTTTAACACGTTTCAGCTCAATGCTGCCCGCCTTAAGACGGATTTGATTAATCCGACCTATCCTTGTTTTATAATTGTGTAAATTAAAGACACACAGGGTATTAGTGTGTGAAATGTGTGTGTATTTTTGTTTTTAATTTCGCCGTAACATACTGGCAAAACTTTAAAAAACTGTGTGCAAAATACCTTTTCAAAAGTTTTACTACATGTATTATAGTGTTCCCTTATCTCCTGTGATGATTTCGTCGAATCATGAACAGTTACCATATTACGAAATGCTCGGTCAACGTTTTCAACTTACTTCTTGTTTTTCACAAAGATAATCTCCAGAGCATCACATTTTAGGTGTGATTTGGATATATCATATTTGCTGGTACAACTCCAGGCATATTTTGCAGAAGGTTACTAATTTTTATCCATACATGAAAAAAGTGAAAAAAATTCGAAGGAAAATTAATGCTTACAATTATGAATTGTTGATACCTCAAGTTTTTCATCATAAATATTATAAATAGGCTAAATTTGTAATAAATGTCCAAAACGCCCTTCATCCATGCACTGACCACCGCTATTTGAATAGTGTAAAAACCGGCACACGTGTTAATAATACACTCACTATTTCCGTGCACACTGACTGATTAGAGACAAGTGTCCAATAGGCAGGTCACATTTTGAAAAATTGTGTCTTCACAAGTACGGTTGCATTTGATTATTTCCTTCATTCAACCCGCGTACAATTGAAGAAGTCCAGGTAATGATAATATTGACGTTTTCATTTTATTTATCATTATGTTATGGTGTTATATTTATTCATAATCTTTGCGACACTTTCCACTGGATGTTTTCATGTGCCCGCTCGTTAGGAACATTATACTGGACCAAAAAAGTTACGCCCCCATCCTTACTCATTATCCCAAACACGAATGCCACGAGCCTTGCAGGTGGGCAGAATGTACTGTTTTCGCTCTGCTGATCTTCCCTATGATGGGCGGACACACCATGATATCGAATTCGTTGCACTGCTGGAAATAACATCGGTATTTCTACGACTAAATTACGTCAGAGATTAATACTACCATTTTTGAATCTGGAATACGTATGTGTCGCAGGCGGTTCAATAAAATTGATTGAATTCGAAATATTGTCCTATTTGTTGTGGTGGTGTATCTTTGTATAGTAAATGATATATTGAAGTAAATACGGAATGACAAATAATTTACAATTCTAATCATGTTATTTGGTGAACGTACAATGTCAAGGTTATTTATTAAAACCGTGAAAATAGGGTATATTTTATCCGAATAAAATACACGCCAAAATAACAGATTATTTCTCAATCTACATTTTGTGAATCTCCCCCAATATACCAACCAGCCAATCTTGTTGGTGAACATGTATCCCTTCATACACGACGTTCAGAATTCCGGTGAATCCCCTCGCAATAAAGAGCTGTTTTTTATGTTCTCGTACAGAATGGATTATTTTTTTTAAATGTTTGTACGCATTATAAGGCGTTTTTACAAAATTATGTTCGAGATTGGGTGCCCATACTCCAATTTAATTACACCAACAATCCCTGGGCAGATACCATGTATTTATGTAACTAGTTAAATTTAATAATTTTAAAATGTTTTACAACCGATATGTCTAAAATCACAATTGCCTTTATGAAGAGTATCAACATTAACCGGCAACAATTTATATACTCGGGGCGGACATCCGGGCATTTTCACCGCTTGGCAACCCTTGCGGTGAAAAACAAAGGCCAAAAACTCGCAGCAAACGATACTTTAGGATCGTTGTTGAGACTCCCCTGAACAGTGTAACAAGATTAGCCCTACGTGTGTAACATATATAAATTTGGTTGTTCAAGATTACTTCAAAGTTGAGTTTGTGTTGTTTTCTCGAATTTTCACCGGCTCAACCGGCGTTCCACAGTAGCGCGCACAGACTCCATAGAAATGCATGTACAGTGGTGCGTGTCTTCAAAGACACGTGTTTTAAAGACTGCAAACAATAAAACACTCACAGTGCAAGGCTATTTAACCAACATGTTTCTTGTTTTGCTTGAGTGTAAAAGTATGCGGTATAGTGACTAACTCTTAGTTTTTTTTAAATATTCGAATTTCTTTTATTTGGAAAGGTTCTTCTATAAAAATAGAAATCGGTGACAAGGTTCAATCTGATTGCTTTTGGCACAAAAAACATAACATGCATCTTATTTTGGAGTGAGGGTAATGCGAACCAACCATTCTATTTCTCGTGACAACTCACTTCTTGTTTTTCACAAAAATAATCTCCAGAGCATCACATTTTAGATGTGATCTGGATATATCATAGTTGCTGGTACAACTCCAGGCATATTTTGCAGAAGGTTACTAATTTTTATCCATACATGAAAAAAGTGAAAAAAATTCGAAGGAAAATTAATGCTTACAATTATGAATTGTTGATACCTCAAGTTTTTCATCATAAATATTATAAATAGGCTAAATTTGTAATAAATGTCCAAAACGCCCTTCATCCATGCACTGACCACCCCTATTTGAATAGTGTAAAAACCGGCACACGTGTTAATAATACACTCACTATTTCCGTGCACACTGACTGATTAGAGACAAGTGTCCAATAGGCAGGTCACATTTTGAAAAATTGTGTCTTCACAAGTACGGTTGCATTTGATTATTTCCTTCATTCAACCCGCGTACAATTGAAGAAGTCCAGGTAATGATAATATTGACGTTTTCATTTTATTTATCATTATGTTATGGTGTTATATTTATTCATAATCTTTGCGACACTTTCCACTGGATGTTTTCATGTGCCCGCTCGTTAGGAACATTATACTGGACCAAAAAAGTTACGCCCCCATCCTTACTCATTATCCCAAACACGAATGCCACGAGCCTTGCAGGTGGGCAGAATGTACTGTTTTCGCTCTGCTGATCTTCCCTATGATGGGCGGACACACCATGATATCGAATTCGTTGCACTGCTGGAAATAACATCGGTATTTCTACGACTAAATTACGTCAGAGATTAATACTACCATTTTTGAATCTGGAATACGTATGTGTCGCAGGCGGTTCAATGAAATTGATTGAATTCGAAATATTGTCCTATTTGTTGTGGTGGTGTATCTTTGTATAGTAAATGATATATTGAAGTAAATACGGAATGACAAATAATTTACAATTATAATCATGTTATTTGGTGAACGTACAATGTCAAGGTTATTTATTAAAACCGTGAAAATAGGGTATATTTTATCCGAATAAGATACACGCCAAAATAACAGATTATTTCTCAATCAACATTTTGTGAAACTCCCCCAATATACCAATCAGCCAATTTTGTTGGTGAACATGTATATCATCATACACGACGTTCAGAATTCCGGTGAATCCCCTCGCAATAAAGAGCTGGTTTTTATGTTCTCGTACAGAATGGATTATTTTTTTAAATGTTTGTACGCATTATAAGGCGTTTTTACAAAATTATGTTCGAGATTGGGTGCCCATACTCCAATTTAATTATACCAACAATCCCTGGGCAGATACCATGTATTTATGTAATTAGTTAAAATTTAATAATTGTAAAATGCTTTACAACCGATATGTCTAAAATCACAATTGCCTTTATGAAGAGTACCAACATTAACCGGCAACAATTTATATACTCGGGGCGGACATCCGGGCATTTTCACCGCTTGGCAACCCTTGCGGTGAAAAACAAAGGCCAAAAACTCGCAGCAAACGATACTTTAGGATCGTTGTTGAGACTCCCCTGAACAGTGTAACAAGATTAGCCCTACGTGTGTAACATATATAAATTTGGTTGTTCAAGATTACTTCAAAGTTGAGTTTGTGTTGTTTTCTCGAATTTTCACCGGCTCAACCGGCGTTCCACAGTAGCGCGCACAGACTCCATAGAAATGCATGTACAGTGGTGCGTGTCTTCAAAGACACGTGTTTTAAAGACTGCAAACAATAAAACACTCACAGTGCAAGGCTATTTAACCAACATGTTTCTTGTTTTGCTTGAGTGTAAAAGTATGCGGTATAGTGACTAACTCTTAGTTTTTTTTAAATATTCGAATTTCTTTTATTTGGAAAGGTTCTTCTATAAAAATAGAAATCGGTGACAAGGTTCAATCTGATTGCTTTTGGCACAAAAAACATAACATGCATCTTATTTTGGAGTGAGGGTAATGCGAACCAACCATTCTATTTCTCGTGACAACTCACTTCTTGTTTTTCACAAAAATAATCTCCAGAGCATCACATTTTAGATGTGATCTGGATATATCATAGTTGCTGGTACAACTCCAGGCATATTTTGCAGAAGGTTACTAATTTTTATCCATACATGAAAAAAGTGAAAAAAATTAGAAGGAAAATTAATGCTTACAATTATGAATTGTTGATACCTCAAGTTTTTCATCATAAATATTATAAATAGGCTAAATTTGTAATAAATGTCCAAAACGCCCTTCATCCATGCACTGACCACCCCTATTTGAATAGTGTAAAAACCGGCACACGTGTTAATAATACACTCACTATTTCCGTGCACACTGACTGATTAGAGACAAGTGTCCAATAGGCAGGTCACATTTTGAAAAATTGTGTCTTCACAAGTACGGTTGCATTTGATTATTTCCTTCATTCAACCCGCGTACAATTGAAGAAGTCCAGGTAATGATAATATTGACGTTTTCATTTTATTTATCATTATGTTATGGTGTTATATTTATTCATAATCTTTGCGACACTTTCCACTGGATGTTTTCATGTGCCCGCTCGTTAGGAACATTATACTGGACCAAAAAAGTTACGCCCCCATCCTTACTCATTATCCCAAACACGAATGCCACGAGCCTTGCAGGTGGGCAGAATGTACTGTTTTCGCTCTGCTGATCTTCCCTATGATGGGCGGACACACCATGATATCGAATTCGTTGCACTGCTGGAAATAACATCGGTATTTCTACGACTAAATTACGTCAGAGATTAATACTACCATTTTTGAATCTGGAATACGTATGTGTCGCAGGCGGTTCAATGAAATTGATTGAATTCGAAATATTGTCCTATTTGTTGTGGTGGTGTATCTTTGTATAGTAAATGATATATTGAAGTAAATACGGAATGACAAATAATTTACAATTATAATCATGTTATTTGGTGAACGTACAATGTCAAGGTTATTTATTAAAACCGTGAAAATAGGGTATATTTTATCCGAATAAGATACACGCCAAAATAACAGATTATTTCTCAATCAACATTTTGTGAAACTCCCCCAATATACCAATCAGCCAATTTTGTTGGTGAACATGTATATCATCATACACGACGTTCAGAATTCCGGTGAATCCCCTCGCAATAAAGAGCTGGTTTTTATGTTCTCGTACAGAATGGATTATTTTTTTTAAATGTTTGTACGCATTATAAGGCGTTTTTACAAAATTATGTTCGAGATTGGGTGCCCATACTCCAATTTAATTATACCAACAATCCCTGGGCAGATACCATGTATTTATGTAATTAGTTAAAATTTAATAATTGTAAAATGCTTTACAACCGATATGTCTAAAATCACAATTGCCTTTATGAAGAGTACCAACATTAACCGGCAACAATTTATATACTCGGGGCGGACATCCGGGCATTTTCACCGCTTGGCAACCCTTGCGGTGAAAAACAAAGGCCAAAAACTCGCAGCAAACGATACTTTAGGATCGTTGTTGAGACTCCCCTGAACAGTGTAACAAGATTAGCCCTACGTGTGTAACATACATAAATTTGGTTGTTCAGGATTACTTCAAAGTTGAGTTTGTGTTGTTTTCTCGAATTTTCACCGGCTCAACCGGCGTTCCACAGTAGCGCGCACAGACTCCATAGAAATGCATGTACAGTGGTGCGTGTCTTCAAAGACACGTGTTTTAAAGACTGCAAACAATAAAACACTCACAGTGCAAGGCTATTTAACCAACATGTTTCTTGTTTTGCTTGAGTGTAAAAGTATGCGGTATAGTGACTAACTCTTAGTTTTTTTAAATATTCGAATTTCTTTTATTTGGAAAGGTTCTTCTATAAAAATAGAAATCGGTGACAAGGTTCAATCTGATTGCTTTTGGCACAAAAAACATAACATGCATCTTATTTTGGAGTGAGGGTAATGCGAACCAACCATTCTATTTCTCGTGACAACTCACTTCTTGTTTTTCACAAAAATAATCTCCAGAGCATCACATTTTAGATGTGATCTGGATATATCATAGTTGCTGGTACAACTCCAGGCATATTTTGCAGAAGGTTACTAATCTTTATCCATACATGAAAAAAGTGAAAAAAAATTAGAAGGAAAATTAATGCTTACAATTATGAATTGTTGATACCTCAAGTTTTTCATCATAAATATTATAAATAGGCTAAATTTGTAATAAATGTCCAAAACGCCCTTCATCCATGCACTGACCACCCCTATTTGAATAGTGTAAAAACCGGCACACGTGTTAATAATACACTCACTATTTCCGTGCACACTGACTGATTAGAGACAAGTGTCCAATAGGCAGGTCACATTTTGAAAAATTGTGTTTTCACAAGTACGGTTGCATTTGATTATTTCCTTCATTCAACCCCGCGTACAATTGAAGAAGTCAAGGTAATGATAATATTGACGTTTTCATTTTATTTATCATTATGTTATGGTGTTATATTTATTCATAATCTTTGCGACACTTTCCACTGGATGTTTTCATGTGCCCGCTCGTTAGGAACATTATACTGGACCAAAAATGTTACGCCCCCATCCTTACTCATTATCCCAAACATGAATGCCACGAGCCTTGCAGGTGGACAGAATGTACTGTTTTCGCTCTGCTGATCTTCCCTGTGATGGGCGGACACACCATGATATCGAATTCGTTGCACTGGTGGAAATAACATCGGTATTTCTACGACTAAATTACGTCAGAAATTAATACTACCATTTTTGAATCTGGAATACGTATGTGTCGCAGGCGGTTCAATGAAATTGATTGAATTCGAAATGTTGTCCTATTTGTTGTGGTGGTGTATCTTTGTATAGTAAATGATATATTGAAGTAAATACGGAATGACAAATAATTTACAATTCTAACCATGTTATTTGGTGAACGTACAATGTCAAGGTTATTTATTAAAACCGTGAAAATAGGGTATATTTTATCCGAATAAAATACACGCCAAAATAACAGATTATTTCTCAATCTACACATCTGGTTCATTTTGTGAATCTCCCCAATCGTCTTGGTGAACATGTATATTATCATACACGACGTTCAGAATTCCGGTGAATCCCCTCGCAATAAAGAGCTGGTTTTTATGTTCTCGTACAGAATGGATTATTTTTTTTAAATGTTTGTACGCATTATAAGGCGTTTTTACAAAATTATGTTCGAGATTGGGTGCCCATACTCCAATTTAATTACACCAACAATCCCTGGGCAGATACCATGTATTTATGTAACTAGTTAAATTTAATAATTGTAAAATGTTTTACAACCGATATGTCTAAAATCACAATTGCCTTTATGAAGAGTACCAACAATAACCGGCAACAATTTATATCCGGGCAGACATCCGGGCATTTTCACCGCTTGGCAACCCCTGCGATGAAAACAAAGGCCAACAACTCGCAGAGAACGATACTTTAGGATGGTTGTTGAGATTCCTCTGAACAGTGTAACAAGATTAGCCCTACGTGTGTAACATATATAAATTTGGTTGTTCAGGATTACTTCAAAGTTGAGTTTGTGTTGTTTTCTCGAATTTTCACTGGCTCAACCGGCGTTCCACAGCAGCGCGCACAGAGTCCATAGAAATGCATGTACAGTGGTGCGTGTCTTAGCAACGTGGAACGTCTTGTGACGTAGCTCCGCCCCCGAGGATACATCAACCAATGTGTACACAGAATACTTCGTTTCCAAGCACACATTAATACAGTCTATGATGTGACTCAATAATATATATCACGTGGGCATTACCTGGCTGCTTAAAAAAACATTTGACGTTGAGACGTATTGGTGTATAGAGTTAAAGTGATTTAAAAGTTACATTAGAAACTGCTCGCATAACGCATTTTAAATTCGCTTTTTTAATCTTCGGACGTCGAGTACGAAATAAGTTTCTGCAAGGAGTTGGATGACTAGTACAAAGTAAACAGAATAGTTCAATACAATTACCGGGTAAAACAAAAATAGTAAGGTCAATTGAAAAACGCATAAACTAAAGTGCTTGTGGTGCACTTAAGCATAATCCGAGATTGTACGTGAGAATTGAATGGTTGTATTGCAAGCAATTGTGGAGTCACACTTTACTTTTATTATTAACGTTTTGTATTATACATTGTACTGATAAATAAAATATTCGAACAATATGAAGATACAATCTTATTTCTGATACCTTCTTTCTGGTAGTTTGACAGAATGCAAATATTTTTTATTATTTGTTAAAAACCAGTTGAGGAATTTCATATTGATGCTTCCTGTGGGAACCATAATATTTAATAAACTACATGTCGCCATAATAAAACGCCCTTTGAACATTTGAAATATTGATGTATAGATAACCAATAGTTGTACTATGTTTATTAAGTATGAAAACGCTACATTGAATGTGTGTCTTTCACATTACAGATACCAACACGATATTAGCATTTATCTTGTTTCATGCAAGTATGGCAACCAATGAAAACGTTGACCGAGCATTTCGTAATATGGTAACTATTCGTGATTCGACGAAATCGTCACAGGAGATAAGGGAACACTATAATACATGGAGTAAAACTTTTGAAAAGGTATGTTACGTCGAAATTAAAAACACACACACATTTCAAACTGTGTCTCTTTAATTTACACAATTGTAAAACAAGGTTATGTCGGATTAATTATATCCGTCTTAGGCGGACAGCATTTAGCTGAAACGTGTTAAAATTGATGGGTGATTCAGACATTCTTTAGTTACTATGTATGCCACTATAATAATGAATACATCTGAAAGCATAACCAGTGTAGTGTATAGCCTACCAAGTTGATTACAATTACGAGTGTTACAACAATAATGCAGCTGATTGACACATAAAGCAATAAGCTTTTTTCAGACAGTTGATAGACTACACACAGTCATATAAGTATGTCGGTCATTTTCAAACCAGTGAGCTATCTTTTGTGGCGGAAGCCAGGACGATGAACACTAGTCTAAATATTGCACATTTGTTTTTATAAATTATGGGTTTACTCTATTTATGTTATTAGCACTTAGCATTATATTCTTGTTTTATATTTCAGCTATTGTGAAATACCTCGGTAAATATCTATGTATAACATAATGCATTTTACTCTCACTACAGGAAGCTGCACTCTTGGGTTGGAATGCACCAAAATATACAGCGAAATGTTTGTCTGACTTGTTGCCTGAACGCAATGCCTACGTTTTAGATTGTGCAGCAGGAACAGGTCTTGTTGGGTTGGAGGTAAGAGCATATGTTATATTCAATAACTGTGTGTATACTAATTGTTTATAATGTTGTGTAATTTTGCTTCCCGATTGTGACTTCGATTTTCAATGTGTGTCTCAGTTGTGTTTCTTCTTTTGTCTAGCTTAAACACCTTGGATACAGAAACATTGACGCCGTTGATCTTTCTGACGATAGTTTGCAAAAAGCCGAACTCAAAGGCTGTTATAGACAACTAATATGTGCAAAATTGAATGAGCATCCGATTATGACAATTAAGCCAGGTAAGTATTTATAGTACACGTTAATACATTTAAATGACTTTGGAAATTTGTTGAGTTGGTGTTGGACGTTTGATATGTTTTTATTAATAACACATCAACTGAAACATTGATCAAGTTCTTATTTCCATAAAATATTTCTATCATTGGCAGACACATATGATGGCATTGTTTGTTGTGGTGCTTTCATTGATGGACATCTAAATGATAAATGTTTGATAGAATGGAGTAGAATACTGAAACCAAGTAAGTTAATTTATATTTTTATTGATATTTAAAAACTAAACACAACATTCAGACAAGGATAAAAATCACAATTAATAAAACCAAATTATTCCTGTCTTTTTATTAACTTTTGTTAACGCATTACATATTAAGTTTTGTGACTTTTTATAGATGGGATTATCTGTATTTGCCTCAATACTAAATTCATATCACAACTCGAGGGACCTGTATTGGATCGATTACTGAAAGACAACATTCTGGAACAAGTACAGAAAATAATAGTTTCCAATTATGTTCAAGAAGAAGATGGATATGTGGTATCATTTCGATTACTAAAAAATCAACCGCAGTGAGGTCAATCATCTATGATATAATTTCATCTTCTCACTCAATTACTTCTTACCTACTGACTGCTATATTCAAGGAAGTAATAATCGAACTCGGATGTGTTGGTTGGTATAAATGTAACTCTGAGTTTAAACTAATAATAAAACATACAGTCAAACTGATGTTCTAAAAGTGAGACACAGTATTTAAATTAAAAAAACAATATGTTTTATTTAAAGGTTGGTCGTTGTCGCTCTGTGCATGTGCGACATTTGTGTTGATGAACATTATTTTTTTCCCCACAAATCCAATTTCTCTCTTCTGGCGGAATTTGTGAGTACGAGGTTTGTCCTTGGCGCAACGTGCACTAATTACCACCGGTGACTTCTGATACCTTCCAATCATCAAAGACCTTACACAGTGAAAGCCTAGTAACGCCTCAGTGTGTACTGCTGGTCTGCACAGCAGTCAAATACGCCATCTTTGTTCATATGAGTCTCATAGCTCGCACATACGTGGCGCGTAGTTGCAAATTTTGGGACGCTGGTCGCGTGGTTTGGTCGCCATATTAGATTTCTCCTAAAAGAGAAAGTAGTTTTTTTTTTACTGATGTCCCAGTTGTCCTATTTTTTAATATACCATCTTTCTCTTTTTCACAACTGTGACCAAAATATTTCGGATATGTTTCTCCATAATGCTTTTGGAATCAATATGATATTTTGTTTATGACATGTATGGTTAAAGCTTATTGTGAGAAATGAAAAAAAAAATAGTCCGTGGTTTGGCCGCCATATTGGATTTCTGGCAAAAGTGAGCCACAAATTGGGACATGTGTGTCTCCTGAATGCTTTAACCTATCAACTTGCTATTTTGCATGTAGCATGTATGACCAATCAGTCTTCTGGGAAAATTAGCATGGATATCAGCGCGTACATATTAAAGCATATTCAACCTTTAAACGTGTACCCGAGAAAGCTGCTGTACAGCTTTAATTAAGTTTGATGTTCTTTGTGATCTATCCACATACATATAGCTAACACCAACGCCATATGCACATTCCAGTCTATATCATCTGATCTTTACCATTATAGTTTATTATGGTACAGCCACGGGCGCTCGCAACAGGATTTATGGTTAAGGGAGATAGGCTTGGGTAGGGTTATATGCTAGTATAGAAATAAAGACAGGGTATGAAACGTCCGCACTTGGAATCGCTGTACACCAAACGAATACGGCTGGTTTGTGAATAAACTCGCAAACTACACTCACCAAAAAAGCGATCCACTTGACTATAAGACTCTTATTTATCCAATTTTGTCATACGTTTGTAATAATTTGCCAGTAAATTCACAAAAAATGATAATTTCTGGCGCTATCGAGCGTCGCGACGTGAAAAACACAACTACTCCCTGACAAGCAACGCCCATCGAACGCTCATTGGTGGACAGGTCTCGGGTCAAAGGGTCACACTATCGCTCCCCTCACCGGGGGATATCACCCTATACAATCAAAAGGTGACTCGTTTCGTTGACAGTGGTTGGTGCTCTATCCGCTTCGTTCGATGTTGTATATGGAGAGACTGTGATCGTATCGAAAATAGACAACCAATTTACACATTCAGTCATTTAGAAACACAGGAGAATAAATACACGTGCATGTTACCCATATAAACCCATATACAGAATTATAGATCATCACATAACATAGACTCTACAATATTGTAGGGTTATGCGTAAATTAATATTAGTGACCAGAAAGTAAATGGTATACAAACGTAGACGAAGTGACGAATTAAAAAAAAATACATACTACCCCCCCCCCCGCCAATACACGCACAAACCATAGACGCAGATCGCGCATGTGCAATGTCCACCCTTCACGCCGCCCGGTAAGTGAAGGAAATCAGCTGATTGATCACGCTATCACCAAGCAGACGACATGGAGGAAGAGGATTTTTTCAATCTGGCGTCTTCTGGTCATAACATTTTGATGACAGGCCAGGCAGGGACGGGGAAGACGACCCTAATATCTAAAATATTCGGTGTTTTTCGCGCTCTTGGAAAGAAGGTTGCCGTAACAACTTCCACCGGCATTGCGTCACTGCAATACCGGAAGGACATTGGTGCGTCCACAATACACAGTTGGGCGGGTTTGAAGGTACGATGAAACATATTAAGCAAACTATATGATATAACATAATAAAACTGCGCCAATGCTGTATTTCCGGGGATGGTCAACTTTAAGTTCTTGAAATGGTGTGATTTGTCGACAATTAATAATAAAAAATTGAAAAGTCGTTTCTTACCTGTTTTGATTTGTTGTATATACATAGGATGGACGTTACACTCTCACACAGCTATTGGAACTGTACAATGATCCGTCATACAAAGATATCAAAGATCGAGTGAAAGAAAGAGACTTGCTTATTTTAGACGAAATGTCAATGGTTAGTATATCCAGCGTACAATAAACAACACACATTTAGTATATGAAATTACTAGTTTATTTTTAGCTCAGAAATCATTTAAATGTAAACATGACGACAACCATGTTTATTTCTGTTTTCCTTGACAGATCAGTAAAACAATGCTAGATTTATTGCAGAGTATCTGCAAGTCTGCAAGAGAAAAAGATTCTATAGTTTTCGGTGGACTGCAAGTAATACTGTCTGGCGATTTTTTCCAACTACCCCCTGTCACAAATATCTTTGTAAATTAAATACCACTGTAGTATAAACCAATACAGCAATGACTCATTTTAACTGTGAAATAAATAAAACGAGTTCCATTTTTAAAAAACAACTGCATAAGTACTAGTATATTTTGTACCCTGAGTTCTTGAAGCGTATTTAGCAATACATATTTTTATCATTTCTTTCAGGTGATAAAAGATACTTTAAATACATTATGGAATCTGAAGTGCTGTATCTTAAAACAGAATTGTCCTGTAATGATATTGAGAAATTTAGACCGTGGCATTGTCAATGGTCACCAAGGACAAGTTGTAGCACTTGAGGATGATTACGTCATGGTTAATTTACGAGATGGCAATATGGTAAAAGTGGAGAGAGTTGAGTTCACGCAATATTCTCCAAAACAAAAGTGCGTTATTGCACGCAGATACCAGTTTCCAATTAAACCCTCTTTTGCCATCACATTCCATAGATCACAAGGTACATCTAGTATATAGAATACAATTGAATTAATTAGTAAACCAGTTTTCTTCTTGTATTTGCAATATATATTACGTTAGGTAACTGATTACGTGTTAATGTTGAACTTGCATATTGGGCTACGTTCGGATGTATGCGTGTGTGCCCGTAACAGTATTTATAACATAATAACAATAGAGCCATTTACAGTTTTCTTTGTATCATTTATTTACAATTACAGTATACGATTCAAAAAATACATTACATAGTATGACACAACATGTCTTTGTATGCTGAAATTACCATATGAGTTTATTTTCCAGGAAAAACGCTGAAAAGTGTGGAAGTAGATGCTAAAAATGTATTTAAGCCTGGTCAGATGGCTGTCGGAATTGGAAGGGTAAAAGCCGTTGAAAACCTTCAACTGACAAATTATAGTATATCAAAGTGTCCTATGCCATCACGGACTGTATTTGAGTTATATGAAAGAGAGGAAATTTTAGTATCCACGGACCTAAATGTGTCTAATAATACGAGTAATGCTTATGATGAGGACGACGAGGAAAGCAATTGGGATGAAAATGAGCTACTCGCAATTGATGAACTCATTGCTACTGATAGGCTTCTTTCAAATAATTATTATAGTGTAAGTCCTCCAACAATCGTTTCAGCATTATTCAGCAATTTAGTTGATGCCTTGTTGATTTAAAATCGACCTCCATATTTCCTGGTTCGTTTGAATCAGGTCACAATTTTAAAGTTAATATTGTTTAGCTAATTATTTGCACCACGTGAATAACAGTTTAACAATTTGTCTACTTTGTGGATGATTTTTCGAATTCTATTCGCCCATTGTGTATATCTGCCACATTTGCCTCTAAATACAATGGATGTGAAGGTCATAGACTTCTGGTTAACCAATCAGTTCTGAGTAATGGATTATTCTTTTGTTTGTGGCTAAACAAATTGAACTTATCTCCATTACAGCTGGAGACTATACTAATACACCCAATGAAGATCAAGAGCATGGCGTCACAGAAAATAGGACGCATAACATAGATACCGAAAAAGTATTATCCAATGCAGTAAATATTGTGAACGAAATGATAGTAGATCAGTTGATGGAAACAAAAGAACAAATGAAACGAATGGAAGTGTTGCAAAATATACAAGCTAGTGATAGATTGGTGCATTTTGGAGAGTTTACTGAAACGTATTTACAACGTGTTTACGACGACTGTTTTCCTAAACGTGATAGTATACAGCAGAAAGACATCACTCAATGTATGACGCATTTCTATCTGTTTGTCACTTCTGACCAATTCAGAAGCGAAGTTGCTCAACTTTTTCAGAGTCCAAACACCAGTTCTGTGGAACACGCAGTTGCTGTAGTCATCGCCAGTAAGCTAAGAGCAAACGTATTCCATAATCACAGCAAACCATTACTTGACAAACAAATTGAACGGTTATTGGTTGATGAAACATCAGTAACTCTGTCGGACACTGAAAAGGGAAAACTCAGATATTTGGGAGGCAGAACTGTTGTCAAAGCTAAACACTCCGCCATTAAAGAAATCAAGTACCATATGTACAATGACCGTGAATGGCATAGCCAGTGTCGAATGGTCTTGGAACTACTCAGTCACTTAGAAATAAATGAGTTTTAATAGCCTCGTCAAACCAATTCTCGTCCTTAGAGGAAACTGTGAGGCGACAAAATACCCGTAGATCCCTTATTCGTATCACTGATGCAGCTTTCTACTTTTTCTGTGCCCTTGACCTTAAACGAAGAAAGCTGGGGAAACTGTGGAATCATTCCATGTATACGGCGGCGTTGTGATTGATACTGTGCAGCAATTGGTTGCTGAAGACCTTGATTTGCAACAACGTTGGCGTGGGTTGTTTGTCGACAGTGAACCAGTCGGTGAGTTGCTTGAATCTGTGTACAAGGATATAATCCGTAGGTTCTTCATGGTTGCCAATAACCAGTACCGCAAGACATAGCTAAACAAAATAGGTAAACAGAAGAAATCTGCTCTAAGAACAGAAATACAGAAAAGAGGTGCAAAATAACCCGGAGAAAAAGATACTACTAACATGAGAGGTACTTCAATTACGAAAACTAAACCCCAAGCCTTCTCCAATAATAAAGGCAGAGGTAAAGGAAAAGCAAAAGGCAAAGGCAAAAGTAAAAGTAAAAGGCTGTCCCTGGAAAACCAATGTAGAATCTGTGACGATGAGTTTGATGAAGGAGATAATTGTATTATGTGCGACTCGTGTCATAGATGGATACATCTGGAATGCTCTTCCCTTAACCAATCCGATTTTCAAAGTCACCAGGAAAGTGAGCAACTAAAGTTTGTGTGCTGCAAATGTGGGAGGGAATATGATGACGATTCTGACTTTAATTAATAGCTACATATTAGTTATAAACCTTTCTCTTATAATGTCATTTAGTTGGAAGCTTCAACTGGAACAAGAATCAACATACAGTTTTTAGATCAAATTTCTAGACAGTTAGTCGAACAATATTTAAAGTGGTACGTTCGGCAATTGTTAACATTCTATGTCATATTTATTTTTAATATGTATGTCGTGTACTTTTGCGTTAAGCACCACTACTTCATAATCTCATTAAGTTGTTTTGGGTGGCTCATGAAGCACCGTGTGACTAGCTGACTTGGCAGTGAAAGAACAGCTTGCTTGTTTGTTTGTTCGAGGTACTTAACATAGTGATAAGTAAGATATTCTATATTTATAATAACCGTTATATACTTGATTATATTAAATCCTTCACAATACCAGTCAGGAGTGAGTCTGACCATTTTCCACTTTGTTATAAATTTAGAATTTCTGGTGTACTTAATTCAGACGAAAATTCGATTGGAAATAATTCCATTGCGAAATTTCGTTGGAACAACGAACTATTGCAAATTTATAAAACACGTGTTCTGGAGAAAACTGCTGAAATTAATTTATTGACTAATCAACTCGGGGCTCATAATTTAAACGAAACAGTTACCCAATTTACAGATATTTTAAAAGAATCGGGAGAAATTATGCAAGTACAGATCCCTAAAAAACGATTATCTTCACACAGACAAAATAAACAACCATGGTATGATGAGGAATGTCGCATGGCAAAATTATATAAACTTTCCCGTTTACGTCGATATCGTGATACTGGTCGTGAGATTGATTTAAATAACTACAGGAGTGCCCGTAATTCATTTCGCTCACTGGTGAGAAAAAAGAAACATACATATAACGAAAAATTGCAGGATACAATTAGAGAAAACATAACAAGTGAAAAATGTATCTGGGAAACTATTAGAAAGAATAAGAGTAAAAATCAAACATCTATAATCCCATTACAAGGTTGGGCCATGTACTTCAAAAAACTGTATAACCAGGATTCATGTAACAATAACATAGATCGAGAGCATCTTACTGAAGTTAAAAACTTTCTGTATAGTTTTGATCCGCATTCTACAGAATTTGATGAAACTGACACAACATTGAATGTGCCAATAACGAATGAAGAAATTATTCAGTCAATACATAAACTTAGAAATGGCAAATCTGCAGGTCCTGACCTTTTAGTCGCTGATTTTTTTAAATTTTCATGTGATGTGTCGATAACATTTTTGAATGCCCTTTTTAACTTAATTTTTAATACCGGTATCTTTCCGGAAGGTTGGTCAAAAGGTATTATTATTCCTATCCACAAGAAAAAACAGTCGAAATGATCCCGGTAACTATAGAGCTATATCACTCATGAGTATATTTGGAAAAATCTTCACCTGTATCATTGAAGCACGACTATCAAAATGGGCAAGGGTTTTTGATATAATCCCAGAGACACAGGCTGGATTTAGGGAGGGCTATTCAAGTATTGATCAAATATTCACATTATATGCCATAATTCAGAAACAGTTAGCCAGGAAAGGGGGGAAATTGTATTGCCTCTATATAGATTTCCAGAAGGCATTCGACTCAGTTAACAGGAATTATTTATTGTTTAGACTGGCCAATAATGGTATCAACGGGCAAATGTATGTAATTTTACAAAGTATTTATAAAGACGTCAAATCATGTGTTCGTGAAGGAGGAGTCACTTCGAGATTCTTTGAATTGAAGAATGTGGTTCGACAATGGTGCATGATCAGCCCTATTTTATTCTCATTTTACATTAATGAGCTACAAAGCATGTTGGATGACTCTGGGTATAGAGGAATACAATTGATCCCGAACGACATGTTAGAGTTGTTTTCATTATTGTATGATGACGACATTGCTTTATTTTCAAATTCTGTTTTGGGCTTGAAAAGACTAATTAGTATATTGTATGAGTTTACAAACAAGTGGGATCTAAATATCAACTTAAATAAAACTAAAATTGTAGTATACAGAAATGGGGGATATCTCAGTAAATATGAAAAGTGGTACTTCGGGAACAAGCAACTTAGTACTGTTAGTTCATATGAATACTTGGGATTGGTAATGTCATGTAAATGCTCTTTTAAGTTCCTCTGAAAGCCAAATCATTAACTCGTTAGCTCTATTTATTTATAAGTGTTTTTTAATCAAAGATCAAATGAGAATAACCTAATAAGCTTGTATGTATATATATATATTAATATCCCCATCACATTATTATATAGGGCATATATTATGTATTGACACACTCTTCATCTATATTTTCATACATACTTTGTAATGTAAATTTATTTCTTGTCAATAATTAATTTGCATGATTGTAATGGGCCGGAGGCCATTATACAATTAATAAAAAAATATACACATATTAAATATACATAAATAGTTTTATTTTCACCCTCTCTTATATAGACTGTTTTTGATATTTGACTTACAGTTGAAAAAATGATATTTCTTTCTTTACACTGATCTTCATTAGCAGTATAATGCTAAATGGTAAAGAAAAATGAAAACAGTGTAATATATTTCAATTACGGTATAATAATATTATAAGTATAACACCAACATGTTTTCATATTGAGATGAGGATATTGACCAAAATCAGCTTACATTGTACTCGCAGATTGAAATGTTTAAATCCACTGTATTTCTATGGTACATCAAGGATGGTGGAAATACACAACAATGTTTACTAAGTTTCATAACCGCTTTTGAAGACCACCAAATAAGCATGACATTAAAGATTGAAGATGAAAGTTCAAAATATTTGGGTTCATTTGTAGGTTGATTTCGATCTAAATTTCTACTCATCTCTGTGAGTTGGGTTTGTATTCTCATATATATCACTGCCGCAAACATCTTGGTGCGTTGAAGTTGAAAGGATGCGTAATCCTTGTTGATGCATTAGCTTTCTTGGCAGAAGAACGACTGTTATTTCCAAGCACTACACTGTTAACTCCTTTCCTTCCCGTATTGCAAATATGTAGGGATTGAATTGGCACCATGATGTTTTGATCTTTGTTAGCAAAAGAAATTTTCCACAACATCGATATTAATTCGAGATGGGAGAACTGAATTTCCCCTCTGGATACGCTTCTTACATATTTCTAGAAATGCAACAATACAAAATCCGACATCTTCTCTCGTCTCATAAGACATCAGTAATTTATTTTTCTGACCATTGGAGATGTCAGCACGGGATTGGACACTTTTCTCCCATTCGAAAACCAGGTATGCACATCCAGCAGTTGATGTATTCTTATATCATCGATATCTGTAATTTCTCTATCATCATTGAATAAAGCCACCATTGTACTTGTATTCTGTAAAAAAATTGATAGTTGCATCTAAATATCTTCCTTCTGGTAAACTTCTTTGGTAGCAAATCATTAGATGCAGCATGTCATTATGTCTCTCAACTCAAACACATACTGGTAACTATTGACTACCTCAGGAGTATCGCTTTCTTTGGTCCAATAACTCTTTAAGGATCTTCATTGGGCCTCTAACCGTTCGACCATATAACAGCTCAAATGGGGAAAAACCAGTTGACTCCTGTGGTACCTCTCTATATGCGAAGAGTAAAGCACTAATATACCGATGCCATTGCCTTGGTTGTTCATGGCACAACCGCTTTAACATCTTCTTCAAAGTACCATTAAACTTTTCCACCAGTTCATTACAAATGGGGTGATAGGGCGTAGACGTCAGTCTCTTAATGCTGAGCTATCTTGATACTTCTTGCATGCATTCTGACACAAACTGAGTCCCCATGTCACTTAGTACTTCTTCTGGAACCCCCAATCGGCTATCAAAGTCAATCAACGCCTCGGCTACAGTCCCTGTATCTATATTTTTAAGTGGAACCGCCTCTGGATACCGTGTAGCATAGTCCATCATAGTTAAGATGTATCGATGACCCCTGTCACTGGCTGGCGTAATTGGTCCAACCTTCTTTAGCCACACGCTTGAATGGCATATCAATTAAAGGCATCTTACCTAATGGGGCCTTTGAAACAGTCTTCTGGCACACATCACACGACCTACAAAAACTGGTAACATCTTGATGTAGCCCAGGCCAATAAAAGCTAGTCACAATCCGGTCTTCTGTCTTCTTTATCGCCATGTGTCCACCAAATATTGAATCATGGGCAATCTCCATAACACGAGTCCTCAACAGTTTCGGCACAACCACTTGACGTACCGTCTTGCCTCCTGGAACTGAACGATCCCAATACACACGATATAGCAAGCCTCCATATACCTGGAACTCGGTTGTATGGTGCCCTCTCACTTCTGGTTCTCTCTTATTATAATACTTCTTCAACGATGTGCTGCAGCTCGATAAATTTGTCTTTTGTTATATGTGCTCCAGTCTTTACATCACACACTTTGAGCGGCTTCACCTTACCAGATTTCTTCGCTTGCGCTCTGGTTGTTACTGCTCCACTCACATTCCACACTGGATCCGGGTCATCTAATGGTCTTGCTCCGGGCACATTCCCAACAATTAAATCATAGATTGGGTCCTGCACACATAATGCTTCAACCGTGCCTCTCAAATATGGCTTATCAATTTCCACCATGGCGACTGGAACCCTTCTTACAGTACGATCAACCATCAATATATGACCCAACTTTTTTGTATACTGGTCATCTGGTACCAAGCTCTTCTTGACTATAATGCCATTACACCCAGTGTCTCTCAACATGGTCACAGCTGTGTCACCAACCTTCCCTTGACCCACAGGCAAAGTCCTGTCCTCCACAACACCACTTCGATCCATACATGCACTATTCACAACCTTTAACTGCTCCCCTGATGCCAACAACAAATGGTCCTTCTCAGTCATTTTAAGCACATCACTGTTAATTTGAACAGCACAGCTAGCACTGATATTAGACTCCTCTTTAACCACTGCAGCTGCACCAGTAGTAGTGCTGGGTTTGACACTCTTTCTTTCTTGACCCCTGTGTTGTCCGCTACGGCAGAACTTAGCTACATGTCCTATGGCATCACACTGAAGGCACTGTTCACCTTTGTCATGGTTGACATCAGTAACGCGGGATGGACATTGTGCTGCTCGATGACCAACACCCTGACATACAAAAAACACCGGATACTACTACCCTGTCCCACATCAGTATTTCTAATGGCAGTCTTATTATCATTACGCCTCACCTGGTCCTTCGTGGATAACTGTCGACCATGTGCCACTAGGTGCTTTGCTATTACTGCCAACTCATCTAAATCTTTGGGTGCTCTTTCTTTAAGATAAACTGCAAGATCTCTTGTACAGGCACCAATAAACTGCTCCTTCACCATCAAGTCGGTAACACCATCATATGTTGGTGCAGTGCCTGACAACTCAACCCATTTAGCAAAATAATTCTTAAGCCGCACAATTAACTGGTCAGGACCCTCGGAACTTTCAGGTTTAATGCTTGAGTCGCAAGTCTGGCATCTCGCCGTTGATACTTAATAATATCAATGTCATTGCATTCTTTGCCCAGGTCAATTTCACCGACATATTGATTTTTGGCGCCATTATTGTCAAGCTGAAAATCTTCTTGTATGCCCATTTCATCCATTATTATGCCACCAGTTAATCCACATTCCGTACACGTCGTTGTTTAGCTGTGTCATACATCCACCTAAACACATCTGGGTTGAATCCAGGCCTTTGATTAATGACATTTTTATACATCATTAACAATCTCGTGGACGGCAGAATCAAGTACTTGTTGCCAATGATATCCTGGTAACCTTGTGGACTCCTGCACTAAAGTTGAATTGCAAACTGGATTACTGGCCTGTCCCATCTACGTTCTTTGGGTTGCATTTTACTATTATTGATTATTGAAGTCAATAACGAAAGCATGTTTGAATCACCGTTCGGTGCTATTATGTTTAACACATCCCTTACATTCATTTCCGATTAGATTAGATTAGGCTCATCTAAAGTTGGCTTTCGTTTTTGGCTGGTAGCTTTTCTGATAGCAGAACTTTGCTGGCAACTTCGACAAATATCGGAAGCAGAAGCCCATGATAATATGCGACAACACTTTATATCACGCACACTTTGAACCGTTTTACTATTTACTGAATTAGATTCAATTAATAGGGTTAGTGTGACAATAATATTACATGGTTTGGTTACACCAGTGCATAGTTTATCTTGTCTAAGAAGAGTACTAGAATATTTAAGTTATATTCTGTAGAGTCAGATTATTATCACAGGAACCACGAAGAAAATTTTTGAAAATCTCAATTACTTTGAAAAATATACTGCGAATAATAATTGCGTATAATAAATTAACTGTATAATAATTAGCGACTGCAATTATTGTTTAAATAACAAAATACCCGATTGTGATTTCGCATTGGAATGAATACATTGATTTCTAAATTATCTACAAAGGCTTGCAAAAATGTTTTTCCGACGATACAAGTTTAAGATAAACTCATAATATTTCAATTTCACGAGGGACCGGACACATTACAATCAGATTATTTTGTGTATGGCTATGCAATGGCATTTTCTCTTTCCATATAAAAGTGCTGAATTTCGGACCCCATCTGGTGGCACATATGTGTATATCCTTTCAACGGGAGTACCCCCTAGAGGCTGAACAAATCCAGTGACTGTTAATGACTCAGTTACGTTGTGATTGGAGTTTGACTGGGAACACAAGCTAAAGTAACTAGAGTGACTGTGACCAGTCGTAAGCACGAATAGTGTGACCGGTTTTATCGACATTCTTTACACACCTTCAACATTTCTTTTTTCACTTCTCGGTATATATTCTGTCTTATTATTTCCAATCACAGCCAACGGTGGTCTATTGCGGTTAGACCTATATATTGTTGGTACAAGACATTTCAGAGCTCTAGAAAATATCTGCCATTACAATGGAAAAATAATGATATAGTACATTACTAATAAAAGAAATCTTAGTCTATAACAACACACAACAAAAGACGATATTTAATAGGATCTTACAGAAACAGAGCATTGATTGAGTCCTAATCTATGTACCTTTTTACTGACAATCTTGTTGCTTCCAGTGGTGGACGCGAATGACGTAGAATACGCTTTGTAAACTGAGCCACAATACCATCACTCTCATTTGCACTTCTCAAGTTTGACAAAATCCTGTATATACATATACATGTACAAACGGAATTTAAAAAGAAGGCGAACTAACTTGCAGTATACTGTATATATACTGTGTAGATTGATGTATATTTATGGTGAAAAATAAATTATACTTTATTCACAGTCATCTATTTATTATAAGACACCTGTAATAGCGTTTTAAACGTGTTTTACAAGTGTTGTTTCAACTTTAAAGCAATCGGTGCAAACGCTAGACCGTGTTCGACGAAATGCTACTTTAAGAGTGGCACCCCCTGTAAAGCAGCGAATTTTCGAAAAAGCATTTACCAACGCGGTGAGTTTGGTGTAAAATAGTTGATGTTAAATGCGATAGTACCTACCAATAACTATAAAATGCCATCTTTCACTACTTTCACAAGAGATGAAACGCCCCTTTTTCCGGATTTGCGTTCGTAGGTGACCGCTATTGTATTTGAAATCAGTGTGACCCTTTGACCCTAGACCTTTCCACCAATGAGCGTTCGATGGGCGGAGCTTGTCAGGGAGTAGTTGTGTTTTTCACGTCGCGACGCTCGATAGCGCCAGAAATTATCATTTTTTGTGAATTTACTGGCAAATTATTACAAACGTATGACAAAATTGGATAAATAAGAGTCTTATAGTCAAGTGAATCGCTTTTGTGGTGAGTGTAGTGTGCGAGTTTATTCACAAACCAGCCGTATTCGTTTGGTGTACAGCGATTCCAAGTGCGGACGTTTCATACCCTGTCTTTATTTCTATTAGTATATAACCCTACCCAACCCTACCCTTAACCATAAATCCTGTTGCAAACGCCCGTGGGTACAGCAGTAATTTTATTATTAACCAAATACGCTGCGTATCGTTTAGGGCAATTTTTGTTCTGACATGTCTATGATTACCATAGCTAAAAAAAACATTTTATGATATAATATATTGTAACCGTATTGATACTGTTTTATTTGATAACCATATCAAAAACATTGAATAATCATACACAATTTACTGAAGTTTATAAAAAAAGGAATGACAATCTTAGCATATGGCAAATCAATAATTAACCAACACAACAGTTTTAATCGATTTGAGTACGATGATGTGTTATGGCATAGCATAATCATGCCATCAATGAATTATGGGTGTGGAATATGGTTTCAGGATAGCAGAGAGTTTAAAAAGAAATTACAAAGTATTCAGTACCAATTTGAGAAATGTTTATTCAAAGTAAACAGTGATGTGGCAGGACCTGCAGTGTTGGGGGACTTAGGATGGGAAGACTTGAATTACATCCAAGATAAAGTTTGTCTGTCGCGTCGTCTGCAGCTTTCTTTATTTATGACGAGGTGCCTTCAACCGCGATCTGGTAATTTTAACTTTACGCACAAAACCCCCAATTTGAGGGCATGATGGTCCTCACAGTTCCAGGATACAATTTTAACTATGAATAAACAGCATGCTGTTTTGAAATCCATTTATTTATTTTCCTAGTGTTTTAAATTTAGAGCATTGAAATTTCATCTGTTTACTCTTCAGAAAAAAAATTAACATGTAACATGATGAACTTGCGGCTGTATTAAGGAAATTAAAATAAAAATACTTTCATATTATAGTAGATACTTGAATTTTATTTTTTCTATTTGTTATTGTGTCAAATATTTTTGTTCTAAATACATTGTAAAATATAAACGACTGTGTGTTAAAGCTCTAACTGAAGAACAAAAACTTAGTTCACATAAAAATCAAGTTGATATTTCCTTTGATGGTGCATGGCAGCGCCGTGGCTCTGGCAAAGAATATAACAGTTTGTCAGGTTATGGTGCTGCTATAGGGGAACAAGTGGTAAAATTATGGGATATGCTGTGCGTTCAAAGGGATGCAAAGTTTGAACACAAGAAAACATGACTGACTGTAAAAACTGGACAGGGAGTTCCAAAGCTATGGAAGGAGATAGTGCTGTTGAAGTGGTAAAAACTATTAACAAAACAAGTGCTAAAACAGTATCTTTAACTATGAATGATGATACAACAACCATTCATAAACTAAGAACAGAAATTAACCAAGATATTGAAAAGAGACCAGATATGAACCACACCAAAAAAGGTCTAAGAAATAAACTATATGAACTTTCAAAAACTCACAAAATATTAACACCACGTGTTATCAAGTTTATTTAGTAAACATGTTTTTCCTATGCTGTTACTCAGAACAAAGGTAGGCCAGCTTTAATCAATCAATGTTCCCCATGCATTTGGATCTCATGAATCATTTGATCGAAAATGGTGTGGTTACCAACGTCAGCCAGATACTTACTGCCACATACGTCTTCCATATGGTAAAGATCTTTCTGGGGTAGCATTGCGTAAAGATTTTAAATCTATTTTTGAAATTTATGCCTCATGTGCAAATAAACTTTCTCTTATGAGTTCAACACAAGCCAATGAAAGCTTTCATAACACTGTTGCTTCTAAAGCACCAAAAAACATACATTACAGTAAATCAGAAAGTTTAAATATCCGCATTGCAGCAGCAGTTTCACAAAAAAATAATGGATACACATATGTTTGTAGTTTTAACAAAGAAAATGTACTATCTCCTGGAATTGTTTCACAGGTGAGGGGAATAAAACTAGACAATAAAGCAAGAAAAAGTAAGATGCAGACAGAAAACAAAAAATACAAACTTAGACGTATACAATTAAAAGAGGAGCGAAACAAAAAATGTAATGCTACAGAGTTGAGAGAAGGTGACACATACAACACAAACATTTCAATTAGAAATGACATTGATATTACATGTATTCCTGAACCAGTTAATGCTCCTGTAAGTTTTCCAGTAAAAATACTTAAAGATTCTCCTGTTGTTGTATTTGATCTTGAAACAACATCATTTGGTATTGATTCCTCAATTTGTCAGATTGCTGCATCTTATGATGGTAAAATATTTGATGAGTATATTGACCCCTGTCAGCCAATACATCCAACAGCATCCAAAGTAACTGGGTTGATATATACATGTGGTAAACTGTTTCATAACTTTAATTTAGTACCAACATTATCACAGAAAGATGCTCTTGAGAGTTTTATAGAATGGATTCCATTAAATTCTGTGTTAGTTGCACATAACTGTAAGAATTTTGATGCTAGGATTCTGGTTAGTTCTGTGCAAAGATATGGTCGTTTAGACAAACTGAAACATAAACATTGCTGCTTTTCTGATACCCTCTCTGTATTTCGTGAAATTTTACCACCTCGATCATCTTACTCTGAAGAAAACCTGGTTAATGATTATTTACACACTGAATACAGTGCTCACAATGCAAAACATGATGTACATATGCTTCAAGAATTGATTGGTAAATGTAATGTTGACATCAGCCATATTAGTCTTCTCTTAGTCAACTAATAAGTAAGAAGGTAATTACAAAGTGTATGGCTCAGAAAATAGCTGCTTCTGGTCTGGCTTTTTGTCACTTGAACTTGGCTTATAGCAGAGGAGGGATAGATGGCCATGGATTGGTGAAGTTGCTTAGTGAAGATTATTTTGGTCATCCACGGGTAACCAAACATAAAAAAACATTCTTGTCACTATCGCAGTTTTTTGAAAAGAAGTAACTATATTTAAAACAATGATTAATGACTCTTGTGATATTTGTTTAGTTCACTAATCCATCCATTCGTTACATGACTTCTTTGAGAACACTAGACTGATATTTGGTATGTAAATGTCTCATAGGGTGAAAATGGGATTATTCATGCAATGTTCAGTGATGCTATCAGTAATTTTCATTTTCTTATTATTAACAGGCACATTGGCATTTTTTCAGAAAAGAAAACACTTTTTTTGTCCATTGAAGGGTATTGTATCTAAATATATGTATTTATATCCAGATTTAAAAAAAATAAATACATACAATTTTATATTAATAAAATGATAAAGCAAGTGTTATATGATTTTAAAATAGATGAAATATTTAATTATATAAGTATTTATGGACCACTTTTATTTATTTATCGATATATGAATATTTAAGAAAACAGAACACAAAATAAATATTACTTACAACAGTACTGATCTTTTTGTCACTTCATGTATGGAACACTAGTCATACTCTGCCTTGTATGTATGTTACAGTACCCCCTCCCCTCCCCACCACCATGCACATCTGTGCCCTAACTGAGAATACAATGCTTTCATCAGTATCCCTCAGAAGAAAATAATACTTCAGTGCATTAGTGGCTTGACTTTAATTTCTATATTTCCAATGAAAGGTAAGAACATTCTCCCAAGCACCCAGCCAATATATATATATATATATATATATATATATAAACTGTACTTCATATATAAAACAATATAATCATGATGTTGGATGTACATGACCATATTTGATGTACCCCGGCATGTATATTGACAAGGGCACTGACAAAGCTCAAAGGTCACGTAAATGATCCAACATGGCCACCAAGATTATTGAAACTGACAATTAAACTATTTTTTCTCAAAAAGTAGTGCATTAGCGTACCATTTTCAATGTACAATATTGAAGTACTTAACATATACACAATTTCAAGAGATTTCCATGGATGAATTTTTTTGTAGGACAGTTTCTATGAATTTTTTATCTAAAATACAAAACCAAATGAAGGAAACTATTGTTTTCTTTAAATAGGTAATTTCTTAAATTCATTAGAATTGAATTTAAATATGAACTCATATTATGTGCTGATAGGATAAAACCAATTTCAGTAAAAATTTGGATTAAGACTGATTATAAATGACAACTTAAGTTATTTATGAAAGCTACTTAAAAAGGCTGACTCAGCATAATTGTGAGTTGTGTATCTTAAAAATTAGTACATTAACCCCATGTTTTTTTCTTTTCTATGAGTTTAGAGTAACATGTCCTGTACACCTGTAGTATTTTAAACGATTTTCCATGGATCTTTTATTTTGTAACATACATCCTTAAATACATGTATTGTTCAGTTAGTACTATAGTATAACACGCATATCCACTAAGGTTGGTGTAAATGATGACAAATGTAGCCGATACATATAATATCTAGAAGGTGGTAGAGGGTAAATATTCCATATAACTTTAAATTCAAGCAATGACCTGTCATTACTAGTATCTGGGTGAGTAGTGAACAAATAGTAAAATATATCACACTAGTTAATAGATACGTATATTAAATATTTAACACGAGAATTGACGTGAACAGTCTTATTGACTTAAATAAACGCATATTGTTATAAATACCTTAGAGCTTTTAGAAGTTGATGAAATTTTAATATAATTAGCAACATTTCTGTGACTTCAATTATTAAGTATTAGTCACCGTATAGCGCTGGAGAACGTCACAATGTGTCCGTTCCGTTCACAATGTGATTTTTGGCCTTCCTTATGCGCCCTTCGCATCCTCTCGGGCGATGTTCGTTCCATTCGGTGAAAGATTTTGAACATTTGGAACGTACATCACCGGACACGGTTGTGTTTGTTACTCAGGCGTTCTTTAATCGTTTCTGTCCGGTTCGCCGTACATAGCCGTACTTGTACCGGACAGGCAATGGATTTAACGTTTGTTCATCGGTCGGTAACAGAAAGACGTGCGTCAAACTTTCAAAGAACGTTTTGTTTCGCGTTCACCCCTTGGTGGCGCTGTTATATGTGTTACCCCGAATCGTAAACAATGTTCATTAAATGCTCAAGTCTTCTGAAACAGTTACTGTGCCATGCGAGAACAAGTTGTTAAACATGTAATTACATTAACAAATAGTATCCTCAAAACTATTATATGAACATGTATTTCTACTCTTCTACTCTACTTATTTTCGTTGAAGTTTGTGAATCGGCATGTTAATAATCCATGAATACAGCAGCCATATACTAGTTTATCAGTCTCTTCATGACACCAACAACAACCTTTAAGTTTCTACAACTTTTTTGAAAGTAAAGTAAAGTAAGTAAAGTAAAGTAATTTATTTCACTCGTAATAATACAATAAATAATAAATCTTTACATGAGTTTAACACATTAAATACAGAGTGGGGGAAATCAAAAAGAGCAACATTACCCTGTCAACTAGACTACCCTGTAAAAATAAAGTAATACAAAACTAATAATAGTGGTGAATAACAAAATCTATATTCTAACAGTATGAATCAGTTCATTGATTTGATAGTATTGGTTT
Source organism: Saccoglossus kowalevskii (assembly GCF_978046115.1). Classification (NCBI taxonomy): domain Eukaryota; kingdom Metazoa; phylum Hemichordata; class Enteropneusta; family Harrimaniidae; genus Saccoglossus; species Saccoglossus kowalevskii. Next base: position 19,621,297 of record NC_140644.1, on the reverse strand, counting down.
AACAGTAATGTTTTAAATGCAGCTTTAAATCTCTCAACACTGCGCAGGTCTTTCAATGTGTTCTCAATTTCTTTCCAAAGTTGTGGACCTAATAATAATATACTTTTCTGACAAAACGTTTTGCTCAGTTTAGGAAATTTAACTTTATTTTTATTTCTTGTGTTATATAAATGGCACTGTGGGTGCTGGGTAAATATATCATGGAAGACTGGGGGTAGCAAATTATTTACATATTTATACATGAAAGTAGCAAGTTCGTATTTGTACATATCAAAGATATTGAGTACTTTGAATTTTTTGAAAAGAGTATGTGTATTAGTTTGATATGGACTGTAGCTGATGATACGAAGAGCCTTTTTTGAACAACATATAACCTGTTTAAGTAAACTTTCATGGTGGAACCCCATGCTAGAATTTCAGTAGTAGTTGACGTTGTCAGAAGCAGCTTGATGGCATTTGCAGTGATAACATATTGTGTCGCTGCTAAAAGTAGGTTTTCTGAAAGTATGTCACTGCTCACTCAAAGACGATAGAAAATGGTTGATGAATACAAGTTGTGTGATTTAGAGTAAGATTCCGATAAGAAAAAAAGCAAATTTGAAAAACGGTTTCAGAGAAGCAATCATTGATACAATTTGATACAGATTAAAAGCTTCAATCCATACAACGTCCCAAATCAAAAAGGGCAGGCCTCTCAACTCTGTGGTATATTAACTATATATATTGATGTAGTGATCGGAAGTCTAGATCATGTTTTGTGTGCAGGTAATGAATGAATGAATGAATGAATGAATGAATGAATGAATGAATGAATGAATGAATGAATGAACACAAATGTGTGGTCAGGAGATGAAAATAGAAAAGTAGGATAAGTGGCGATCCATGTTTTAATAATTAGGTTGTGCAATCAGGCTCAGCGTATTAATGTTTTAACGTAAATTGATAGCGTTTTTTAACACTTTATATTAACGCTATGACAATATTTGTAGCGAGTGATTTGGAAAAGTAACAACGACCATTCGCTACGAGTTATCAAAGCATTCATTTCCTAACAACTGCGTTTGAGTGCAATAATAATATGTGTAGAATATTCGAACAGGTTCTTACATTGACCTATACGTCGTTAAATTTGAAATATGCCGATTGGTTTCAACTAGTTTAAACGCATGTTTATTAAATCTGAAATGTGACACGGCCAACAATTGTCACTATTAATCCTCGATTGACACTGTAGATAAAAGAGAGAAACTATAAACTATCAACAGAAATATAGCTTCTCAAAAACTGCTTCTAGCCACTGTACTAAGGTTATGTATTTTACATTTGGGTTTTAATAATTGTGAATATATGCTTTAAACTGAAATGATTTATAATAAAAAATATTTTGTCGAAAAATGGCAATAATTCTAATGAGTATCTAGAACGGTCAGCGATCAGAACCGCAAATGAGTTTCAATTGACGCTCACGACGGAGTAGTTTGAATATAACTTATTTCGGAGATGTAGTATGTCTTTCCGACAATCTGAGTTAGTCATGTGATGACAACACATACAGTTACAAACAGCTGTTTAGATATCCATCTATTTAACAGAATGTGTATTGGTATGCCGATACAGCTTACAAATAAATATATATGTATATAAAGCATATATTTGTATAGACACAGCATATACAGTTACAATGGCTGTTTAGATATCCATTTATTTAACAGAATTTGTATTAGTAGTAGTGACACTAAACAGCTAAAGCGTTGCCTTGAAAAGGTTAGGGAATTCTTCTTTAAATTTTCTAGCTCTTAATATATAAAATTAAAATTCTTTGTAATGAATAAACGGGAGACCACCACGTTAGAGGGGTCACACAGTAGCTGTGCATTTCACCACAATATTCCGTAGATATAGATGGCACAGTACAATGCTGTATAAATACGAATAAGATTGAAGATTTTTAGTTATACTGATTTCAATAACTGTATTCAATTATTGTTTTCGTTTAACTCACGAGGAATGCTAGTTTTCAGTATGGAGAAGAAACAACAAGTTGAACGTGTATATGCTAGAGTAAAATTGATTCATGGTGCGGATAAATCGTCACAGGACATTCAGGAATATTATAATTATTGGAGTGACAATTATGATAAGGTATTTACCGATAACTATTATTACGTGATTTAACACCTCACAAATAAATACTGTTTTTGTATATCAAAAATGTTGCTTTTTGTTTTAAGTTGTTTTAAGGTCGCCGAATGTAATTTTCCTACGCGTGTACTTATGATCTGTGTCAACTTTTAAAGAAAATCGTTGATTGAAAATCTAGTGTATATCGTTTATATAAGTCTGTGTTACTCATACATTTGTACTTCATTTCAAATGTTGATACTAGTGGAGATGCAGTTCTCGATCACTTTCTGTCAAATTTTTATGTCAATGTTGTCAGAGATTATTTTGTCTGCATCTGGCTATATGTCACTTTAATGAAAATAATGATTTAACGAGGGTACTTCATGAGCTTGTTTTCTTACCAGATTAACCAAAAATGAAGGATCTGATGTCAATCAACTAATACATAGATGTTTAGTTGGTTGATTACAGAATTAACAAGTGATGTATATGAAATTCCTGTTTATTTTTTCTTTCATTTGTATAAATTGTTTATTGGCCATCACAATGAATATATACTGTATACTATGCAAAAATCAGCACAAGTAATTAATATGGCAAATGGCCGGTATCAAAAGTATTATTTTAAGGTCTACTTGAAGAAAGATGCCTGATAAATAATATACCTACCATGGATATATAACCTGAGTCATTACTTTTATTATCATTACAGGAATTGGCACTCTTGGGCTGGAATGGTCCAAAGTATGCAGCAACTTATTTATCTAGATTGTGTCCTGAACGCAATGTCAACATATTAGATTGGGCTGCAGGGACAGGCGGTCGATCTTTCTGAGAATTGCCTACAAAAAGCAAAACTGAAAGGCTGATATAAGAAACTAATCTGCGCCAAACTGGATGATACACCGTTGAGGTACTTTTATGAATCATTTTATCAGAGGTTTTTTATTCGTTTATAACATTCGGCAATTGCGCGGATTTATAAAACCATGTGACAGCAATCCCTATTTGAACAATTTGCAAGATTATCCAATGTATTTGATTATAGTCGGGACATCAACACGGAGAATATAATGAAACGTGTTAATGTACAGCAGGACGCATGAACCACTACAGTTATATAAACACTACTCGTTTTCTTTGCGAAAACTAAATAAAGCACTGTTATCAAAATTATTTTAACGCAAAAGTTGGAATTAAAGCCTACTAGATAATTTTGCAATGGGATATTTTGATGTCTTTTCGTCCCCAATAAATTACCCACCTTGCCTACGTCACGGTAAGGAACATTCTAAATCCCTCAAAATTGGTCAACAACAAATCAAATAAACAACGTCTAAATTTATTTCAACAAAAGTTAAATCTTTACTATATTACCCGAAGTGTGTAATGAATTTTTTGAGTTTTCCGAACAGGTCATACCGTATATCAACCTCGCCTCCTTGAAGATAAAAAGCGCTGGATGCATGGAGCCGGGAACAGCCACTGGTGGCGCTGTATGCAATCGAAACCTATTTAGGCTTGCCAGCGCTCACGTCGGCATCAATGTAAACATCAGAAACACTTCTTACCCATTATCTGCTGAAGTTGTGTAGGCAGTACACCGGCGAAACAGTGATGCTGGTTGTGTTACTGTGGTTGGTTTGTTCCCGCCTATTCTCCCTGTTGTCCCTGGTGTATTAGTTTATCTTCAAAATAGAAAGAGTTGTCATTTCGGTAGGTCGGTGGCTAGGTAACTTTTTTCACATACACACGGGGCACATATATTGGTTTTCGGGTGTAGTGAACATTTCCGGATTAAAACGGCGATGCTTTATGCCAGCCTGTCTGCCATCCTTTTTTTGGCACTATTAAAACCTCGTATTGTAAAAATAAGGATTCTGGTGTCGATATCCAGATTATTCCCTAGCGTACCAGTATATTTTCTTCTTCCAGTGTAATAACCTCTTCTGTATTCGGTGTTTTTCACTTTCTATGTTTCTTTAAACATAAACAAACTCGCATGGCTTCTAAACATTTAGAACTTTGGCTGCCAAGAAGGAATGATGCGAATATGAACACTTTTTCTGTGCTTTGTGTGGGAAAAACAAGGAAAATGCATAAAAATTTGTAATATATATATATAAAAAGTATGTTGCCTAACTGTCAGAATTACTGAACATAGAACACTTATATTAGTTATTGGTAATTCTGTCTTTTTTGTTAGTTTTCACAACCACTGTTGACGATGAAAAACTGCTTACTTGCCACTGGCGCTCACATTTGCCAATTGCGTGGGAAGTAATATTTTCACATATTTATTTTCACAAAGTGTATAATAAAAGTGTATTACTTTATATGCTGCTCGTCAATAACATGCAAAAGATGATATTCATTGTGTTTTTAAAACTTTTTTTTTAACAGATGGAATTATCTGTATTTCCATCAACCATATATTTACACCACTACTTGAGGGACCAACATTACATCAATTACTTGAAGACAACATCCTGGAACGAATTCAGAGAATAAAGATTTTTTTCACGAAGATGGCGGATATATAATGACATTTCGATTAATGGTTAATTAGTATAGCTATATCCACTGCTGGGCAACTAATTGAAGATATATAAATAGAATAGATCTAGAATAGTAGTTACTTCTCACTCATTAATATGCTAATACACAAGTATCACTGCTCTGGTTCCTAGTTACATCTACCTTATACCATTGTCATAATCCTTCTGATACATGTTGTACACTTGCTTACAATAATGACGCGTAGCTCCTAATATACTATAATATATATGTTAATGCCAGGTTAAAATCTATATGCTAATTCAAATCTTTTAACCCAATTACGTAATGAAATACTGACATATTTATTGTCTATGACTAATAGCATTTCCTTTAAAATAAATTTATTCAGACATCTTACTATTAAAATGTTTACATTTGTGTATTTAAGTTGTGGTTTGAAAATCAAATAAATGATAGTATCGATGAATACAACAACTGGTTATAGTATGGAAATTCACAAACACGTCGAGTTACGAATAAATGATGAAGTTTGGGTGTTGATATGTTTTATCTACACTAGCTATTCTAGGGTTAGCACAATTGACAGTTGTATTGTCATGTAATTCCCTCCGTGTGTGTTGTGTTTGTTTGCCAAATTAAGGTATCATGTTTTGAAAAATGATATACAAGAAACCGTCCCAGACTGCGATTTTTTGAATTAGAAAAAATTTCTGCCAATTCTACAAATTTGACACAAAATAACAGCCTACGTTATAACCTATGAGTATAGTACTTGTGTGTATCATAAATCAGGCAATATATCAGGGAGAGATCGGCATGAATATGACTAAAAACAAAATGACTAGGTTGGTTATTCATGTTCGAAAAAAAATAAAATGCGCCTGTAATATGAATGATTCTGATACAAATGTGGACTGAAATAGTCTTGTTTATCTTTGAGAAAAGATATCAGAATTTAGCAATTGTTAGGATCAAAATGACCTCCGGTAATCTATATTTAACCAAATGGTAATGAAAACGATGTTCATATGCAAGACATCTTTGTGTTCAGTTCAAATGTGTTTTGTCAAAGCATGTCTGAGAAATGTCTTCGAACGCACGCTAACGCAAAGCTTACTTTGTTTTGAATAAATCGATGACTGGCAATTAACGTAGTGTTTCTGTTCAAATGTCAATGATTTTTTTTTATAAATGTGTGTGATCGGTATTGATGGATTTAATAATCTCAATGCGATAGTCAAAATCCCCATGTACCATGTTCGAGTACACAAATAGTAGCTGTGGCAGTGTCAAAGAGACGGACAGACTAATTTATTCTAAGTCAGAAGAAATCTGCAGGTGTGTTTTCTACATAAATCTTAACTGACAGACGTATTAATCCCCTTTAATGGTATGTTAGGTAGTGTGGAAATACGTGACTTCACAGTACAAACTCCAGCAGCAACCAATTCATCATAGTCACCCTGTTCAGATAATTTGAGCATGGTGGGTAGAAACTATAGAAGTGACATAATTTTTTTCAGCACATGGTCCAGAATGTGTTCTTTCAATTCATACCAATTCCACATAAGGACAGGTGGAGTAGCAGGTAGAATATAAAAAAGTTGTTCCCTGTCTTTAGCAGTTGAAGAAACAACCTGAACTCTCAAATTAGCGACTGCATACAAATCTTGACTTTAAACCTTTAAAACAGCAATATTCAGGTCACTGCAGTGCCTTTAGATTTAAATTGCAGTTGTCGACTAAACCTCTTGGCAAACCCAGTTCACATACATGTACCGGTATGTACATGTAATGGTCAATAGTAAACACTTGGCTACCAATTCAGGTACACATTCGAAGGATAACCTGACCGTCTTTCACCAAGACCAACCAAATACCTACTAACAGTTTAGCAGTGTCCCAGGCACAATCTCGAGCAGGATTAAACGGTTCCAAAATAATTTAAGCTTTACACTACAGCAAAGAACAATTAATACGACTAGAATTTTGCCAAACCGACCACCTAATTATTTAGCAGATTTGTGTAATTTATTTGCTTCTAAAATTTCAACTGATCACATAATTGTGAAGTTCAGTTGTCTACAATATCATTTACCTTAGATTTTTTCTTTTGAACCAACAGTTCAACTCTAATTTAGGCTTTATTTAATAAAAAAAATATACATTTAACTGATGGTATGTGGTGTTTGGAACACTGGAAGAAACTGAAACATCAAATAAACGATCTACTACTGTAGACTTGCACACAATAAGCCCCCCCCCCCCCTCGAGGCTAGCGTTCAGGATAGCGTTAGAGACAAAAAAAGACCTGAATTTTGGAGCTTTCTGGGTTATATTTTTAACACACTTTTACGGTACGTGATGAAGATCTTACAAGCAGGCAAACTTTCGAATTTTGATCCCATTTCTACCATGCTAAATCAAATGTATTTCTAAAAAGTGACATCACAGAATTATACATCAAAAGTTTTTATGAACGCATCCAAAAATGCAAAGCACATGTATTAGACACTTTGCCAATAAGCATGAAATCTATGAAAACGACACAAGATGAACACTAATTAAATTTTTTCTACAGACTCACTAATTTGTATTAAAATTATTTGAAATGTACATTTATTTGTCTTGCAAATTTGTGATCATCTCACAATTTGAGTTTTATCTTTAATTTTCATAACACATGCATACTCTTACTTTCTAAATCATTGAAAACACATTTTGTACAATAGAAGAGGGAATTATAAATCAAAGAAAGCTTAGAAAGAACTCCCATGTGCTGAGAGTATTGGAGACACATTAAATATAATTTGAAATTACTTAGCTGAAAACTAATTATGCAAATCAGAAAATTAACATGAACAGCTTTGATTGTAAAACTAATGAGGTCTGCGCAATGTAACAAAAACTCTATGTACCAAGTTTAATTGAAATTATGAATTATTATGCTAATTAGGGAAATAATATGAACAGAGTTTTACCCCAAACTAATTAGGTTTGTACATTGTCCTAGAGCATCTTTGTACTAAGTTTCATTAAAATGGAAATTAGTACTTTAGATATCATTGTGAAAGCTTAAAATTGGTTAATTATGCAAATTGGGTAATTAATATGTACAGATTTTAACCCACAATTACCCAGGTATGTCTATTGTCCTACAGCATCCATGTATAAACATTCATTGATATGTGATGATCAGTACCTGAGATATCAGTGTGAAAGTTGGAAATTGGTTAATTATGCAAATTAGGTGAGTAATATGCACAAATATTTACCAAAAACTAATTGGGTCTCTGCATAATTCTAGATTCATTGAAATGTGATGATTAGTACTTTAGATATCAGTAGAAAAGCTGAAAATTAATTATGCAAATTAGGTAATTAATATGCACAATTATTTACCCTGAAACTAATCAGGTCTCTGCATAGTCCTAAAGGATCTATGTACCAAGTTTCATTGAAATGAGATGATTAGTACTTGAGATACCCGTGGAAAAGCTGAAAATTAACTAATTATGCAAATTAGGTGATTAATATGCACAAATATTTATCCGAAACAATCAATCTCTGCATAGTCCTTGAGTATGTAAGTACCAAGTTTCATTGAAATGTAATGCTCACTACTCATATCAAAAGCTGAAAATTAATTAATTATGCAAATTAGGTAATTATATGTACTGATATTACCATAAAACTATCAGATCTGTGCAGTGTCATATGACATCTATGTACCAAGTTTCATTGAAATGTGATGATTAGTACTTGAGATATCAGTGGAAAAACCGAAAATTGACTAATCATTATGCAAATTAGGTAATTAGTATCCACGGATTATTACCAAAAACTAATCAAAACCTAGCATTAGTTCAGAGCATCTATGTACCAAGTTTCATCAAAATCCAATGAGTGGTTGTTTAGACATCAGTGGAACAGTCATGGAACCACTAAAAAATAACTAATTATCATGCAAATTAGGTAATTAACGAGCATGGATTTTTACCAAAACCTAATCAAATCTGCGCATTGGCCCAGAGCATCTATGCACCAAGTTTCATCAAAAACCGATGTATGGTTCTTGAGATAGCAGTGGAACAGTCGGACACACATATACACACACACACACACACACACACACACACACACCCAGACACACTAACTGCAAAGACTCCCTTTTTGTGCTTCACACATGGGAGTCAAAAATAATGATCATATGCATAGTAATCTTCATATTTATAACTGTTTATTAGATCTTAATTTCACAATTACAACCATGTGCTTCCATATAAACACATGGAGTGAAACTCCAATGTATCAATCAGCATATTCATAAACCATACCTTTGTGGTGATCACATAAAAATTCGATCTCCCATCAAATCCATTTTACCACAAAACTGATCATCAATTTCAAAAAATATCATTAAAACATCTCTTGCTGATGTAATTTATCCCATTAATTTCAGCTACCAGTGGAAGCTATCAGAAGGCAGTATGACACAACCAGAAGGCCTATGAACTCCAAGGAACTGTAAAATTGAAATCTTCACTCCTAGTATCTTGGTACTTTAACATGTTCACCCCTAAAATACAAGAATTACGAAGAATAATCATTAAAAATTGCATTCAGAATCTGAAATTTATGAAGTACCTTCCATGTAAATTAACTGCTGAATATAAATTGAAGCAGTCCTCTTAAAAATAGAATATTACTCAATAGTAAAAGTATGTCATATATGTGAGATGTGTAAAAAAATAAATAAAAATATGAGGTTACTGGATTAACTTTGGTGAAAATCTAAGTACAAATTAGAGTGAAAATAGCACGTTTTGAGACATTTTACCATTGTTTTGTATGAAATATCTAAAAATTTTGGTCAGTTATCATTTAGTCCAAACAAATTATTTACAGTCTCTCAGATGTACAAAGTATTTGTTCATGATTAAACAAATGAATAAACAAATTGCAATTATTTTAGTGGGCTTTTAATGAAAAATTCATTGAATTCTATGGAAACCACTGTTAAATTGCTATTTTATGCTTATTTGACAGTTGTTTATAAAAACAAACCATACTGAAACTAAAATTTATACAGTATATTGAGTAAAAGTCACAGAGTATCAATAATATTATTATCCATCAACTTTCACCTAAGTCACCAACAAGATGTTTTTTTTATGTAACTGAGCCCAAACAAATTAAATGGATTTTTTAGTATTAATTTGGCACAAAGAATTACATCAGACCAAACATTCAGATTGGCACCTATAAACATTCTATTAGTGACCATATATATTATTGCACTTACTATACATCAATTACTCTCTAAGGCCTAATGATATGGAGAGTCATTGTAAATGAATTACATTAAGAAGGACATCATCAGATTTGTCGTTAAAAAACACACAAACAATTACTGTAAAAGGGGTAATTATTCACTGGGTTTTAATTATAGCTTATTTCGCTGACTGGAAAAATGCGCTAAATTAAAACACAGTGAATATGTAAAATTTAGCATAGAACACATTATCTAAATGACGAAACCGTGAATTTAAACCCACTGAATATGCCTGAAATGGTAAATCAGTGAAATTTAAACCCAGTGAAAATTAGTCATTTTACAGTACTGTAATAAATGTTTAATACAAAAAACAAAAGAATCATATATATGTGATGTACACCTGTAGGATACAAGATGATGTTCTTTTTGTGGGTTATCAATGACTTAGATGACATCACATCTACAAAAACAGACCCCCCACCTTGATTGTTATTGTTTACCTGTTGTACAATGGAATAAAATAATGTTAACTAAATGGAATAAGTGAAACTTACTTTAATTCACTGGCTTTTCGTTTTGCAATAATCTAGAAAAGAGAATAATGATAAATTTAAAGATCATATTCACCTTTTCACAATCCCACATTGGATACTATTGCTAGTCTATCATATGCAATGTCATCACACTGTTTTAATACATTTTGCAGTGTTTTTGACTTTTGCCAAATTATATAAAATGATGGACAAGTATATTTAATCAAAGATGCACATATTAAGTATTGAAATCTGTCTTAATATTCACTAGCAGCTGATAAGAACAACATGCTGCTTGTTGGAGCTTTGAGATGAACTGCGGCCATGCTATGGATCAGAATGATGTCTCAATGACGCATACAAAATTGTGTGGTACAGTGAATTTATACCTTCGATTAAAAATTATGCTAAGATCAAATATACTGATTTTATATCAGAAAAAAAATGCACAATGTGTACACAAATATATTTTGTATATGTATGCTAAATGATTTTAGCACAAAATAAAAAGTAGACTTCATTTCAACAATTTATCAGTATATGAAAACCACATGTCATTAATTAATTTGCATAACAATAAAGTGTGTTAGTCTATCGTGTTTATTGTTATGATAATTATGTGTATTGTGTATTCAACAAATTATAAGTCTGGCTTCAAAACAATGGAACATGATTGCATGTTTAGTGTTTTACATTTTTCTCTACTTGGGACAATTTCATTCAATTTATTCCAAACAATCAAACATGTTCTTACTTATTTCCAATTTACAGATGTGTTGTCAAACTGCTGCTTCACACATTTTTGTTCACAAGTTAATTTATCAATCGCATGAAAACTGGTATGGATTATCAATTGGATTTTGACTTATGATCTTTGATTTGTGTGTGAATAACTTTACTGAACCAATGAAAAGCAAGTGTAATTAAAATATAGATGAAACTCACATTGCTGATCTTTTGCCACTCCCTGTTCAATTCTGCTTTTTCATTCTTCTCACCAAACCCTGCTCTTCTAGTTTTACGGCCCTCTGACATCTTAACTCCAAACTGGAAAGCAGCTCTGAATATGAGTATACATGTATAATATATAATATGTAATAAATAATAGAGATAAATGGGAATGCAAATTTTATTCAAATTATTTTATTTTCTGAACATCACCTGGTCTTCATTATTCAACTGTTGTTTCGATCAAGAGATATTCAAGGCTGCTTGGGTCAAATTCAAAGTGTTCACTACTGAGTACGTTACTGCCCATGTATGCAGTGCATTATGGGAGAGAATGGGTACACTATTATCTCCCTAGAAACTCTTTAAATTGTATTTCAATTTGTTAAAAATGCTAGATAATATTAGGACTCGTGTCCATAATAATATCATGACTTTTTATACCATGTCACCGTGCCAAATTTTGAGATATAACAAAATAATTTCACCAGAGAAACCAGTGCAAAAATGCCAGTTTAATTAATTTCTTTGACATTATTGTATTGTATGGATTATTGTATTTCAAAAATGTTATTGTTTTCATTTTTAGTATCCTGGTGGCATAAACCCACAACAATGAAAGTATGATAAACATGGCATATAGTCTTCAATGCAGCCCAAACGTCCTTAATTTTACTATAAATTCTAGATTATTCTGTATGGTTGCCATAGTTACTTACTTTGGCAGTGCCTCCTTATTATTCATGTAATCACTGTACTCTTCTTGTGTATCAAAATCCCATCGTCCAACAGGACCCTTCTTATTACCCTGTGAATCAAGTAAAACCATTCTCAGTGTCAATAGAATTTGGTGATGATCACATAACTTCTAGGGTCAACACATACAAAATGCACCTTACTGAAAGCCCATATTAAAAGTAGAGTTGTTTTACTTTCAACTTACAAACAAACAATTATAACCTAAATATGCATGACCTTTATTATGTCTGGAGGACGTAATACGGAATAGACTAGTATATACTGACAGGTACACTAGACTATGATTTTTCATGAACTGAAAACGCTGTTTATGTAGCACATGACAGTATTCCTTTGATGTAACTATGAAATTCCTTGATACGCATTTACAGTGGTTATTTTGGTATGTACAATACTGCTTGTGCGTATTAGTGGTTTTGATTTCTCATCTAATGAATAGTGTTAGGTGTTCTGAAAATAAGATGTTTTTAGTTTACATTGTATTTTAAATAATAAGTCTGATTTAGTCTACAGTATAAAAGTGTTGAAACACAATAATACTAAATACATGTTTTCATCCATATTGCATCTTTAATAATAGCATCAGCTATATTTGAGTGACATGAATGTCAAGGTATTTTACAACAATGCATGGACACATATAAAATGTGCTCGTAGTCGTACTGGTATTCAAGATTCTTTATTGGTAGCAGATAAACTATTTCCATGAATAAAACAATGACTTACTAAATCCATTTTACTGTAGTCTGGTTCATCATCACTGTCATATGTAGCATCTTCTGTTTCAATAGCTCTGTCAATACAAACACAATATCAAGTCATTGTTAAGTTAAACTGAAACAAGTCATATTGTGAATGACATCATCCTTGCTAGTGTTCATCATGTGTAGTCCCTGTGGTATCATCACAATTCGTATGACATATCAAAGTTGCCAAATTACAGAAGGCAGGGTTAAACACTATGGGGGTAGTTTTATAGTACATATGTGTATGGACAAGTAAAATTGGCATTCAAACAACTAAATACTGTTAAACCATTTATTTTCACTGGCATTTAGTTTGACAATTTTGATGCTTGAAGCCATGACTTGAAAGCAACAGTTACAGCAGTGTATGTGAGTTATGCATGTTAAGACCTAACCGATTTTTTTTTTTATTTGGAATACCTAAAATACTGACATGCATGGTGTATCCTGCTTTGCAAGACGCTGAACACAACTAGCCTAGGAAGTCTGAAATGTTCCATGTTCGCTTGGACAAAGTGGCAATAAATGCTATGAAATCTCATAACAAAACAAATGTTTAAACAAATCCCTCAACTTTCTTTCTTCTCGACAAACTTGGATTAATGATAGGCCACATTAAACAGCCGCCAGTTTCGTGTACAATTCAGTGGACTTGTTGATGCCCTCAGCTGCTGAAAATTGTATCATAGCCGAGTCTACATAAATGCTTGGTGATGTACGGCTGTTTGCAAACACTTTGTGACCCAGATATCTTGTGAATACTGTAATTGTTGCATTTGGTATATGGCACATACATAATCAGATTTGACAAACAAAATATATCTGGTAATGCAGCTTTAAAAGAGTATTGTCTTACCCTGGGTAACATTCAGCATAACTATCTGGCACAAACATATCTTTATCTCGTCTCTTGCCCTGCTTACCACGTGATTCATCTCGCCTGTACCCAGAACCATGCCTAAAAGTGGATTTTGGTTTTGTCATATATCGCTTGATGAGCATGAAAGAATGTTTGGACAACTCGTAACCAAAACATAATTATGTTCCACAACAATTCTGGTCACATAAAATATGACATCATAAAGTTGTATTTTAAGTTAACAATAAATTTTACATGCGTTGCATACTAACCAACACAAATTGGTATGACAACTGCTGATTTAGGTAATCAGACTTGTTAAACTACAACACAGACAAGGTGAACACTGTCCAGTACACAAGTTAATGAGAACCTACCCTCGATCTTTATCCTCCTTACTTGATGGTTTTTGATTGCCTTTCCCAGCTTCTTGTTCTAATGTACCAAAAAGTTAAGGAACCAACAAAGCAGCTTTTCTTACTTTGTCCCAAGTGATAGGACATACTAGTATATACACTATGGACTGATAAAAGATAAACACACATAATATGCTTATATGCTCATGCTCATTAAAGAGGGTCGATTCGAAAGGCTTTTTACATGCACATATTCAATTGTTTTCTATTGTTAAATGTAATAATAGTAAAGTGCATGGTTCCTTCACAATTCATTGAATGTAATAAATACTGAATATCTTAGAAACATGGAATCTGCTAATAAACCCAGTGAATATTTCTCCTGATATATACAGCATTACATATATGTAAATGCACAAAAAACTGAAAGGATATTTGAGATCCGCAGGAGCCCATCCAGCAGCTAAACGGGCATCAGTTTCTTTAGACTATTGGAAGAAAAATAATATTATTTGTACGATTAATGGACAATATGGTATTCAGTTTTTCTGTGACGTATACACAGTTAACATTTAGACAACAAACAAATGTTATTTTATGGGATGCACTGCTAAATGCAATACGTGGCAGTAAACAGGACATGTATCGAGCTGATATACGTGATGTAATGAAATAGTTATTATAAATATCATTATTGCGAATGATAATGGTAAATATGTTTAAAATCTGCAGAATGAAATGCCTATTCTTCTACAATAAGAACCTTATCCTTTTTCTACACTTTCATATAAGTATTGACGTCATAAATAACTCTCTCTTACCTTCCCAAATCTGTCATGAATATCTTTCACAAAATCTTTCGTAGATTTACCATGTCTGTCATCTTCATGCTAAAAAACACACAAATAATATGCATGTTATTCGGTAGTCCTCTCGCTGACCATGATGTGTTCCACCTATGTTACACAGCGCATAAATATTCTAAAATATATTCATCCTGCTTTGACAATTCCAAATAAACGCATACGTGATAAAAGTCATAATTTTTATGTATTCATCAGTGATGTGGATTTTTAACCCTTGCATGTTTGTAAAATGCTAATGTTAACAGGTTAATGTTAACATCAGCTAGATATATACAGTGTATGTAATTAAATATTTGCTGGAAACTCAACATACCTCTTCATCTTTGGGCTTTTCAAAATAACTTTTTGTCTTTTTATAATCTCTGTCCCTATCTCGACCTTTCTCCCTTGAGGAACCAGGCTTCACTGTGGGCATGTAGTCACCGATGTCACCGAATATACTGAAAAGTAAAACTACCTTGTATGAAGTATTCCTTTCAAAAGTTAACAAGCTACAACATAACTATAGTTAGAGATTGCATACAATAAAAAGTTTTGAGGTCACATATCACAAAGCATGAATTCCAGGTGACTATTTTACGTCAATTTTATCAGCCTCATCGCTGAGTTATTTTTAGCATCGCTGTAAATTCAGAAAGAAAAGTTGACATATAATTGAGTTTGGTTAAAATTAATAAATAGAACAAAATGTCTAAGTTTATTACGTTATAATTCGCCCATTTTGAACAGATAACCCAACCATGTTACAAATAAAAATTTTCTAGTTCAACTATGATGTGAAATACTGGTGATTAAAATATTAACAACAATTTTTTTTATTACATTTATTTAGCACTTACTTCTCCTCACCACCAGTCAGCTTTTCACGCCTCTCTTCTTTATCTTTGCCTACAAAATAAATACACTTCTTAATTATTATACTATGAAATACATGTCCACTCCACTCATGAAATATGGTTTCTGATATTCTAATAATCCTTCAATATACTGGTACAAAGTAACTGCTACCTTGTTGATAAAAACAAGATACACAATAATAGTTTTGTTCATTGACCAAATAAGGATGTAGTAGTCAAACTTATGCTCAATAGTTGAATTCCTAAATGTTTGGGCAAGCTTATTACATTTTCGGCTATATATATATATATATTTTTGACCACTTACTCAACTTCTAGGAAATATTATTTTAGAGAATTTGTTTTGTAGATATATTCTTCATTATATGATTTAGTATAGTGTAAGACAATTTTATGGATATTAAGTTATTGTACTTTTTTCAAAAAGTAAGCTTGGGGAATTAGCAAGCAAATTTGCAATAACTTTAAAACAATGCATTGCATCAACAAATTGTTTTATCTAAACCTTCAAGCAATTACATGTAAACTTAAACTCGATATTTCCTGTAATATTTCCACCACAAGCCCACATATTTCAGTGATGACTGTCCCACATACAGTAGAATATATGCATCACATACCTGCTTTGTCTCTCTTCTTTAGTTTTTTACTAGTTCTAGCACCTTGTCTCAAGTATGATAGAATCTGCGTCAGCTTGTTGATAACGATATCGTTGGTTGTCAATGTAGTATGCGACTACAAGAAAAATTATCATTACAAATTCACGTACACATTAGTAGTTCTGCATAATTTCATATTGTTTTGTGATAAACTTGCATGTTGAAGACAAACAATATGTATATGTATATCTTTGTGAAAGAGATCAGAAAGAAAATGTGCAAATTCTATGAGCAACAAAGAGAGTAAAGTCAGTTTCGATAACTTATTAATGGGGAGCTGAAAAACTTTTTGTAATCTACTACTTCTTATATGTACAAATGTATATAGCAATCAGTGGAAAAAAACACCCCCACAGGGCATTTAAGCACACTTGTCTATAATGAATATATTTAGTTGTTCGAATAGCAATTTTTTTAATCCCAGGAAATACAACTACCCATAGTGTCAAACGCCACCGTGACCCTATCTATAACTCTACTTTATTAAGACAACTGAAAAATGAGATAAAACACTGGTATTTAATTTAATATTTTGATCATATTTACTAGTTCTTATTTTCAGTGAAATAATACGTTGTGCTTTAATTTCACATGTTCTCAGGAATTCAATTTAGCAAATTCTCTTATCAGCCAAAATACCAACATTTAAATGCAGTGAATAATTACCATGTTTGCTCACATTAAAATCACATATTAATGACAGCATTGTATCAATAGTCTATAAGACATATTTCAATTATCTAGCATAAGATAAATGCAATTTGGACTTTTGTGTAGAGCAATAGACCAAATATTGAAATGCATTTACAGTATAAATTTGCAGGAGGAAAAAAACCATGCTATTATCTTACCTCTAGATTTGGTAGATCAGCTTTGCTTCTGATTAATGTTGTTGGGATGTCACTTTCTAGGTACTCATCCTCAAGGTCAACAACATATGCCATACGTCCAGGCCAAAATAATTCATTACGTTCATGCTGCCTCGAACGAAATAATGTGCGAAAGACGCTTTTTCCTGTAAATGTAAAGACTTTGATTACTGAGAAAAATATACAAAACACACAGTCCATCATTTTGCCATATGAGATTGTAACATGTTTTACTATTAAAGCTGGTGGTTTGATAATTACAATAGACATTTTGCAAGGTTGTTATAATGGAGATGCCATTAACACGTACAGCTTTTTAAGAAAGAGACAACTTGTTAAATAGTACGAGATAAAAGTAACATTTACAAATACATTCAAACCTGTGTTAGGGACCACCTGCATATAAGCCAACCTGTGTATAACGACCATTTACATGTATTTTATGTGACCGCCATTTCAAGTTTAAGCCATAGTTATGCAGATATGTTTTAGTTCAGCGACCAAAACAATATGTAGCATTTTAATTTTTTTAAAACAATTTTTAATTTCCTCTAATCAAGCATATTATAAATGCTTTTCAACTCAAATAAATGTGTTTTTGTTTCGACAGTTCATTATTTTCTGGACAAATATGTGAAATAGTATGAGTTGGCAATCCATAAAAATAATCAACCCTCCAGATAAGGACCATCCGTCTACAATTGGTGATTACTATACACAGGTTTAACTGCATGTTAAATGTCTCAGTGATATGTTGGTATGTGAGGTTCCAGCCACGCTGAAAATAACAGTCACATCTTTGGTAAACTCACCAAGTTTAGTCCTAAACTGTATTTTCTCATCCTCCTCTTTCTCCCTAAATAAACAATATTTAAATATTAGAATATCATAAATAACATTATACACCTGAAATTCAACCTGACTGTATATAAATCAGCATTCGTGCCTGCATTAGATAATGTTCTAAAACATCCTTAGCCAGATACAACAGACGGGCGAATGGACAGACAATGATACATAGTGTACTTACACATCTTTCTTCTGCTTAAACACATGCTCCAGTTCATCCTCTTCTTTCTCTTTAGTAGTGATCTCAGCTCTTACCTAAACACATAATAAAATACATAGTACTAATGCCATACAGTGATCTCTACACTATTAATAATATAATCTACACTAGTCTACTAATATGCTGTGAGATCTAATTTGCATTTAATTTGCATATCAATGACATATTTAACCTTTTCACCACCAGAATTTCTTGCCCAAATTGTTCTGCACTTTTTTTTTAATATCCTTAAATATTTCTGGAAATGAACCCTAATTTTCTGAGCCATTAGACAATATTGAGTCATTTTATGTTTTTACTCAAAATTTTTTACTATTGTTGTCCCAATCTTATGAAGGAAAGTACAGACTATAAACAGGAGCATTTTTGAATTTGTGATGAAAAGAGGGAACTGGGGGTGTAAGGGTTAAATAGTCTGTAGAAAATGAAAGGCGATCTAAAAAGTTCGTGTGGCGAACATACACACAGAAAGACTTTGGTTTCAATAGCACAGAAAAAAATATGCATAATATCATCACCAAGATTATTACTGAAATCTATTGTGCTCAATTAAATCGAATTCTTACCTTCTGCAGCAATGCATAATCCAACCCTTTCACCAAATGAGTATGTTCCATATCACCACCAAGGTATTTGGATTCTTCAATCACCTGACGACGTCTGATAGCAGCTGTGTCACCACTAAGAAGATAATAATACATATGATGTTCCAAAAAGCAAGTTAAACAGCCAAGGCCACACCAGCCACATGATTAACTCCTACATTGTACTTCCAACTGTTTCTTACACTGTCTATCGCATGCATGGTACAATACCACTAATTGATTTCCCATGATTGGCAATTCTAGCATTTAGTTGCAAAAGTTTAGTTGAGTCAAACTAGTATTGATGTGTCCTGTAGTCACCCAAATCGTAACATTTTTATGTGGTCAATGACAATGAAATTTTAAACATTGGTTTAATTAATGAATCAATGTGCTACTGTAAGCAATAATTATTCACTCTGTTTTCATTTCATCTTCTAATTTAAATCCACATGTGATTCGTAAAATAAGTTCAAATATAGAAATAGAGAAAATGAATGCTTCTACAATATCAAGCAACATGATCAAGTATGTCAGATAATGATGACCACCAAAATTCTATTAGACATAAATCTATCTACAAAACTAATTTTATCTGATCTACATTCCAACCATGTTGAGAAAAAAATACACAATCAATGTTGGAGGTACCCCAGTAACTAGTAACCATCAGCGGCTTTTGTTTGTATGGTATGATAGTCACTCTGAAATTCAGTGAACGGCTTTCATGATCAATGTCACAGAAAAATACAGGAGTCTGTGTCCACAACCATGGGGGGGGGGGGGGGGGGGGGGGGGGGGGGGGCTGGCAGGAATAATTTTTCTCATATCATCACTTCACCCAATAGCAGAATTAAACCATCATAAAGAAAGTGCAAGATGTATAGACTACATGACACGTTAAGAGTGCGCCCTCTAAGTCAATATGTTGCATCACTGGTGTAGAGAATTTTGGTGAGGGAATTAGTTATGCTCATTGCCAGACATGTCATTAACTCAATAGGGAATCCTACATTGAAAAAGTGACCTGAAAAAATATCTAACTACAGTTGGGAATTTGAAATTTGGTAAATGAGAATTCATACATGTATTTTTTAAACAAAATATGTGTGAAAACATAATCAGAGGCCACCAACATTTTTGTTGCACTATCTGGAATCACCAACAGTCATACTAATTTTTTTTTCTTATAGATCTCTCTTCCAAGCAGTCAAACAAGGTAACTTTAAATTATTCTGGGGATTCCATTTTGACTCAAAATCCATACAAAATCAGTTCTGTTAGATGACACACTGTACATGTACATGAGTCTCAATGCATATTATCAAGTGGTGCAGCAAGAGTTCAAAGTACTCACGATTGTACATCTGGGGCAACTGCTTTGTAGTTTGCAGTTGTACTAATCATTTCCGTTTCTTCGTAATCCTTGTTCACACCATCACGCCTTTCTCTGGCCTATCAAGTGTAATAATAAAGCTAGTCACATTATCCTTGACCTCAATTGGAGATTTAATAAAATGACAACCAACAGACTGTGAATATTGAATAAAGGTTTTCATCTCTACCATCGCGTACCTCACAATGGGGTTGCCGTTGAAATTAGCAGTTATCACGTTGCCTACAACAATTAACTTTGTCGTGGGGAACCCAAATATAGAAACTGGTTGTCCATTGGAACAACTATGAAACACAAATACAGAAATTCCACGATCACTTCAACCCAAGATAGTATTAACAAAGTATCTACAATTTCGCTGAAAACAAAATTTTAAATTATTTTGAGCCAGATTTTAACATGACTGCTGACCCAAACACTATACAGGTTTAAGTGAAAGACGACAACCAGCTTTTTTCAGAATATTTGGAGACCATGTTCCTCTATTTAAATTTAAATTCCTGATATATACACATCAAAAACAAAAGTACGAACACCTGTGAGGCCACACAGCAGCCATTGAAGCTCTTATTGAGACTAGGTGTAAATAACAGGCATGGCATGTATTTATCAACTTACCCTATCTCTGTATTTCTTAGCAAGTTCAGCTTGCCTCTCAAGTTCCTCCTTCTTGATTTTCGCATAGTAGCTATAATAATTTGAAAAAAAAATAAGCAAATTTAAATATAAAACTACACACTTATACATAACAACACCAAAAAACAAAATGAGGCGTACTCACCTTTTTTTCTTTCTTCTCAAAGCCCCTTTATCATCACTTTCTTCATACTCAACAGGCATTCTGTGATAGATACAACATACATGTTAATTACATCATGAACATTAATGAGTGATCAAAACTCTTGTCAACTTAGGCAGACTTCTCATGTACCGGTATACAAACATCACAATAACAGGGTTCTCCCCAGGGCTTTTTAGCGCCGAGGTCCGCGGCGCTATACTTGTGAATCTCGGCGCTTTACTTGGGACCTCGGCGCTATGTGTTCCCACCTCGGTGCTTAATTTCATATTTGACATGCCAATATCACATGTGCAAAAGCTTTGTTTGGTCACTCAAAATTAGTGACTACCACAGAAACACTTCCGACCAGGACTATTGTCTGATTGTTATCATAATTACGTACCGACCAACACGCATCCTGCCTGTCGTGGATTATAATTTGTAAACAATAGACCTAATTTGTGAAATTAGCACCTCTGTTTGTAAGTAAATACTTTCTGCGATAGTCAGTCTTTAGATTGAAGGCTAAAATTCTTTCAAAATCAATTCCACCTTGATATAACATGTTCAAAGCGGAGTTCACGATTAGTTCACGCTACTCACGAAAAAAACAACGTGTTTATTGCGTGATTTGGTAAAAAACATTTGAACTGTTATCATTGCGAATCATGTAAAAACTGTTCTTTCAAGACCTATTTTACCTTTTAAAAATTGCAAATCACCTCTTCCGAAAGCCATCATGCAGTTTTCAATTGAAAACGATGCCAACACATCGTGCTACGACATCGCTTTACTTCCGCAATGTAATGTTTTTGATCACTACCGGAAAACTTTGGATTCTACCGACATTACCAAACGGTATTTTTATTGGTTAATGGCATTCTTGACCCATTGGGTCAAAGGACACATGCTAATGTTTCACAAACATCATGGCGGGTCAGTTTTTTTTTAACAAAAATTACAAAAATATTTACCAAAATTAGAGAATTGAAAATATCATCACAAAATGAACAAATCTGAGAGAGGTCCACATGTAGTACCTATATATGTAATATCAAATCAATTGGACTTGCGGTTTTTAACAAGAAGTCGAAAATATCACTTTTTACCAAAAATGACAAAAATATTCACCAAAATTAGAGAATTGAAGATATCAACATGAAATGAACAAACCTAAGAGAGGTCTACCCAAGGTACATATACACCAAGTATCAAAGCATTCAGGCTTGTAGTTTTCAAGAAGAAGTCGAAAAAGTAAAACATTGACACGGACGACGGACAATCACTCATATGATAAGCTCCGCTCGACAAAGTCGACAGCGGAGCTAAAAAGATATTGGCTTTCACTTCAGCCGATCAGTTATTGTCCACCAAGGGTCTTATTAGCCTCATAGTTTCTTATGTCAGCCTCAGTCTAGGCCAATAACTGTGATAATGATGCTATAAAAAAAGTCGACAGCGGAGCTAAAAAAAAAGAAGTAACATTTTTTGAGGAATTATTGCTATAACTGGTGTATAACATGACCAAGTAAGTTATGTCACGTCGTAACTTTGATGATCGTTTTTTAAGCTTTATTTGTTCGCTCATTACTGTAATTGTAAACGTTTTAGAAGTTGATGATATGAATAATAAATTACAACAATACGCCAATTAATTACATGATCGATTTTTTGAAGGAGAATCTTTTTGGAGTGAATAAAATTATGAGATTCGTGAACATAAATCTGGCTTAACGTTTTGAATGCGTTTCACTCAACGTTTTACAATACAATTAAATTGCAACAATAATTTATTTGTGTTTGTTTTTAGGCTGCAGCATTTGTATTTCGAGAATGTTTCAAACTCTTCTAAATTGTGAAACATAATGTGTTGATTCCATTAAAAAAAATAATTGCACTATGACTGAGCTCACTAATATTCATAATTGTAAATAAGTTCTGTTAATCAATGAAGGAAGGATATGTAAATGATATGCAAATTATTATGCAAATTAGCCGCGACGCTATGCATTTTTTCTGGGGAGAACCCTGCAATAATAAAGAAGTCAAATCAAGTGAATTAAACAAATGACTGTTTTTAATTATGCTGCAGGTGTGCCATGGTTAGTACGATATATTGATATACATACGGCTGTTTGTTTCTTGCCATAGCTGTTGGAGGAGCCTCTTTCGGTGCTGACCTCGGAGTCATCAGAAGTTTACGAAAGTCTTCATTTGTCAACGTCTGTGATCTACAATTAACAGAAAATAGATTGAATGTTGTATAACATGGCTATGTCATTCATATGTATGATAGACATATGAATCATACATATCAACACTACAAATACATGTGTGTATAGCTTCAATTCTATATTAATTATCGTTGGTGAGGACACAAATCTTCTGAAAAGAAAATGTGTATGACTGTTATACATTGAACTATAAAGGTACCTATAAAGGTATCTATTCATGTACATTTGTGCACAATATTTTATCTTGAAATTTTGCTATTCAAACACATGAATATACAAATGTATATGTCAGGAAACACTTCAAAAGTCTGCATACATTTTATTTAAAACAATAATTGATGGACTAATCAGCATGTAGACACTATAGGGAATTTCACGAAGATGGTAATATAATACATTTCTCCGTATGCAAAATGTATATACAGAATGTGAAGGGGAAAAAAATGTTGGTAATTTTATTTTTTTACTACCACTAGGCTTTATTATACATGGCTGAACAAACAAAAGATGGTTAATATTAGTGATAACCAGACATCAATACATGAAAATATGAAGCCTGGAGGTCGAAAGACACTCGGTAAACTTAATTGATGTACGATGATTCACTTTAGGCTCAAAATTAAATAATATTCATACATGTATTCGACTGACTGGGCTACCATATTAGAATGTTATTAGGTGTATTGGTACTTGTAGCCATGTACAAAACAAACACGTCGTGTCAACAACAAAAATACAAATGCAATATTTCATTGTAAATATATTTCAGGAAAAAAGTAAAAACAAGTTAGTTCAGCTGAGCTTCAAAATTTTGAAAATAGTACAGTGTACATGTAGCCGTGAACAAGAATGGTTTGTATTCGGATACTTTCAATTTTGATCCCTGTTCACAATTCAAAAAAATAAACTTATTTTCACTATACCTAGATACAATTCAGATAAATAATAAATAGACTTTGATAATCAATACTTACCCGGATGCATCCATCTCCTCATAGGATATCCTCCTATTTGGTGGAGGCAGGGGGTTGGAAAATGGTTCATCTCCTTCTGTGAAAATATCAATAATTACATTGTCAGCGTTACAACTAATACTAAATAAATCGGAAACCAGTACTTAAACTACGGAATTCCATGAATAAACTAATTACTTGATACAACAAACGTAGCTGTGATGCTAATCACACTCCACATTAGCCCTGCGTACAGTGCTGTGTGTACGGGGACGCGTTCGGTTGATAGATCATGTGGTGGGGACATCTATCAACCGAACGCGTCCCCGTACACACAGCACTGTACGCAGGGCTAACTCCACATTGAACCCTCCACTGTGAATGTGACGAGAACAAATTTTGATTGTAGAAAGACCACCGAATATCCTTGTCACATCGAAAAAAAAACGATTTTCCAGTGGCAGTAAGGTTGGTGTGTCTGTCACATAGTGGTAGTCCGCGAAGGTCCACACTAACGACTCTATCGTTGAAAATTACACAACTCTGCACTTGAAAATGCGAAACGACAGAGAGGGCTCGGCAATTTCTACTTTCCGTGACACTAAACAGTAATTATCTTTTATATAGCATTATTTCACCCGTAAATTGCACTCGGTACATAACTAAATAAACGTATACTTACTCTCCGGCATGTTTGTAGAGGTAAAATCAGTCTAGATGCAAAGACAATTAGATATTTCGTCAAGGCACAGAATTTGTAAACACAGCATACACGAACAAAATGGCGTATGTATTGTTTGCGCATGCTCTGATCTGAGTTGACAGGACGTCATCACTGGGGGCGCTATATTTGTTGGCACTTGCAATTTGACGGCAAAGCGGGGATGGCCACTGAACTATTTGAAATTTGAGTTTTAAACAACCGCTTTGTCCAAACCATTACTTTAGGTTATTATACACAAATACAATGCTTATATAGAGTCTGTCAGTAGGGTTTTGGACCACTTTACTTCGAGTTGAGCTTAGTTGATTCTCAGACAACCAATACAATCGTAGCAAGTTTGTCATGGGTGCAGATGATTATAATTTCGTAAATAAACGGCGGTACATTGCCGCGATTCACAACTCTTCGCTTTAATTTGAATATACAATGTGCATTTATTGGCCTCGCCTGAAGTTGATATAAAAATTATCACCCTCGAGTTGTTACCGTGACCATGGACAATTTTTGTATTCGAAGGAGAACAACAAGGCACTTAGATAAAAAAGCGAACTTTCCGAGTTAAAAATTACCCTCCAGTGGAGAAACGCATTCGGAAGTGTTATGTGTTATACAGATATACATATATTTCATCGCCCCCCCCCCCCGTCAATGTAAGTGCCCCGGATGTCATGACATCAGAGGCCAGTAACACACAAACTGACGTCTGAGGTAAGAAATACGCAGGTAGAGGTGAATATTTAAATAATAACACACGATTTGATGCCTGCTCAGGGCCTGCCAATATTGTGGTCATGACCACCAGCCCGAGGGCAGACAACAAACAAATCGTGTTATTGCCCGAATGACCATTTTTTTATTTTATCACATTGAACAGACACCCACTATGCACAACTACACCTAGCATACATCTCACACACTCGCTCCCCCACAAAATAATAACACTTATATTTTAAGTATCCAATATTTTGTATATTATATTAAGTGACACATTACTCAATAACCTGCGTGTATGTGAAAACAAACCTGCGAAATACACAGTAATGTGTTTACTTTCAGCAGCGTGAATCATCATCATCAGGTATCAATTTATTGGAATGAGTTGAGTTCATCTCAAACGTTATTTCACCACTCGCTAGATAAAAATGTCAGCACGCCGTGGAAGTGTATGCAACACGTCCAAGCCGCCACTTCGTACCACACGGTGATTTCGTCGTAAACGTGCATTTCGTCCATAGTCACTTTGTACCACGTGGTAACTTCGTACCAACTCACTACGACCAAGCCATTTTCATACCACATAATCATCTCGTCCCAAGTAACTTCGTAGCGCATAATGTATGTGCATATCACAACTCATTTCACTATTTTTATCTGTCTTTTTTGCACGGCACAATGATAATGAATGCTTTCCATCGTTTGGTACATTTCAGTACGCACAACTATCGGTTATCGAATTAGGTACCTACAATCTGAAAGTAGAATTCGTCCGACAGTTCAGTCTCCCAGAAGTCCGAAAACGTGAGTGCGCTGCCCACACGTGTATCTCGGACGTGCCGGGACTGGTTACTTTCAACTTGAAGTTTCGGCCAAGTGAGTTAAGTATTTTTTTGTTTTGTTCGGAGAGGCTGGGGAATCATTGGGCTAATCTGCACTGGCTCGGAAGGTTGTAAATGATTAGCTAGTTTGAATTGGCATAACAATACTGACAATGAACGTGCATTCAACGCCACAAGTTTTTTTTTGTTTTTTTAGCCAATCAGAATTCATCTTCCGAGCCAGTGCAGATCAGCCGGAATCATTACATGAACCCAATCACTGTATTCCGAAAGCTAAGATACCTATGATACTCATGAATATATACAATTATTTATGACAGACAGTTTTGCGCTCCTCCGATTGAACGCCATATTACAAGCTCTGAATGCCGAGAGTATGGTATATGGACAGTATGCATTTTTTTAAGCGCTGGGTTAGTCTAGAGTAAAGTATAGACTATACAGCAAAACATATACGTCTTCTTTCATATTGCATAACTATTGCCAGATCCAAATTCTCATCAACCACTATTCACAAACTACCATGCATGGTACCGTGGTTTTGTCCTCGTATCAACATTGGGAGAAGTGTTTAGGTCTCAATCACCGATTGTGATACAATTTTCATTCCAAGAAAAACATGCCTTAAAGTAGGACAAAGAAGTTGACTACTTAGTATATACAGAGGCTAACTATACTTGTAATATACGTTTGTTGAGTCAATTGAAAGAGCAGACTTATATTGTGACGAATTCCCGGCAGTAAAACTCTGAAGTGGAAAGCATTAAAACTGCTGATGATATAATAGGTTTCATCAACCCAGTTGTCGTGGAAGAAACGGGTACCGTCTACAGTATGCCATTCAGTGTCCCTCCAAAGCAATGCAACTTAACATAGGTAATTGGTATTGCATAATTGCATTTCCGTAAATGTAATCATATGACTACGTAATCAAATTTACAACTTCCACGCCTTGTTATAATATATTATTATACATCTGTCACCGTAACGCCATAAGTTACAGCGTGCCGTAATTTTGCAGTATTTTACAGGGCATTTTCATCCTACCATATTAGGAAAGTGAATTCTAAATATGGAATGAATACGCACGTAAGCGTCTCTAATAATAATAAAAAAAAACATGGATGCCACCAGGGTTTGACCGGACTCCACACAAAGAAGTTCGCTGATTCTGTTCTAAACTTGTTTGATATGGGCATGATGTATAGGAAAAGATGTATATTGATAAGGTTATTACGAGGTTGCCTCAAAGTATGCACTCAGACAAAAAATGTACATTTTCTTTTTGAGTTATTCATAAAAATAAAATAATCGCAAAAGTAGTTTTCCGACCTATTACATGTATTTCATTTCAGACTTGATCTTAGTATGTTGAACTGTTTTCAACGGAATATCAAGCGATTAAAAGAATTATTATATGACATTATATTGTATGCAACAATTTCATCATCCCAAGTATGTAGTTGAAAAGAACCAGACTGTCGTTTTCTTGTTACATCGTTTTCCTTTAAATTACAGCATTGAAAAAAGCGTCAATCTATTAAACCTGAAGTGTTCAAAAAGTTACTACCCTATTTGCTGCAGTTTATGCAGCTCTCTTGGTCGTAGTATACGTTGCGGGCGACCATGTAATGACCATGTAACTGCAGCAACTACCCAACATGTGATGGACGCCCCTTCCTGAGCCGACTGATCACTCAACATCGTACACTCTAGACCACCAAACTGAACTACACTAATAATCACCTTAAACTTCACCTTGAAATAAACGCATACGTTTATAAACGTGAACGTTGAAATAAGTATTCCAAATATTATATGCTCGTATTTTTCTAAAATCAAAAATAAATTGAGCCGAAGTGGCGACTTACTGAGGCGCGACTTACCGAGTAGTAACTGTATTGTGCGGGAAACAACTAGATACATCTTGAGTGAAGCAGTTTGACACGTGAGCATCATGTGATAAGCTGGTGGAGTTGATGACGTCAGAGGAAGGACAACAACAATGGCCGAAGTGAGACCACACCGCTCTGAGCCAACTTGTTACAGGGCGGACTGAACTGTTTGGCGTGCACAGATGGGGACTACTAGTATATCGCCGATGAGAGTGGGTTAGAGACTCTGCTGATCAACAGTTGTTAGTGGGATCAGAGTGTTCTAAGTCAAACGGACTGCAGGAAATTTGTAATGGGAACTGGTTTTGTCACGTTTATGAAGCCATCGTATACGCGGGAGACAACACCACAAGACTACTGTGAGGGAGTCACCGCTGCCGTAAAGAACTTTAACTAGGTTTGATTTTGTTATTTGCGCAAACTGTCATACAATGTAGAACATAGCTATGTGCGACATTTGTGTTGATAAATATTGATTTCCCACAATCCCACAATCCAATGCGCAAGTATGAGGTTTGACCTGGGTGCGACGTGCACTAATTACCGCTTGTGATTCTCCTTTGATACCTTCCAGTCACCTAAAAAATACCTAATTACAGCTTGGTAACGTCTCAGTGTGTACTTGTTGATCTGCTCAACAGTCAAAGTCGCCATCTTTGTTTATATGAGACCCATATATCTTGCACATGCGTGGCACGACGACTACCACCCTTTAAACATACATGATATTTGTTTGATATTGTCAGCACAGTATAGCTATAGTTACAGCCCTAGAGTACCGTTCATGCAATGAAAACTTTGTGCAAATAAACTATTAAAACTATTATTATGTAATGTCCTGTGATGTGTTTTCAAAAGGTGATGGGGACTGAGTAAATGCAGTCTGGTAGAGCATCCTATTAGACTTACGAATGACATACCCATACAAGAGAGGCTTCATCATTTGCCTCCAGCAAGCTGTGATGATTGACATTGTTTAATAGAAAACATGATTGAATCGAAAGACCATCCAAGATGAATACGCCCTCCTGAGGATTGAAGAGCAAGGAGTTTTTAAAGGGAAAAGTTTGGTTCTCCACTGTTGACCTACAGTCCTCATATTGGCTACTGTTGATGCACAAAAATGACGTTGTTGAAAAAACTGTGTTTCTGACTCTGGTAAGACACTACAACTGCAACAGTATCTTCTAGCAAACATTAGAGAAATGTTTAGGGAACTTTGTAAACTACACTTCATCTAGATGATATTATGATTGAATGTCAATCAAGCAACACTGTCAGAGGCTAGATGAGGTTCTAAAGCATTTAAAGAAACACGATTTGAAAGTCAAGACCCCAAAGTGTGAGTTTTCCCATAGTAAAGTTTTTTGGGGGGACATGTTGTGTCACAATATAGGGTTAAGACCACTTTCACCAAGACATAAATAATTAGGACTTGGCCTGTAGCATGCAATGCTAAAGAGACCAAAGTATTCGCAGGGGTGATTGGATATTAAAATCCTTTTGTGGAAGTCCATTCTAAAATAGCGAAACCCATCAGGTGGCATTTGAAACTTTAGTTAAACGGCTCACGAATCCACCAGTACCTGGGTATCGAGATTATTTACTACTATTTGAGTTTCACACGGATAGTATTCTGTTGTGGCTCAGGCACTGTTGTTTCAGATACAAGATAGAAATGTGAAGAGAGTGATATCTTACACCAGTCGCAGACTGCCTGGCATCAAAACATTCTGTAATGTAAAACAGACTGTACTGCTTGTCAACTCTTTCTGGCGCTTTTCTATCTACCGTTCAAAACTTAGTCTGTGCACATTTTATCAGCCGCCATATTTTAATATTTCCTTTTCTGAACAATGTCCAACAATTGCTGCATATTTTACAAGTCTGTGATATCAACCACAAAATTTGCAGCAGAATGATGGAATTGAAAGCGAAATTCATTCTGTTCATTAGTATTGGACGATAATGTTATAGGGGCGATGCATCTGATGATGAAAATCCTGGAGAGTCAGTGTCTGTTCAGTCTGTTGCAGGACCTGAGTCTAGACTGTCATGGAGTACTAATCAAGATGTTAAATCAAGATGTTAAATGTTAAATTTTTGTTTCTGTGTAAGTTATTATGCATTTGTAAAACAACAATTATTGGCAACCAACAATTTTGTACTTGGTTACTACGTTTTTCAATTTGCCACCAGCAGTTGGATGCCAATGACCACTAGGATAATATAACTTGAGGGCTGAACTTTATCCTGTGCAAAATTGGAGTTTTTACCCCTAAAATGGGTGGTGATGGACAAGTCACTACTTCCAGGTATTCACAGAAAACAAATTAAACTGTTGGTGTACTTCACCACTAGTGCCAAACTGGAAGTTGCTGGTCACTGGTGGATGACAAGGTTGGCAGATTATAATTGTTGGATCTAATATTGCAGTGAGATGCTTTTGGGGGACAACCACAGGCAGGATACTCTACAGTTGAGGAGGGACGTCCCCACTGTTTGGATTAGGTTCCTCCAAAGCCTCAAGAATTAATTAGTGATCAGCAGTCAAGCTGTAGTAGCAATCCTTGAAAGAAAACTTACCCACATGAGTGGAAATAGTTCAAACATTCAGAGCTGTTGTTCAGAAATAGATGATGATATCCCGGCAGGCTTAGCGACTTTACCTACAATTAGTCGTGCTGAGTAGAAAGGGTTACAATTGACAACCCCAAGATCAGCACGGTATATAACTATGTGTACAGCAGTACACCACCTGAATGAAGACAACAAGCATTAGACACATGTCAGGTCTCTGATGAAACACCTGGGGATGCACGTCCGACTCGAGCAACTAAAACAGACACCATAACTGCAGAGAGAAGATATGCGATAAATAGTCGAAAAACAATATTATGATTTTAATGACATGAACAACATTGTGGATCTTAGGTTAAATCCTGGCAATGCTCATGTCCAACTATCAAAATGTTGAAGGTAAACTGCTGAGGTCGCAATATGGAAGAATACTGGGGCAATTTCCCAGCTCTTCACAGAAGATAGTATTAGGCAGTGTAGTCTGCAAATATATGTCTAGTCACTTCTCATTCACCAATCTGCAAACTGCCAAAAAATATAATGCGAGTAAACATGATGTTAAGAACTGTAAGAGAAATAAAATTTAACACACGCCAAACCCCTGTACAGATCTACCTGCGTGGGTAATAATTTAGCAGTATCTGATTGGATAGGAATACTGTTATGGATAGTTAATATTAAAAGTATTGGTAATAGTAATCACGATATGGTTGCGACATGCCTACCTTCTACAGATATATGGATGTCATCATGTTGTTGTGTAGTGAGGCTTTAAAGCATGAAGATTTGGTTGAGCAATCATCTGTCCAGATTGTAGTTCCAACGTATTGTGCGATTTCGGGTTGGTATTATTCTTCTCACATGGTTCGACAAGTAGGGAGATGAAACACGACATAGTAAGGAGGAGACTGGTTTGTTATTCATCTACCTGGAAAGCAGAGATGGTTTGTGAAGTAACTCCCAAGACGCTTACTGGGACTGCCTTTGATAAACCCCTGGTCATATCTGTGGACATGTATATTTGTGTAAATGTACAACTGCATGTATTTGCACTTCACTCCTGAGGTGGGTCGACCTGATGTACTGTTGTTTACTCGGGTGGTTACTTGTAGGCTGGACTATCAAATTCTCAAAGAGCAGATGCATTCTCATTAGGCCATAGTAAGACAGACTTGTATTAAGATGTTAAGTTCAGCTATCACGTATAGCCACTATGAAGACCTTGATTCATTTTTATGAAATGCAAAATGTTGTTGTTTACTTCGACATATAATCACTGGGTTGAACAATGTAATAAATTATACATGCTAACAAAACCCTCGTTGATGGTTTCACTACACTGGATCGCAGACCATGTCAGTAGATTCAGCCTTTAGTTTATACCCAAGTAAGGTGCCAATTATTGTGTTGTGTACAAATAATTGTGTGTGTCCACTGTTGCCCTTGACTCCCCTTTATGAGATACGAAATATAGTATTGCCAACTCATAATATGGCAGTTATGTTAATTTTTAAAATATATTTGACTTCAGCAAGATCTTCAACTGGACAGTAAGGTAAATTGGTAAAGAATGTTTCTCAATACCATGATACGATAAACGACCTAATCTGGCGTATAATAACCTTAACATGGTGTAGCGTAGGGAATGACCACGTTGACTTCTCTACGAATTTACATGGAATAAAATCTTTGTGATTTTTATTGTTAAAACAGAAAGTGTCCAGCTTCATACCCGATTATTCTCATTTAATGAGACATCATCTACAAACTGAGACAGTAATTGTTCTACGTGGTTGCCCGAGGTTTGTAACCGAGGAATTTACGACTCACTGTTACACATACAACAGACAATGAACCAATCATTGTCTAGTTTCAAAGAATTTATTGCAAAGTGAACGAAAAGTCACAATGCAACTTCAGAGCAAGTGGAACATAAGGGAAACACACAAATTTACTCAGAGGAGTCGATCATGAAATATTTATCCAACACTGTGTGATGCTACAATTGATCAAAAAAAAAACTGGAAAAGTAACAACGTGTGTGACGCTTTGCCGCCACTTAAAATGACGACTATAAAATGTACATTATACACACATTAGTCAGGATATATGTAGGCAGTCCAGGGATCGCACCCTTTAATAGGACTTCCAGAAGAATCACAGTAGACATCAGTGTATGTTTCACTGATGTCAGGTAATGGGTCTTTTTTGGCTAACTCTGTTGCTTCGAATAATTCTTCTTTGACATCGGCATCAATTTTCTGCAAATAAATTAATCAACAATAATATTATCATTGCTATCAGAAAACAAGGATTACAACTTAATAATTAGAATTTTGTACTGCAATTGTATTGCTACTATATTGGTGATTTTGGTATTATTCAATTGTTAAATATTTTTATCAGGTTGAATTATATTCGAATTAGTCGATTTGTACTGTAAAAGTATTCGAATTTTGATTTATCGTATTGTAAATTGCTGTGTATTAAAGTATTCAGGAATTGAAAGCATTTATTTTTCTGTCACGACGGGTTTAATTATTATTGCTCTTGTAATATATATATATATATTAAGACGTGCACTGTTACCGATAACTCCTGCAGGGTTGCCAGTTTAGATGTCAATAATTTGTCTCTTAGATTATGTATAGCATCACTTGTTGCTTTTACTCTATCCTCTTCTTCCTTTGTCCTGTACAATGCTGTGCTCGGAAAGTTAACAGAGTGACCAACATAACGATATGTCATAAGCTCAAGTATAATTGGCCCCTGAAAATAGTCGTTGTATGTTAGGATAATATTCATGTATTCTAGTATCATACTTACACCATGCAACATATAGAACAAACATTATTATGACTGATAAATATTGGCTGTAGTATTCGGATATGTGTATTGGACTTTATTTAACAATGCTGCGAGCAAACCCAAAATATAAAGTCAAAGACGACCCATCGTTTGTTATTACAGTGAGTAAATCTACGTTCAATTGATGAATAGAAATTACTAACCTAACATATGCGAGAGTTGTCACTTGCTGTAGATCTATGGCACATATACTATACATTGGTTGGACTCCGGGTAGGTTACTTACCTGGTTATCCCTGATATAATCTGCACAATACTTAGTTGCTTCTCTTACGGCTAACACATCCATACCATCAGCCTATAATGCACGTATTAGTTAATCTGTCATATTATTATTGCACTGTACGTCTACTAAATAACAGTTAAATGATGTAACAAATAACATTTGCATTTATCAATTGTAATATTCATTGAAATTAGATATGTGTATTGGATCGAATCGGTGACAGTATTATATCGAAAGAACATTACATCACATGCTGAGTTTGATAAAGAGCAGAATAAGGTGTCCCATAACATTTCTAAAACACGCTATGGTGGTTTGACATATGCTTACGCGAATTCCAGGAACAAAATCTCCCCGGGTGTAGAACGTCGTTGAAGCTGACGCACGTTTGACAGGCGTACTAATAGCATAGTTGTTGTTCTCGCATATATACATCACTGGTAGGTTCCACAGCGAGGCTATGTTGAATGCCTCGAAAATCTGGCTTTGATTCGCTGAGCCATCACCATAGATACCAACACTAATGTTACCCTTGTTCCGATATTTCATTGCAAATGCCATACCAGTAGCGATAGGAATCTATAGTGATTACGAATGTATTACTAGTCTGATATGGTTTGAGAATGCATAATTTCTACTTATATTAAATAAATACCGAAGATTAACACCTACTAATATTTATTAAGGTGTAAACGGTTTGAAAACATGATATATGGTTCAGACATGCTACTAAAACAACTCATTATAGATGAAAGCTTAGATATATGGGATTTTGGTAGTGCATATACGCCGTACACATGTTTGTCTAAAAGATTATCTGACGGCCAATGTCCGCCAAAATGTATGTTCGAAGAACAATTTATTATCTAAGGTTTCAAATATCATTGTCATGTTATTCTTAGTATCGTTTAGATAATGTCTGTGTTAACCATGTTGCCACCTTAGTTGAAGTAGTTGAATTAACCGAGGTCTATACATCACATACACAAGGCTGGAGTGTAGACAAAGAACATTGCGTCACAATATGGTACATGTATGTAGTAAAATTCTAACCTGAGATCCAAGAATCGTAAAACCTCCGAAAAAGTTATAGTCACGTGGTGCAGCTATATGCATTGATCCTCCCTTTCCCTTTACGCATCCCGTCGTGCGACCTGATTTTTTTAGTAAAAAGACGACAAATCACTGGGAAATGTATATGAAAGAGAGATTGCGAGATTGATACACGGAATGTCAACTAACAAATAAATAGCAATAAACAAGTGTGTTTGTTAAATGTTAAATTTCCGCTAAGATGCTTCGAAGCGTCATGCCCCTGGCGTAACCATAACCATGCGCACGGTAAGTTGTCACTATTGGGTCATCCAGCTTAAGTGCAGATATAATTCCAATGCAACAAGCTTCCTAATACAAAAAGAATGTGAATGAGCGTTGCACAGTAAACACAAGAATTACAAACGTCACGAATATTCAGTCGAGACTGCAATGCCTTCTCGTACAAATGATATAATATTGTCATTATAAGTTACAGTTTTTGTTACATTATAACGCAATCTAATTGAATATAAGGCATTTACTACGTATACCTGTCCCGTCTGTGTATGAACAGTTCCAGAAATCAGATCCTTTTCCTTCTTTAATTCAAAAAGTATCGTTCCGAGCATCCGAATTGTTTTCATCTGTTTGTAGAATTTCAGTCCTTCATCTCTATTCAATAATACATCAGTTGCTGGTCCTTTCTGAAGCTTGTGAAGATGACATTCCTTGAAAATTCAGTAATAGCATTGAAATATATCATTAGATGTAAGGATAAATGTTTGTGATAGGTATGGTAGTGATAATAATAACAAAAAATAGTCCCATATACAGAATATTTCTCGTTAACTGTCAGAAATATATCCTATCCAGTATTCGAACTTGCATAATGTGAAGGATCATCGGTATACTGACCTTGACTCTGAATGTGGCACACTGTGTACCATATGCTTGACCACCCTGATGTGTTGCTGATGCACGATGAAATGTACGCTGTATGAAATATTTCGCATTAATGTTCATTATTATGCTATCGCTTGATAATAGGAAGTGCGTCGTACTCTATACCCCAATTGATAATATTGTTAAGGCGGCTGTTCGAATTATTTGCTCATACACAACATGTGCTGCATAACATAAACTACATCCGTAATATTTCTACAAATGAACAGATGTAGTACCTATTGTACTGTGCTAGAGCGTGTAACTATAATTCTCTTGTGAGCGAGTTAATAGTTTATTATAAGCGATTGTTCCACTAATAATATGATGTGCAGAGTAGCGCATTAACAGCTCCATTTTTTTTTCTTTCTTTTTTCTCTCAATTTTTTTTTATTATTATTATTTTATTTTACTTATTTATTTCTGGAGATTTTGTTTTTTGTTTGTATGTGTATATGTGTGTGCACGTGTATATACGTGTATATATATATATATATATATTGGTTAGGATTGGGCCACAGACTAGATTAGTTCGGATGAACTACCTCTGTGGTCCACACCAAGAAATTATTATTATTATTATTATTATAAGATTACTAGAATTGTTATTATTATTGGTGAAAAATAAATCATAAAATAAATAAATAAATTAAATAAGCCACAATTCTTAATATCACACTAACCTGCTGTTTGCGCAAAAAAACGTCGCCAAATATACATCATAATAGACATCATCCACATCACCGGTACCTGTGATATGAAAATCAATACGTTAATTATTCGCCGTCGAGAAAAAACATAGGCATAACATTTTCAGAATAAAATTGAGTATTTCACTAGTATATATTTAATAAGAAATGTCTCAGTACTCTATACTTCAAATAGTTTTTGAATATATAATGAGCAACTTTGAAACAATATTCTCGTTTGTTCAATGGGTCTCGAAAGCATACTTTTGTTTTGTTCAACGGGTCTCAAAAGCTTACTTTCAATAGATCGCAGAGAAGCGGCTGCTCTGCTATATTTTGTTTTTGTGTCCAGGGGTGCCGAAACATGGGATAGCTGGTGTTATATACATGATATCTCTCAGCGTAATCAGGTTAGCAGTAAAAACTATACGCGTTGTTCGTAACTATCGTCCTTAGATTCGCTAAATACCCCCTTACTTTTAGGCTATTGTATGTTCATGCAACTGTCCATTCAGAATGAATCGAAAATAAAGTAGGTGCAAAGAGACTATATCAAATGTAATTGTACTTCATAGGAATATCATTGATGATATCAATCCCATCAGACTGATAGAACTCGTAAAAGTAATGAATTTAACGCATGGCAATGGCAATGTGCCATCTGACATATAACCAAAGTGAATTGACCATGTGCAAAGACAGCATTGTTGGTTTGCATAAGACAGCCCACACACATGCTATAAGGAGTAAAATCCTGGTATCACCAATGACAGGGCTGTAAATGAGTCAACATCAAACCAGAAACATAGAATGAAAATGCATGAACCTGTTCGTACAGAATACCAGTTTGTCCCTCATTATTTATGTGGACCATGTTGAAAAGATCTCAAACCATTATAAGGCCAATGAAAAACAAATTTGGTGTTTCCAGTATTAGGGTAAAAAATATTGGGTAGTTAGGCAGGGATTTTATTATTTTAGATTTATTTTTCCCCCAACATGTTCAGTCTACATCAAATACAATCATTTTAAACAGTTGTTTTTTTACATGATGATATTAATACCAACTTTTGTTCATTTTAGAAAAAGGTAACTCATTTCCATAAAAATAAAATTTGGCCTTATTAACAAATGACAACACATGTCATTGTTTAAGGTTGAGATGAGTGGCATGAACTGTTGATCGATGGCACCATTTCAAGAATGACAGCTGGTGACAGCAAAACTTTCACTGATGTACATGTGTATGTAGACATCAGCACAAGGAATTGGCCCCTATCAGTTACTGCCTAATAAATGACAGTTATGTACATTCTTGCTGTAGCCATTTATCTACAATAGCAACATCACAAGCATGATAAGAGCATTTTTGATGTACACATTGCAGCTCTTGCTGTTTCTTGCATGTGACAAAAATCCGTCTAAATCACAAGAAAATTGTAGTGGGCCAAACAATGGTCATAATAAAGTAAGAATGAGTACAGCCAGCCATGCCAATGTGGTGAATGAAATGCAGTTTTTTGCATGGCTTTCTGTTCAATATTATACAGTGTGTGGTAGCCAATATAATCAATGGCGTGGTCACAAATGATTAATCATGATCACATACTTCATAGACACTATGACATTACATTAGTGGGCGACGACTATAAATCATATTCATGCCCTAGACATGGCTACATGCGAGGTCATCATTTTGCCAATGCCATTCTTGCAATTTCATTATTGCTGGCTGCATAGACCAGACTAATGTACAAGTATTTACACATATCGGCTTTATTTTGTTTTTAGATGCTATTTTATTGAGATGCATCGTGACAACTGTGGCGTGAAGGACCGCTAGGTTAGGTATAATATATTATACACCTTCACATTTATCGACCAATCATCGTTATCCACACATCGACTGAGATAATCAGCTTTCTCATTTACGGTACGAGGTACCCATTGCATTTGCAACTGAATATTCATGATCTCACAAAAATCATATATACGTAATGCAATAATATGCAAATTGGGCTGTCTACTGCCCACTTCAATTATACGTACAACATTCTGATTATTAGTACGCCATTGTACTACTTGACCCTCAATGGTCATGCCTAAGTCATGCAGTACAATGCAATTATCATATCTCACGGAGAAGCCTCCGTAACCGATGCCCGAAGCATCGGAATATACAACCTGTGTGTATCTTGGCGTCCTATGCCAATTACGTCCATTTAGACGTTCCAAATTATTCAACCAGAAACACAACTCGTTCAGTGATTCTGAGCACACTAAGACTTTTCCCCACCAACTTGTGCGACTATTGATGCAATTTCACACTATTTCCCTCTATGGGAATTATTTGAATGGCCTTAAGAATAGCCGTCAGAGCTCGTTTGACTCGTATTTCTTGCCCATATACTCTCCCGTCTTTCAAATCGATATCGTATCCCAGCCACGGTACTGATTGCCGTGGGTTCCAAACACACTTATCCTGAGCGATAAGGAATCCAAATCGGCTTAAATCTCTTTCAATCTGTTGTGCCAATACTATTGCCTCCTTGTATGTCGATATACCAGCAATGCCATCGTCATAAAACAAAACTATTTTCTTACCTTGTCCTCGCCAATAACTAACCATGGTTCTGGTTACTTTTGTGAAAATATACGGGGCAGTTGAAACCCCAAAAGGTAGTACATTAAATACGAAATAATGCGTACCTTCCCCGAGATCCCAGCAAAACCCCAAGTATGTGCGATGACTTGGGAATATTTCAATATGATGAAATGCCGATTTTATGTCAAATGTGATTAAATAATCCCCCTGGTAAAATATTTGTTGAGCTACTTTCATATCTTCGCATCGAAATTTGAATTTGTGAAGAAACCAATTAATTGCTCTACAGTCGAGCACAAGTCGACACTTACCTTGCCGATTAACTGCCACACTCAAAGGATTTATAACATGTGGTTTAATCTCAGCAAATGAAATGCATTCTTTGTTCAGTAACTTACGTATTTCAGATGTCACAAAATCATTGTGTTTCAAAGCTTATGCGTTATTTCTTAACTCTTTGTTAGATGGAAATTCTTTTAGTGGGAGTTTGTATCCCTGATCAATTACTTCAAGTACAAAGCCATTAACACCAGCTGTTTTCCACATATCACGAGCAGCTTTCCATCTGCCTCGTGGACTCACAACACTGTCACACTTGTCATAGCCAAAGTGTAGTTTGCATTCACTCAATGGGTGGGATTTTGATCCACAACATTCAATCTGTTGCCATGCCTGACTCATCATATCAAAACAAACATCATCACTTTCTAATGTGTTTTCCTTACTTTATTAACCTGAACTTTGTCTTGACAGCGCAAATTATACCCAAATAAGCGTCTTTGGTTGATTTCTGGCACCCAAAATTGATTCTCGTCTCAGTCCTAATTACGCGTTTAGGAATGACCTGGTGATCCATTATTGACCTCGCATGAAAATACTGCCGCCTACGGCGGGTCCCGGGGTCATTGCGTCAAGTTTATCATACTGCGATAATGGAATTTCCATATTTTTGGGTAGCATTTTGTTTTTAATCCTGTGATTTTTCCCATTCAGCAACCGGATTTAATGGCCTGTGCCATTTTATCACGATACTCGGCAATAAATCAACAGCGATAGACTGAGCTTGACCTTTCGATGTGTTAATTAGGTCATTTTTTCAATAATACCCGTTTTTACTGCATGCTGTTATAAATAACTGCTTTTTCTATCGCAGTTCATACACACGAGGTAAAACGACACCCAGACGTCGCATTTCTCACAGAACTAACCCATATAACGCCGCGTTGCCAGTCTGTTTATTAGTTACCTGGGGTTAACTCAAGTTTATCATACTGCGATAATGGAATTTCCATATTTTTGGGTAGCATTTTGTTTTTAATCAGATTTAATGGCCTGTGCGATTTTATCACGATACTCGGCAATAAATCAACAGCGATAGACTGAGCTTGACCTTTCGATGTGTTAATTAGGTCATCTTTTTCAATAATACCCGTTTTTACTGCATGCTGTTATAAATAACTGCTTTTTCTGTCGCAGTTCATATACGCGAGATAAAACGACACCCAAACGTCGCATTTCCCGCCGAACTAACCAACATACAAACCTGCATCTATGTCCGTTCGGATCCAAAACGTCGGTGCGATGGTTGCCCATATGATATCCACTGAGAACAAATTTATTTCAGATAATCATGTACACTATGTGGGTCTTGTCCATAACATCCGCCCTCTGCCGTCGATGGTTGCTTCATTGTCCACCACACAAAATGAGAACGTAGAGGGCAGCCTGGATTAGTGTGTTTGTCAGTGCGGTAGTAGTATTTCTGTATGGTGGCTGGGTGTCAGTTTCAGAAATTTTACCAATGCATCTCCGTATGGGCATGCAGTGCAATGTTTCAAATGTTGTTCTAAGAAACTGGCAAAATTGTGAAATTAATTAAAAACACTTTGGTTCTAGCAAATATCGATTAAGTTACATTATAAATACAATTGAAAATAGTCGAAACCGACCACTGTGATTGAACTCTGTACAGTGTGGTTTGACATGTGCAGAGGTCACTACAATGCTGCATATATGGACAGATTAACAGAAATATTAGTGAGTATGATGAACCGATCAATCTATGTGGATGAGACTTTCATTCATTCATTCATTTCCGATTTTTATTTCTCGAGTATACAATAACAAGATTATTTGTAAAATCACAATAGTATAAAAAAGGTTAAATACGAGCATGATGTAACGATATTATTAATAGCAGATTGTTTCTCTCATTTTCTCAGCCAGTATCCAGTACATCTGGGAAGCGTAGTATCTCTCCATTCAGTATTGCCACAGCGCCATTTCTGTGCCATTGAAATTCAAAGACATCCAGTGACTTGTCAAGCATATGGTAATCGTATTCTTTCTTAATTCTGTGTTTTAGGCGAGTAGTGAAACATTGTGCTGCACAGACATCAGAATCATCATTAATTGTCTTGTATCTTTTAATGTGAATTGCAGTTTTCACCGAGACACAAAGGTAACACAGAATACGTTGTGTTTGTGTTATTGCTTGACGTCTTAGCAGACAAAGAAAGTAGTAGAAGTTTGGTATACTATCTACATCAAGTAATGTACAATCAATAGATTTGAAAATGACAAAGACTGAGTCGTTTTAGTCGGCTACAGTCCAGAGAAATATGGAGCGAATCATCGTGTTCTTCACAGAAAGGACAATTGCTGGTTTCTTGGATACGGGCAAAAAATACCAGTGGGATAGGCGCCATGTAAGTCGCCATCTTTTTTTTTATGGGTGTCAAGTAACAATCGCGAAAAATTGGTTGAAGTTTCTTTTCTAAAGAGATAGTCAGGTTGCCAGCCCCAGTTTTTTTGGGAAAAGCGTAAAAGTGCGTATGACTTAGGTTTTTTGGCTGAAATATGTTCTCCAGTATGTCTGCTTCAAAATTCTAATGGGTGCCCAGTTTGCACCCTTGAGCATTTTTTCTAATTTGCATAAATCCAAAATGGCTGCCAATGACGATCAAGCAAGCTATTATGATGATATCTCCGCATCAAGATGGAAATTTCAACTGCTGTATAATATGCAAATTGTGTATTGAGGCCCCCAAAATAAATGTTAATCCCCATGTTTGTTAAATTCATCATTTGCATAAATACCTCATTTGCATAAATCCAAAATGGACGCAATGACGATCACGCATGCTATTATGATAATATCTCTGCATCAAGATGGAAATTTCAACTGCTGTATAATATGCAAATTGAGTATTGAGGCCCCCAAAATAAATATTAACTCGCATGTTTGTTAAATTTATCATTTGCATAAATACCTCATTTGCATAAATCCAAAATGAATGCTAGAGACGATGGAACATGCTAATAATGGCACACTTGGGTCCTGAGAATACAATTTGACCTTATCCATTTTTCTTCAATTTAAATTCTTTATTTGCATATATATATATATTTCATTTGAATAAAATCCCGATGATCTAAATCACGTATTTTATATTGTGATAATGAACAATATGTCAATACCATCTGAGCATAAATTTGGTAACCTCAATCGTGTTAATAGTGGTAGTCATTCCCACAAAACATAAGTAGACTTAATATCCACAATTTTATAGACATGAATAGTAATTTAAATTTGTTTCGAGACACTGCAGTTGTATTCCAAAGAACCACTTGAAAATATGTTTAGTATCGACGTAAATGCACAATTGTTCAAAGCACAGATTAACCACCGCATCAAATAATTATAAAAGCTGAGAAACTGGTGAAGAGTTATGCTACCTATACAAAATATGATATTGTATAACAAAATCAACTCAACATGATGTAAAGTATTCCACATGTACAATAATATTAAATAGGGAAAGTGTTAATTCTAGTCCACATCTGAATCTTCAACAATAGTTGTTGGAATAGTGTTCTCATTGCAGCAGTTGTTTTCGCC
This sequence comes from Saccoglossus kowalevskii, assembly GCF_978046115.1. NCBI lineage: Eukaryota > Metazoa > Hemichordata > Enteropneusta > Harrimaniidae > Saccoglossus > Saccoglossus kowalevskii. The sequence continues at coordinate 19,577,885 of NC_140644.1, read as the reverse complement.
TTCACATTTGCAATACGATGTACAGGAAAGCCTAGCCAGTTAGCAACTGCATCGATGCAGCTGTTCTGTGATTTGCAGTTGCATGCAACTACCTTCAACAAAGCAGTTGGAGCAAGTTTGGTAGGTCCGTAGATTGGGTGAGGGGTACAGTTCCCTTCAAAGTTTCCAGTCATAGCGTGATATATCAACTGATGGTGGATATCTCTGTGCTGCTGCACACCAAATGAGTGTCTGCAGATGAGCTCGTTTCATGTGTTGTACTGCAGCTACACGGGTTAGAGGTAGGAACTTGATTTCTGGAGGATCCTTCATCTTGCTGAAGTTTTGGTATCTGAGATTGTTAAAATCTTAAGTTGATGTTCCACCATAAAAAGAGTGAGGAAATTGATGCCAAAATTCAGGATTTCAACATCAGTGGAATTTGGATCGCACATAACACCAAGACCTAGGTTGTTCTTGAGCAGGAGGTTAACACATGTTATCTTGCCTTTTCCAAAGGGATATGATACAGTTTTACACCCAGACACAGCATGTAAAGGCACAATATCGCCACATTTGTCTCCTAAATTTAATACATGATTTAATAATTTGCGTTAATGTCAATTACCCTTCCATCCTGTTTTTTCATGGAAACTTGAGTTGAAATGCTGTTCTTCCATACATAGTACACCAATAGCACGAATATGTCTGTATCATCAGCAATTATTTGAACATGATTTTTCTGGTCATGGAACATGAGTAGATAACTGATGATATTCACATCTGCTTCTTCATGTTCAAACAAGCACTGCTCCTCACCAATGAGGTGAAGAGTTGGTGACTCGAAGTCAGTATTGCAAATCAATTTGATTAATTGAGTTTTGTTGTGATCACTTTTCATGATAACATCTCGTGCAGGTAGTGTCATATTTCGCGTGAGGTTATGCTCCTTATGTTCCTCCCACACGTCGCATTCTTTCATGTGACTTTGTGGAGCTTGGTATTTATTTATCCAAAATTACATAAATGTCATATGGTCTATTAAAACGCTGGAAAAAGCTTTATGAGAACTGTTCTACAGTGCCAATTTTGGCCAAGGTGTATGATAGAGAGCTTCATTTCCATCCACTATTTCCATGTCTACAGGTGAAAGATGTGTAGAAGCAAACACGGCCAACTTTGTCACGAGAACTGATTTCACTCCTTTCCGCATGTCTCCAAACTCATCAAAGATTGAAGAAGGTACTGGTGAGAGCTCGTACTGAAAACGATCAGGCAAGTGGACCTCTCTTTTCTGGGAGATAACAAGCAGGCGTGCATACAACTTTTCCATATCATAGACATTAGTATCTCCTATTTTAGAGCTTTTCTTCATAGTCTCCATGGTTATTACTTTCTTTCTCAGTGGAGTATGAAATCGTTCCAGCAATTTTGCTGAGAATTCGGCAACCATTTGCCGACCAATGAAAGTGCGTTATCTACATTCACAGTATCTTGAGCAAAACGGACACTAACAACATTGATAGTGCATCGCCTGGTTGTGTGGTAAGAGGATTACCGTACTTCTTTAGTTCTGCAATAATTCCTGTCGGAGGCATCTAGATCTTTCCTTCTTTTTCCCTCTTCTTTGTGAAAATTTAGTTGCATACCATGATCTTCATCAAGCGCTTCATCATACATTTTGTCACAAGCAAGAGATAGACTATTGCATAGGGGGTGAGAAAGTATCCAACCAGCTACTTGTTCTTCAGAAAGGGTCTTTTCTACTAACCCTCCTTTGGCCTTTCCATATCGTATGTGGATTTGTTCACCAAATTGGTCAAGGAAAAGTGAATTCCACACTCTACGACGGTGTCGACAAACATGTTCACCTCTCAGGAAAGCAGCTTGTACCACTTCTGGTAATGAAGTAGACATGTCACAAATGTGCCACAAAATATATCGTGCATAATTCCAGTGGCATGCTGCAAAGAAATATGGCAACATACACTTCAGACAATAAACTTGGAGCAACCAATCTCACTCCCTTTCCACATGGAGGAACAAGTGCGGGATTATGACAGGTGTAATCAGACAGTCTATCCAAAGGCGACCTGTACGTGAAGAACTGCGAACACTGTCAAACTCATCTTCCAGGTCTTCCAAAGTAAACTTCCTGTGAGAATCAATGGTTCTAATAGTGCTGCTGTGACCATCCTCAATTAATCCTCGGAGTTTCTTGGGCCATGCCTTTATTCCATTTGTCAGGGAAAGGCCATTGAATCTGCATAACTACCTTGTACAGCTGCATATCGGCAGATACATGAGTGTACGGTACATCATTCTGTTTCATGAAATCTTCAATAAACAAGATTGTTATCACAGTATCAGGATGGGAAGGTGGTGAATCTATCAATGGGCCGAATGCAAATCATGTTGAATGTCCTGGCTCAGGAACCATCGTGCTAGTAATACCAGTCATGTAACCAGACCATTCAGGTACTGGAGTGTTACCACGAGTGTTAGCAATAACTGTAGTAAACCATGTTATATCAGATTCTAGATGAGTTTTTATAGTCTATGAAGCTGTGTTTATTGATGAATACAAATAAGAATTTGTTTTTCTTCTCAGAATTGCTATTTTACTTTACTGTATTTTACTGTACATGTGAATTGCCATCTTGGAATTCTGCTAATGTTGTTCAAGTCCCTTCCTGGCACATGCTCAATACATAATTACTATTTACAGACTTTGTATAATAAATATTTTATTGGCTGTTTGGTGATATTTATTAAGGAATAATACAAATGACGAAGTCAATATACTTAAAATGGTTAACCCATTAGAGGTGACTGAGGGTCAACCGATCGTCGTCTGTGCCGAGAAACAAAAACTTTGGGGGGGGTCATAGGAACCCCATCATAGTTGTGTTTATCGCCAGTTTATCATGCAGAAACAGAGCAAAATCTGCCACTTTAAACAAATGTAAAGGTTTATTACCTCAATATTGGAAAACTTTACTTCAGCAAAAACTCATTGAATCTTGGCCTTAAATTGAAAAATAACAAATAAACTCGGCATCTCACAGACTGCATACGCGATCATACAGGAATGCATTGTTGCGCGCGCACTCTGTGAAATGCGTGAGTCTGATTGGCTGTCACAGAATAAGTAGACTAAAAACAACAGCTACTAATGATTTATTAATAACCTCCAGATCAGCCAAAATGTAAATATAGTCATGAATATATCGCCTTAGAGCCTGTTTGATTCTCATTTGCGGCCATTTTGGATTTATGCAAATGAAGTATTTATGGAAATTGTGAATTTAACAAACATGCGGCTTAATATTTATTCTGGAGGCCTCAATACTCACTTTGCATAATATACAGCAGTTGAAATTTCCATCTTGATGCGAAGATATCATCATAATAGCATGCGTGATCGTCATTGGCGTCCATTTTGGATTTATGCAAATGAGGTATTTATGCAAATGATAATTTTAACAAACACGGGGACTAATATTTATTTTGGGGGCCTCAATACACAATTTGCATATTTTACATCAGTTGAAATTTCCATCTTGATGCGGAGATATCATCATAATAGCATGCTCGATCCTCATTGGCAGCCATTTTGGATTTATGCAAATTAGAAAAAATGCTCAAGGGTGCCAACTGGGCACCCATCAGAATCTTGAAGTAGACATACTGTAGAACACATTTCAGCAAAAAAACCTAAGTCATACGCACTTTTACGCTTTTCTGGGTCGGCAACCTGACTAAGAGATTATCTGTTCATACATGCTTTGAAATATAACTCACTTTTGTAACTTATAAAGTAGACAATTTAAAAGTATGTCATTGTCTTTATCTTCGATAATTTCTTTAAATTGAGGTGGGATAGCTCTGTGCACCACATCAACTGCAACATTAAATACCCTTCTAGAACATATCGGCATTTTGTTCTACAAAATGTCACGTCCAAGCCACGCAGTTCCAGCGACAAGATCCCCAATTTTCGTAATGGCCGCATCACGAAAATGTGTGAAAGTGAGTGGAACAGCATACAAAGGGTGCAAAATGTGCCTGTTGTACAGGAGCGGTTCCCGAGAAACAGAGGTGGTCGGTTGTCATTTTCTAATAGTTGAAGACGGAGGACTAAACCTTCATAAGCTCACAATAGTAAACTGGAATAGTATGAACAGAAAGTGGCACATTTGCAACAAACAACTGTTTGTCATATTTTAAATTATTAAAACGTTTAAGAAAGTAAATAGTAAAATAAAAACTAGAATGCTTCTAATTAGAGTAAAAGTAATGTGTTGCAAACGAAAGAAGGCAATTCTTGATGGTAAAACTTGACCACCCTGTGAGGGTGGTAAATACATATATTCTGCAGGTAGCCAATGGCGACCCTGCCAAAAGAAATCAATAAAGAGTTTATGAATATGATGAATTAAAGTACTGGGAGGAATAAACAAACTAGCTTATGAAGTAATTTGGACACTGTCAACTGATTAACAACCAAAGTCCTCTATTTTTGTCGCTAACATCAGTCCATTATTTATCAAGCCACATACTAGGTGTATTCCCAAGAAATGTGCCAAGAACTCTAAGACCCAGGTTGTTCAAGTTGATATTCAAGGGCATATCAGTTCTTGTTTTCCATTGCCCCACCCATAATTCCTAGGACTTGTGTTATTTGTTAAAAAGAAACTGACGTCATCAGCATACGCAGTGAGATGGGGTGTTCCCCTCGCTGAATCACATACTTGAATACCCTGCATACCACTCTCAGTTCGTATATTGTGAAGCAACGGCTCAATACAAATAGAATACAGCTGTCCAGAGAGTGAAAAGCCTTGACGTATGCCGCCGGCGAATTGCAGAAGGAGCAGTAAGATTGCTGTTCAATCGAACAAGAGAATGTGTTCCTGAGTAAAAAAAAAAATTTATATAAAATTGATATATAGTTAGTGAAATTATCACCAAATCCGAATGTTTTGAGAGTGTTATTCAGATAATCGTGGAGTATACGGTCAAAAGCTTTTTCTCGATCTCAAGATACAATACCAAGAGCTGTATTGTTACATTTGCATACGTGATGATGTCACGTGCCAAGTTAATGTTGTCAAATATCTGTCGACCAGGTATACAGTAACTCTGATCAATGTGAATTATGTTACTGAGTACAGCCTTGAGTCTGAAGGAAAGAGCTTTGGTCAATATCTTATAATCAGAGCATAATAGACTGACCGGACGCCAATTCTTTAACAAATTATTGTTTCCATTTTTAGGCAGCAGAGTAATGACAGCTCGTCTACATGAAAGCGGTAGCTCCCAGTCCTTGATCGAGGCAAGAAAGACTTCATGTAGGTCAGAACCCAAGGTGGGCCAAAAATGTTTGCAAAATTCGCCAGGAAGGCCATCAATACCTGGAGATGTACCTGAAGAAATTGATTTTACAGACGCAGTAAGCTCTTCAAATGTTAGATCCATGTCGCACTTGTCTTTTAAATCATCATCAAGTTGAGGAAGATTAGAAAGTAATTTGTGTTGACAATCCATAGACACAGGGTCCGGTGAAAACAAGTGAGAGTAAAAATCTCTAGTTAGTTGTTGCATCTCATGTGGGGCATCAACGATTGTACCATCTTGTTAGCTCCACTGTCTACTTTGTCAAGCGGAGCTTATCATATGAGTGATTGTCCGTAGACGTCTTTCGACCGCGTCAACTTTTTACTTTTTCAACTTCTTCTTGGAAACTGTCTGAATGCTTTGATGCTTGGTGTATATGTACCTTGGGTAGGTAGACCTCTCTTAGATTTGTTCATTTCATGATGATATAATTGTCTAATTTTGGTGAATACTTTGGAATTTTTGGTAAAAAGTGATATTTTCGACTTCTTTTTCAAAAACGTAAGTCTGATTGCTTTGATATTACATATATAGGTACTACATGTGGACCTCACTGCGATTTGTTCATTTCGTGATGATATCTTCAATTTTCTAATTTTGATGAATATTTTTGTCATTTTTGTTAAAAATTAATATTACATATATAGGTACTACATGTGGACCTCTGCGATTTGTTCATTTCGTAATGATATCTTCAGTTCTTTGATTGAAATGTGTATTGCCAACAGCAGAGTTATCCCAGCCGACAGGCTGCTTGTCTTTGTAGTTGCAACGTGATTTTTTGACTGCCCCTGTTTTTTCAAAGTTAAAAAAGAACGAAGTTGGAGCATCGGTACTTTGTGCCTGGAGCGTATCGCTGCCCCTTGTTTTGGACTTTACTAAATTTTCAAGTAGAGCTTTCTTTTCATTGAGCTGGTTGACGAGATCAGGATTGGATTGCAGTTGTTGTTCAATATTATTGATGTCATGTTGTCATGTTTTTAGTTTGTTTCTAATTATTACTTAACTTGGAAGTGTACAGTTAAGTGAGATCTTGATGTTTCCAATATCTTACCACAACTGGATGTTATTGAAATGCGACTTCTTTTTATGCCATGTGAGCCAGTAATCATTAATTATTTCACAGAAAACTTGAAGAAGACTAGAGTTAAAACACCATACAGGGTTAAGATTTCGTATAGACTTGAATGAAAGACAAAGTGTAACAAGGCAATGATCAGAGAAATTATAATGTGGACAGATGGAACTACTGTTTATTTCTAGACGCAATAGATTTATAGAATGTGTCTATACGGGATTTGAATTCATTTCTTTTCCAAGTAAACTCTTTGGCTTAAGTGTTGCACTGACGCCATGCGTCAACAACTTTAAGCCTATGTAAAATATTGGACAGGGAGTTTGAAGATAAAAAGTGTGGTTCAGTGCTTTCAGCTCTATCATTCGCGGGGCATGGGGTACAATTAAAGTGACCCCAATGACAAATGGGTCGTTATTTAAGCTGTCCAAAAAGGATTTTAAAACTTTAAAGATTTCAAGAGGTTCAAACCCGCTTGTCGGAGCATACACATTAATTAAATGCACCGGAACGCTATCACCGAGTGTATGTGCGAGACGTCCAGGAACAACATTATTTAAATTTAAAATATTAACATTTTTATTTGGTTTAAAAAGTATGGCAACACCAGCAGAACGCGAACTTTCATGTGAAAAATACATAGGTGCTTTCCATACCACTTGCCACCTTACTTCATCAGAAGGTACGGAATGCGTTTCATGGAGGAAACAAAAATCACTGAAATGGTTTTGTTTAATAAATTCAAACACTTGATATCTCTTGAAAGAATCACGACAACGATGTAAATACCAAGTAATTCCTGAATGGCTCGACACCAGTGTGAATACAGGAAAAGTGTATAGAGAAAAACATAGGCGCAACTATTTGATTTATTATTAATTTTTTTCAATATTAATGGTTAGTTGTTAGTTCGCCTTATGCGATTTTTTTCCTTTGGAGGGAAGTCGTTATTTTCCCTGAAATGACTTTAAAGAGCTCACAAGTAAGCGCAGGTCCGGACAAACCTATTGGCTAGAGCAATCGGAAGTTTATAATTATAAGAGTCATCCAAAATGTTTTGTATTTTATCATGCGCAAGAAGAGACTTGATGTTTCGCTCGACATATCTGAAACGTCAAATGGAAAAATTTGGATGTTGATGCTTTGAGTCAAACGGATCGATGAACGATGGATCGACGGAAGAACAGGATGCCATCTCCTCATCATTGTTTGGTGAACCATCTATTATTGTTTTTGTCGCAGTGCTGACAATCTCATTAGCATTACAATGACCTGTACGCGCGGCATTGAATAGCATCTGTGCTGGGCTCAATCAAAGTTGAGTCGTCACCACACACGCCAGTCAGTTCAGTTTCCATATTATTTTTATCAACATTATCAGTTATTAAAATATAAAAAAATCTGTTTCATCATTTTCAGTTGAGTTTTGATTGCGTTCAGCAGTCTCAGTTATTGTGTCATTAATGGCAGTGCTAGTCATAATGTCAGTTGTAGGAGTATAAAGAAATGACGACCCAATAGAAAGACCCTCGGGCAAACCAGTTCTGAGGTAACACATTCAACAAAAACAATAACACTTCGATTGACACGGGAAGCAGCTACAATACACTTTGCCCCAACAATAGAAGATATTGCCTGTACATAGGCCTCAATTCCTACGCCATCAACATACTCGCACTTAATATCGTGCTTGCGAGTAACACCCGAAAACGGATTTCCAACACGTGGGAGCGGCCATCTTGGCACCGGCAAGACAACGAAAAATTAAATCAACCAAAACACGGCAGTTGTATGCCTAAAATGAATAGAAAAGTAATGACCATATGCAGAAAGTATTAATGAAGCAACGTAGATAAGCAAAAAAGTAAACTTAACTCTCAAAGAGGTGAATTTTTAGCAAGTTTGAAGAGCTCAGTGCAGCGATGTGTGAAGCTAATTAACATTCATTCATTCATTCATTCATTCATTCACTCCTGATTCAATAATGACTGTGGTTAAATCACCGATGCCGATACTATTAGTTGCTAGTAAGATTCTTCGAGTTTCTTTTTTGAATATTGGGCGCATGTTTAGCGCCAGAAATAAAAACATAAATAAAAAAATGACAGTTTCCTAGTGTATGCACTATAGATGATTGTTGTTGATTTCCGATATTTGCTTGAAATTTGAGCATTGAAAAACGTGTTTTTATAATTTACTGAATAAATACTGAGCCAGTATAATAATGATTATATTTGCCTGGCGAGCAGACGCAGCCAATGGACTCACTGGAGTTGAGTTAAAATTCATTAGCAATTTTTGTCATTTTCTTAAAGTGACAATTTCAGACATGTAAATTGCGTCAATACAATTGATACTAAGTAAAGATTTGTTCATTGTTATTTTTGAGTGGTGATCAATACAAGATTTCCCGTGTGTATTTTTATGCGCTCTTATCCTCACCTCGCCAATGAACATTAGTAAATACTGTATTCACATTTTCCATTATATAATACTATCAATAAGTACTTTTCTCAGTGTACTATTTGAGGTTGTTCAGCTTCAAACTTTTCAAATATTTCGTACTCAAGACATGCCCTCCCCTCAACTTAATAACCGAAATTTAAATGCGGAACATGACATGAAAAAGCATAGTAGCACAGACAATGCTCATCAAATTTATACTACATCACATGTTTATCGGAATATATGAACTGTGAACATGTTACGATAAAGCACCCTGCTAGAGGTAGCAGCGAAAAAAAAAACCATTAGGTTTTCTTCAGCTACGAAATTGGACTTCAGAAAATCCCTTAAACATCGGTTCAGCATATACATAACCGTATTCTATATCAAAGCTTTCAAACAATAGATTGGAATTATAGTATGCTTAGTACCTATTAGAGAATGTCTGGATAAACATCTTTCTCGCCAATAATTGATAAATGTGTACTCTAAAACGTAATCAGAAATACGTATTAATCCACTAGTTATGTATCCACCGATGTAATACATGTGGTCGGAATCACTTATGACGTCACATATAAAGCCTTATTATTGAATTACAGTTGGGATGTTAATGTTGTCATGTTTCAATACTATTGTACATGTCAGTTGTAGCCGAAATCGATACACGATGGTATAGAAGGCAACCATTTAAAATGGTTTAGGTCTTATTTGAGCAACCGTGTTCAGGTTGCCCATATAAATGGATCTCTTCCTATGTCAGAGTCCATTACAACCGAGGTTCCCCAAGGTTCCATTCTGGGGCCTATGTTATTTGTTATTTATGTCAATGACTTGCCTGTTTGTCTGAAATACTGTGATGTTAATATGTATGCTGATGATACAGCTTTTTATTTCAAGAACAAAGATATTGTTAAGGTCACAAGTGCTCTAAATGAAGATTTAAAAAATGTACATACATGGCTATATGCCAACAAGCTCAGCCTTCATGTTGGCAAAACTAATTCTATACTGATTTGTAATCACAAGAAAGTTCGGCATTTACCAACAGCCACCCTTAATGTAAAGCTAGATCAATTTAATTTAGAGCAATTTAGGGCTTTAAAATATATCGGTGTTTCTATAGATGCCCACCTCAACTTTGATGAGCAAATTACAAAAATAAATAGAGGTCTGAGCATTTTAAAACGCTGCTCTCCATTCATCTGTATCTTCTAGTAAGAACATCTCCAGATTACAGAGACTACAGAATCGCGCAATGCGAATTATTTTGAAGGCTGGTCCTCGGACCCATATTGAGGATATGTTGTCTAACTTACGATAGATGAGTGTTAAACAGCGAATCCATTTTAATAAGATGGTTTTAATGTGGAGAGTGTCCCATAATTTGGCACCTTTGAGAAGTGCACTCATATGACACAGTTTCAAGTGTATGGAGTGACTTTAGGGTCCCATCTGGCCACAAGTCCTCTCTCACTACTCACTACAGTTGTCAGAGAATGGAACTCTATCCCCCAACAATTTTGTATTCTGAAAACATAGCTTCAGTGCTCAAATATTTCTTGGTGTGTTGCCAAACCAACTGATTTTATCATCTCTCGCGATGATTACAATAGTCGATGGGGGTTGTCCTGCTTATAATATGAAAAAGGAATTCAACTTTACATACGTAAAAGCTTTTGCACATGCTTACCTAGGCAATACGTTCCTTGTCTTTGCTTTGAATTTGACAACCATTCAATCCCCATCTTCCATCAGGCCAATCAAGGAATCCTGTGCTGCCTCTTTTAGTCGTGGCGTAAGTTCCAAAGATGGTAACTAGATATATAGTATTCCGTTTTGACACATTTTCTACAATACAACTGCCACATATCTGACATGGCAGTTTGTCATATGGCCCTGGATCCACGGCATTGTCAATGTGTGCGTTATTTATATTCGGTCGTCTGCTAGTCACTCAACACAGGCATGAATCCTGCTACAGAAAATCATGTAGATGCGCATCAATTTGCTGTGGCACAAGGGCTAATTCTAAAACGTTTTTGTTCGATTTTTGCTGTTATTATCTATGACAATTTAAGTTATTTTCCCTAATTTTGAATATATAATACAATTGCGGAGTGTAACTAACAGAATATTTTGCTTTGACATCCGGATGTGAGGATTATATTGTGAGATTTCTTTTAACAATTGCCATGTATTTGTACAAAAAAAAAACCGTAATTTAACTGTTTGTGTTAATAGTTACGATTTGTAACAATGTCATGGCAATGCATGCCAAGCTTGTAAAATGAGCTTTTGATGCTTCGACGTCGAGCCATGTTTCATTGTCAAGACAATGACTGACTTCACAAAGGTTTAACATAATTAAAAAATATGTATGCACATTACTCAACGGCCAATACATACTTTCAGCGAAGATCCAATGGTATCCCTATCAATTAAAAATAGTTATTTTTGACTGTTTTACAATATGTGGGCGTGTTAGACAAACACATCTTTGCAATAATTAAGATGCAATGAGCTGGGTTACTACTAGAAAACACTAAGAATATCAGGGGCGTACTTTTGACCAGAAGTTCAATTCGGATTGACATTGTGAGTTGTATCTGTGCAATTTTTCTCCATATAAGATAGAAGAAGTTGTGTATTTCACTGTAGAACATATATTTCATTTTCATTTTCTTAACCGGCCTGTCTATTAGGGTATGGGCATACTTGACATCTCTAAACGCCTCATGTATGACTTCTACTACAAACAGTTTAAAGTATGGGAGCACTGTCAGCTCAAATATATACGGTCACTGACTCTTCACTTCTTGAGATCAAAAAGATGTCTACAGGAACATGGCCAGGTGGCATGTCTCCTATGGCACACCTGATTAGCCAAGACAGAATTTCCGGAATCCTATACAAAAGTGTGAGACAATGTGTCGTGGAAAAAGCACATCTGTCACATAGAATATGAAGACAGCTGTGTAAATTAGGTTGCCACTATGGCCACAGAGAACATTAACGTTGCTTGGAACATTAACATATAACCTTCAACCTTCAGAAAACTTAAGGTACCACACAAAATCAGTTCCCTCCAGCGTCCAGAGAGCAACAAACACATACCTGGCTTCTTTTCTAACCAGAGTCTCACTGTTGTCAACATCAAGAAGAGATACTTTGACCCACTGAAAAGGAGCATTTATTAGACAATCATTTATAAGTAATGCCACAGCGGCCATCATTCCATAACTTGGTAGGATAGTTGGTAGGATACCTCCATTTATTTAGCATATCCTACAAGGCCATGGCCAGATAATATGAACAATGTGGGATAGTGCCTCTATATCATATGGCGAAGCCAGCCACAATACACCATGGTATAGCGTACTGGCAATCATTTATTTCATGAGAAGCAATCACTGCATATATATATTTGGTTACAAATGTTTAACAACGGTGGTTTTCACTCTGAATATTATGTGTGACGCATGCATGGTCAACGTGGAGGTACTATATTGCAATACCTGCTAATTTAAGGTAAACCCTCCAACAATCCAATATATCCAGAAAGCTGCTTAAGCCTTTGTTGTATCCTCATGTGATTGCTGTGCAGTAGTTATAACTAATTAAAATAAGGATATTTGCAATTTGAGTTATAGCAAAAATTGTTTGAGGCGCCTGTCTAAAAACTTAATTGAAATGAATCTTTAATCGACACTAAGGCTTTCTGTAAGCATATACAGTTCTTCCTTAGTCTTCTTAAGTTCGTCCTTTAGTTTCTTCTATTACATTTCGAAGATGTCTTTGGGCACATACATTAACAGATTGAGGTGGAGGCTCCATAATGGGTAAAACTATCACTAAATTCTCATTATCACTCTCTGCAGCTACAAATTGCAATGTTTATGTTTAAAAGCTTATTCGTTGAAAATGAGCAACAAATAAGCATTTTTTAATGATGATCAATTTGTTAAATGTTAAACCCGGATCGGTACCAAATGGGTGCATTTGAAAATTGACAAAGATGATGATGATTGTATGCTGCGTATAGAAGTTCTTCCACCTCATCTCACCTCCACACCTCTATTTCACACAATTTAATCAAAAATTATAAAAACGACAATCTTAGATTTCTCAAAGTCTACTTCACCAATACCATGAGATGTAGACAGAATGTTGTATTCTTTTTGCACACAGGGCCCTAGACTACGGAAGTAGTATATAAATCACCAACAATAGTACATTTCCTGACTTTGGTTGAATGGTATATGATGGGTGGCATACTATACAATGCAATATACCCATTCATTCAATTTATTCCATACTACCAATGCTCCCTACCAACCACGTACACATATATTTCCAACCTTACTTTCATTCTTTTCATGGCATCATCAAAAAACAATTGTCCGAAGACAAATAACTTTAATCTTTAACCATTTATAATTGAACTAATATATTAGACAGAGTTGTGTGAATAAGTAAATGATCATTACTTATTATTTATATCTTCATCACATACATATCATAATTTAATTGGGATTTGGCGAAGTTAATCGACACTTTTATGTTGTAGTATTATCTCTCCGTATTTTCATCACTTCGAGGTTTTTGAACAGTCTTCCTACAAACTGGACAGTATTTTCCAAAACGATTACTATTATCCATGATTCTACAAACTAGTATCGATAATTACGGTTGGTGATAGGCATACTTAAATATCATGGTTATGATTTACATGCACTCATTGCATGTGTATTGCTCAAATCCAGTGCAATGGGGCCGCCCAAGTACATTTCCCGATTCGTTTATATGTAATTTGTGGCAAGTGGGATAATAGTCCGTGGTGCAACGGCATTTTTACAGGCAATTTAGATACTGGACTTATGGAAACGTTTGACTGCATCAACGCCAATTTCTCATTTTCTGGGTCTTTCCTTCCTTTGCCGGCAGGTCGGGTGGTCTACTTTAGGATTATAAAGAGTAACTTAGGGTGCGTTTTATGCACAAACAAACCTTTCCGGGGTATAGAGACGAGTCGATTGACTGGGTAGGGAAAACAACAGTTTGACCCCGCTCTGCTTCAGTTTGCTGTCTACATTATATGGGTTATTAATGAACAAATAACACTTGTGACCTGCTTTAGCTAGTGGTGGGCACGTGACCATTCTTCGTTATGTAAATTATATTGCCATTCACGGGAAACGGTGTGCCGATCATTGACATCATTCATATATAGTCGTTTTTTGGTACAAAACTCCCTCACAACATACGATGTATGCACATGTAGTATAATTTAAAGCGGGAGGGTCGTCACCTGCGCACGCGACGATAACACACGCTAAAAACGCAAAGGCTCATGGGTAGACGCTTGTTTGTAAACAATGACACGCTATGACCATCTGACGCATGCGCAGGTGCTCGACTCCCGCGCTTTAAATATATGCACTCAATACTGGAGAAATTATCTTTAGCTTTAAGTTTGTAAAAAGTATTTAAAAAGGGATCAAATAATTCCTGTGTTTTTTTTAATCGTTGGTATTGTATTTATTTTCACAATTAAATTGTCTGTGCTAATATAACATTCTGCCATGCATACTTAACTAAACTAAAAATGAGGCAACAGCAACTGAACAAAAAAACATTCTATCATATGCTAAATGAAAATATCGATAAACAACAAAAACGTCCAGACCAACACAACCTCCACCTATCGTCTATAATATATTGTTTGAATCGACACGCTGGGACTCAATGGAGCATTAAATGACGGATTTACCGTGGGTAGCTCTCATTGGATGAGAATTAATGAATACGTTGAACTTTTACACTAACTGCACTAATATTGCCATCAAAATTTGGCATATCAAATAGTGGTAGACATTTATGGGAAAACCAGCTCAGTGTCATCGTGTTTGCTCTCCGGTTTTGGGTTGGTTGGCTGGTTGTGGTGCGTCGTCCGGGAGAAATGAGTGACGCTGCCTGGGTTTAATTTGGGGGATGTTGCTTGGCTTTGAGGGTACTTCTGGGAATCGCATAGGTGATATCTGAACTGCTCAACAATATTTACACAAGTCACTGCATGTCGATTTCATCATATATAATATAACACGCACCCAGAGTTGTACATTCCGAGGTCGAATTGTACATCGACGCAGAGTGGTGAGCCGATCTGTCGTTCACTCGGTCTTCGACCCAACTCTCGTCGAGCTTCTACCCTGCACTCTCCACTGTCTACTCTACTCTTAACTCTCACTGACCTAACTCGTAAAGTTGCATTGTGGGGGTGTTACCTTGTGATCACTACGCTCTTTTGCGTAATCATGCGAAATGGAGTGCAGCGCCTTAGTTAAATACAATTCAGGAAGCAATCACCTCTGTAATTGCTCATATAGCCAAGTTCATATACTTGTAAGTGTATCTCAGACTGGTGACATCAGTGTAATTCACTATAACGCATATGGTACTTGCGTGTGAGTATACGTAAGTACAATTCCGTATCTCGTGTCTTCTCTTGTGTCGCCACAATTAATTAAACTGCAAGTCATTGCGGATACGTCTATTCGGGTATAGCGATTGTACGTCACATAATCGTGTTAGGTTTGCTCGACGTGACGTTATACTGCAAATGACGTCTGCTGTGAGGTGAGACGTTGTTTTCACCAATACAGCGTAGCTATGTAAAATTGCAACTCATATGTGCAATAAATCTAATAAAACATATATAAATATTTCACTAAAAAGGCTAAATATTCAATATTGATCAAATAATAAATTATAAAGAAAAAGGGCTTTGCTATGAGATTTTGAAAATCTTGACTGAACACGTATCAATTTATTCGGTTACAGCATGACCTCTAAAAATAGACGTCACGTGGTTGAAGGAACTGACGGAGGATATGGATGGTTGGTTGTTGTAGCAGGAGCCATAGTCTACGGATTGGCTGGCGGTCTCCCACAAGCTATGGGCTCATTCTTTATTGAGTTCCGGGGCTATTTCGAATCAACTGCAGAGCGCACAGCTTGGGTGATATCTATATTTGTTGGGTGTGTGTTCGCTAGCGGTGAGCAATTTCATTATTATAAATAAAATAATTACAACTTCAATTCAAATTCTTGATATATCAAGCAGACAGCTCTGATTGATAATAAACAAAAGAATCACTTATTTTCAAAGGTGGGGGGCAGCAGTCAATAGTGGAATGATGACCAATGGGCCGTTTATTTACATAGTTTTAATTTAATTTAAATCGGTAAGAATAACGTTTGGGTTTCCGACGTTCAGGCATTACACATCTTTCGGATTTGATCTCTTTCTATGATTACGAAGTTCTATTTTTAGTAAAGAAAACGCTATACAAACCCGATACCGCGTGTATGCAATCACGCACGGTCGTATCAGACTATCGACCGTAAATAGTAGAGGTGAACACTTAATTTGCGGTATTCTCGCCATAACCTTAGGTATTTTTTTTTTAGCTTATAGTATTACTGTTGGGGGTTAACAATCGAAATTAGAACGAAAACATTGTTTTAGTTGTTCGAACATTTTCGTTCAGTGTCGGGATTTCCTTCGCACTATAGCACTTAATAATGTTGAACGCGGCAATGTTAATGACGTAGTTTACCCCCAAATAAAGAAAAAAATAATAGGTTCGGTACGGATTTGAACGAGTGCAGATACAGCTTCTTGTGGAACAATAAATGACGGTTTAATAGAATGGCTTAGTCTATTTGAAGAAACGAAATGATATTGAAAACGAAATAGCGACATGGTTTTCGCCGAGATTTCAACAGTGTCAGTGTTTGTTTGGGTGATTCATTTCTACATTCGCATGAAGCATATTCTATTAAAATCCAAAGTGTAATGGTGTTATTTCATTGATATATCCTTAAATCAACAACTGACTCATCAAATTCTGCCTTATATATTTATATAAGTTGCAAATATGAAGTTCGAAATTTACGTCAATAATGTTGAACGCGGCATTGTTGATGACGTAGTTTACCCCAAATAAAGAAAAATTAAAAGGTTCGGTACGGATTGGAACGAGTGCAGATACAGCTTTTTGTGGAACAATACGGTTTGTATGGAATGGCTATTTGAAGAAACGAAATGAAATGAAAACGAAATAGCGACATTGTTTTCGCCGAGATTTCAACAGTAGTCAGTGTTTTCAAATCTACAGCATTCGCAATTTCAATTGACTGTTTTTAGATAGTGAAACGGGTGTTTCTAAAAAGTGTCCAAAATCGGGTCATTATGTTACACAGCACATTCAATTGTACGTAAAAAAACTAAACTAAACCAAGCAAACTAAATCTAACAAACGAAAATATCTGTAACTGTCGTCAAGACTACATGTATTAGCGTACCTGCGCATTGCCTACCATACCTAATTTCTAGTGCTTCTGGGATATATGTGGATATAATTAACGACTCTTGATTTCAATGAAGCACTCCATGATCTTGATGTTTTTGAAAATCAGATTTTGCTGGGTGATTAATTTCTACAATCTCATGAAGCATATTCTATTCAAACCCAAAGTTTAATGATGCAATTTCATTGACATATCCGTAAATCAGCAAATGCTGCCTTATATCTTTATATAAGTTTCAACCTCAATAACTTCTTAACAGTAGCCAAAGCCAGATCATCAATGCTTCGTTTATTGTCCACGTTTAGAGGATATTTTTCTGACACTACTAGTCATATTTATACCAGACTTTACAATAAAGGAGATGATTTTAATTTCAACATCGTGAAATTGCCACACATCTCATCTCTCGAGCCAATGATGTGTGTACATATCCCAAAGCATTCTGTATACTAAATTATTACATCAGGAACTCATTGCTAATGACTAGAATAGTCTTTCAAAACATTGTATCGCAGGTACTACGATTGTTGCAAATGGTCGCTGATGTTGGAAAACAATTTGGGGGGGGGGGTAAGAAATGTTACTATAAACAGTTTTTTGGTTATTACATTTCCCAACAAGGTTATGTAGTCAGATCACCGATTCAATTCCCGACTAGAGAAAAGCGGTCCTGAGGTGCATATAGTGGGTCGTTGCGAGTGAGGCAGCGGATAGGATGTTCTCACACATTTAAAGAAGGAAAATACTGACATCCATTCTTAGTTCTCCTTGGATTTTGTTTTCTTGGAATTGAAAAATTGTTTTAACTTTTTATGTTAGGTTAATAATATACATATTTAAACATATTTTGTTCACTGTCTTGACCAGTGTTTTTCACATGCTGTCACATGATATATCATTGACATCAACAATATTCTCACTGTCTGGAGAATCATAAATTATTTTTGCTACCTAAATGTCAAATTTTAAGGTTTAAAACGTTGTGCTACTGAGGCCAAAGTGCTGGGGGAATTGCCTGTTATTTCGTACTGGTCGCGACTTACTATGTGTAACCGTTGATGTTTTGTACTGTTGTAGGTATAGTTGGATCTTTCATAGCGAAGTGTTTTGGAACACGTCCAACAGTATTTGTAGGAGGTTCATTAGCCGTGTCAGGATTCTTTATCAGTAGCTTTGCTACTAGTTTAGAATTTCTGTATATTACCTCAGGAGTTATGCCAGGTAAGTATTCATTGTACTTTGTAATCAGAAAGTTTGCTTCTGTGTATTTATGCAATGAAATATACATTGCATATAAGATTGACTAAACTGACCCTTGACCTTAAATATATACTCATCAATAAATACATAGGTCTAATCGCTCCCTCAAGAAAGGGTGGTTGAATTGTCAACAATTTGAAAAAAGTAAATATACGTTGTATGGTCATTAAATAAATATATAGACTTGACTCGACAATCTGAGTTAAAAAGCGCGACACGACTGTTTTTTTTCAAAATGGGTGATGTGAAAATTTTGTCGATATCATTTGTGTTTGTAGCCGTTCACCAATGGCAATTTTACTATATCTAAACGAACGACTGCGTGACCAAACACAAAGACTTGAACGACATTGTCACCCGTATGCGCTAACTTTACACTAGAAAAGCACTCCGTCACTAGAGGGCGCAATTTATGTTAATGATGTAGAGTCACGTTAATTGATACGCAGTCTTCATACGGTATCACATTTTCAAAATAAACATTCAAGAAATTTATAAGTTTCATGTTTATATTGTCCCCTTAGGACTTGGCATTGGGATGTGTCTACCCCCGACGTTGACAATGGTCGGGCAATATTTTCCAAAGAGGTTCGCAGTAGCTAATGGCTTTTGCATGATGGGCAATGGTATCACCTTAACAATAGTACCGCTGATAATACAAGCCAGCATTGACGCTTACAGTTGGAGAGGAGCATACATAATACTGACTGGTTATATCTCTCATATTTTTATTGCGTGCGCATTACTTAGACCCCTACCGGGCCATAATACCAAAGCACAGAGCAAACACCCAGTGACAAATATCATTAGAAACTGTCAATGTCCAACATGCTCTCATGTCTGCCGTATGATATTTTGCGACTTTCTGCAGTTCACATTATTACTTGTCTCGCAGTTTTTTGGTCGGAATAGCTCAATTCAGTGTCATGATACTTGTACAGCACAGAGCTGTATTTAATGAAGTAGGTACGTTGCAACAAACCGCCTTTATCATTTCGTCTATCGGAATAACGAGCTTAGTTACTCGCCTCGGTACAGGTTTTATCGTTCAACGCCGCTTGCTCTCAACAACTACTTGCTACATATTATCGCTAATCATAGCGGGAACTGCATGCTGCGTACCACAATTGCCGTATACCTATGCTGGATTTTGTGCGTTTGGTGTCATCTTTGGCCTGACAAGTGGAACTCATATTACGCAGTGTATGGTGTGTACAAGGCAGTACATGGGACAAGACAGATAGGACCGCCACTGGCAGGTAAGTGAAACTGTGTCTTTAAGAAAGTTGAATTATATGTTTCTCGAATCAATTATATTACCTACAGATTTTAGGTTTCTTTTGCGCGTGGCATCAAATTTAAAAGTTTCAGTTAATTGTCTCTGTCCTCAATTAGGATCCGTGTTT
The DNA here is from genome assembly GCF_978046115.1 of Saccoglossus kowalevskii. Lineage (NCBI taxonomy): Eukaryota > Metazoa > Hemichordata > Enteropneusta > Harrimaniidae > Saccoglossus > Saccoglossus kowalevskii. Next base: position 19,557,944 of record NC_140644.1, on the reverse strand, counting down.
GATGTCACACAGAATTATGATACTACATTCTACATCCTTGTTTCTGTGTTTATTGCATCCGGATTGATATGTATACCCGGTGTGATCGTGAATCAAATGAAAAACACGACTCGTACTGCACGGGAAACCAATTCCTATTTTGACGACACTGACATCCGGAAGAATATCTGTGAAATACGAACCATCGGTGTACAAGTAGATGAAACTGAATGGAATAACACAAATGACATGAGTTTCATCTTGGATTCTCCTCTTGCATCAAGTACAGATAGAGTATGATCATGTTATTGTTAACGAGATTATTACATGTTATTATAACAATCATTTATCATTCATTTTTGAGCGGAGTTATAATTTCTAATTGAAATAGTTTTTCAATTCAATTAGTATTTGCTTACCCAATGTTGCACGCAATTAGAGAAAACTAGTCTAGAAATCAATTGAATTGTTTAAGGTGCGTGAAACTACCTCTCCTGGTATTTGATGTCACGTGGCACATTGGAGATCTATGCAGAATATCTACGTTTTTTTGGATTTGGGGGAAATGTGAATGCAGCATGACTGTACGTAACTGTCAGGGACGTAAACAGTTTGTCGAATTCAACGAATTCCTCGCAATTATTGCGAAGGATAATATTAGCGGCAATGCATGTTACTAATTCACTATTTGAAACTTGGTGAATTGTGAAAATATTGTTGAAAATAATCAGAATTACAATTATCAAAGAGAACACCATACTTACAAACTTTTGACAGAAAAATATGCAAATAAAGATTCAGATATCAGACTGGAATAATATATTTTCTTTAAATATACTTGAAAATGTGTGTGTTTACCCCGTATGCTTTACGAGCGTTGGGGTGCCAACAATAAATATATAAAACGGGTGGTGTTGTCTTGCATGCATTGTACACAGTAACCTATTAAAATGTAGCTAATGGAAAAAAAAATCATTGATCAGTTGACGTTTTCTTATTATGTACCTATTGCAAATTAGAATTTAGTAGGGCATCACGCAGACACAAAATTGAAGTTCTTATTGCAGGTTATCCAAACACCCAGTCATCGACTGGCGCCCCATTGATCAATCATGATAAATGACAACACATGAAATATTGAAGGTTGTTTCCGGTTAATTCCTGATCATCTCCGCAGATGTAACGAAAAGCCGCCCATGTGTCACGGGCAAACACATTTCCTATTAGCCTAACTACAGACCATAATCCTAAGAATTGGAGCACCTTCTTACAAGATTTTAGCAAATCCCAATTGTCTGACTGTTGGTCAGCGGCGTTGGCACGGAATTGTGTATAGGGCGAGATCTGCTCACCATCTCTCACGCCGAAGGCGTGAGTGGTCGCGCCAAGTAGACGACTTTAGTAGGGGGTCCAGGGGCATGCTCCCCCGACTCGACAAATTTTAAAATCTAAACCGTCCGAAACGCTATTTCCTACACTTTGAGGGTCAAATTTTGGTGACACAATGGGGGTTCAGCTTGATTTGGGGGGTTTACATTTTTCCGATGCCACCGCCACTGTCTGTACAATGTTTGTAGTTGAATGGTGATCTCTTAGACAATCATTAGTGCTACATATGTCCTACCATATTCACCTATATTTGAGCTTTCAGACGATGTATAGTTTGTTACAGTGGCATACTTAGAGAATGCCTGAATCACAGATTTTTAAATAATTTTAAACTCATTTTCCCTGTTGCTCTCTTAATGGTTGAAAGTGTTGGGTCGTCTCTTAATGTATAAATATTGAAGCAATTGCCCTCTGGAGGTAATAGAGAATTAAGATCTCGTGACGAAAGTAACGAATCCGCAGTATACTATCAGGCTTACAACACGTCAACCAGGAGCGAATATATTTAAATAAGCCCTTTTTTATCGTCTATTTTCTTTTTTTACGTTAGGGATCTCGTGCCGAAACGTGTGTATGAACGATCGGGATCGAGTCGGTACGTGCCGAGAGTTGCTGCCTGAACGCTCGGAACGAACTGAAATCACGCCCTCGGTGGTGAATTTAAGAGAACATACACTGATACATACCAGCCTATGAAATAACAATGGAGGGAAGTACAGCAATATATATGGCAGGATGTTGTAGGAATGAATGAAATGAATGCAAAACGTCGTCAGAGACGCATATTTATGTTCTGCTGCACATAACAGGTTTTTTTTTATTTCAATGCTACATTGACGTTATTTTTTTCTATCGAATGTTCTTTGCCGTTCACGTACACGATGTCTCGTAATAAATACTATAACAACAAATGGATATAATTTCAATATAGTAATTATTATTATCATCATATGCGTATCGTTTTCCATATTTGGGTCAAAAAACAGATCGAAGAATGGGGGCGTGCTTTCGGCACTACATATGAAAATTTGTGCTTACAACTGGTTTTTAATCCGTGTCGAAAACGTGCACAGAATGGTCGTTTTGTGCACGTTTTCGACACGGCTTATCAGCTACCTCAAGTGCCAAATCCATGAAATAAACAACCAATGTCAATAGAGTAGCCTAGGTGTTAAAAATGGATTAAGTACTGGCAAACCAGCTTCTGCATAGGTATGTTTCTAAACGCTTGCTTTTTAGCTGATTTAGTCATCATTTTTGAACTCAGAAGCCCGCAAAACCTGATATTACATGTGAGAACGAAACAAATCCGTCGAGATTTCACGTTTTCCCGTAAAAGGGATGCTGGCTGTTCCCTCTCTGGACTCCCTCCCCGCGTATACTAGTACTGGTACTACCATGGATTAGTACATCCATGGTACTACCAACTCTAACCATGTCCCCATTTGGTGACGCATGTCAACTATAAATGGGCATCAATACTCATTTCGCCCAATATTTTGCTTTTATAACATTTTATAACATATCACTTAATTTCCGACCGGAAACACGACCATGTTTTTATCCCTTTTTTTCTCACTCGCTTATTAAAAACATGAGTTGTCGAAATGGTTGTTTTAGTGCTAAAGTTTGAGGATTCAATGAGTATTAACCATTATTTAATTTTGAACGACACTTCCAAACCATCATACTTTGTTTCGTTCGCGAACGTACAGCGGGACTGTGTTCCGTTTGAATCCAGGGCTGCTATATCGTTGCAACAACATGATTATCGAGACAATTACGTGATACAGGCAATGCTAACTCCTTAGGGCAGAGAGCAGATACACCAGGAACATATTGATGCCACGGCCATGTATTTAAAATGCGAGCATGCAGACGGGCGATATTTCTGGGTTCGCGCGCTCGAAAAAATAAGCGAAAATTATTCAACAGGCGGTTGCAAAAGCGATTAAAAATGATAATCGAAAAGCAGAAGCGAGCAGGAGGTTGGGTAAAATTAGTGCTGTACATTCAGGTCCTTCGTAAAAATACGATCGGCCAAGATCTATATCATTCTGAGGCACGCTAGAGACAGACAAAATGCAGTTTTAAATATTGACACCGTTCGTATTTTTTAAATGAGTCAAAAAATAAATAAATTGTATGCTGCTTAAGCGATGATGGAACGAAACAGACTCGTTTTGCAAGTTTTAACGGCTATGTTCTGCTGAAGATATAAGACTTCACTTTCGGAGTTATTACCGAAGATAATGTACGACAGCAAAAAACAACAACATTTGGTTATGTGAAATAGAGTAACATTCATGTAGGTCCAATCAGTACTGTTGTATCGTCTATTTCGTCAACCGAACGTTACTACCCGGACCTGCTCGTCGATTATTATTGCAAATGTCATTTTTTTTCCAGAATCAATTGGGTATAAGTACGTTATTTTAGAATGATTTTCATTTGGTTTCACCAAAGACAGTTGTCTTTGGTTTCACGTGATAGTTAATCTGATTTATCATATAGCATTACAAACAGGAAGTCCTCGGCATGGGTCAGAGTACTAGTATGCAACCTTTGTGATAAAAATGAAGTAGAAAATGAGTATCACCTCATGATGTCATGTAAAAGATATACCCCCGAAAGAAATGTCCTATTCGAAATAGCAAAAAACATAATCCAAAACTTTAAAAATTTGCCGCTAAAGACTCAATTCATAGCCTTGCTAAACAACAGTGGCCTAACACTCCCCGTAGCAAGGTACCTAAAGAAGTGTTTTGAAATAAGACAGCAACCCCAGTGACAACCTTCTCTCACTATTTGAGTTTTGCATTTTGTTTTTTATCTATCGTAGTATCATAATTTTATACTAGCTATTATCTGTAATGTATTAGCTTAGATTGTTTGTTTTTTTCTTCTTGTTTTTTTTTCTTATCTATTTTCTGTTTTGTAACCTTTTATTCCTTTTTAAACTTTTGTAACCATTGCCAATCCCTCCGGGGAATGTGTAAGTGTTAATAAAATTATTATTAAGTATACCCCAGACCACTCGTTTTGATGAATGGTCTGGGTGTGGCTTGTGGGTAAGAATAGCAAATGAATTTCGGTGAGGTTGTGATTATTTGGATTTTTGAGAACGGATTTTTACTATTGAAATGAAATTATCACGTCTAGGGGTGAATTGTTAATAGGTGAAGTGATGTTAAAAACATAAGTAGTTCATCTTCTTGCGTACACCGCAACAACAAAGGTTTATTTTCTAACACAGATCTCCAGTCAAGAGGGTGGCGTTTGGACGTAACCCCGGAGTTGAACCATAGACAAAATAGTAGGAAGGACAAGCAACTCCAGCGATTCTATTGTAGCAGGGTAGGCTGGAAATAAGTTAAGCTGATTTAAACTAACCGTTAACATAAACTAACTATTTATTTCGATTTCTCGTTAAGGTAGAGATGCCTGACAGGTATTTTAATTAGTTAATTAGGCAACCAAGATGACCTCCCTTGTCCACAAAACTATATACAGACAAAACAAAGTCAGCTTGGACATTCAGTTGTGAGACATGACAAAATAAACGGTGCCAGTGATAGATTTCGCGAATGAAAGAACAAAATAAACGCAATCAAAGGCGCCGACCACGCGCGTTCGAAATATATAAAACTGACGAGAAATTTCGTCTGCATCTTTCACTCACGCAAACGCACACACATGCTATTTCCGTATATTGAATACGTTGGTAACGGAAGGGACAAGTTTAAATCATCTTTGTATTAACACAACTTGAAAGCAACAGTCTCACACTGAATATATGTTTATAAATTATCAAACTAAACAATCAATGAAGCGGACTGCGTAATTTTGTTGATGAGAGTCGCCTACGGTATTCCATGGGTATTCTAAATGGCCGTTGCTGATCACGAGTTCCCGTGTGTAGATGATTTGCTCGATGTTTTTTTTTCGGATTTTGATGACGGTGGAAATGATAGTGAAGAAGATCCAAACGCAGCAGACACAGCAATTCATGTTAACAACTCTGTGTGTGTGATTCAGAGCCCGGGCATCAACATCGAAAATAACGAAGATTTGCGTTTTCTTGATCGTCACGTAAAAGAAACCCTTTGAAACGCTAACAAAAAACCGATAATAGTGAAAATAAAATAATAAAGACAATCGTGCCTCATTTATTCACAAGTATTCGAGTTATTTTGTTGAAATTATTAATAAAAACAGGGTATAACGTAGGTAGACGTGCATTCAGGCTGAAAGACTGGACGTGTAGTCAAGATGGCGACAGACGTGAAAACGGAAAACGGAATGAAAGTCTATTAAAAAAATGCGAGACAGACAACAACAAAAACAAGCGTAGTCAGTGAAAATAACAAAATTTGACGATTCATGCATCATGAAAACAATAATATTCGTGTATTTTGTCGAATACGGGGCACAAACGTACACATGCATTCCGTTTAAAAGTGTGAATAAGTAGTCAAGATGACGACAGACATAAAAACGGACGGATTGAAAGTTAATTTCAAAATAAGTGCAAGACAGAGAACAACAAAAACCGATCACAGTCGGTGGAAAATAACATAATAAGAAGATTCATGCATCATGAAAACTAAAATATTCGAGTATTTTGACTAAAACGGGGTACAATCTTAGACATGAATTCCGGTTGAAAGAGTGTGAGCTATTGTCAAGATGGTGACAGACGAGAGAACATACGGATTCAAAGTCTGTTTGAAAAAAAAAATGCGTGGCAGAGAAAAATAAAAAAACGAGCATAGTCGGTAAACAATAACATAATAAGATTCATGCACCATGAAAACAAAAATATTCAAATATTTTGTCGAAAATGGGGTACAGACTGAATATAACATGTACGGAAACATTACTGCCGTCTGAAACTAACTTTTAATTTTATTCAATTAATTAGTGACATCGTATGGAAGTAAATATGACGTCATTGTTTACTTGCTCATCATAATATTCCAGCCCTGCTTACGTTGGGCATACGGCGTTTGACATTGGTGTTACTATACTACTATACTGTCTATGGTTAAACAGGGCCCAAATTGATAGGGAGTAAAACACGGAAGTGGAAGAGCTGTCCATGCATTGACCAATCACACAAGAGCTCACAAATACCAATGAAATATTTGTTGTTGTACTTAACAAAGGGGTTTGGCACTAAAAACAATGGAACGTTTATAGGCTTAACGTTGGATTTAGATCGTGTTATAATCCAAATCCCCTACTAAGACTTGTAAGCACCAATTTTCATATGTAGCCGAGTGGGTCCCAAGTGAATCCCGATTAACGTGTACGCAACTGCTGTAATCCATTTACAATTAAGAAAGATTCCACATTTTGGCACGTGTCGAGATCCCGTAATGTTTACACGTGTTTCGGGATTTATTTAAATTATTCGCATATCATGTTAAAATATTGTAGGTTGACAGGTTACATTACATAATGACAACGTATTTGTCTTAGTACTTAGTTTCTGAAATTACATATACAATGTAGTGATAGGAAGAGTGTCTAAAACAATAGTCACCTTAACATTATTTCATTGGCGCGACCCTCTGATATTACACCCATGAAAAAAAGTATAGCGGCCAGAGTGTTGTAAGCCTGCTTATGACATTTTGGAAGGTGCTAAATTGGTCTGAAACTACACTTTGGGGATTGTTCGTCATCAGTGGGACGCCAGTTAGAACATGCAATGTACAATACGTATACAGTTGTCTATGACTGGTCCTAACAGTTGTAAAAACAGCATTGAAACATACCGCGAGTACTAACGTGCATACTAGTAGTTTAGGTCGCCCACTAATAATATTGTCCGTATTTGTCGTCAAATACGAGGGCCATCTTTTACCGCAGGCTAAAATTCAATATTTCACCTCAGTTCTGAAATCCATTTATTTAAACTGGGGATAGGAGTAGACGGTTAGTTGAGGTTAATTTTTATATCTCAATGCAACCATTTCAACTTTCAATGCGATATTGTGAAATAATGTCTCAATGGCGGCGGACTGTCCCGTACATAATTGAATTCATAATACATCTGTCACCGTTACGCCATGAATTACAGCGTGCCATAATTTTGCGGTATTTTACGGGGTATTTTCATCTTACCCTAGAAGGAAAGGCGAATTCCAAATATGGAACCTCTAATAATAAAAACAAAAATGGCTACCCCCAGAGTTTGACCGGATCCCACACAAAGAAGTTTGTTAAATCTGTTCTGAAACGTTTTGGATTTCAAGTTCGGCATTCCCATGATGTGTTCCTGGGAAGAAAAGATGTAATAACCTCGTAATATTTTTACTTAGTTATATATTTTATACATACGTATTAGTTGTACTGTGTACCGTTATAATTACCACACCTGCCCTCGTTTTAAAGACTCATGAGATCACGCACTTTAGGCAGTCATCGTGAATAGAGCTAATTTAAGCCAGCCTTGAATGTGACAAAGCTGTGTATTGGCTTGATGACTATGGTTCCTACTTGACGCTTTGTAGCTCGTCGCACAACGTGCTGAATACTACCAACATTGTCAACTAATGGTCCATTTTACACGACCACGAGAACATTCACACCGGCCTAGTCTAGCTTAGATGTAATAACCATTTAACCGTTTAACTTTGTTTACCCTCTTTATACAGGAACAAAGTAAATCATACCCATTGAGAGTTCCTTTTTAAAAGAAAAAACGGCCTCAAATGGGTCGAAAAGTTCATTACGTGACAGACAGACTACATAGAATCGCCAAACTATTGTACGTATTTATATTGGGTATCACTTTTATACACTGACAGATACAGCGTATTCTTTTGATTTGACAGTTTCGATTGGACTAATTTGTCGTAACATTGAACAGGTAAGTGGAGTTGACAAATGAATAGACTTGGTAGCTTCAATGACTGCCATTTCTGACCATGTTGTTTTCGATTTCGATCAACAAGTCGGTGCGCCACCTGACATGACATTTCCGCGTTTATTCACATCCGTCAAAATTGTCAGCTTCCCCTGCCGTTCATAAGGCGCTAACGACACAGACCATACATTCAGTGAATCGAAGAAGACGATGCTTTTTTCTGTTATTATTATTAGCCTATTCAAACACAAGGAGAGCATCTATTTTTATTCAAGGCTATTATTTTTGTTATTTAAGGTGGAAATACTCTGCCTTTACACGCATTTCAATACACTGTGTGCTTTGCTGGTGGTACGCCGCTTCGTCAACTTGGAGGGCTACACCTGCCTGCTGTTATGCAGTGGCGGTGACTAGTATTGTATTATCCCTTAATGTATTCGATCATCGGCAACGCTAATTGTTAAGAAGAACGTTATGTGCTTTAATTAGCACAAACTGGTTTGAAATATGACTTAATTAATATTTTATAGTAAATTAGGAAACAAGCATCGTTACTGTATACTGTAGAATACTTTATTCTCGCTGAAGGTATGATTCATTGAAAATAAAATACAGCAAATATACCTTTTTTTCTATATTTTATATTCAACTCATCAGAAATCAGTGAAAATAAATTCCATACAGAACACCCAAAATGTATTTTCAGCGAAAGTTAATTCCATCAGTACGTCCGTAAGTATTTCACAGTATACAGTAACGATGCCCGTTTCCTAATTCACTATAAAACAACGAAGGGGGGTAGGAAAATAGTGATACGGAATCTTTGTCGTTAAATGTTTCCATGAATTGATCAAAGAAAACAGTCATTGAAACAGATGGGATGAACAGCTCTTTAATGTACAGAATGTCTTATTTAAAACTAGTATATCGACCGGTATACTGTAAAACCTGTAAAATCTGTTTCAAGGAGACAATTCACTCAACGATCCCTTAAACATGACTTTTCCGATTTGGTGCTTTGCAAATTGCCTCTCAGGAATTTTTGCTCGATAAATATTGTACGCAAGATTATCAGCTTCTTAGACGTATAGTTTTGTGACTTTATTGGTGCTCTACGCGTCGTTATCGTGTTATTTGGAATGCGGACATCGCACTAGAAGTGTGGATTGCGATATCACAGTAACACTTAGATATATCTGATTACAGTACGTTTCTATAGTCTATTATATCCCTAATGGACATTCCTACTTCGAATATTAGACGTCCACGTTGTAGAATACCCGTGATGTGTATCCCTATAATGAGTTTTTTCACTTGTTTTACTGGTTGTTTCATTGGGCGCGTACATGACAACATGAGTTGTTCAATACCTTAACCAGTACAGTAACGCCTTCCAGGTTTTCGATAAAAATGTCACAAAAATGCAAACAACAAAATGCTCCCAGATGAAAGAGCTCCTCGAATGTAGAAGAAAGCAATTTAAATGTTTTATATCACTTATCATTCTCTAGATATTCAACTTTTCATCAGTGTTATGTAGTCCGCCACCCTGACTCTCAGGCAAAGGATTGTGGGTAAAGTGTGACGTCATATCCACTGTTTTGAACAATTGAGAAAATACTTTCATCACTAACGTGATAAATACTGATGAGAATTAGTTCAAATTGTTGGTGTACATATTACTCATGCATATAATTCATCAGTGTTATGTAGTCCGCCACCCTGACTCTCAGGCAAAGGATTGTGGGTAAAGTGTGACGTGTTATATCCACTGTTTTGAACAATTGAGAAAATACTTTCATCAATAACGTGATAAATACTGATGAGAATTAGTTCAAATTGTTGGCGTACATATTACTCATGCATATAATTATAGGAAAGGAAATAAGAATGTTACAAATAAAAAAAATTAAAGATTTCGCCAAAAATGTTAAATAAATAAAAATCGTTACTTTGTTCGTTAAAAATGAAATTAAACATTTTTGTCGCCTTTTTGTGGTCAACAGGTTATATATCACCTGTATAACCATGGCAACTATTTATATGCATGTTCGGCACCGCTACATGCATGCTATTGCAAGCCAATTTGAAGTTCAACTTTTGGAGTTATGAATGAAATCATTTACTCACAGTAGTGGATATGATGTCATACTTTACCCATAATTCTTTGCTGATGAACTACATAAACTGATGAAAATTTGAATATCTAGAAAATGAAAAGTGATATAAAAAAACTGTAAATTGAATTTTCTTACATGTGTCGAATTCTTTTTTCATCTGGGAGTTTTATGTTGTTGGCCTTGACTTTTACTTTACATTTAGTTAAGATTACATTAAATTAAATTTACAATTCTTCTCAAGTTACCACTGTACGTATATTCAATTTGTTGGTATTATAAATGAAGTAAAGGACCCCCCCCCCCCCCCTACTTCACAATATTACGTGATAACAAGGCTTGGACGAGGATGAGGATGTTCCCTTGAGTATTAAGCACATCTTCGTCTTTACCTGGTACAACGCAGTAATTGAATGCGCAATGTGTGTGGTATGTTTGTTGATTTAAACTGTTGTTATGGTACTTGGTGTTGTATATGCCGTGTTCTTAAGAGCGTAGTAACCGCCCAATCTAGTAAGCTGGTATACAACTCATTATATGTCGTGTATGTCTTCTGAAGGTGAACTTGACCGAATCAGAGCTGCAATGTACGTTACTCGAAATAAAGTACATTTCAGCAACGTAGTATTGCATTTATAATCCTCGAGTGTGTCTATTAAAAAAAAACTTCTAAAGATTAACGAGTTTTACACTCAACTATAAATTGATTTCATAAACTTTGATGATACATAATTCGATACAAAATAGTATAATGCTTCTGAGTGTTTTCGACTGAATCTTACATTATTTAAGTGTACTCATTAGTTACATTTATTCTGCTCTGAACAAACAGTATTTTCTGTTAATGGATATATCACTTTGATGATAAGCTAATGCTAAGTTAAGGTTTATGTAGTGAAAACACAGCAAATAAACGACAAAAACACCCGTTCGTCGGCTATTTGAAAAAGTACAGATTAAAACACGTTTGACAAAAAATTACAATGCAATAGACGTGCTTGTTGGGACATTAGAACCAATAACAAGATTCAGAATCCGATCATGGACAATAAACTAAAGTAAACTAAACTAAAGTAAACTAAAATAAAGTTGAGAGTCTCAGAGGGCCTAGAGTGCACTTTATGCACACCACTGTATATACACTACCATTCCTCAATGTATGTACATTAAGTACCTAACAAAGGATGAGAAAAGCGTTAGCCAGTGGCTAAGTTTACATTGCGCAGAATTGCCTCTTCAATTCCCCTTAAACGAATAATAACAATCTGTTAACCATGGCTTCACAGTAGTTTGTTAGCATGGACGACATGCATATTTAGCAGTGTATCGTTTATTATTCGTAAAATCAGTTATTATTGACCTTGACATTTGAAATATACGTTACACAATTGTTGTCATGTACGTTACACAATCAGTAGATAAATATATTAGTAAAGAAGTGAATTACTGAATGAGTATGGTCGTTATTTTCATGTCCCATGTGTTCAGTAAAAAGCAGAGTGCCATATTAGATGAAATAACACAGCGTGACACGACTTGATATCAATCATACTTAAATTGTTTCCACACAATGCTTGATGCTACAATCATTATGAACCAAACTTAAGGTGCAGTTATATTTTCTCCGAGAGTTATTTTGTATTATTATACGTCAGTCACCGTAACGCCGTAATTTTGCGAAATTGCGCTGGGTATTTGCATCTTTCCATATTAGGAAATGCGAATTCCAAATATGGAACTGTGACCATTACGCGTGTAAGCGTCCTTAAAAATAGAAAAACAAACATGACAGCCCCCAAGGTTTGAACGGACCCCACACAAAAAAGTTCGAAACTTTTTGGATGTCGACATTCCTGCGCGTCGGTTGCTGTCTTCGTGCATATTTTGCGGTACTCTCGTATTAACCTCATATTATAAAATCACTACTTACAAACACACATTATAAGAGTACATTTTTTCAGTGATGATTTTAAAAAAATGTATATTCCCACACCGGATGTATGTTTTACATATATAAGAATTCAAAATGTTGATCAAATTTTAATAATTTAACATACTTAATTTTCGATTTTTTTAAACTGCCAATTGCACTTCCTTATTGTGTTTCATGTAAGAGTGATATCATGATTAATGTTGTGTGTTTGCATAATTCTAGCCGTCCAATAGTGAACGCTAATAATGGGGCCAGAGGAAGGCGCAACATGATATGTACTCTACCATTAACAATAATAATGTTTCACTAACATACTAGTACGTATGACGTAATTTACATCATCAGCATTATGGTCAAAGCTCGAAATAAATTGGTAGAAGAAGGGCCAGATGGAGGCTGGGGGTGGATGATTGTCATAGCGACGTTCATTGTCTACGGAATGGCCGGTGCTATGTCATGGTCACTAGGGTCATTTTACATCCAATTTCAAAGACACTTCAACACAAACGCCGAGAAAGCCTCCTGGATTCTGTCCATCGAATCTGCCTCAACTGCGTGTTTCGGTAAGTAACTTTGCAACTTTACATCATTATACATTTGTAAATGCTTCAAAACACTCCACTCACATGACGCCACTCTCGTAACACTAATGACCATAGTCTTAGAAAGTAGTCCATTACTGGTATACTGAATACATAAATATACAGTGCTTTAATTGCTGTCATAAACCAAGTCCGTCTATTTTCACGACATCAAATCTATCAAAATATTATTATAAATACCGTAACCGATGGCATATCTATTGCAAACCACAATATTTTATAAAGTGTGATTTGAATGGGTCCAAGTCGACGGCGAATGAGATTCAGAATGGCAGTGATATTTTGTATGTTCATAGACATTCACGCTAATGGTTTTGCGATCATCCGACATCGCGTTTTACAATACATAATATTGAATTACAGGGTTGGTAGGATCTCTAATGGCATCACGTATAGGGGCACGTCTTACAGTATTGGTAGGTGGTGTCCTAATCGTGTCTGGTTTCATAATAAGCAGCTTTGCAACGAGCGTTATATTTCTCTGCTTCACAACAGGGTTAATGCCAGGTATGTCATAAATATACATATATATATATATATATATATAATGTGTAATAATGTGTCTTTTGTGACATTAAAAAGATGTATTATATGACGACAGTACTCCGTCCAGTACCGGAGCTTTCTTGCTGAGAAATCAGACTACGTAATGGGTGAGGGAAATATAGTTTGAATCGGCAACAGTGTTGGTTTGTGTAGTCGATCGTCGTCTAAAATATAGTAATATTTCTCAAAAAATATCTTCATTTATAAACAGGTCAAAGTGAAATGAACGCTATGGTCGGCTTCTGTGCCACCCGACGATTTTGTAAAATCGTCACTAGAGGGCGCGATTTATAGTAAGGATATAATTATTCTTTGAACGTTGTTACGTATCGTAATTGAATCATCATAAATTAGCGCACCTCTATCACCTTTAAAACCAATTAATATCAATTGATGTAAGACAAACAATATTTCGCAACTATCACTAACATGCTAAAATAATCTGGTTTGATCTTTCATATCTTTCCTCTGATTCACATGCAATCAAAAGCGAACAATTACATTTACGCGGGTTCATTTTTTTCTAGGTGTGGGATTTGCAATATGTATGCCTCCCGTACTCGCAACGATGGGTCAGTACTTCCCAAAGAGATATCCATTAGTTAATAGTATAGCCACGCTTGGACCTCCTGTATTCATGTTTGCATTCCCGTTGGTTATCCAAACTAATATTCAGGTATATGGATGGAGAGGAGCTTTCTTGGTGTTAGGCGCTATAACAGCCAATGTTTTTGTCGGTGGGTTGTTATTGAGACCTTTACCGAAAAAGCAGACTCAAATGGCTGAAATTGAACATTTACCGGAAACTAAACAAATGAAAAAACGCAAGAGCTGCTATAGAAAACCTATCCCTTCTGATATTGAACAATGTATCATGCATATGGTCTCGGTGTTCTTCCTTGGGATAGCGCTAAACGGTCTGATGGTACATTTGCAGCCCAGGGCTATTGATAATTCAGTCGGCGCACCACATCTAATTGCCATACTACAGGCTTTAGTTGGGGTGAGCAGCATAATCACTAGGATTACAGTTGGGATTGTGATTCAGAAAAATCTCGTGTCGGCTACCAGCTGTCACATAGTGAGTCTGAGCACTGCCAGTATTCCGTGTTTCATACCGCACTTAGCAAGGACTTACATCGCATACTGTGTATTTAGCGTGGTGAGTGGACTGTCAAGTGGGGTTTACCTTGCAACGTTTCTTGTCTGCACAAGAGAGTACGTTGGTCAAAAGAGATTCCTAGTCGCATCGGCAGTTGCCCTGTTTATATTTGGTATAGGTGTGTTCATCGGTCCTCCCTTTGCTGGTGAGTATATTACATATATATGTGTGTGAGTGTATGTATGTGTAACTAGTTGAATGTACGTGACGGGAGTAGAAATATATTCCCGAATGTCTATACCACGAGAAAAGTGGTTAGTTGCGTCAAACTCAAAACACACGCATCTTTGTCTGTCGCCCTGTTTATTGTAGGCCATGTCTTATTGGTCGTCTGTTTTTATTTCAATACTCTGACAGTGAGGGGGTGAGTGTGATTTAGCGGCTCATTATGAGCTATGCCCTCAATGACTGCTGCTGTATTTCAGTGTTCTTTTGTTTTTAGACCCACTCCTGCATCGACTTGTGAAGTTTGGGGTGAAGTGTGAATATTTATAGTTCTCCAGTGTCTGTGTGATTTTTGGTTGTAATTTTGATGGGTAGCAATACATTTTTGAAGTAGCGATGAGTTGTAATATGATAGTTTTTGTGTGTGGGTGGATTCACTTGTTTTGTGTGCTGTGCGCGAACATTTCTAAAGTGTTCATAAATGGCTAACTTTATGAAAATCAGCTTGCTGACCACATGATCGGATGGTATATCACGTGAGCGTAATATTTTTATATGTTATATTCCTTCAGATAAAAACAATAGAGAAAAAGTTGTGATACATATGTTTAGTTAGCTTTTTGATACTGTCATCTGCTGTGCAGAAAAGTTTTCCTTGTGAATGTTACCAAGACAATTTGTTTTTATTAAAAAAAACAGGATTGGCGCAAAAGATTATTCAAGCACAGATTAATTTGTGCTGGGACGTTGTGGCATACTGATTATCAAATTTTCTAAACCCCTTCTTTGATTGAAATTACCCACAGCATTCGTTTATAGTTTATACACGGGAATTGAATAACAACTTTTTTCTATAAAACTGGTATGTATAATCTTTACAATTATTAACTAGAACTGTGTTATTTTTCAATAGGGTGGTTGTTTGATGTTACGGGGAACTACGATTACTCCTTTTACATGATTGGTACCGTATACATTTTAGCAGCTTGTTCTTCTGTCGCCGGGAAGCTACTGAGAGCGTTCCGTGATTCAACAACCTTGTACACAGTAAACGACGATACTGCAGACACACACCGAGAGTTCAGAAATATTGGTATACAAGTCAGTCTGAATGAATAAATTATAAGGGAAATGTTAAATTAATGCTAAGTTACCCTGCCAACACGCGATTTTTGTATATATATATATATATATATTTGTAATTGTGTCGGTGCGCTACAATAGTACTGTATGACACCATCCTCATGTACAACCATACACAAACCTTTTTATTTCCTAAAAAGTCCTAATTTATCAGCATTGTTTCATTAATCGTAATCACACAGCATAGACAATTACATGTCCTATCCTTGAATTTAGTTATGAAGCTGAGCACACAACTTTCGATAAGGGATTCTAGCCACAATGTTGATACGTGAAATAGAATCTTCCGAAAAGCCACAGTATCTGGTTATATCGCCCTCTTCAGATGTTCGATTGGGCGATTTCCGTATCTGTGTTTTTCCCAACAATATTCGAGCTACTAATGTACGCAAGCCGACAGACACATTGTATCGCGCCGAGTGCAATTCGTATTATATAGAAACCAGAGACGGCGTGCAAGACAGGTGATTCTTGATTGCAGTGTGTTTAATAAGCTCGTATATATAAGCTGCGGGGACTGTTGCGTAGAACACAGCGTGATTTGTTGTCGCTTTTCACGCGACAATTGATTGAACTTCGTGAATTTATGTGGAACTTTCTTTATTGTATCACTGCCCAGAATTTTAATTATTATTTTGTTATTCAAAAATGCGCAGACGTAAAGATGTATTTGAATCTTGTTATTTCTATAATATTAGAGTGAAGTATTAAACAGTTGAATAAAAACAAAAAAACAAAACAGAACATTCTAATCTCTATTAATTATTTGTTATAAAATATCGCTCCATAACTGTATCAGAATAATGTCATTTACTGGGAACTCAATGTCTTCATTTATCACAAAAATCCTAATATTTTTTTTTAAATATACGTTGTTGACGGAGGTTCCATATTATCACACTGCCACTATAATGGTGGTCATATCATGAGAATACCGCAACTAAAAAGGAAATCTTTTGAGCCACAAAAGTCCAAAATGTCAAATAAATGGACAGAAGTGGATTTTACGCTGGTTACTATGGTGAAACGCAAACATGACTAGTTTTGTCTTGTATAGGAAATTATCTATTTTGTCGGGAAAATAAAAAAAGGAGAGCAAACCTCAATCGGCCCGTGTAAAATCATTATGATTTGTTCACATGCATCAGTGACAGGAATAGCACACGTGCAAGAGACCAATAGTTTTAAATACTCGTCCGTTACAACGATAGACTCCTAACCCAGCGCTGCATGTTTGGGTATCGCACGTGTGTATATGTGTTGGTCCACACCTTATAGTATACTCGTCCCAGGGCGGTTATTCGTTATATATTCTCAATACTATACAGCCTGGTGAATCATCGCGGCAAATACATATTGTAACTGACCAAACACATACTTCAAAATTATCAATCAAACCGTAATACTCAAATAAGATAATTAGCTAATCAATCTAGAGAATGTTTTTATGACATTTAGGTACCATGCAATCGTACAATTCTTATTTTACTGTAAATGTTATGATCTGTCTCGATTTTTAATCTCGTTGTGCAATACTGGAATTAGCTAGCTCCCATATTGTTGATATAGTAACAATTATTTTCACGTCGCACGTTTTGTTCACGTTTCGCGTGCATGCGTCAGAAGATAAATAACAGTGCCGTTTGTTGCTGCTATTATTAAATATTCTTATACATCTGTCACCGTAACGCCATAAGTTACAGCGTACTATAATTTTGCTGTATTTTACGGGGTATTTTATCTTACCATATAGGGAAATGCGAATTCCAAATATGGAATGATTACGCGCGTAAGGGTCCTCTAATAATAATAAACAAACATGGCTGCCATCGGGGGGTTGATCGTACTCCACACAAAGAAGTTCGCTGATTCTGTTCTAAACTTTCTGGATTTCGGCATTCCCATGATGTGTCCTTGGAAGGAAACGATGTATAATAATACGGTTATTACGAGAATACCTCGAAGTATGCACTCAGACAGTACGCTGCGCGTCGGTCGATACTCCAGCTCACAGGGGCTTGACGATCTATTCGTCTCAATGCGTGGACGTCTATGGGGCCGTGCGACTATGTCCAGGTACCCTGCTCCAGCTGTACTGTCTTCGTGTGCACTCTCTAATTCTAATAACCTTATATATATGTGCGTGTTTTTAATAATTCTCGAAATTAATATCCGCATGTTTATATACAGACTAACGGCCATGTCAAGCATATCATTGGCAATGGACAGGATAACAACGTTAACATTACATTAAATTATTTTGCTTTGGATATAATTTTCAGATAACTGTTCAGAATGGGTTACGTGATCAGTGATCTGCATTGACCCTTATCCGATCAAATCCTTGTAAGGGTGCACGGGGCTGTCAGGATACCGATTGAGTTTGTTTCTCAAGTTGTGTACACCATAAAAAAGGAGTTACTAATCCTAGTACCATACAGTACTTTATGATAGCTATAAACTTTGATATATTGAATGCAGAGAATATATCTATATATAAGTAGTGCGTAACAGGGTGAATTGAGGTGAGTGGAAGGCGCTAGAGTAATCCCAGAGTACACGCAGCCAAGTACACTGCTTATGAATTGCAACGATGCCAATGGAGACGTCGAAGAGCTGGCACTGTTAATAGAGACTGGTTGTTGAGAATGAATTTAACCTGATACTGTCTGTTATTGATTGCATACTTCCCCAATCGCATTGTGGAGTACAGGTCTGAGTGTTTTGACAGGTTAGCTCCAGGAGACTGTTTGGAGAAAAACATGCTATAAAAACGTGCCGCGTCCTGTTTGATATGGGACTCATAGCGACGTATACAACGCATGTAAAATACATTATTTATTTACAAGAAATTCGAACACGCGCTGCGCGACGACCACCGCGCTTTAAGTAAAACCACAGTCCAAACCTAAATGGATCACAAGGGTCAGTTTTCTCAGTAACCAGCACTTCAGACCTCGCCGATTCCAGAAGATTTGAAGTTCAAACTATTCAAAAGTTGGATAATAAATATTTTCAACTAAAAATAATTAAAAGAAAACATTAAGGCTGATATTTGCAGTTTTTCGATAACGTCCAATCAACATTAACATATGGTCTACCAGTAATAATGTGAACAAATGAGTTAGATGCATTGCGTTTTGCAATGATTTGCATGTAGTCATGGCAACATTCAACAACGGTTTGCGTGATGCAGTGGTAATTAGCAGGGGGTGTGTCCATATTTATAATACCGGATTGTAATGATACAGAACGCAGGGGATGCATGTTATATTGCACAAGCAATACTGCAGACAAATGCATAGACCTAATGTCACACGCAACGTAATATTACCGTAATTGGTATAGTACAGGTGTGATGGTTCAAATACCAAAATGGCAACAGTAACAAAAAGACTTCCCTGGCGGCGATGATAAAATACGAACACGGAGCCAACAGATGAGGTTTCAACTGGTACTGGTATTATTATACTCTGCAAACATCAAGTACAATAACGCGATAAAACTCCACTACTCCAATAACTAGATACTTAAACTCCAATACAATTCAACGAGATCTCCGATCTGATCTCAGTGCTGAACAACTCCCCTATATATACCCACACTGTCTATAAATAGACCATTACATCAGCATACATAATGAGTCTGGAATTTACTACAAATTTCTAGAATGTTCCATTACCTTCTATTGCCCTCTACAGTGTCCTATTATCTATTCAAACAGCTTCTAAAAATTCCACCCAGACACAGTACGGTTCTAGAACATTCTCAGTCACACGGAAGTGGTAAACAAGTCGTATGCGACACCTAACTAAGAAACTCCATTATTTGAATAAATGTAATTGTTTTATTCAATATATTTTTTATGAAATCTTAATTAAAGAAGGAACATGCACATTGGGCAAAAATACTAGTACATATATTTGGCATAAATCACATGACAACAGTAACATTGTTCTAACCATATAAGCAATACTAGTGATGTTCAAAATAGCTGAAGTTTTATTTTTCTGATTTCATTATTAATGTCTCATAGCATATTCTTTTTATTTTAAATGTTTTTTGTGCCAGGCGACAGTTCCGGACACTGAATGTCACAGTTTTTTTATATGTGCAGCTGCTACAATCATGAAAAGTGTTTGCAAGTCAGCTATATATATCAGAAGAATGGTAGTATTCTTCTGCCGCGGCAATATAGTACAGGTCCACCTTTGTATGGATGCAACATTAGTTTTTCAACTTTGGCATTGAGAAAAAAAAAGAAAATGGGATGCAACCCCAGAAAAAAAAAGTCTGACAGCACTCGTCTCGATTGCATACCATGTTTTTTTTTAAAAGCTGCAGAATTATATCTGATTCAGTGGCAAAGTTTGACAAAACATGAGCCTTGCAGTGTAAAAGTTTAACATATTTGTGAGTTTTTCTTGATTCACAGAAAATATACTATCCCAGTTCGTCATAACATTTAGGAGTAGCATTTCTTTCAGTGCATTTATTTGTTGATTGAATGTGGCAGACGTGGGTTCTTAGTCAGACATAGTAGTGGCCAATGCTTCTTTGTCAGCACTTTCATTAACAATAGTGTCAGCAATATCACCAGTTATTTCTTTGAAAGTGGTGCTGCCACCAGAAAGCTGCTGAGTACCGAGTGTCAAAGGTACGGCCAGAATAGACAATTACTTGTGAACATTGGTAGTGTTCTGTCTTGATGGAAGCGATGGTTCGAAGCACTGGACATTGCCTGGACCACCCAAACAGCCTCAATGTGTTATAACTCTACCAAAAGTGTAGTTTTGAACAGTCGAATCACAGCCTTTCAATGCTTAATTCCAACTTTTTGCCTTATTGTTCAAATTTGTTTATCTAGAAGAACAGCATTTTCGTCATAGTCGTTTAGGAGATTATTTCATTACGTAGCCCTTCCACATAGCATAAAAGATTACATTACGCCTTACAGTATGTGCCCCGATATCAGTTATAAATAGATATTGAAGGTATAACATTACATTACATTACATTCAACGTTTAATGTTAAGAAATAGCTGACAAAGTAATGAAAAGCGATTGAAAAGTTGGTAAATTTGATTGCAAATGATTCCTAAGTGGTTGTCATATCGAACCCCGTAGTTAAAAGTTAGTAAAATTATCAAGTCGAGTGAAAGCCAAACATCTATAAACAGACGGCCATACGAGCTGAATGTTTAAAAATAGCGTACAAAGTTGTGTAAAGCGTTTGCAAAGTTGCAGATTTTGTTTGAAAATTTGACGTAAGTGGTTATATTTTCGGAACCCGTCATGGAAAGTTCGAAAAACCGACGAAAAGCCTCGTAAATGAGCCTCAAATTGTTGAATTGGCGTCAGAATCAAGTAGAGGCCATTAGTCAAATTTGAAACATAGAATCATCTAACCCTATTAGTAGAATGATCACTTGATCGGCCAGTATTCAATGTTAAGCTTCATCGGCAGTGGCAAGTACTTTCATATTTCAATTTATTGTATGGTATTCGTGACTGTTATGATAGATTTTTTAAAAGAAAATCGTAAAAAATAATTAATGTACAAAGACATTTGAAAATTTGGACCTAATTTCAATAAAATGTTGATCGTTGTCAGCAATGATGGCTTTAATCTATTGAAAAGGTCGGGCAACCCCGCAATTAATAGTTCGAAAAATTAATTAAAAATCGAGTGAAAGCCCCATATGTGTTACCAGACTGTTTGAGCTCAACGTATAATGTTATGGAGTAGCGTTCAAAGTAGCAAAAAGCGATGGACAAGTTGGTACATTAGATTGCAACTGCTCTCAAAGCGGTTGACATAGCGAACCCACGAGTTAAAAAGTTAGTAAAATTAATAAAATATAAGCCTTAAATATATAAACAGGCGGCCATACGAACTGAATGTGGCATTCTGACACAAACTATTCACAGGTGTTTGGGTGACACCAATACTGCACATATGTGTCATATTACCACCATATATGGCTGTGTCAGGTGATGCTTGACATGTGTGTCTGGGTGACACTAATGTTGGACACATGTGCATGAGTTAAACCCAAGAATGAACAATTATGGCTTTGCGAAAACAATACATATGCGTAAAGTGTCAGGACTGCAAACGTGTCTGAGTGAGGCAACACTGAACGCAAGTGTCTAGATGACTTTAAGACCGGGCATATGTGGCTGTCTGACACCAAGACTTTACTCACCAAGATTGGCATATATGGCTGTGTCAGGCGACACTATGACTAATCACATGTGCCTAACGTTGGGCACATGTGAGTGACTCACAAGACATGACACACATGCCACCAAGACTTGACACCGAGCTTGGATAATTATCCCTTGGTGACAATACATATATATGTATTCTCAGGACTGGATACATGTATCCGGGTGATATAATACTGAACACATGTGCCTAGATATCAGTACTGGGCATGAGTGCCAAGGTGACGCCCTTACAGACCTTACACCCTTGTGTGCCTGAGTAACATCAACGATGGATCTATGTGACTGAGTGATACCCATATTGAACGCATGTGACTGTGTGACATATACAACCTTGATAATGATGTGCTGCTAAGGTACTGCTAAAATATATGCCAATAATAAGGTGAAACGTTTGCAACACTAATGGCATGCACAGTTACATAAAACCAAATACTAGTAATCATGATTTGTCTCGCATATATTTATATGATCACTAATAAAGATACATTCAATAATACCCAAGTAGTATATTTATCAACTCTGGTTCAGGTGTCTGTGAATTAGTAGAGCGTTCTCCTATATGTTACAAAAGGAACTGACCTACTAGGTGTACAGCCAAGATAAACATATATCGAGTATCAAGGCAATTAACGTAGCAGTAGTCAAGAGGAAGTCAAACGTATAAATTTCACCAAAAATTACAACAATATTCTTTAAAATTAGATAAATCAAGGTATCATCACGAAATGTTCAAATCTAATAGAGATTTACCCTGTAGACGCGTTCAAGAAGAAGCCAACATGTTTGAGAAAACTTACAAAACTATTTGCTAAAACTAAAAAAATGAAGTAATGATAGTTGATAGGGGTCACTGCACGGTACACATATACTAAATATCAAAGCAAATGGAGTAGCGGGTTTTAAGGAGAAGAAAATAAAGTTACAGAATTCAAATATCTACAATAAATGTTAAAATCTAAAAGGTTCATTCAATGTATCAAATCAATAGGACATTTCTGACCAAAATTATTCATTAAAAATAGAGAATTGACATATCGTCATGGATACCCATAAACCCCCTTATTACAAAAAGCACCTGTACAGATAGTTATAATATAACAGCTTGATAATATAACAGTATGACAATTTTATGGATATCATGAAGGTTGCTATATTATGGTATATTTGCAGTTTATTGCACGAGCAACCGAAAGACAATATTTAAAAGGAGTCTATGTGCGTATCAAGTTCACTTCATTTGATCGGTATTAATATGCACAGATTAACTAGAAACCATCATCAGATATTAAACTATACTAGCAGCAAACACGAAATTGTACAAACATTCACAAAGAACATGTTAATTATATTATTATGTACATAATTACCATGCGTGGATTTGTACTAAAAATGTATCTGTGTACTAAATTGAATTCCAGAAGTCAGTGATCCCTTGAAATAGTTTTACTTTTTTGCCCAAACAAATAGCGACGGATTATTATAAATCCTAGTTTCTGAACCATCATGTGAAATGATTCTGTCAAAATCATGTAGCCAATCTTGAAGGAAATCTTCCTGTTGATTTGGTGGTATCACAGTAAGCTGACCAGGAACTGGTCTAATAGAATCTAGAAAATATAAAATAGATAACAATCGTAGAAGAGATTCACTAATTTGGGAAAGGGGCAAAGATATTATTTCCAATAAAGCTCGGATGCCTCTCATGCATTCGTCTTTATAAACTATATGGAACATTTTTCCCAGGTAAATACATTTTTGTAGTTTTACTTTTACACAATGTTGCTGTTCAGACAAAGCAAAAGCCTATTCATATATTTTTGAGAAACACGACATTGGTTCACTTTGTACAATTGTGTAGATATTGTTCCATATAGCAAAATGTTAAAGCAAAACAGTGAGTTTTTTTCAGTTTTTAAAACTCGAAATTGTTTAATCAAGTGACGATGTATATTTTTGCCATTATACTTACTAGGCAGTTTGATATATGGCGTTAAAAAAAAAACGTTCTAAATTTGCCACCAGCATTACCCGCGATCAAAATAATAGTACCCGTCTAGTCTTATAATTATAGCCAAAAATATTGTCAAAATATGATAAAGTGTACATGTTGTCACCTTTCATCTCTTCTGTCGAGTGCATTTTCACTATTACGTTATCAGAGTAACATTTGACGTCAGTAAAGCCACATGACTTTACCATTTCAGCAAATCCTGCTGGGCTTCCCGGATATAAATAAATTCCGCCATTGAAACCCTTGATAAAGTACAAAATATATACACACAGTTTGTATTTTAGGAAATTGTAATGGTTTTTGTGGAAAATTGAACTATATGCGTACCAACAGCACTGTAATTTACACATATCAAAAAGCTAGGAGAGACAACAGTGACACTTAATGTCGGAAACTGCTACCAGGTACACACATTCTTTTTATAATTTGGTGAATTATAATACTTAATTAATTATAATTATACTTTTCCATCATTATACTAGATGATCGACGAGAAGATAAATAATATGTCAAACCTGTAGTAAGTCTTTCCATTGTTCATGACAAGCCATCTGCTTATTAGTGTCATGTAATGGGCTGCTCTTGTACAAGACATATATCACACATTCACCGCCATCACGTAAACACGCGTACACATTTTTGAGTGCGTCTTTTTGATTTTCAAACCAATGAAAACAACAGAACGAAACTGCCTTTGTGAAACGATTACATAACTGTGGATGGTCGTCCACTAACGTACATACATCTCCTTGTAAATACTCCATTTTTCCAGAAATCTTGTGATGCGACTTAGCATGAGCAATCATTTTCGGTGAAATGTCAACACCTGAAAATAAAATGTTTCATTATATCCGCTCTTTGCAATGGAAACACTTGTAAATAGTTATGTCCAATTGCTTTTAAATTAGTGAGTTTATATCTGCCAGTTAATGTTCATGTCACTGTGACAATATATACACATCCCCATGGATTTTATTTCTGGCAAATCTATCTAAAAACTAAATGACGGAAAAAAAGGAATCTGTTTTAACTCGAAACCATCTCTCCCGCATCTCCTCGCTTATAATATAGTTTAAATAATCAAATCGATCGGATTGAGGAACGTAACTTTAGCACAAACTTAGTGAAAAAGAAAAAGTAACTTTCACAGACTTTCTACCCGCAAAGAATATACAATGGTGAACCCTAAACACGGCTAACAAGTGGTACCTCGTAATTTTATTATCCGACTCTTATAAGCTGAATAAACTGCACACCCAGTAAAATAACACTCAGCGGAGTGAATACATGTTCATTTCATCATAAAAATACTACCAAAGTTATACAGAACTAATTAGTATTAAAACAATCAATTGATTTAATAAAATGTCTGTTGTTAATAATAATTTGAAAATCACACAAATTAAAAGCAACTAACATTTGTTCGGAACTGAAGTCTGAAAATCTCAGCTTCCAGCGAAGCAAAATACAACGAATATGCACAGCATATAATTATCATAGAAACCAATGTTGTATTATGAAATTAATTATGCTACCAGACTTAACTGGATTGTTATTATTAGCTGATCAATTCAAAACTGTCACAAGGAAATTTCGAATGAAATGTTTTTCTGGTCCAATATTGATAAAATGAATCACGGGTACCCGAATAACCACTCACCTAGTGCATGATCAAACATTCAAGTGATACGAGTGGTATGCGCAACTAAATTTCAACTATTCTGAGTGCACATTAGGTGTTTAATATGCACAGAATTTTAGTACCTACTTAATCTACACAAACAACAACCATGTACTAAGTTTCAATACAGAATGGAAATTCAAAAATGAGTACTAATCAATTTGTAGCTTGTCCCCGATTCTTTCCGTCTGCACTGTGGATTCTATTTAGGCGGTAAACATACCCTTAACGCGATTATTATAAAGCATAGACAATTTGCAAGTCGTCCACTGAGTGATGTGATCGCACGACCTTCACTATATGAACTGATTCATAGAGATACTGCCCGGGGGGCTACTTCCACATTATGTGGATAACGGTATGCAGCCCACCTCTCGTAAACCATACTCACTTCTAAACCATTTTTTTTCTATTTATATACCCACTTCTAAACACTAAAAGTGTTTTCAGCAAAAAAACAAAACAAAAAAAACACCCAGCTCACAACTTTCCCAACCAGTGAGCTCATCCGGGTGATGCATTTTATTCAGCCTTTTCCGGTATCTGGCTTTGAATAAAAGAACCTGTGAAAAAGAAAATAAATGCTACACACTTCTAAACCAGAACATTGATAAATGACCACCCATTTCTAAACAAAATAACGTGAAATGACACCCCAGTCGGGCGGCACATACCCGTATTGAACTTCTATGCAAGTAGCCCCCCTGGAAATACTGTCGTGTGTGCCAATACGGGGTCAGTATAGGCCTTAAGTTCACTCGATTAATGTTTCTGAATCTAAAAGGAGAGATTTTAATGGAATTGACCACATGATTTAAACCCCTACCGGAAAGAGCCAGTGTGTATCCAGTTGTTGGTAATTCCTATGCCCTGGAGATATACCAAATATCTGAATTGAAATAGCGTGCAGTCAGCACACGCGCTACATGAGCATTACCTATCACACTGCTAACATTGCCCATTTCAGCAATCATTTCAGAGTCGTTGCCAGTCCCACAACCAACATCCAAAACGACTTCTCCGTCTTTCCAGTGACCATCCAGTAAAGCTAGAGTTTGCATAGTAATATCATGTTGGACGTGCCTGTGTTTGGAATAGACGTCTACTATATTGTAATTCATGGTGGACCGGGACTGTGGTCTATATTTAGATAAAGGAAATTACATCACACTTCAAACGCTCACATACGGTGGCCCATATACACAATCGATCAGCTACTTTAAAATCGGCCCATTACATGAAAAATCTGACCCCCTTACGTAAAAAAATACGTCCGCTTATCGCGCCCAACGGCCCAGGTTTACAAGGTAACCTTCGTCCTGCAGATATGTCTCGGAAGTACAACATGCATGGTAAAGCAGGCACAATCATTCTGTATTGGGCAATGAAATCGAGTTAACCATGAGACAGTGAACCAGGCATCCTGTAAGCAAAAACGTGAAAGAAACTGACCTCTCTGCTTTGAATAATTGTACCCTGTGTATATTTTGTTTGCAATAATGAATTTGTATATATCGGTATTCTGGCTGTGAGGTTTACAGGTAAGTGAGCTACAAGTCAATGCCCCGTCCTAGCCCTATATCACTACCAATTTCACAGTAAATATATGTATAAATACATATTTGATCATACTTTAATATAATATAATCTTATTACTAATTGTGTTATTAAGTAATGATATGTATTATAATGTTCGACAACTATTAATTGGCATAAACGGTAAATGGCGAATTTCTTAAAGTATTCAATCAAATTAAAAACGAATTGTGATTGAGGTTCGAAAATAGTGGTTCCACAGTCGCTCCAGACTTGGATGGTCTGCTTTGCATTGAAGGTTATCTTGGACCATGAAAAAAAATTATGCGAGACAATGATGCGGTTTCCCGCAAAGGACACGTTAACTGACAAAACCGTCGCTGATTGTTACGCTTGTCGGTATAGCGATTCGCGAGCCATTGAAAACCGACACCTTTACCTGCAACTGTATGGTCGAGCATTGCAACCGACATGTACAGTCTCTTACCTTCAGACCATTATCTAGTAGTTACTAAGTAGTTATTGATGACTATTCTCGAAATAACAAACTCTACTATTACTAGCATAAGCTTAAACATACATGAATACCCTGCAAACTTAAAAAGTGATATTGGCCCACTAGTCAATGACTTTTAATTGTATGTATTGCATTAATTGAGAGGAAAGATTGGAATGTATGTCACATATTGATACACACAGGGACATTGAACCACTCACACTTAGAAGGTCTAGGGGAATCAATAAACCCAATATGTGTATTATTAAATCTTTTGTATTGTATTGTAATGTTGAATCTAATTTAATTTTCACATGTGTATATATTTAATTTACTGAATTGTTGAAATATAACAAACAAAATTAGATTAATGAACTAAAATATACTTGATTTCATTTTTATTCAATCTGTATTTACACTTTAGCTTTAGATGTATGTTAAATTGATATATTGGAAAATTATTAATGATCAAAATAACTTAAAAGCTAAGGTGTATTGATCTCATTTAAATATCAATGCAACAAATGAACGAATCCTGTTCCCATTGCATGTAGCGCAGCTTTTATGTTACCACATACCCTATATAAGTATGTGAATAAAGCTGAACGAGTGGTTCATTTGATATTCAGCCATTTTGTGTATTTGCTATTTACTTGATATTTCGTCCCTCTCCATGTGTCCGTACCACCAACTCAATATGAATATGAAGGTAGGTAAATATATTACGCTCATTTTTTTATTCAGTTTAGTTTAGTTTCATTCGAGATCAATTGTTATCATTTCCTAATTAACTGAATTGTTTTACATTCCATTGTCAGTTAATTTTATAATAGTGTATAATTGTATTATCAACATTTTTCACAACTATTTATTTTTGTTATGTTTGTTCGTTTTGTTACGTTTATTCTGTTTAAAGCTAAAAAACTATACCTCGTATTCAGGCATATACAGCGAATGTACAAGGTAGACATTAGAGGAATTCAGAACCCGATCTTGGCCTAGAAACTACTAATATTTGTCAATACATGTATTTCATGTTACAAACGACAAAGTGACTTTTTATGCAGTGCACACAATAGTGTAATGCTTTAATTACATTAAACAACAGAACGACACTACCTCTGTGAAACGATTACATAACTGTAGATATTCAATCATTCGCTGCAACATGTCATGGAATGATTAAAGGCGATGTTATTTGCGATGAAAACAATTGGAAATGTTCATTATGAGTCCAAGCCTATTTAGGAATCAAAACTCATAGTGGGCTTGGGTCTTTATTGTCATTCTGATTTTCTGATTGATCGGAAATAACCAATTAAAATTTGAGTAAACTATTTGCAGGTAAAGTGATTTCATCCATGTATCTATTTACTAGGGGTCTATTGTAAATATTCTTTTAATAATACTGGATATTAAAATACTTTGTTGTGGAAAGGGTGTGTCCCTAGTAACCATTTACTTATTCGCAGCAAGATGGTTCAACAGCACAATTGTTTATAGATGTGTACATTTTATTGCATCATCGTTTTTATATATGTACTGTCAATATTACTGATAACAATTTTAATGCACCATAACTAATTAACAGAAAATCACATAAAATGTTTTTAAACATTTTCAAAAACTACATTAATCTAAATTTTGCTTGTATCATGTACAAGTGCATTAATCATTGAAATGTTAGTTATGGTTGATCACATGGTTTTGACTTTATCTTGGATTAACAGCTAAATAAACCAAACAACAAGTAAGATAACGTTGTATAGAGCATACTGAAGGATCAGTGTTTAACAAAATTAATATACATTATGAATATATTATATCTTTCTATTTTGAGTGCTTGTTCATCAATTTGTAGCTTGTATTAAATTCTGTTAGTTTGGAATATAAAAGAGTCGCGCTTGGGTCAAGCTATACGGGTAACAAGTGTAGGCCCCGACTGTAGGAGTCGTTCCTATATAAAAAAAAAATAAGCATCCAGTTGTCGACACCCCTGTCTTTTCAGTGACCATTCAGGCAAAACTATGGTTTGCAGAGCGGTTTTATCTTGGACCTGTATTTGGTATACTTATCTACTCTAATTTATGGTTGAGGCAATACGAATATTTTGAAAAAAGAAAATGGTGACACACGTTAAATGCCCACACCCCTTGCACATGCATAATGAAGTGTATGTAGTGTATTCTGTGAAGTAATTGACAGTCAGCTATCATCAGAATATCATCAGTTCTTCCGTCTGTGGTATTATGATTTCAAATTCCAACAACCGTCCAAAATATTGTACCAGTACAACGATATTTGACAGATGTGTCCTAGTGATACCTACATGTGACTGAATCATGTGCCTTAGTGACACAAATACTAGACACATTTGCTTGAGTGTTACCTATGTCATCTGTGATTTGTTTATGTTTTGTAGTCTAGTCAATACGTAATGCATATAGATGAGAAGACATTACTTGCATATATACGAGATTTCATAACATAGAGATGGGGCTGTTTTACAGAATCCCATAGACACATGTATCCGTCTGGCACCAGGATACTGGGCGATCGTGCATGGGTGACTCAAAATCTGTTCACATGTGGCTGGATGTCAACAAGACTGGAAACATGTATCTTCTGACACCAAGGCTGTTCATGTGTCTGAGTTACAACAATCTTCCACACATATGCCTGGGTGACACCAACACTGGACTCAAGTACACACCACCAAAACTGGGCTCATGTGTCATGAGAATACCAAGTTTTCAAAACATCAGATTTTGTCAGAATAAAAAAAATAAAAAGGGAAACTCCAGACTTCACATTATTATATTTTTGAATGGGCTACCTAAGTCTTCCACATACAAAATACACATACATCCATTTAATTTATTTTTATAATATTTTCACTGAATTCTTTAAAACTAATTTACTATATGATTGTACAGTATTTTGCTTGATTTCATTGGATATTTACTTTCACTATAGACAGGCATATGAGAACTGCTAGAAGTGCTGCATAGTAATTTAAAACACTCAATTACAAATTTAATTAATTAATTCATAAATTCATCAATGTACATAGTTGAAGCAAGTAAGTGGTAGAACAGTAACTATAATAAAGAGGGGATGAGGGATGGAGGAAATGGCATATTGATATTACTTTAAAAGGTCCACTCCAACTAAGATGGTGAGTGTTAATAATACTTTAGTGTTACCATATACAAATTTGTTGGACACTGACAATTTTCTGCCCATGCAGTGTGTTGACACAGATGTTTCTCGATTGCCTGCCCTGATGAAAAAGAATTTGCAAAATCAATATCACAGATAGGTTTCGATGGTGACACATTTTGTTTGTTTTTCCTAGTTTCTGTCATCAGATCGTCTATTACCAACAAGTTTCTTTTAGCAGGGTCGATTATTCTGTAAATATCAGGAAGTATACCGAGGTATGAGAATGCCGAGTTTAAAGTGCGGTAGTCGTCGCGCTGCGCATGTGCGACATTTGTGTTGATAAACATTGATTTTCCCACAATCCAATGCGCTCTTCAAATGGAAATCACAAGTATGAGGTTTGAACTGGGCGCGACTTGCACTCATTACCGCTGGTGACCCCGTGATACCTTCGAATAACATAAAAAATACCTAATTAAATCTTAGAGAAACGTCTCAGTTCGTACTCGTTGATCAGTCAAAGTCGCCATCTTTGTTTTTATGAGACCCATATATCTCGCACATGTGCAGCGCGACGACTACCGCGCTTTAAGTCAGGTGTAGCTAATCGACGATCGTATTGGACAATTAGGTAATGTAGTCTTCTATATTGCTGTGCTGAACATGCACCATCTCGTCGGACAAGAATGATATATCTGTTGTATCTGTCAACATTTATAACACTTTGGCAACTGTTTCTACGTATGTGCTCTGTCGATCTCTGTTCTAGCTTTCCCCAGAATGAGTTGGGGTTCAGCTTGGCGAGGCTGGGATTGGAGCTATTTAGCTGCTGTCCGAGCATATACCTTCTCTTTTATAGAGAAGGCACTTGTTTAATCTTCATAAACATGTTGATATCGCCAGTGAACACCCTTCCTCGGGTCGTAGGGAGCCAATTCATCGTTATGCCAAAAGTCGTTTTTCCGTCTTCTCCAATTCTGGAGTGTACCAAGCCCTTCCCAGCTGGCATTCATTGTCACTATGTTGGCACAGTTCTTCATTTATGGTTCTCGTATATTTGGAACAGAGTGGGAACATTAGTTTTTTGTTCACATTGAAAGACAGAACTGGTATATACAATCTTCCCAAAGGCAAACATGAAACTTGATTATGTGGGTTTGGCGATGAAGAATGTTGGGTGTTCAACTACAGAAATCAACATACTCGCCTTCCTTGACCTTGTAACTCAGGCAAATGGCACAGCCTTTCTGGCTCTGATAGGGCTTGAAATACGTTTCCAAGAAACCTTACGACTTCATGGTCATTCTTCATTTCTTTTAGAAATTGCATTTCTACATGTTAACTAGCGAGTATTCTCTTAATGTTAACCATTCTTTCTTCGCAAGTAATCTTTTGTAAAGGTATATCATACTGATTTCATTCTGCCCTTTTGGTCGAGCACTTTGGGCAGCTATGGAAGTAATAACCATAGTACTCATACACAGTATTGATAGAAACATTAAAACCGTCTATTTAATAATGTTCAATTTTCATTTTACTTCTGGAATTACGCATGCGATGAATGTGTTCGAGCGCCTTGTATTTCATCTATCTTATGGCATATGTGGATTAATTCTAATTGGCACCAATCTATTAGTGTTAGGAACCAGGAATTTCTTCCTAAAATAATACTTTGCAATCATGATGCATCGGCGGAAGGGTTCGATTTCAGTGAGGTCCATCATCATCGATCTAAATGCCAAGCAACACTCCTTGAGTATATGCACGTCGCTCTGGCACTACTTGAGAAACTTGAATAAAAGATTGAGTTACTTCTACTTCTATTTTCTGGTATTGGCCCTTTGTAATTGTCATCCTCGGTTCTCGGAAAAGGATGGAAAAATATCCTTGTGTAATTCGTCTATGCCAAAAGTCTTAAGAAGTTTAGATGGTGCCATAAAAAGAAAATTCAAGCTATGAATGACTTTGATATGTGCACAACGATATATAGATGTATGACTTTCAAACCATTCAAACGCTTTAGTCAGAAAATAAATTGATCAATCATCGAAATTTGACAGATTTCATAGTATTGGTTATAAAAACGAATTTCACTAACGGACCACATACTATGGTTAGAACAGTATGAAAATTAGCTCAATCAATTTATACAATCTTTCTCAGAGGGTTTGGCGAATGATCATTGAGACGTCTTAACCAGCGGACACCTCATGTAGAAACCATGTATCAGAATGTTGACACGCTAAACCGTTATATAACTCACTAATCCAGCATCCTTTATTCTTTGTTTGTTTATATTACCTCAAACGTTACAAATAGCAATTGGAATCTATGAGGTGTGCTTGTGATTTACATAACAAAAGATGTTTACGATCTACTGACTTTCCTACGTGAATGCATGCATGTCACCATGAGACATCTGCTAGCAAGACCACATTCTGATTGGCTCATTTGAAAACCCAGGTGGTGTACCTGAAACTGGGACATTTATGCTCTATAAATAGGCTAGATTGAGAACAGTTTTGGTCAACCATTTCAATTAAATACTATGCGAGTTGCTGCTGCGATATTGTGAGACAAGGGATACAGGCTTCAATCATAATACTGTGAGAATTGTGTGAACTGCTCTGCGATCTCCTGCTATTAGCGGAGACCTCCAGAAGAACAGCGTTTCTATGCAAGCAAGACTCCTGTATCTCTTTGTTGTTGCGTTGCAAGAAGTCATTGACTATCATCAATTTCCACATCCTGGAACTGTGAGTTATCACCAATGCATATTTCCCTATAATATAATTCACAGGTTCTAAAACAATTCACTGCTGTCTTTAATATCCATGTCAAACTATGCTTTGATGAAGACTTTAAAATGTAATTTGCCTCCCGAATATTAACTGACCACTCCACGATGTTCTGCTGTTTCCTATGGTGCCCTCATTGTTCGTGCAAGGAAATGTCAATGTAGATGTAACACTATGAAATAGAAGGAAAACATGTCTGCAAACAACAATATATGCACACTAATGATAATTTTTTTAATTACTGGGAAAAATCGATAATTTGTTATATTCTCTTTATTTTTGCATTTTATTTGCTATTTTGGGACAATGTATCGTTTTCTTTATAACGTGTATCACGTATATCTGGATACAATAACACCGACAATGAGACCACTTAAAAAGATGCATTAACTTGCTAGGTCAGTGAGACCTACATACATAGTAACTTGAAGATTGACCCTTTAAAAACTCGTTTTCCTAGGCATACTATATTTTAGATGAACTACATAATACATGTCACCTAGATATTACTTTCAGAGCTTTTCATCGTTTTCCGGACAGTTCAAGAATATCACATGATCAACGTTTTTGGAACCCAGTCTACTGCAATATAACATCAAGCATGTGAGTAAACTTTAGTACACTTATTTAGTATTGTGCATTTTCTTGTAGCAACGAGTAGTGAATCAAACTTCAAATCAACTTCCGTCTGGGTATATTTGATGGTCAGAATATCACAGGGTTAGGTTTATGTAGTTTTACATTGCTATGTACTCATTTATGATTTTTGCAGTTCTATTTTTTCAACTTATAATTAAATTGAAATACGGCGCAGGCTGTCAATTTCACATAGAGAATACAACTCCTACACTATTTTAATTAATGTTTCGGATCCCCTCTTTGTCCAGAAGTTGAAATCTATCATTATAAATATGCATATTGAGAGAGCCTTGTACTGCTCAAGTTTCAATATTGGGTGAGGTACTGTGCCTCATGCTATATGCTATGCTATAAAATATGCTATAACAAACCCTGCTGTTTTTATTATGCTGACCAGCATTTGAATGTCAGTGTATACAAGGTTGAGTGACCTGGTTGTGGTGAAAAGAATCAGCCACATGTCACTCACCTGCATATTTCTACAGCAGAGTAAACCTTCGCCTTTTAAACATAATGTGACCATCTTCTATGCGCTGCTCTCTAATTTTATTTTCTATGTGCGTTCCTGAGAATACAAATTCATAAAAACACTGCAAGCAGAGCCAACACATTCACGATTCTATTTAAGATGAATGCATAGATCTTAAGACTATCTATTCAATTACCGTTTTTCCAATTAGGATGAAAACATATATATTGTCCTGGTGATAGATTGTACAGTTGCCTTGACAACAAATTATATCTCCTCGCTGGCAACACTTAGCTTAGCACTTGTTTTTAGAGCATATATTACTCCAGTACCAACTTGGCCGAATTGATACAACTGTTGCCTCACGTCAGCCGCTGTACTGTTAAGACGATGTCATTTAGTTTGAATTGTATTAATTCACCATTATTCATATTATAATTTCATCATCTTACCACGAATTTATATTTGATTATATAAACTAAGACATTATATCGCTAGTTTTTATTAATTTAAATGTGAAACAAAAAAGAAAGAAAGAAAGTAAAGTACGTTTTGTCAGCGGGTCAAACACGCTTGCTTTACATGTAGACCTGTCAAAAATTGTTGTTTGAAATTTTGAATACATGTGAGAAGCCATATCTTCATAATAATACTGATAATGGGAAACGAGTGAACGCTTAAACAACAAATCTATTCACATGCTAAATCAGTGGGCCCTACATATTATCCAGACATTTGACCCTTTGGTGTTATTGTTCTACATGTAAATGATTCCAATTAAATGTCCAAGGACATGCTGTACAATACATCACGTGTTACTGGTCACTGATTACTAAGAACGTTTAATGGTACTGAGTTGTATAATCGTTACACCTAGATATATATTGTATACAAACTGTGGAATCTTCTCTCAGAAACCCAGCCTAGCTACTCGGTAGCAGTTTAACATGTGAGTAAATCTTAGTAAACTTCTTATTCTAGTTAACTGACAACCATGAATTTTCTTTCTAGCTTTATTTGGATCGTTTATGGCGAAGTGTTTTGGAACACGTCCAACAGCATTCGTAGGAGGTTTATTAGCCGTGTCAGGATTTTTTATCAGCAGCTTTGCTACTAGTTTAGAATTTCTATATATAACCTCAAGATTTATGCCAGGTAATTATGGTTTGTGATTTATGCCAGGTAATTATGGTTTGTCGTGAAAAAGTTCATTCAGTGCATTTTTATCCTATTTTACCATGTAATAAAGCACAGTCCCTCTATCCCCGGTCTGCAAATGCTTGGCAGTCTTTTGTCCCAGGGCTGGTGGCGGGTGAATAAACCGTTCACACCTTGGACAATTAGCCACAATCACAAACTGCAAACGGAACAGAACATATTACCGTGATTTATCGAAATACAAACATCCGAGAGAAAAACTAACTACATCACCAAAAAGTAAATGTACATATATATTCAAGTATCAAGTATCAAGTATTTTCGTTTGTTAAAACTAAGATATGAAGGGAACAATGAATCGATCGTTTCAATAGAATTATCAAGATACTGTGCTTCGCGGAAAGCCACAACAAGCGGGTAATTCACTCCTTAGACAATAGCCGTTTCCAGACCGGAGATGGAGGGACTGTGATAAAGGTAAATATTTTGGACATGCTTAGCACTGGAATGAGATCAAAACGACCAGCATAAAATGATCTAATGTTACACGATAATCCATTATTTGCGAGTGGTGTGGCTTTTCTGACAATTTGCAAACTGACAAGTCTAATTGGCGTCTCTCTTACACTGTGATTCACAATATGTGGATGGTAAATAATTGGGCTACTGTTCATTAAAAGTAGACCAAAATGTCCAATCTTGGATACTGTAGCTTTTATGTCTTTTTGGTAACTTTTTCGTATAGCTAGGGTAGTATAACCAAGAAATAGAACAAATGCAAATGTTTCTGTTTACATGCAAACTCGTGTTCGAACTCAACTTTTATTGCTGCCAACAATAACCGCAGCCATGGACCTTGAAAGTAATTTTTTACAACTTTTCATCTAGTTAGGGCATTATTACCAAGCAATAGAACACAGCATCTAACGTCGTCTCTGAATCTTTATAAACATTGATAGAAGTAGAATAGAAGTTACTGAGTGAACTGAGCAACCTAGTGTAGAGTGAACCCCCTTTCTGAATGGGTCACTTTTTGGTTGTTTAAGCCTGAACTATTCATTTAGTAGGAAAAGCAATTTGTATAGTCATTGCAAACGTTTAGCATATCAAATGTCATTTCTAGCTCCTGTGTATCTTCTGGTCGCAGCAGACGATGAGTTGATCTTACTGCAAGCTTGATACTGGGGCATTATCTCGAAGATCTGCTACACCGTCTTGAATATGCAATGACTGCACATTATAAAAATATCTAATAACGGTGTCGTTTTTTTCTCTAAATATTAGGTGATATTCGAACCACCTGAATGAACGACTTAATAGTTAAGCAGAGTGAGTTGAACAGCAAAGGGTACAGTGTGTGACAATGTTTTACTAGGGGTCGATGTAGAGGAATTTCAGATATGCTGAACAAACAAACAGTGAACAAACATGAAATGAATTGCAAGATACAATACAGTAGCGCCACTCTATACAGTTCATAATATGTTGTGTTCATGTGATTCGCCATTGACTCATCAATACAATACTGCATGTTGTATTTCTATTATAAATTATTTTCCAGGGCTTGGATCTTCTCTATGCTTATCACCAACCATGGCAATTATGGGGCAGTATTTTCCGAAGAGGTTTCCCGTAGCTAATGGAATTGGATATGTGGGAAGCGTTATTACCTTAACTTTACTTCCTATAATAGTACAAGCTAGTATTGATGCATATGGTTGGAGAGGAGCATACCTAATACTGTCCGGCTATTCTTCTCATGTTTTTATTGCGGCCGCATTGCTTAGACCACTACCAGGCCACAATTCCAAGGCACAAAACTCAAATTCATTGATTAATATCATTAGAACATGGCAACGTCCCAGCTGTTCTTATTTGTGCCGCCTTGTGTTTTGTAGATTTTTACATTTTAAATTATTCATGCTCTCACAGGTTCTCGTAGGGGCTGCACACTTTAGTGTAATGATACTTTTACAACACAGGGCTGTATATAACGGAGTAGGTACATTGCAACATACTGCTCTTGTTATTTCACTTGTGGGAATAAGCAGCCTGGTTACTCGACTAGGTTCCGGTTTGATCGTCCAACGGCGCTTGCTCTCAGCAACTGCTGGCTACATATTAGCACTATTCATTACTGGTATTGCATGTACCATACCCCACTTTTCATATTCATATGCTGCACTTTGTGCATTTGGTGTGATCTTTGGCCTAGCAAGTGGAAGTCATATATCACTGGCTCCGGTTTGTACCCGGCAATATGTAGGACAAAACAGATTTCTTGTGGCATCTGGTTGTTTTATTCTCTCAGCTGGAATCGGTTCTTTGATTGGACCACCAATGGCAGGTGAGTGTTGGCATACCATTGGCATACAAGTTGATGAAACTGAATGGATTAACAAAAGCGACATGTGTTTTATTTTGGATTCGCCACTTGCATCCTAAATCGACAAACTTCGTTTCATACTGTTTCATTTTGATGCAGATTTGTGGATGCTGATACATGTTCTATTTCGGCTTGGGTATCTTATATGCGGAGATAAAAATGTGTTATAGTAATCCTAATAATTATAGTGGTTTTTCTGCAACTCTATCAATGTATAATTAATGTCAGCATTTGTTATTGGTAATAATTTAATGTTTCACTAAATAACTTTGAATTATTGTAATTCTTGAATTATCTTACATTATACATATATTATTTGTCGAATAAGCGATAAGATAAATAATATAATTATTATACTTGAGATGTATCGCTAAGGTAGGATATTAATCATCTGCCGCAAATACCGTCATATTTTAATTACACATCTTTCACGTAGCGAACGAGTGGGTTCATTAGAGGGGCAGCTGTTCATACTTTTCGATCTTATGCAGATATCAGATTATGATGCAGTTGTTGAAATAATGGATAACTTAGTTTCCAGAAGTAGGCCACTTAGAGAGGCACACACACCAACCATCAGTTTAATCTGGATTTGCATGGTTCTATGCATTTTCGTCTGTGGAATCTCATGATGCAAAACATATAATGCACTCGGTAAAAGCGAAGAAATGTTTCAATAACCCACGCTAAAATCTCACTACAATGCATTGTAGCACCTTATTT
Organism: Saccoglossus kowalevskii; assembly: GCF_978046115.1. Lineage (NCBI taxonomy): Eukaryota > Metazoa > Hemichordata > Enteropneusta > Harrimaniidae > Saccoglossus > Saccoglossus kowalevskii. Next base: position 19,518,735 of record NC_140644.1, on the reverse strand, counting down.
CGTCAACGAGAAACACTAATCACGGTGATGCATTATTGACACCCTGACGTCATAGTGACGCAATACATTACATACTTGAAGGAAATAGTATAACAATAGGGTAATATTACGGTGATATGTTCTACTTGTCTCTCATATGTCTATGACGTAACTTAAGCGATAGATGAGCGTTTATGTGTCACCATGACTGTGGTAAATGATATTTGAGCAAGGCATACATGGACACATTCCAGAAAGTGAAACATTGAGTCATTCATGGCAAAGGGTAGTAGAACACGCCCAACAGTATTTAAAATGGCATATTGGTTGGGCATAACAGTTATAGTAATAATTATTTATTTACTTGTATTGCGATATTTACAGTTATAACTGATCAACAGCGCATGACATAAAAACTATATCAAAGAAAGATTAATTACAATATATAAGTTTTCTTATACAAATAAGATTTCAAATGTACCTTAAAATCAATAATATTGTTCCATTGTTTTTCATGTTTTGGTAGAGCATTCCACAAACGCATGCAGCAAATGCCCTGTCACCATCTGGTACTAAACGTAACAATTGTACTATAAATAAGTTTGAAGAGCTTGTAGATGACCTGGGAGTGTACAAAAGTGGCACGTTTGAATGAATATTTCGGTAATATATTTGGGGGATTGGCCGCTGAGGGCTTTGTATACTAACAGCAACAATTTATATACACTCCGATCCTTTAATGGAAGCCAGTGGAAAGAAATTAAAAATATACATATTTTCTTTTCTTCAAAACAATCCTAGCTTACGTACATCATTTCTGACAGAAATTAAATATATCCACTTTGAGGGAAATTAAAGTTAATTTCTTAATGTGTTGATGCATGCCAAATACTAAAAGTTCTTCTTAATATGCCACAGTGCTTGAATGGAAACAGATTTTTCAATTATGTTTTAGACAAATGAAACATTTGATACCGGACGATAGTTAGTATATGTCAATGCAAAGCCCAGTTTATTAACAATGGTAATACAATAGATTCCTTTAACTTTGATGGGAAAATACTATTAGATAGTTAGGAATTAACAGCATATTTTATATAGCCACCAATTTCATCAATACACTGTTTCAACATTCGTGGGGGAAGGGGGTCTAAATCACATGACTTGCTGGGTGATGCCTAAATTAGATTTAAAACATCATCTTCAGATAGTAATTCAAATTCCTTTAAAACATGGTCAACATGACGAATCGAATTGATAGGAATAGTTGTGTCACTAAAACTGGACCTTATTACATTGATAATGAAATAGTCATTTATATGACATGCCAATTCCAAAGGGTCAGGATAATGTATTTCTTTCTTTGTGTGCATTGATCTGTCAATTATGTGAAACAATTGTTTTTGATCACCTTCATGTTCGTTAATGAGACCCGCAAAATACTCGCGTTTACATTGCCAGATAAACCATTCATGTCCGATCTCATAGCTTTGAAATTATCATAATCCAACTGCGCTCCTGTGCAGCGCTATTTTCTCTCTAACTTACGTTTTTCAATTTTCATATCCTTCATAGTTTAATTGAACCATGACTGCAACACACGCGACTGGACGCATTCGACTGGACGCATTCTATCCGTTGGTTAGAAACACGTTGAAAATATATTTGAAATACATTCCATTTTGATACAACCTAAAACCCACAAATATTATTAATTAGTAGATCTTCGAACCAAGCATCTATTAATTTGCTTCAATTGACAAAATGATCGTTCACATTATACAATCTTAAAACATTAAATGTGTGGTTGCAAACTAGACTCAAATTACAAAGCAAATTACTCAGTTATATACAAAAGACTGACTTTTAACACTGAACAGAGCATCACTCAATACTAATACGTCGGCGTACTGCTCGCCAGTCGAAATTTCTCAAATTTTTACTCCTAATCTCCAGACCACACTTAAACAAGACTGTCGCCATTTACCCGAACGCAGCTCAGTAAAAATGACATAAGGTGCATTAAAAATGTGATTTACCACTAAAATTGATGTGTTTCATAAAGAAATTTTAATACATCTAATTCACAGTTATATAAGTGTGAAATTCGTGTATTAAAAATATTTAAAATACATTCTTCTCAGTAGTTGATGACATTACACCTCAATTAAATTATCCGAATCATATATGTGATTTCAAATATAACACGTTGTTCATATGACACTTAACTGTCGGTTATAGCTACTTAACTTTAAGAAAAGATAAGAGGTATGTCACTTCATGATTGTGGTGTCTATATGCAAATATGCAAAATGCTATAGCTCATCTTATTCACACTTAACCTGATGTACAGTTACTTTATATTGAAGTCCTTCAGAATCAACGTGATATTTAAGTGGTACATATGACAATAGAATACACATATCATGTCATTGTATATATCAAGCAATTAAATATGCACTTAATTATGTACATGATCAGTGTATGTTGTAAAACAGTAGATAATGAATAATTGATTTGTATTCAACTAATGTTTCAAGGTATGCCACCAGAAACGTAGGCACAAAAAGAAAGATGGAGGGCATTTCAGATTTAGAATTAAAATGTTGAGAACCTCAACGTTTGAATTGATTTAAACTTCTTGGAAGGAACTAAAAAATGTAGGTTTTAGGTAGGTTGAAACTTGGTAACATTGGCGAATGTATGCTGATGATATGTTTGTTATGATTCATTCTACGATAACCTGAATAATGAACGTCGAACGAAACACCATCATGGAAAGCAAACACTTAAAGAAATTTAGTAATTGCACTACTCATGTAAATGTATCATTGTTTCGCCAAGTTATGATCACAGCAAAATTGTAAATCATTGATTATGCACAGAGTAAATGTATTCCTCATACTAATAGTACGAACAATTCCTATTGTTGGTCCTTTGCTGCAAATGTTTTTATTTTAACTGTCTACCCAATAATTAGAATGCAGTGATTATAACAATGTTATGCACTGACGTAGTACAGACATTTTTTGTGCATTATTTTATAATACTTTTGGTGGGCGGTGTGCATCTCCATCAGTTACTGGATCTCCATCCATCAAATCTCATAACATATGTGGTTTTGAATCTGCTACATTCGTTGGAACTGAAATCAATAAACATTTGTCTTGGAAATAATATTGATCTGGTATAAAAAAAATATTACTGGTATGGGGTTCGACATGAACATCACACTTGACAACCGTTCTCAGTGCACAGAAATTTATTGCTGAAATTATAACATTCTTTGAGGTCATATTTATACATCTGAATATAACTGGCGAGACAGACACGTAACACCAGACAGAAACATAGAGTGGATCATACAGTACCACAAGTTACACTATGGAAATACATCATTCACAGGCTCTAAAGCAATTCACCAATTAAAATCAATGTCAAACTATGCTTTGGGGAATACTTAACTGATCAGCCCACGATGTTACTGCTGTTTTCAATGGTGCCCTCGTTGTTCATGCATGGAAATGCCAATGTAGATGTAAACGATTTTATCGTAGTACTATTTACTGCTTTGGAACAATGAATCCTTTTTTTCATAACGTGTATCACGTATACCTGGATACAATAACACCGACAATGAGACCGCTTAAAAAGCTGCATTCACTTGCTAAGTCACTGAGACCTACATACATAGTAACTTGAAGATTGACCCTTTGAAAACACGTTTTCCTAGGCATACTTTATTTTAGATGAACTACATAATACATGTCATCTAGATATTACTTTCAAAGTTTTGCATCATTTTCCGGACAGTTCAAGAATATCACGTAATCAACGTTTTAGGAACCCAGTCTACTGCAATATAACATATCAAGCATGTGAGTAAACTTTAGTACACTTATTAATATTGTACACACCCTTGTAGCAAAGCAAAGGGAATCAAACTTCAAATCAACTTCCGTCTGGGTATATTTGATGCTCATAATATCATAGTGTTAGGTTTACGTAGTTTTACATCGAGCCCCTAATTTGTCCACTGGTTGTTTTAAAAGACTTGAAATCTACCATTATAAATATGCATATTAAGATGGCCTTGTACTGCTCAAGTGTCAATCTTGGGTAAGGTACTGTGCCTCATGCTATAAAAAATATGCTATAAAACCCTGCTGTTTTATTATGCTATGCAGCATTTGAATGACAGTGTATACAAGGTTGGGTGACCTGGTCGTGATGAAAAGAATCAGCAACGTTCACATGTCACCTTTTAAACATAGTGCGCCCATCTTTATGTGCTGCTTTCTATGTTCGTTCCTGAGAAAACAACACGTCCACGATTTTATTTACGATAAATACACCATCCATGATCATATGACTCTCTATTAAATTTCTGTTTTTCCAATTAGATTGTACAGTTGCCTTAAACTATTACTTTCCCCATTCATTGAGAACAAATTCTACCTCCTTACTGTGACAACACTTACCTGAGAAATAACAGTACTTGTACCAACTTGGCCAAATTGAAAAACTGTTGCCCCACGTCAACCGCTGTACTGTTAAGGCGATGTTATTTAGTTTGAATTGTAATAATTCACCATTATTCATATTTTAATCTCATCATCTTACTAGACCACGAATTGATATTTGATTATATAAACTGAGACATTATATCGCACGTTTTTATTAATTTAAATGTGAAACAAAAATTAAAGAAAACGCCATCGCGTATGTGTTTTAAGTGTGTTAATGATACTTTTACCCCTATGCGGGTAAACATGGACCTCATTATTTGTACTAAATCCAACTAGTCGGCAGTTTATTCTCAAATAGTGTGGAGTGAGTGAAAATTAAGAAGTCGTTGAAACAAATAAACCAATCTTTCTGTGGTATGCGTAAAAGTAAAGAACGTTTGTCAGCGCGTCGAAAACGCTTGCTTTTCATGTAGACCTGTTAAGTTCAGAATACACGTGAGAAGCCATATCTTCCCAATAACACTGATAATGGGCACACTGGAAACGAGTGACTGCTCAAACAACAAACCCATTCACATGCTAATTCAGTGAGACTTACATATTATCCAGACATTTGACCTTTTGGTGTTATTGTTTTACATGCAAAACGTTTCCAATAACATTTTCAAGGACATGTTGAACTCAACTGTACAATACATCACGTGTTACTGGTCAGCGATTACTAAACAGGTTTAATGGTACTGAGTTGTATAATCGTTACACCTAGATATATATTGTATGCAAACTGTGGAATTTTCCCTCAGAAACCCAGCCTAGCTACTCGGTCTACTGCAGTTCAACATGTGAGTAAACTTCTTTATTCTAGTATCATATTTATTTGTGAATATAACTGCAGTATTTGAAATGACGTCAGTCTGTAAATACCTTTGATATTGAATAAATCCAATTAAACTGATCGTTGAAAACGTCTATCGGAATCCATAACAGCTATTACCTGTGGTTGATGCTATTTGTTCAAACCCCACCCTTGGCCAACTTTTTCAATAGTCAATTAATATCTCTATCTTGTCGTGAACTCCCCTTGGGCAAACCTTCTCACTCTTCCTTATAAGCCTAGGTGCAAGGTTTTATTTACATCAGTGACTTACACGATATGTACTGTTATTCAGCTAATACGGTACCGGTTAACTCTACAAATACAAGTGCAGCGGACATACAATTAGCTTGATATGAGATTAAAGCTTGAATAATGGAATAACACGGTTGTCAATTTTCACTGAATTTTCAATGAATATGCTTCATTTATTTACATCGTGTATTCAATTACAGTATGACCTCTCCAGACAAACTCGACGTGGTACAAGGACCCGACGGAGGGTATGGATGGTTGGTTGCTGTTGCAGGAGCCATAATCTATGGATATGTCGGACTTCCGCAAACTTTGGGTCCATTTTTTATTGAATTCCAGAGGTATTTCAATTCCACTGCAGAACACACAGCCTGGGTAGTGTCTATATTGGTTGGTTCCTTATTTGGTTTTGGTGAGCATTTTATTGTTTCTATTTTACTTTACTCGCATTTAACCTTCACAATAAGTATAGGAGAAAAGGATAATTAATGTGGCCACGTTTGGCAGTATATCATAACATTATCTACAATGTAAAACTTTTCGGGATCGTAAAGTTGTGTCAAATATGCCATAGTTCAACTATTAGTCGCAGTCTGAGATATGGTCCAAAATGGCACTCAAAACGTTAAACTTGTAAATAATAACATATGAATAAACAATAATAATTATTAATAATATAGTTAATACAATAGATATTCACAATAAGTAAACATAAGGTGAGTAATGTATTGATGCATCGTTATGTCAATTTTTTGTGCGAGATATTTCTCGAGATGGTTTATACACATGCACATTTAAATTGAACTGCCAATAAAATTTGATAACTGACATTCACATGTTTTCAATTCCAGCTTTACTTGGATCGTTTATGGCGAAGCGTTTTGGAACACGTCCAACACTATTCGTAGGAGGTGTATTAGCCGTATCCGGATTCTTTATCAGCAGCTTTGCTACTAGTTTAGAATTTTTGTATATAACCTCAGGATTTATGCCAGGTAATAATGCCAGGTTCCTATGAAAAAGTTAATTTCAGTGCATTTTTTTCCTTATTTTGCCATGTAATGAAGCACAGTCACTCTATCCATGGTCTGGAAATGCTTGGCAGTCTATCATCCCAGGGCTGATTGCGGGTAAATAAACCGTTCACACCTTGGACAATTAGCCACAATCACAAACTGCAAACGAAACAGAACATATTACCGTGATTTATCGACAAACATCCGAGAGAAAACTAACCTCATCACCAAAAAGTAAATGTACATATCTATTCACCTGGAAAAAATATTATGGTTGAATGCAGTTTTGTTACTATGAAAAGGTAAACCCGCTGAGAACGCGTCGAGTAAGTTCAGTGAATCAAAAACAAATGGTGCCCGTAAATAAATTCTCATCGGGGCATAAAAAAAAGTCTGCCTACTCAAATTCTGGCAGCGCTAAAGAATTTATACTGCAGAATGTTATTCTTAGAGACACGATGTCACCAGCATTGTAATCTACATTCCAAATATATGCATGAATACAAAAATAATGATACGAAAATTCGAATGGCAATGAATCGGTGAGTGGCCATCTTTATTTTGAACGGAAAGGCACAATAAACCAATCCCCCAACTACAACTAGGTTTAAGTTATCCAAACAAACACCAATACTTCTAAAACACATGACGAATAGAAGTAGCCAACCGGTCAAGGTTGTTAGAAGTGTTCCAAGTTGCGTTCCCCGACTGATTACCCCGAATAGCCGTTTCCAGACCGGGGATACCGGAACTGTGAATAAAGGTAAATATTTTGGACATACTTAGCACTGGAATGAGATCAAAACGACCAGCATAAATTGATCTATTATTACACGATAATCCATTATTTAAGAGTGGTGTTGGTATCCTGACATTTTGCAAACTGACAAGTCAAATTGGTGTGTCCCTTAAACTGTGATGCACACCAACACCATATGGACGGTAAATAATTGGGCTACTAGTGAACTATTCCTTTAGTAGTTATTGCAAACTTTTAGCATATCAATTGTCATTGCTAGCTCCTGTGTAGATTCTGGTCGCAGCCAGAAGTTGATCTTATTGCAAGCTTGAAACTGGGGCATTATCTCGAAGATCTGCTTCACCGTCTTGAATATGAAATGACTGCATAGCAAAATAATATGTAATACTGGTGTCGTTTTTTTCTCTAAAAATGTGTCTTTTGATTTTTGATTTGGTGACAGGTTCATGGGTTCACCGAATTCTCTACGGACAATACTACGCAAACACAAGTTCATGAATAATCATAAAGTAATAACACATATTAACTGTCAATGAGGCGTGTGTCCACCTTTTCATTGGATCACCTTTCTGAGCTGTTTTGGCATGGTAACAGCGAGTTTCCGACACATAATCACCTGGAACTGTCCCTAAGCTTCTATTAACCTTACCTATAAATTCCCTATGTTATAGACTTGTCAGTGATGCACCTGTAACTCCTAAAAGTTCTCTGTATGGTGCAATACAATTCAAAGTGGTGAAATTGCCGAAAAGATATCAATCTTGTGGATTATTTAGAAAATCCGTCACTGCCAATGCTATATGAACACGAGAATTATTCTGTTGAAAATTGAGTCCATCGATTCGCAGTACCAACGGTATCATTTCATTTGGCAGGATATTTCCATTGATTTATAGTTATTGGTACACGGACAAGCGATTCTAAGCCAGTAGCCAAAAACACCCCAACACCATGAAGATCTCACTCCCAAATTTTATTGCAGGGTTAATACACTTCAACTGATGCTCTTAACCTGGTCTCTGACGTACAATCAATCATCCATGGATGAATAGTTGATCTTCACATCATGTTACCTTGGTCAACCTGATCAGCAATGATTACCCATACTAAGTCCTAAGTCGTCTTGCATCTTCCTGTTAAAACTTGTAAATTCTGATAATTTCCTAACTTCCAGGTCGACATAAGCAATAGTGCACTTCCATTTAGGTCGTTTAATATGCTCTTAGACATATATGTACATATATAGCTTTAATTTGTTATTGTGACCATTACTGATTACAGGGGTGGCCAGGGGGGATATAGATAATGAACTCTTTATTTGTATTTTTCTTCGATCTTGCACAAGGTGAGCTAATACATGATTAAAAAGGCGGATTCAAAGGTATTATTACACTATGCATACTATGTTCACTGTTCCAATTCTTGGACAGCAAGGGGGTTTCCAGCCTTTGGCCAACAAATCCATTGGGCACTCCTTGGCGGTCCAGTCCAATGCTCCTCGCCACTCTTGGCTTATGATCTCTCAGTTACGCTATGATGCACTTTTCCAAAAATGGAGATCCAATAAATGTACACTTGACTAGGTGGATATGTGCAATACTAAATTTTACATACAAATAAGTATATAATGGTCAGAACACATATACATATAAACATGACTTTCCACGTGACCTCGTATTACGTATCATACAGCTTATCACATGATTTCTTAAAATATACACAGATTTAATTTTCAGATATTGACTGCAAACCGATCAATGCTGCTTGTAGCAATATTCTTCATTACAGAAAACTGCTACAATGTTGACATTACTATTGGTGCCATCCCAGAAATATTAGGTGATATTCGAACCACCTGAATAAACTACTTAATAGTTAAGCAGAGTGAGTTCTAACAGCAGTGGGTACAGTGTGTGACAATGTTTTACTAGGGATCGATGTAGAGGAATTTCAGATTTGATGTTAGTTAAAACATGAACAAACATGCATTGCAAGATACAATACAGTAGCGTCACTCTATACAGTTCATAATATGTTGTGTTCATATGGTTTGCCATTGACTCATCAATACATTACTGCATGTTGTATTTCTATTATAAATTATTTTCCAGGGCTTGGATTTTCTCTATGCTTATCACCAACCATGGCAATCATGGGGCAGTATTTTCCGAAGAGGTTTCCCGTAGCTAATGGAATTGGATATGTGGGAAGCGTTATTACCTTGACTTTACTTCCTATAATAGTACAAGCTAGTATCGATGCATATGGTTGGAGAGGAGCATACCTAATACTGTCCGGCTATTCTTCTCATGTTTTTATTGCGGCTGCATTGCTTAGACCACTACCAGGCAACAATTCCAAAGCACAAAACTCAAATTCATTGATTAATATCATTAGAACATGGCAACGTCCCAGCTGTTCTTATTTGTGCCGCCTTGTGTTTTGTAGATTTTTACATTTTAAATTATTCATGCTCTCACAGGTTCTCGTAGGGGCTGCACACTTTAGTGTAATGATACTTTTACAACACAGGGCTATATATAACAGAGTAGGTACATTGCAACAAACTGCTCTTGTTATTTCACTTGTGGGAATAAGTAGCCTGGTTACTCGACTAGGTTCCGGATTGATCGTCCAACGGGGCTTGCTCTCAGCAACTACTTGCTACATATTAGCACTATTCATCGCGGGGATTGCATGTACCATACCCCACTTTTCATATTCATATGCTGCACTTTGTGCATTTGGTGTGATCTTTGGCCTAGCAGGTGGAAGTCATATATCACTGGCACCGGTTTGTACTCGGCAATATGTGGGGCAAAACAGATTTCTTGTGGCATCTGGTTGTTTTATTCTCTCAGCTGGAATTGGTTCTTTGATTGGACCACCAATGGCAGGTGAGTGTTGCCTAAGCTGATACACTTAAAGCGCGGTGGTCGTCGCGCAGAGCGTGTTCGAATTTCATGTAAATAAACAATGTATTTTACACGCGTTGTACACGTCGCTATGAGTCCCATATCGAACAGGACGCGGCGCGACGACTGCCGCCCTTTAATGTATAAATTTCATGTCAGTTAGAATTCTTCTTTGAATTTTAAATTATGTTTGTAAAAAAAAAACATGTTCAATAATTAACCGATGTCATTTTGTTTTTTCTAAGGTCGCTTTTATGACTTAACCGGGAATTATGACGAAACATTCTACATCATTGGGTCTGTGTTCATTGCAGCAGGATTGATTTGTATACCTGGTGTGATCGTGAATCGAATGAAGAACAAGACGCCTGTTGCTCGGCCTAACTTAACAATTGCTGACACTGACGATTTAGTCCAGAGCAACAACTTTGAAATACGAACCATTGGCATACAAGTTGATGAAACTGAATGGATTAACAAAAGTGACATGTGTTTTATTTTGGATTCGCCACTTGCATCCTAAATCGACAAACTTTGATTCATACTGTGTCATTTTGATGCAGATGTTTGGATAGGTCGACACATTTTCTAAATCGGCTTGGGTATCTTATATGCGGAGATAAATAAGTGTGTTATTTCAAACCATAATAATCCTATTAACTATAGGGATTTTTCTGGAACTCTATCAATGTATAATTAATGTCAGCATTTGTTGATTTTTAATTTTTTAATAACATTGAATTATTGCAATTCTTGAATTATTGTACATATACATCTATGATTTTTCGAATAAGCGAGGCAGTGAGTGGTACACTAGGATCGCTCGACACTTATACGCACCATTCAGTCATAAGGACACCAGTAATATAGTATAGCCGGATATTTATTACAACTACAATTGTCACCATATGCCCCCGGTCCTCTTCTACCTTAATACGCAAGAATCCCCTATTTTTATAAACGACAATGTTAATCGTTCAACCAATAGTCTAAATACTTTGCAGGCGTTGTCATGACGGCATGTGGACTCCGCCAGTGAGGGCGTCGCCCCATAGCATCGTCATGACAACATCAATTCAACTTGGTGACACTGTCCTGTCCAACAAAAGATGAAAATGACCCCATTTTCGGACCGTGGCAACGTATGGTAAAAATATACAAACAGTAGGAAGTGCATAAAATTAAATATATGCAATAGAAATTGTACAAAATCAGATACAGACAACAAGAAATATATAAAAAAAAAAAATACAGATAGAAGAAAATATAAAAACAAAATTGATGATTAAATGAATAGGAGTCTTTCAGATGAGTCGGGACCACGAGTCTTTCAGATGAGTCTGGACCGCGAGTCTTTCATATGAGTCAGGACCGCGAGTCTTTCAGATGAGTTGGAACCGCGATTCTTTCAGATGAGTCGGGACCGCGAGTCTTTCAGATGAGTCGGGACCACGAATGTATTTATTGTGCCTGGACCGCGAGTCTTTCACTCGAGGAAAATTTCAATTAGCATGATCAATTAGTCAAAATAAAATCTAAATAATACATGAAAATAACAATGCATAATATACATAATAATTTTTTTTTTTTTTTTATTTTTTTTTAAACATGCTGAAAATGTAGAAAAAATGGAAAATCAATTAAAATAAATTTCGTAAAAATAAAATCGCTGTGTGGCTATAACAGTTGCATGGCATAAGTAAAGACGTCATAGTTATACATATCATTGATCACCTGGATTCGTCACAATATTGGTAGGAATGGGTGGAATGGCCTTCAAATGCTCGTATGAGTTTTCGATTTCACGATTTTTAGTATTAATGATGGGAATTTCGGTGAAAACTGGGGCATCGCCAACCAAGATACGAATGTGGTAGCGGGTTTGGAGAATTCGAATAGTGCTGGAGGATTTGCCGAATGGGATCGAAATTTGAGGAGGTAACGACATTTCTTCTACCCTAGAGTCTTCTAGCAAAAATTGTAAATTTCGCCACTTGAGGTTGAGTTTGGATGTGAACGAATGGGCTGTCGGGCGGTTCGTGTAATGCTCGAAACAGGGTAACTCACATCTCTTACAAAAAACGAAATGGCTTCCATGGGGTTAGATAGCTCAAGGATATTTTTTGCTTTGGAACCCTGGGTAATGGAAGAAGAAGAAAACAACAGTCGTTTGAGTTTCAACACCATAGCTTTATTTAAATAGAACACAACCATTGTAGTTAATAAAATAGCCACATGCATAAAAGAAAATGATAATGAGCTGGGGTAATTGCATATATTTGGGTCCGAAATAGGCTCACTGGTGCTATTATGTAAATATAAAATAGGTGCACCCTTAGTGGTATGAATTATGTTTGATGTCGAAGTGGCTATCAAAAGTTGTCGTATTAAACCACCTTGGCGACGAATCTTAATAAACATCAGAAGATACAGTGTTAGAGATATGCTCGCTAATATCATTGTAGGGGAGAATAATTGCGCCAAATATGAGTAAGGCGTAGAAAACAAATCGAAATTGGGTCGGCATTGGAAAACTAATTGGTCCAAATTAGAGGCGTGCATAATCGATCGTTTATTATGTGAATTGGCAACTTTCGCCAAATCCAAGGTAAGGGCTGCATCCGTTGCCAGAGACTGGTTGAATGCGTGTTGAAGTATGGATAGGTCGGGAAGTTCCGCCTTCCATTTCGATACAAACGTCTGGCTCCCAGTAACATTTGTTAAGCTATAGCTTTGAAAGATAGCTCTTGTGAAATGGAGATTAGCCACATAATGTACCAGAAATGTATCATTGCCTGTGCATTGCGACAAACTGGTATGAAGTGATATCTCTTTGGAAGTAAGTTTGCAATTGCATCCCATGTCAACAAGACACAACTCACATGGAGGCAGGGATCTAGTCTCACGCCCAGGCCAGACCACATATGTATCAGCAGTCAAACCTTGGATTAGCGCTTTTGAGTTTGGTAAATAGAATGCCGATGGTCTAGGGTATAATTTACTAAGATTTGTACGCTACAGAATTTCGAAATACGGTCTTGTTTGTCCAGATAAATTGCATGGGCGCATGAAGAAGAATCAGATTGAAATATGGTAAAGGGGTGATCACATGACTTAACTTTATCTCCACTACAATGCATAAGATCATTAGCCGAAATGTCTATGTATGTATAGTCGTGTGATGAAATTCCTAAATACTCAGGAAGGTTGACAACTTTGGTAAATGATTTATCCAGAGTAGAATTATTTGTACGTATGTTCTCTGGCGTTGGTACTGGGAAGTTCATAACACGGTATAAATCATACTCTGCGTAAACCAATGACAATGGGATGCGGAGTTGAATATATAGATAATTTGAAGTTTGGTGAAATATAACACTCTTTTGGCGAAAATAATACGACAACACGTTGTGGGTAATTTTAAAATCGGTGGCTATGTTATTAAGTTGTGTTCTTACCTGGTCCAAGGTGTCTCTCACTTGTTGGTGACTGATGAATTCAATGGGAAGAAATCCAGCTATCAGTGAATGTAAACCAGTAAGATGACGCTGATATTCAAACATGAGGTCATTAAGAAAATCTGATCTTTCATTCACTTGGAATTGAAGGGATGAAAGTTGGGTTAGATGTTTGATGTCAAGTATTGTGACATTAATGCTTCTAGCCGAATGATTAATATAGTCTTGTAAACTATGCATTTCTGTCACGATATTTTTAACCTGATCATTGGAATGCGTAATATGATGCCATAAATTCTTTATACGCTTATTGGTAATAGATGACATAGATGATAGTTTCTTGGTTTGTTCATCTAAAACCGAATCTAAGTTAGCAATTTTGCCTGTTTCAAGAGAGTCAATTTGATGCGCCAAAAGCTGTAATTGTTTTTCTTCTACTAAACCAGTAATGGAGGATATAATAGAGCCGAACATATTTCTTTTTATTCTATGTGATGGGTTCGTAGCAGAGATCAGGAGAACCCAAGAGCGATATTTTTTGCTAAATTTCGGATCCTGGAGATAGATTTGTGGGCCCGAAAAGTGAAACTCTCAATAATGTGATTGTAAGAAACACAAAATGCGTTGTTTTCTTGAGAGGTACATGGATTTGAAAACTCGTCAAATAGGGAGTCAAACACCGAAATATCTGGTCGTTCCACCACAAATGTAGCATGCCAATTTGAATCGGATTGGTGAATTATTGTGGTGGGATAGAAAATTACGCCGTGGTTGAGTCTAGATACGAGTGGAAGAGACTTCGCCCACCATATTGTATTCAGGAGCACCACTATAATTAGACTTGTGTACGGCATCTGTAACAAGGGGAAAACACAAAAATAAAACATAAAATATTACTCATTTGCAACAATGTTAGTAAATAGTAGTAAATTTTATTTATTTTTTTCTCGTCAAACTTATTAAGCCTAAGTTATTGCTTAATATACTTTCTTATATATATATATAATAACATTTTATATTCCTTTCCTCAATTATCTTGTCAGATAATGTATTTATTTGTATTGCGTTATTTACAGTAATAATAAATTTATATACATTCCGACCCTTTACTGGCAGCCAGTGAAGAGAAATCAAAGCAGGTTTAATATGGTCATATTTTCCTTTCTTCAAAACAATCCTAGCTGTTGCATTCTTCACCCTCTGCAATTTAGATAATTGGTCATTTGTTATACCATACACTAAACTATTGCAGTAATCGAGCCTCGATCCCACAAAAGTATGAACAATAATCTCCGTAGTTTTTGTTGAAAGTATTATCCACTTTGAGGGAAATCAAATTTAATTTCTTAATTTGCTGATGCATGCCAAATACTATCTGTTTTCGCAGGATTTAGTTTTAGTTTATTGCAGTACATCCAATCTTTCACTGACAAAATCCTTAAGATTAGTCATAGCAAAGCCACGATCATATACTTTGGTTGAAATGATATGTATAACTGGGTATCATCGGCATAGAGGTGATATGATATAATATGTTTTATAATACTAGCGAAAGTATACATGCTAAACAAAAGCGGTCCTCGAAACACACTGGTATCTACTCTTTAAATATTATCCAAACCAAGCCAAGACCCTCCCCGACATACCAAAACATTCCGTTCTAATAAAATCTGACTATCAACAGTGCCAAATGCTGCACTCAAATCGAAAAGTACTTAAACACAAACATTTTGGTTGTCCATGGACATTTGAGTAAGGCAGTATCTGTACTGTGAAATTTGTTATTGCCGACTGGGATTTTTCCTCCAGTGAGTTCTTCTTATTATGCGACAGTACTTGAATGGAAATACATTTTTAATTTTTTTTTGAGACAAATGAAACATACCGGAAGATAGTTACTATATGTCAAGCCAAGGCCCTGTTTTTTTTTAACAATGGTAATACAATAGCTTAGTTTGACTTTGATGGGAAAACACCATTAGATAGTGGGGAATCAACAATGCATGTTTTATAGCCATCAATTTCATCAATACACTGTTTTAACACTCATGTGGGAAGGGGGTCTAGGTTACATGACTTGCTGAGCGATGCCTAAATTAGATTTAAAACATCATCTTCAAAACGTAATTCAAATTCCTTTGAAACATGGTCAACATAACGAATCGAATTGATGAGAATAGTAGTGTCACTAAAACTGGACCTTATTACATTAAACTTGTTAATGAAATAATCATTAATATGACATGTCAATTCCAAAGGTAGACAAGCGTCAGGATATGGTATTTCTTTCTTTGTGTGCAATAATCTGTCAATTATGTAAAGCAATTGTTTTTTTTATCACCTTCATGTTCGTTAATGAGACCAGCAAAAATAGTTCACATAAAACAATTCATGTCCGACCTCATAGCTTTGAAATTACCATAATCCAACTGTGTTCCTGTGTAGCGCTATTTTCTCTCTAACTTACGTTTTTCAATGTTCATACCCTTCATAGTTGAATTGAACCATGGCTGCCGCACACGCGACTGGACGCATTCTATCCGTTGGTTTATTTTTGAAAACATTTTTTCTTATGCAGATTGTGAAACGGACACGCATGTATTCACAATGTGTAATAGCTACAGTTGTATTCATTTGTTAAGCGTAGTTTTTACAGTTAACTGTACGTAACTTGTAAACCGACTTTATCTTACCTACATAGCTGCAATGCAACTTGTAAACAACTATTGTGCATTTGATAATGCACTTGGCTATGACCGGGAAGATTTACACTTCGGGAGTTGACAATGAGAATACAACTATTGAAAAAGTTGGACAAACACATGACATAGTGTAAGCAAATAACATGATCTTGTTTATTTTCTGCAAGGTTCATTGCAGTCACTGGTGTCTCCGTGATCTTTCATTTTGCATGTTGCTCGATTTCAAGTACATGTGCGAAACAGTCTACCAAACATAATCGGGAATCGACCCAAGAACACTCCTGATACGAAGCGAACACAGACTGTGCCATCATTTGTTGTTAATCTACGATGTTGAGATCCAAAATTAAGCACATGCCACTTCTGTTAATCAGATGCATGAACTAGTACGCCATAATCACTGTTCTTGCTCTGAGCAGGCGCTCCGGTAATAGCTTTCTGTGAGCTAGGTAGTGTTGTTGGATTCTTGTTCTTTATTCGATTCACGATCACACCGGGAATACAGATCAATCCAGATAATATTAACACTTTTCCTATTATATAGTATGTAGTATCATAATTCTGCGTAACATCAAAAACACGTCCTTTGAAAGACAGAGAAAGTGATGTCAAATCCTTTTTATATTCGTTAAACAAAAATTATAATTTGATTTAAACAAATCAGTTATCTTGAACTAACCAGACTTTCTCGCCCAAATTGTTCTGTACTTTTTTTCTTATAATCTTCAATATTTATCGAAATGAACGCTAATTTTGGAGCCAACAGACAAAGTTTTAGTCGATTTTCAGTTTTTACTCAAAAATTGGGCCATTTTCTGAAGAAAGGTGCAGACTATAAATGGGACTATGTTGTGAATTTGTGATGAAGAGGGGGGACTGGTAGTGAAAAGGTTAAAACTTGAAACACTCACCTACCAATGGCGGTCCTGCCAAAGCACCAATTTCAGCTGCAAGCAGAGTCAGTGCTGATGCCACGATAAATTTATCTTGTCCCACATATTGCCATGCACAAACCATAAGTTGTGTGAAATAAATCCCGCTTGCCAGGCCAAAAATTACAGCAAATGTACAAAATGTAGCATAGATGTTGGCAAAGTATGGTGTGATGCATGCAATTCCAGCTACAATAAATGCGAATATGGAGCAAGTAGTTGCAGTGAACAAGCCACGTTGTACAACAAAACCTGTTTTTAGTCTAGTAATTGAGCTGCTAATTCCGATAAGTGAAATAAAAAAAGCAGTTTGTTTCAAAGTACCCACATCATTGAAAACAGACCTGGACTGTAACAGTATCACTGTACTGAAGTGGGCGATTCCAAAAAAAACCCTGAGAAACCATTAATAATTTAAACTGTAAGAAATCACAGAGCATGAGACGACGCAAGTTGGAAAAGCTAGGACAACGCCATGTTCTAATGATAGTTGTTAGTGAATTTCTGCTATGTGTCGTTGTATCATGGTTTGGAATTGGTTTCAGCAATGCACACGCAACGAACACATGAGAAACAATACCAGTCAATATCATGTATGTCCCTCTCCAACTGTATCGATCGATGGTAGCTTTAAGTATTGGCGGAACTACGGTTATGGTTATAACATTTCCCGTCATATAAAGGCTATTAGCTATCGCAAACCTCTTAGGGAAATACTGACCTACCATTGCCAATGTTGGAGGAACACATATCGCAAGTCCAAGTCCTATCCTAAGCATTGTATCAATTGCTTATTTTTCATGTAAATGTATTGTATATATGCATAATTATTGAAACGGACTTTCAGATTTTGTAAAATATATACTTATCTGGCATAAGTCCAGAAGTAATATACAGAAATTCTAAACTAGTAGCAAAGCTGCTAATAAAGAATCCTGAAACGGTTAATGAACCTCCTACGAATACTGTTAGACGTGTTCCTAAACACTTCACCATGAAAGACCCAATTAAACCTAGAACAGAAAAAAAGTCGACATGGGGATATGGCTGTCTATGTACAACATACGTGTGTGTGTGTGTGTATTATATTGCAACCTTTTTACATTAATTTAGGTACCCTTACAGGAAACCTAACACTGGCATAACAAAACGCAACACAGGGTTGCAGGTAGACATGAGCTGGTAGTGTATACTTTTCAGAACTCAGAACCTCAGAGCCTCAGAATCAACTTTTTAGAACTTCAGAACCAACTTCTCAGAACCAAATTTCAAAATAGCTTCCTTGTCATCTTGTCATCGGAAGTCATCTGTGCTTCTCACAGTAATGACCACGTTCTCCCCAAAATATGCAAATTAGATCAATGCATTTACTTGCTGCTATCTCTACTACCACCGTGTCGATTTTATTCATATTTGGTATGACGAGTAGATGTGCTCTTGGCGATAATGACCACACCCTCCCAAAAATATGCAAATTAGATCAATGCAGTTATTTGCTCTTATCCCAGCAACCATTGGGCCAATTAAGTTCATATGTGGTAGGCTCACACCTTGAAACGAGATGTACTTCTGGCAGTGACGACCACACCCTCCCAAACATATGCAAATTAGACTAATGTGACTACGCCCAACCTCAAAAATATGCCAATTAGCTAAATCCAGTTACTTCTTTTGATCTCAGCAACCATTGAGTCGATTTCGTTCAAATTTGTAGGATTACACCTTGGCACGAGTAGATGAGCTTCTGACAGTAATGACCACGTTCTCCCAAAAATATGCAAATTAGATCAATGGAGTTATTTTCTGCTATTTCTACCACTACTCGTTCCAAGGTGTGATCCTACTAAATATGAATAAAATCGACACAGTAGTGGTAGATATAACAGCAAATATCTACATTGATCTAATTTGCATATTTTTAGGAGGGTGTGGTTATTATTGCCAAAAGCACATCTACTCATGCCAAGGTGTAATCATACCAAATATGAATAAAATCGAGATGGTGGTGGTAGAGATAGCAGCAAATAACTGCATTGATCTAATTTGCATATTTTTGGAAGGGTGTGGTCATTACTGTCAAAAGCAAATCTACTCGATTCAAGGTGTGATCCTACCACATATGAACTAAATTGGCCCAGTGGTTGCTGAGATAGCTGCAAATAACTGCCTTGATCTAATTTGCATATTTTTGGGGGTGGTCATTATTGCCAAAAGCACATCTACTCGTGCCAAGGTGTAATCATACCAAATATGAATAAAATCGACACGGTGGTGGTAGACATACATTTGTAGCAGCAAATAACTGCATTGATCTAATTTGCATATTTTGGGGGGTGGTCATTATTGCCAAAAGCACATCTAGTCGTGCCAAGATGTAATCATACCAAATATGAATAAAATCGACACGGTGGTGGTAGAGATAACAGCAAATAACTGCATTGATCTAATTTGCATATTTTTGGAAGGGTGTGGTCATTACTGTCAAAAGCAAATCTACTCGATTCAAGGTGTGATCCTACCACATATGAACTAAATTGGCCCAGTGGTTGCTGAGATAGCTGCAAATGACTGCCTTGATCTAATTTGCATATGTTTGGGGGTGGTCATTATTGCCAAAAGCACATCTACTCGTGCCAAGGTGTAATCATACCAAATATGAATAAAATCGACACGGTGGTGGTAGACATACATTTGTAGCAGCAAATAACTGCATTGATCTAATTTGCATATTTTGGGGGGTGGTCATTATTGCCAAAAGCACATCTAGTCGTGCCAAGATGTAATCATACCAAATATGAATAAAATCGACACGGTGGTGGTAGAGATAACAGCAAATAACTGCATTGATCTAATTTGCATATTTTTTGGAGAACATAGTCATTACTGTCAGAAGCACATCTACTCGTGCCAAGGTGTAATCCTACCAAATTTGAACGAAGTCGGCTCAATGGTTTTTGGGAGGGTATGGTCATTACTGCCAAAAGCACACCTACTCGATTCAAGGTGTGATCCTACCTCATATGAACTAAATTGGCCCAATGGTTGCTGGGATAAGACCAAATAATTGCATTGATCTAATTTGCATATTTGTGGGAGGGCGTGGTCATTATTGTCATACGCACATCTACTCGTGCCAAGGTGTAATCCTACCAAATTCGAACGAAATCGGTTCAATGGTTGGTGAGATCGAAGGAAATAACTGGATTGAGCTAATTTGCATATTTTTGGGGTTGGGTGTGGTCATATTAATAATAACCTAAAAGATGACTTCTGATGATAAGGAAGCTATTTTGAAATTGGGTTCTGAGAAGTTGGTTCTGAGGTTCTGAAAAGTTGGTTCTGATTTCTGAGACTATGAGGTTCTGAGTTCTGAAAAGTATACACTACCGACATGAGCTATACACTAACTATTGACTGAGGAAAGGAAAGTAATTACAAGCAAACAAACATTCACATAACAACACACAACCTGGGTTGTTTATGTGTTTGTAATTATCTTGTACTCGCACATTCGGCAGAGTCCAGATGATAATACACATGTCAGAATTTCGAATGATAAAAACACGTATAGTATAAGAAGTATAACATTCATGGTTCAGCACAAACTTAGCTTGTAGTAACGCCCACACAAAGATTAAAATGGTGTTAAGAATGCGAACCAGGAGGTGTTGAGACAATGCAGGTAAATTAAGGTAGACGACATTGAGTTGCTCACCACAACTTAAAACACAGCCACAAAATATGGATATCACCCACGCTGTTTGTTCCGCGGTTGAATCGAAACCTTTCTAGAATTCAACAAAAAGTGGGCCCATTGCTTGTGGGAGGCCGCCAGCAAATCCATAGACTATGGCTCCTGCCAGAACAACCAACCATCCGTATCCTCCATCTGGCCCTGCAGCTACGTCACATCTGTTTGTAGAGATCATACTGCAATATACAGTGATAAAGTTATTGACAAAATATTTTCTATCTTTAACGAAAGATCGCTTACGGGTGTCTGTCCATGTTTACATCCAAAAATACTTTTGTTTAGATCATTTATACTTTATTATATAACGAATGTATTTTACATGTTTGGGCATATAGATTGTCTGAAATTATTTGTGTGTTAGTAATATTTTCCCAGTTTCCTAGAGAACTTGAAGAATCAATCTAGTTTGATACAGCCAAAACAAAGTCAGCTTTGACTTTCAGTTGCCAGACACGACAAAATAAACGCAGCCAGTAATACATTTCGAAAATAAAAAGACAAAAAAAAAAAAAAAACGCAATCAAAGGCACCGACCACGCGCGTTGGAAATAAATAGAACACGTTGTGACACTCTTTGACTATTTGTGACACAGTGGTTAACAAATAAGCCTGGGGACAATCGTCTGTGACATAAAGAATAAATACTACCAACTTGCCATGCTAACATGCCTAATTTACATACTGTCTCAGGGAACCTATTACAACTGTCAATCACTCGCGCTGCTTCTATTCGCGGTACACAATAATAATACGATGTCGCATATTCTCAGCCGTCACGCTAAATAACGTTTTACGGCAACCACAAATCACGTTAGTAGGGCAAAGTTCAATGACCCACTCAATGTTATTGTATAAAAGGTACGGCGATCCGCGTAAAAAGATGTTTTATTTTTCGTCTCACACCCGGACCTATTAACGTGCTGACACTAGCTGTGTTAATTGACAGCATACCGTGTGATCGCACCGCGATATCGGCCAAGTACAGTCGTGTCAATTTGGCAAACCAGTGAATCATAGCGTATTACACTGGCGCAGTGTGAATAATTAATGTATACATGTTTTAATTGTCAATATATAAATGGGTTGTTTGGTGAGATGGTTTCATTATTCGTAGGACCGTCACAGCGTAAGCATGTCTTGTTAGGGAAATCCAAATCGCGAAGAATCATTCCTCTCTACCTCGCCACCGGAAGTCGGCATAAGAAACGCGGAGCAGTCAACAATAAGAATCAGCCTCTAAAGTTACCAGATACTAAGATAATGAAAAACTGGATTTGACAGATCGTGGCTAACATATATTAAGTGGTTAATACAGACACAGATAGGAAAGGTACGTTACTGCTTTCATTGCTTGTTACCCACCACTGGTGACATCTTGTCTTCAGCTATTTAGGTCAAAAGGTCATAATGGAAATGAAACCGTAAACTTGAAAAACATGTCGTCTGCTGTTTACGTTTTGGATCATTCCTATAAAACCACAGTGATCCATTTAATTAATTAATTAATTAATTAATAAATAAATAAATAAATAAATAAATAAATAAATAAATAAATAAATAAATAAATAAATAAATAAATAAATAAATAAATAAATAAATGTTGGTTGCTTACTTTTCAGTGTAGCGATACTCTATGGGCAATCTTTCTGTACATTATATTTTGCCCACTTGAATAAACCATTAATAGAAAATTGCTAGTATTTTTTTTATTTACAAAAGAAATTCCACAGCATTTTACAATTTTTGTCATTACATTGAATATTGTTGTCACTTCCAACAAATGTGTACACTTCCTGATACATCTTCGCCAATGTTCGTTTATTCAGACATCACTTCAATTTCACATCAAACATTGAGCATAATTATCTAGAATGGAAGCAAAAAAATAAGTAAATCGTAATGATAAGAACACTGCAAACAGCTATAGTAAACAATGCAAACTGATCTTAAATTGTATAACGGTCAGTGGCCAACGGCAGTAAAGGATCAAGCAAAATGTATTGGGGGGGGGGGCTTCGCTTAACATTACGGAGCGAAAATCGCAGAGAAGCTATGCGTAATCCAGATGATATGAAAAGTCATGCCCCGGATCCGCCATTGGCCCATAGCATCGACGCAGAAAATTGGAGCAAAAAATATTTCCTGATCAATTGCGATGTGTTCCAAATAAAAAAATATTTTATTCCAGTCCAAATCAGCTCAATTACTTTACTAAATAGTTATTGTATAATGTACAAAATGTTGATACATTTTGATGAATATTTACAGCTATGGCTTCAATACCGTAGAAGATTTTGACCCAAAACATCACCCGTCTCCAGGGCAAGCGACTGGAAAAAGACACCGGTGTTCGGTCGAACCGGTGGAAACAAAATCGTCACTCCCAGAATAACTACGGAAAATAACGATCTAAAGTCGAACAATTCGAACCACAATATAAACATAAACAAATGACTTTCGTTGCATTTGACAATGATAAACTTACCGAAAAGCCGTGTTTTTCTCGGTCGCTAACGTCGGTATAATCCGCCATTTTTATTTGAGTGTGTTTTCCACCTAACTCTGCCCGGTGACGTCATCATGTGCGCTATAGAAGGAGGTCTGGGATTCGTTGACTAAAATCGTCGATAGTGGGTCTCGTTTAAATCTCGTTACATAGGCGTCGGATCAGATGTATGTAGGGCGGAATTAAAAAAAAAATTACAAAATCACAAAATCAAAATCAAAGTAAAATAATAAAATAAAAAGGCATTAATAACAAAAGTAATAAAAAAATAAAATTAAAATAAATTTATAGTCAAAATAATTAAAGCCCGTACACTACATCAGATTTTAATCAGATTGGGCCAAGCTATCAAAATCTTAGAGGCGGAGCTAAGTCACAAGACGCTCCACTACACGTTGTTATTTAAGACGCGCACCACTCTACCGTGTATTTCTATGGGCTCTGTGCGAGCTGCTGTGAAACACAATTCGAAAAGCCGGTGAATATAACTAAAATCGAGAAAACAGCACAAACTTAACTTTGAAGATATCCTAAACACCCAAATTTAAATATGTTGCATATGTAGGGGTAATCTGGTTACACTGTTCAGGGGGTGTCAACAACCATCCCAAAGTACCGTTTTCTGAGAGTTTTTGGCCTTTGTTTTCACCATGATGGTTTCCAGACGGTGAAAATGCCTGACCCGAGAATAAATGTCGCTGCGTTGGCTTGGATGTCGAGGCAATACAGCGACGATATCCATAAATGCATGCGACTCGTAGATATTCAGACCAAAGCTATTCAAACTATACTTAGTGCACAGTCACTTGGGGCTGAAAATTAATAAATACTAATTAAAAAAAAAATCTTCCGTTATACGCATATAAATAAGACTGTGACTTAGTGCCGAGTCTGATCTGTTTTTACTCGCACTGGAAATACCAGTAGTAAATCCTTATCTTATTATGCTTTACTGGCCTTGCGATCATCGAGCGTGGTAATAGTGTTGTAATAGTGTTGAGTATTATAGGCGAGTAGGTGTTATACCTCAAAGCTCATGATATCACTTCAACATATATTGGCAGAAATGAAGCCGAAGACATCAGAAATGCAGCTCCAAGCGCTTTCTGGCAGTCATTGTAACAAAGCTTTCTATTGGTCGGTAAACTTTCTATCGCGCAACCGCGTGACATACACGGCTATGAATAGAATTACCACACGGTGTTGTAGAGGGAGGAATGTCCGAACGGAACAACACCGTGCATGCGGACGATGAAGCACACCGTCTATCACATATTTGTCAGACTGCACAAAACGTCTAAAAATATCACATCTCTGGAGCAGACTGTGGTGTGTGGCAGAGATCTGGTATGAAACTCACTTGTAAAAATCAGCTCCTTAACTAATAAATTGCTTTAAATAACCGTGAGAACGTATAACATATCTAACTTACAGGTGAGTCGGGATTTAAGATCCAAGCTTCTTTTGTAGGTCTGGTAGGCTATGATATGAGATAATGGTTTGTGACGTAAATGAACAATTCCTGCATTGTTATTGTATACACCATTGGAAATCAGAGAATAGTGGTATTCGCAATAGGAATTCCCAGAAAATGCCTGGTTATGTCTGACCGCTTGCATATATTTTGATTTTATTCTACACTGGATATTGTGTAATGTTCAGTTGCTGTACACAATATAAATAGAGGATCGTTTGAAGAACTCATTCAAACTTGTTTTAAACTTTGATAACAGGTTACAGTGCAAGACATCTGACTTGATATTTCACCCTGTTTTGAGCTTATGATGTTCATATTATCATTTTGAGTTTTAAAGTATATGCCCGAGACTAAAACAATGCAGTTAGTGGTCTTTTCGGTTGATAGTTTTGTTTACATTGACCCAAAAGGCATATGCAAATTAACACATTATTATGCGTGAATGCGTATCAAAACACAAGAAATGTCTTTATGCAAACAGTTGGAGAGCTGAATATTGAATCATGTGTGAGACAAGTTTTGTGAACAATCACAAACACACGTTGTACGTATGATTCAATAAAATAATATATCGTAGAAAAATGAGATATAATGCAAAATATCTATTCATCTGTCAATAACTGAGAGACATTTTGACAGACTGTGGTTGGCACCCTAATGCATAGTTGGTGTTGAAACACATTTTCTAGCCCATTCATGAATATCAGCTTTTTGTCTAAATAAAACTTTAAAAAAACAAAAACAGAGCCAATTGTTTGTCTAAATAATTGTGTCTATGTAGTAACTAGTTTAACTAAAAACTATTAACAACACAAATGATTTGATCATTTTTCATAAGAATGGTTCTCAGCGATATACAAATATTGTTCTAAACTACAATTCCACTTATTTCGTCAAGAATAAAACAATGCCACCACTTTTTACAGTGAAGAAGACATTGACCTCATGCTTGTATTTTTGATAGATAATATATTTGTAAAGTTTGGAGGACATATATTTCAACAAATTATCGGTATTCCAATGGGAACCAACTGTGCTCCATTGCTGGCCGACTTGTTTTTATTCTCGCACGAGACCGAGTTTCTTCAGAAACTTGTTAGGAACAAAAAAATTAAAGAAGCTAAATCTTAATTTTACATTTAGATATATTGACGATGTCCTTTCCATCAACAATCCTAACTTTTGTGATTCGCTCACATTGTTATATCCCACAGAACTAGACATTAAAGAAACAATAGAATCAGCTTCCTCTGCCTCATACTTTGACATTTACCTCGAATTTTACAACAATGGTCATCTTTCTACCAGACTTTATGACAAAAGAGATGATTTCAATTTCACTATCATCAATTTTCCAAACATTAACAGCAATATACCTGTTTCCCCCGCTTATGGCGTTTACACATCTCAGTTTATCCGTTATGGCAGAACATGTAGTATGTATTTTAATTTTTTACAACGACATCGTCTTCTCTGTTTTAAACTATTAAGTCAGGAGTTTATAAGAGAAAGACTGATCTTGTCATTTAAAAAGTTCTATGGCAAGTATCATCAGCTGGTGGATAAGTATCATGTTTCTATGAAACAGATGGTAATAGAAGCGCTGGATGTCATTTGTCTTGCACGAGGATGACCTAAAATTCACGATTGTGACTCAGAGAGATATATGGCTGATGGCGGGTGCCACAAGTGGAGCAGGATGTGCTCACTCTTTTCGAAACACCTGACATCACCTCTTGGTTTGTGCCTTGAGGTCCATGTATCTCTCTCACCGATTTGACAGTGTGTTGTTTGTTTTGTTTGTGTGTCCCCTGTGTGTTCTCGGATTTGTAAATATTTCCTTTTGACATTGATTGTTTGGATTAGTTGGGCATTGTTGCTTGGATTTTCCCGTACCATAGCGTTCCCGTGCATACATTTGATATGCTTAATATCATAATATATCACTGGGTCAATAGGTAATTCAGATCGACATTAGATCAAGTAATTCAATTATTTATATTTGTGAATTTTTAAAGCAGCAATAGCTGGAACTTTTTCTCCGATTTTTATTTTTAATTTCCTACGTCATTAGTATTTTTAACCGAGATCGCCGAAATGTGAACACTGAAAGCATAGCATGTACGCTATATATCGGCGTTGACAATTAAATCACTCACAAGTGAAAAAAATATGGGCGCTGGATTGCGTCCATATCTACAGCGCCATCTATTGAAATCGAGTATTGTGAACCTCGGGGATTACGGTACGAGATGACCTGGGCGAAAACATGTCAAATACCTTTGTTCGACGACCTTTCATTGAGAATTTTATGTGCCACTTTCGATAATTGTGTACGTCGTATGCCAGGCCCGTAGCCAGCACTTTTAAATAGGGCGTTCGAAAACAAAAAATAATATATTTGACGTGAAACGTGTGAATTTTATAAAAGTGTCTTTGAGCTCTGTTACAGACATTTTTATATTCTCGGTTTTAAATTCAATTGGTTTACTTTGTGTTACGTTGGTAAGTTATTTCAGATAACATCATTGAACTATTTTACCATATGATTTTAGAGAAGGGGTCCTGGGCCATTCCCCACCCACAGACAAACGCACCCACACCCTAGATCCACTACGGCAAAATGTTGAACACAAAAAAGACAAGACTATACGTATCTTAGCATTATTGTCTAAGCATTTTAAAGTGGAATGCTACTCACGAGTTTTTTCGCTCTTCGCAGATGTTAGCGCACATAAAAGTGACACGAATTCATGTCGAAATCTGTCTACAATTATTCATTTTAGTATTAGTCAATTTTGTATTATGTAATTTTATTTCTGTACATGGCCTCAGCCCATCGTAGAAAATGTAATGAGTAGAAATGTGCATAGCACGTTTTAAAAACAATACAACATTCATGTAAACATATGGTACTAAGTTAAGCTGGATTCATATTCATCTCGTCGCTCGAAAACTTTTAAAAGATACAGAACTAGTTGATAAATGGTGTGGCAGTTTGTGTAGCGACGAAGTAAGCCCATACTATCAGTATTTGCAAAATTGCATATTGCATTATTTGACAAAAGATCAACCCTTAGATCATTTAAAATGGACATATAAAAACAAAGTGAATTTCATTTTCTACCATGCTAAATTCGAGCATATTACTGCAAAAACTAAAAATTTATTGATCTAACTATATTTTTGTGTGTCTACCTAATTCAACATTGTTTATGGCCAAAACAGCGAAAACTCGTCAGTATATATTTTAGTCTATAATTGCTTGCCAATACTACTTTGATTTTGCCGAAAGTGCACAGCTAGATGATTGTGAAATTGAGGCATGCCATTCTTGCTGACAAATTGTTTTTACTCTTTGAGTAAACATCTCTAAAAAATTTGCAGTATCTCCAACTTGTTTTTCAAACCAGACAATGCCGAAACCATATTTGAACAGGCGATTTTTAAGTGGGTTTCCCAAGTAAGTCTGCCTGTTTTGTCTAATCGTTTAAGCATGATATAACATGTTTTGGGGTTCTAGCTAATTTTTACTTCAACCAATTTTAACCAATATGAGAGACAACGCTTAAAATAACCACAGCATAATGACAGCCTTCCACATTCTTCCAATATCGCTACATTGTTAGTACAATATTCACGCTAAGTAGATATCTGCAAAATGTTGTCTGTACCCTCTCGATTTCCGAATTTTTGTACCCCATATCGCTAACATAAGAAATAGCTGGCACAATGATTGCATCAAACAAATTAAATGCACTAACCAATGGCATACTACCAAGTTTCTTACAATATGTAAATATATTTGGTTCACTGTAAATCTGTTTTTAGAGGGCGGTAAAATAATATACATATAGTGGCAGTTT
The DNA here is from genome assembly GCF_978046115.1 of Saccoglossus kowalevskii. Taxonomy (NCBI): domain Eukaryota; kingdom Metazoa; phylum Hemichordata; class Enteropneusta; family Harrimaniidae; genus Saccoglossus; species Saccoglossus kowalevskii. The sequence continues at coordinate 19,489,772 of NC_140644.1, read as the reverse complement.
AGCAGCGGTCTCAATAGACTTCAATGACTATACATCTCCTTTTTATGAACCCACTAAAATATAGTAAATGCTCTAAGACATCAAAACAAAAAACGTGTAAAAAAATATGTTTGACAAATATGATTCGTCGCATAGTTTCAGTGCTGAAGCAACACTGTGGGGTAAATTGTTGGCTGCAAGGAGCTCTTCGACCTATACAACTCGTGATGATAAATCTTCGGCATTTTTTTAATGATCTGTTGAATCCGTAGCTATATACTATTGTCCAATAACACAGGCTACACGTACTAATAAAATAAGTTGACTACATTTGGCTGATACACTTGGAACAAAACAGTATATATGCCATCATTTAAGAATACAAAACTAATGAACCAAACTAGGAAAGTACAGTGTCGTGTTGTGTAAATCCCGTTCGATCCCCACCGTGACACTTTACTAAATGAGCGAACACTCGCGCAAGACAAACGGCCCTATTCAGGACCACCACATCATTCAGAGAGTGACTACCATTACATTATTGTTTCAATGTTGTTTTAATATTTAACATCAGCTGCTGAATCTGATAGTTACCTCAATGAGTCAAGTGATTTAAACGATGATAATTATTTTAATTAATACTGTTTGTTTATTATGTTCTAATCTACGATAATAAATCTATTCACTTCCAAAATTTAGGGGGTTCCACCGAACCCGCCGAACCTCCCCAAACTACGGGCCTGTACGTATATTTGTCTACAGCCTTCACCATGTGAACGATTTTAACGATAGTGACTACTCGGCAATTAGATTTCACATTGCATTTCATATGTATAGCCTTCTGTTGGGTCATTTTTGTCCGTGCAATTGTGTAACTAAAATATACACACAATCGGTGACATATAAACATTACTGAAGCATCCTCTCTCTGCGTATAAATAATCTGACAATTATTATTACGAAGGTACAGTTAAAATGCCTTATTTATAAAGAAAGGGGGGATTACCTTCTAATACAAGCAAGAATTGAAAAATTGCAACGGACATACTGGCGAACAATTCAATGTTTCAATGACGCTTGCATTTACAGATTTGGGTAGACATACCTCAATTAAACCAATACATGAAGGCACTATATTGGGAAAAGTATTCAAACTCTCAAAAAGGGTGAATCAACAGAACAGAAACTTTTTCATAGTGGTTTACAGCCATGATGTCCATTTCAGCTTCGCAGTGCGTGGTCGAATTTTGTTTAAACAATATAATTTAAAGGCGCTGTATACGTCACTGTAAGTCCCGTATCGAACATGATGCGCTGTGTCGACTGTGGCGGTTTAAAAGGAACGAAACATATGGTGCACACACGATTATATAGTGTGTTAACACGATCTACACACTTTTTTGTCACACGATCTACATTATATAGTGCCAGGTTACTTGTACGACCGATTTTTTATTACTGACATACAGACCCGTGTAAAAGCCGTCTACAGATAGCGCAGTAAAATAACACCCGAATCTATGATGCACACTTGATAGGAATATAATAGCAGTTCGGCCAGGAGGTCACCTGAATGTTGTGTGGGAGTGCTCCGCGGGCAGATAAAAACTGGATTATATAAGTTCAACGTTGATGACGCCTTTTGTTAAAAAAAGGTGTTTTCGCCAAAAACTGGTAAAAACTTAAAATTAGGGGGGTCATAAAGATCGTCTCGATCGTGAAAATTAATTCGAAATAGAGGCGCATACCCGTATACTTAATCTATTCATGCGAGTAGCATGCAGGCGAGATATTGCATTTGTGCAAGAATTTAAATCATAGAATCTTGTTGCTGGAAAATTCAAGAATAAAAATCAAACAAAAGTCGCATACACTGCCTAATATCTATCTGAATATCTATCTATCTGGAGTATAATTATGGATATTTTACGTCGATGTTAGTCAGCTTGGGACTTGAGTTTGGTTACTTGGAATCTTAATTTCTCAATTATAGTACGGAATATTCTACATTTATAATACACCACGTAAAAGTCGGATATGACCATAACCTCTGTTTTCATGAAGGTTTGATTTATTGGATAACTATCAGAGTTTGGGATCAATATTTGGCAGTAAGGAAGACGGGTCTGATTTATGCACGTCTCTAAAAAGTACTTGAAATCGGGTCCGACGTTTTGACTAATTTTCGATATTTTAGGTCGATAAGGTATGTTTTGCTAGTGATTAAATTAATTTGTTCGCAATTATACTTGACTTGGTTGTCGTTTATTACTATATTTTAATATTAATTTTCTTTTAATATTTTTTTTTGTTTCTTTTGTTTATTTTCAAATATTTTATTTTCGTTATATATTACATTGTAATTTCGTTTTTGCTATGTTTTCCTTTTTCGGAAATGTGACAAAATCAGAATGCTTATATACCCACAATTGGCTCAAAATGACCTCTTAACTGTTTCAAGGTGGCCGACAAGAAAGTGGGAAAAACTGTTAAACATATTACACTGTCATGCCTGTAGCCGGGGGGTGTCGGACGAACACACACCCGCCACCCCATCCTCACCCCCGCGAGCGCTCGAAAGTCGGTTTTATTAATGCACACTATTTTTTTAAAAGGCGAACTAATTTGTATGACCAGCGGAGCTGGAAGTACGAGAAAAATTGCTCACTTTGTCATAGAATAAAGATGGACCCTGTGGTTTGCAGTCGTTATTTCCCAGTCCGTATCATACCGGCGAAGATCACACAAAAAAATACAAATCAATTGACAGACACAGCCCACCGGATCTGAGCCCACGTAAGTAGGAGCGGCCCCTCCGTACCGAATTTCTGGATCCCCAGTGAACAAATCATTCTAAAATTTCCAACATCTGTTGATACTGACAACTTAGAAGCCAGCACCACACCTGCTTTACGACTTCACTTCCTAAATAAACTCCACCAGCTCAAAAACACAATAAACTTTCAGGGCAGTTTGCAGTAAGGAAATATGACCAGGAACACTATGGCTTGTCTCTCATTAATGCAAATCACCAGGTGCAGCATTATCGCTGATTGGCTACACGTACTGTCATTCATTTGGCCGGTGAATAAAATACTAGTATTGAAAGTATTAGAAGCTAATTAAAAATCTATAGTTGGCTGTGTGTGCGAATCATAATTGTGAAAGCAATGTGATCTGCAATACCATACCATATATACAAGAATCTGAATAGTAAACTGCATACAAGTTTATTAGATTCCATTACATGTGCTAGAAAATGATTTCATACATCCTGAAGAAATAAAAATGTGAATTGTTCTGGGCACCAATGTACCAAGTTTTATTCTTGAGATATAAATCTAAGAAGGGTTGTCGAGATACTGGTGAAACATCTTTGTAATAATATCCCGTTTTCTCCTGCATTCATTTCTCAGTATGTTCGATAAGCTTGTGTTTGCACTTGATATGGAGACTTTGAGAAATGTCAGATTCCTGTCTTTCAAGCTGCAGAGTAAAGGTTTTTTTAAGTTCTATTGTAAATTTTATGAACTGGTAAAAAATGCGACAAATTTGTTTTTTGTGGAAGGTCCCTTCATAAATTGTTTACTCAGATTGATATACGACAGGTGCTAATGGTATGGCAGGATATGATCACACTTTTGCAAATACCTGTTAACACTTTTTGGTCTTAATCTTGAGGTCCATATATTAATATTATGTGCTTTATTTTTATTGTGAATGCTTTGAAACTAATCATTTTCTCTTGTGTAGCACAATAATTTCTATACTACTTTACACATAATCCTATGTATGTGTTATTGTTATGTTTACTGTTTACTTTGTTGAAATCCCTATACAACTATTAATTTTGGTTTAATTGTTGGTATGTCAGGGCTCCTTATCACACATGTACATACTACAATAGACAGGGTAACCTCAAAAAATTTCATTGTATTTCCATTGATTTTTTTAGCACTAAAATGGCCACCTTGAAATGGACCATGACGATATAAGATGCATGTGCGAAGTTAGAATAATAATCGATTTGAGATATAAGTGTAGAAAGATTCACATATACATGTAGATGCACAGCTACATGGAGGTGAAATTATAAGTTGCAGGACTCTATCCGACTGGAGACAAAGAAAGCAGACAAATACAATATCACATGCAAGTACCCCTTTATTCAGTATAAAAGTTTCCATATTATTATGACACAAATGATACGTCTGCACATACTTTAGTACAAAAGCTTCATTACAGAAATGTCCTCTAATGTGACATTTTTATGTGAAAGAAAGTGTTATGTCAAATGACATTTCACACTTTTAGACTAACACTGGCTATCTCTATTCTTCATTATGCAGCTTTCAAGGTAAGTCATGTCTGCAAAGAATTTATACATCAGTTTCCCCAAAAACAAATGAAAATAAAACAAACTATTCCATATTTGGCATCATCATCAGCATAAAGATAAACTTCAAGACAAGATGTATTTTTTTCATATATATTAAATGAGTAAATTCTTGGAAACTTTTAAAGTCCTACATGTAACACGATTAAACAAAAACTTCTTGAATTTCTAGAAATTACAACCATCCACAAGTCAAGATAGCAACTCAAAATCTACGTAATAAATGAATGCAGGTATGTATGAGAAATATTAGATATAAATAGCTTTGGATTGAATGAGTACAATCAGAAAGGGTAGTACATCTACACTATAAAACATAGTGGGAGACTACTTGGTGTACTAAACTGCTATATGAACAATGCATCTTCAATCCATAAAACTACATGTATGACGCTACTCAGTGTCAAAATTCCCAGGTAAGCCCAAGTATATATTCCAACATTATAGTATAAATGTAAAATACATGCTTGAAATATTGTACTCTTAAACTTATTGTCAGGTATCTTATCAGTTTACGGTGCATTGAATTTATTACACTGTTAAATTGTAATATTCGTAGCTGAATGAAATTAAATACAAAGATCTAGTCTAATGCAAAGCTTGACAACCCCCAACCAATATAGATAAACATTTGGTAGTACATTGTATATATGTTTTTATGAGGTGTTTTAAAAAAAATATGCAAATCTCTCGACTCAGTTTTCAGGCGAGTTCATTAACAATTGAATTTCAAATTTACAGAGAACAGTAGTTTATACAATTTTGTGCTGCACTGGGCTAACTGACTTAAGGATAAGATTAATGTACTGATTCAAAAAAAATGAAGATTATCCATTTTGATAACAGAACAATCTGAAAAGGTGCATCTGGGGGACATCATGGCTGAAGAAAGTTTCAGGTGGTTTGTTCTAAACTGAAAACTAAATGACCTTCATTAGAATACAGTAAATGACAAAAAATAAATGTTGTGTCATTGGGAAATCTATCAGGAAACAAGTCACATTAGGCGCTAAGGCAAAATTATTTTATCAAATACAGACATTTTGCTTAAAAATTTACTTTTATAATTCTCTAGCACACGCTTTATAGATCCTGAACAAGTAAATTCTGAAGTAACTCATCCCGAGTTTTGATCATAAAATCATTTCAACTGGAAGTTAAGTCTTTGAGTGACATTGATCATATTTGTGAAATGTGGTATTAACAAAAGTTTTTCTTCCTATCAACACAACAAAGCACAAATGTTGTACAAGTCTGAATCCAATTTGTCCATGTATTATCAAGAAATCCTTCTGCTTGCTTTGTTTTAAGGCTTCGTGACTTGATACAACATACATGTTCAGTGCAGCGCAGCTTTCGTGTAATTCTTCATTATTTGCTTGTGCATTGCTTGTGTATGGATGCATATTCATCGCCATCCCATCTCACAAGCATCAACAATTTTAAGTAGGAAAAACGCCAAACATCAATCTCTAACATCAGGATATTATGGCTCAAGTCAATGAGGTAATTTCTTTTAAAAAATTATTGAGATAAAAGTGGGATGCAAACGATATAGTTGGGCGATCTCAATATATAATGTGCAGTACAGAGCATAAACTGTACTGTAGCAATCTCAAATGATTGCAATCGTTTTACAAGATGACATCCTCCCCTTCCAGCAAAGTAAGCTATAACAGTCTAATCATTTTCTATCTGGAATTGCAATAGTGTAAAATTATTTTATTATACCGTAAAAGTACATTGTAATTGTTATAAATGATATGTTCTTTTGATCAGCAAAAAGTATATACTGGGTAGTTATTCGTTCCTCTTTGGTTTGTGTGTACACAATTCAAATATAATTTATTACAACTGGACCAGAAAATAAAGCTGATGGTTGCAAACCAAAATGATTAAAATACACATACTGATTATGTTGTTACCTTTCAGTGAACTCGCTAGCAACAAAAAAAATCCAAACAGAAATATTCACCTTGGGAGACTCCCCTTGCAGTAAGTTCAGTCAGAGAAGAGCTGTATTGAATTCTTTGGACTATTATGCGACATATTTGATTGCCTGAATTTGTATGCCTTGTCCGCAGGTAATTTAGAACAGAAGTGAATCCAAATTCATTGGTACACTATTCAAAATTGCTAGCAAAAGAAATTCGGACACAATCATATAGAAAGTCAAAACGATCAGAGCATTTAAGTATGCTGCAAAGCATTGAAATGCAAAAATTTATTCCAGGTTTCCTATACTTCATGCGAATTCAGACGAAATATTTCACACAATAGTCCCGAACCAAAATAAATGAATGCATGCGATATAATCGATCCCTGACTGTATGCCATTGATTGAAGTATATACATGTATGCAGGCTAAACTTCACAGAGGCATAAAATGCAAATGCCTTTGTGCCCTAAATGCAAATGCCTTAGTGCCCTCGGGTAAGGGAATTTTTAAAAATTTGACCTTGACACTCGGTCTCCTTTCGGTGTATGATTACAAGCATTTCTATGTCCCAATGTGCCTCTTCAAACAAAATTTTTTTCATTTTTAGTATTTAGCATTCATAGCATTCAGAATAAAAAAAAATACTTGAGTTTTTTAAAAAAAAGTATCACGTATATTTTCAACAACTACAGAGAAACAAATCATGTTGCTTCGACAAGAACTACATCCAGTGTAAAGGAAAAGATGATGGTTACTAATGAGTTTGGTAAACAATGACATGTACAATACTAAAATCAGTCAAACATCAAACTAGGAAAAGATATCATAAATATTTATCTTAAAACTATCTTAAACAGGTGACCAGAATCCAGTTACACCTGTCTAATAATTGATCACCAAAAAAATGAGAATATATATTAAGCAATTGCTAAGTGTACATGTATCTAACCTTGTAAACGATCATTCAGATACAAAAAAAATTCTGGGTGTCCAAACAAGTGAACATCACGATTCTACAAATCTCTTCAAAAGAAAATGAAAAACATTGCATTTCTACTCATATGTGCTGACGGTAGTGAAGGTATGAAACAGATATAGGAAATATTTAAAATTAAATTAAAAATTTAGGAACATCCCGATCAAAAATGAATTGTGTCAAGTGATATTGCTCTGTATTTTGCAGTGTGAAACCAATTTGATACACAGTACTGAAGTTGTAATACTAACAGAAACTTTTGTTATATTATAACAAAAACAAAATGAAGAAGCAAAAAAAAAAGAATTTTACAAAATAAGCCTCAAAAAACGTTTAATCAGTTTAAAGATTTAAAAGAATAGGGTCAATGTTATCGGTAGTGTACAAGTGCCTACTTTGCCTTATTCTCACACTAACAACAGAGACCATGGTGACAGGAGTGCAAACAAAAATTTAACGAAGGTACCAGTTTAGACAGATTTTACTTTAATACAGCAATCTTCATGGTACAATAATAAAATAATCAGCAATCACATTGCTATAGCTACGGTACTATCTATTGTTCCCTCTACAAAGAAATGTGATGCATATAGGCAGATTTTCCTTCCTCACACAATCTGTGTGTTCAACGGTGGCATCTTCATAGGCAAGTAACATATATATATATTTCTTCTCCAATAACGGAACACAGGATTAAATAAAAATCTTGATGAGAATGCTCGGCAACCATGTTAGTCCTTTTTCATTTGCAGTCGATACTTTCATCATGGATAAATTTTGCAGCATTTCAATTGAAGCATATAGTTATAGGAAACCAATCACACAAACATATATATATATATATTATATACACAACACAAAAAGCATTTACTATGATGTTGTTTTTGTCCGTTGCCAATCCACAAATTCATCTAGCATGACAGGCCCTGTGAATAGAAAAGTAACAGTGCATTCAGGGTCCGTTTTCTAATGTGTTAACAAAACTTTTGCATAATTAGTGTAATGCTCATTCTTACTTTAAACAAGACATAAATGTCAGTCGCCATGTATGAATCAGCATTTAAGAAATGCAATTATATTAGCCAGGGGTTTTTCTAGAAAAAAATGTCAGGAGGGAGTACACCTTCGTTAGCAAAGAATATCTTCATTTATATACATTTATACATCCATCTTCAGTAATAGCTAAAGTCGGTCTGCTATTACAGCTAGAGTAGCATCAATCCTCCCATTGCTTGTGCTATGACAATCAATACAAGACATTCATGATATAATCTAATATGACTGACACTCACATAACAGACATGATACATATTGTAACAGAATTTTAATTATTAATGCAGAATTAGTTTATAGACAATATCAATAATTTTGAAAATAAAATTTGTCAAAAGCTGTTGCTCACACAAATAAAGTACCATGATAGAGACAGTGTATTTTTTGAGATAGAATATGTAGAAACCAGGTTTTATGTTTCACAATTTAATATTCATTATTTGAGTGAATGTTTAATTGTGAAAATCATGAAAATTTATTGCATGTAAATTTCTCTTAGAGCTACAACATAGAGACTTAGTGACTTTGTTTACACAATTGCTGTACAATCCTGAAATCACAGTTTACAGGCATTATCTTATAACTCTGTATTATATAAGTTACAACTACTTACATGCACCGTCTTCATCATAATTACTAAGATCTGAGTTGATGGTTCTACTGAATTCTAAAATATTGCACCACTGATCCTTATTGATCACTCTATATTTGGATTGCTGTAGGAAAAACAAAGAGAAGACAATAAACTCCTCCCATTGGGCGAGAGAAATAATACGATTGGATTATGAGTTACAGCAAACCAACAATTATCACTTTCACCCCCAATGGCTGGACTACTGTAAAGAGGTTAATTATTCACTGGGTTTTAATATTCGCTGACTGAAAAATGAGCTAAATCAATACCCAGTCAGAGTGAATATGTAAAATTTAGCATAGAACACATTATCTAAATGATAAAACCGTGAACTTAAAACCAACTAAATATGCCTGAAATGGTAAATCAGCGAAATTTAAACCCAGTGAAATTTAGTCATTTTACAGTAATTTCAAACAAGTATTATTTTAAGTGAATGGTCATCTTAAAAACCCAAATCACATCACCCACAGAAATTGAACGAATTATAATAAATTAAACATCAGAAAAATAAATTACATATTAAATAAGCAGACTTAAATTTGTTTTCTTCCCATTTGCAAAGTAACTAAACATGGTAATTGGCTAAGCAAATAATGTAGTGCTAGTCTCTATTAGACACATTATTCTACCTCAGTGGAAGACCTGACTTTTGTCTTTTTTGTGTGTTTTTTTTTTGATAATTTATTTCTTGAGTTCAGCAAAAATGTAGAGCACTACTGAAAGCACTCTTTGAGTTTGATATTCATTTAAATGTGGTAGCACCATTGTGATTTACTTGTTCTATCAATTTTTGGGCAGAATACAATGGAGGTCACAATGTGCGTTCCTCAAGATCAATATCTGCAGCTTACCTCAAGAAATTGGTGAAAGCTAGAAAAAAGCGTCCAATGTTTTCCTAAAAGTAGTGATAACATTATTTTGGCTGTGTCTATGTCCATACTCCGTTGATCTTTATCCTAAATTAGAAATAATATTAGCATTAAAAATGACATAAAACCTATAGTAAGCAACGCTCAGCATGAATTTGACCGTAGTATGCACCCATACGAGTGTATATCAAGTGTCATACCTGCTGTCGCTTATGTGATAAGTAATAATATTTGCATTCTGTATGGCCATACAAAGCCTTGTACATGTATTCCAGAACATTATAATAACAGTAGACAGAGACAGAGAATAGATTCACATACTTACTCTCGCAAAGTCATAAGCGTATCTATAAATTTGTTTGAATAATACTGGGTCATTTAAAAGTGAACGTAAGTATTCTAGCTTGGCTTGAATTTTGACAATAGAATCAACTCTGAAAAAAGTAAAATAAGTAAAACATATTATTCCTGATACATGTAATATTAATTTAATAAACATCTGACAAAGAAAGAATCTATAATGTGTAACCGGATAGATTCAAATAAAATTGTTCTGCTGGGCAATTGGTGAAGGGGATAAAATAGGATTTATTTTGATCACAGACACACCTTTGTCTGTCTCAGTATTTAATTTACTTCCATACTCACTGTAATGAGGTCATTCCTTTCATCCACTCGTCTGCTGTGAAGAAACCCATCTGTTTTGCATCTAGCTTCCACGCTATCACCAACATAACTATATTTTCTGGCTCTACTCCAATATCCTCACAAAATTTTTCCATGCCTTCAGGTCCTAAAAAATTGTCAGTATCGCCGCAAAACTCTTGAAACCACATGCGGCATCTTTTTATAGAAAAGGGTTCTTTCAATGGATCCATAGTGGTACCTCTTCTTCTAGAGCCACTGTAAAATAGAAGTGAACAAGTCATGGCATTACATTGAAAGGCTATATCCAAAGAAATATATATATATCTTCAGGTGTAAGACAGTAGATACAAGACATCCATGTCCATAACCTATTATGACTGACACTCTCTGACAAATATAATAAAATGTTGGTGTTGAATGAAATTGGTAAAGACAAGTCAGAGATACAGCCCTGAAAAAGCATTCGTTAAAAGTAAAACAATATCTGCTAGGGGAAAAAAATAATATGCATCAAGGTTTCATCACGGTCAATGCATGTACTGAATTTGAATGAAATATGGCCTATGCATGATCCGGACCCAGTTCCAGAATTGCTGGATTTTGAATGCATTTTTAAGATTAAAATTGCTGCCATTCAACCAACTTGAATTTGGTCATGAAATGAGTGCATATGCTTATGAATGATGCCATGTTTGATGTGCATGTAAAGATTAAATGTAATTCGAAATGCAAATTAGATATTTAATATTCACAAATCTCAACCAAAAAGTAATCACATATTATCACAAAGCATCTGTGTATCTTGTTTATATTAAAATATGATAACGCTTCTTGACGTCTTACAGGAATAACTAATTACTGGCTATTTATCATGCAAATTAGGTAATTAATATGCAGAGACTTCCATAATATTCTGGTCTGTGCATTACCCCAATGCATTTATATATCAAGTTTTATTGAAATATATTGAATGGTTCTTGAGAAATCAGTGGAACAGCTGAAAACTGGCTCATTATTAGGCAAAAAAGGAATCATTAATATGCAAGCTAGTCAACCCAAAACTAATCAGGTCTGCACATTATTCAAGAGTGACTATATATATTAAGTTTCATCAAAATCCAAAAAGAGGTTCTTGAAAAACTGGTGGAGCTGATGTGTACATTTTCTGACATGTACAAACACATTATCCATTGTATATTGTGCATTACCTTGTGTCTCTTCTACTCTTTTTAGATATAACTGTATTTTGCTCTTCTGAAGGTTTTCTTTTTCTTCTAGGAGGCATACTGGCTGCTAGGGGCGAAAGAATTTCAGCTGAGGAATAAGACGGCTCTGTCTTCACACCTGTCCCAATGTTCTAGGAGGAAAAAAAAAACATTTTAAATTTGGTAAAATGTGAAACTCGCACACACAACATACTCACATCTGTCTAAAACTTGCTCATCCCACAGAAATTGTGGATAAATGCTCACCCTCGCCTTTAGACCACCACAATATTCATGATGCCAAGCAACAATACAAGCAAACTTTATGATCACCCATAATTTCATCATACATGTACATTTAAAGTACAACATATAGGACATGGCAGTATGACCCCCCCCCCCCCCTTGCCCCAACCTTCTTCATATTGACTCACACCACTAAGTAAAAGGCATGACAAGATGAGCTCTTTATTCTATAGCACATAATGAAAATATAGTTATGACTATTTATTGATTTGATAAAAAAAAAATATATTATGGAATTTACAGTCAAATATAGCTACATGTAACAGTATTGTGATATGCAAATAAGAATGCAGTAAACAAACCCTCTGCCATTCTGTTACAAACTGTATCATCATTCACAGAATAGTGAAAAAAATATATTTTTTGGTTAACTGAGAATATTAACAGGGTTTTAATTTAGTGCATTTACATGTAGCTAACATTGCAATAAGTGAAAATAAAACCAGGTAAATAAATTAAGCCCTGCAGTGTTTGTTAGTAGGATATGGATTACTTTTAAACACATACTATTCTCAGTATAAATGCACTTTCCATTTGCAAATTTATACACTGCTAATGTTAGCGAAATTTGTGACAGGTATTTCTATCATCAACATACCGTGGAACTGCATGTATCTCTGATATGCAACTTTTGATTTAAAGAATGTGATATTTACATTTTTCTGTAACATTATTATGTTTATAACTGCGAACTGTCTGCATGATATCACATAATGTCTATGAATATTACAGATGGGGAGCATGGACATTCATCAATAATGCTGACACATGGTCATTCAAAACAGGTGCCACCCCTCCTCCCAAAATGATTTTTTTTTTTGCAAACAAAAATGATAGTCTGTATATTGTCAAGAACTATGAAATTCCTGTCAAATTGTATGCTGTAGATGTCCAACCAAACTATTTTGAAGATGTTTTCACGTTCTTATGTTTCACTTTTACTGGGGAAGGGCCATTGCCATAAACATCCGGCTGATAGGTACTTATGGAGACGACCACAAAATATTGCTTACCAGGTTTCATGTGCTTTTCATGAATACAATGGAAAGTGATTCATAATTTTGGGGGAAGGGAGGTATTCACATGTAATAACTGGAAACACATAATATATTTTGTTTGACCTAATGTTAATGGAAAAACAAATTCACTGATTCAGCTTCAAACATTTTGTTGAAAGCTATTCCTAGGCTGTATTCATGTTTCCTGTCTGCAATTTTGTTTATATAGGGCACTTTTGTTTTCAGGAAGTAAAATTCATACTTATTATTTTTATAGAAGAATTGTTTTAAACCATATCAAACTATATATATTATGAAAGCTTATAATTCAAACTAATCAAAAATGTAAGATGCAACTTTCATGTGGTCATGTGACTGCTACGTAAATAAAACCTCAAACAAGTACTGTGAAGAAACTAAAATGGGATACAACATGTACCACCATTTTGTTTCTTGAAAAATGTAGAATAGAAAATGAGAAACACAAGTCACAGTGATTTTTTGATTTTGTTTCACATTTTTACCAGTGATGTCAGAATAGTGGAGTTGCTGCATTGAAATCATCTTCTGTGACCAATGATTTAATCTCAAGTCAAATGTGCATGACTGGCAGTTATCTAAAGATGTTCTAACATTATTTCATACTTGACAGTGTGATTTAATTAATTATTTAAAATTTTTATAAAATGTTTATTTTGATTAACATGTGACCCCAACAAATCTACTACATTATGAATAATACTCTGTCCATTTCTTTTTCCACTACTGCCATTGACTGTAGTTTAAGTTCAATTAAACATTATGATCTCAGGTTAATTAACAACAATTAGCAATCAAAAATAAATAAAAAATCATATTCTTACCAGATGTGTGAATGAGCAATAGAGAGGCTGGTACGGTCGATCCAGGATGGCAGATACACGTACCTACAAAAATTATGAAATTAAGGCGATCGGTGCGTCAGCAAACGAAATTCAACACTAGGAGAGAAAAATCATTCATATTTCGGCGTTAAACTTCTTCATTACCACGATAAATGGCAATTACACACACCCTTCACAGATGTAAAGATGTCAATGTCATGATGACATTCCCGTTGAATTCATAATGCATACAACAGCCTTGATACAACCGAATAGGCTTTTGTTTGGCAGCCTGTTGTATTGCCAAAAGTGTACATACTGACGTAGGAGTGAAAAATTTGAAGAATACCTTATGGCAAACAACCCATGTAGACGGTGGTCACCGCACGTACTCGATAACATGACATGCGATCAACATTGGCGAGGCGGAGAGACTCGGGTGAACTATGGCGCATGTCGCGTCGATCACATCGCTCGTGCGAACAATGCGTTGGCTGCTCGCAAGCTTGACAGAAACATTTTCAACGAATGGTCGGTTTATAAATTGCATATTTAGCAAAAGACCATTACTGATGACTGTACTAATTATGAGAGCAAATGAACGACTACGACATTGTCCATATCTACAAGTATCACCCCATTTTTCACAATTGAATGCATGTCAACAGAAAATCTATTTCCATTCTAAATCAAATGGACAAATGGCGTCGGTTATCGGCATCGGAAGAAGGCCGTCAAATCCATCGATTTCATTCAAGAAAAACACTACTCCGGTTCAAAAATGCTCCCATTTGGTTTAAACACTACTTACATAAAAACGAAGGATAGGAAATAACTGTGACCAATAAAAAATCTGCCGAATCGACAAACTTTTACAATTTCGTCAAAAGATCCGCCATATTGACCTAGCACATGCGCAAAACGTAAACAGAGTTGATTTGTAAGAACTTCTATGATTGGTTTTTATTTTCACGTGCGTGTCACGTGCATAACGCCACCCAATCAATCAGCTCCTTACAGATCTCGAGGGCATTGACCAGACATTCCTCAGGTCAAAATAGGAAAGCCGGGTTGTTATCAAATTCGTGCATGATAACCATAGAGATTTGGCAAGTCTCACGGTTTACAACGCAATTTGGACATAATTTGCAGAGTTTTCACTGTGGACTTTGAAATAATAGAGGTAAGGGCAAAACCGAATCGTCGAAATCGTTTTCACAACATTTTGTGCCTGTATTTCGAGATGATTTCAAAAGTGTGTCCGACAGAACGGGACGGCATTTTGTCTCACACCTGATAATACATCCGTTGTCATGGAAATGTTAAACATTTAATTTTTCATAAACAAGGGGCAACCAACGACACATTATTCGAAGATGAACTTGAGAATAATTTTTTACTCTTTACACTTTTATATAACAGTAACGTTCGTGGAAGGAAATTGTTGTTGAAATTCATAACAAATTCATAAACCATTTCATACAATGACTGATATTATTATTATTAAACCATTTCTCCTGCATGGGCGATCTTCTCGGTGCTAATATTCCAATATTTAATTAATAAAGTCTCGATATATACCAAAACTTCCAACAGACATTCTCATCTGGGATCTAGCCTGATGTTCGTGATGAATGGTCATGAGTCAACCAGCTTCGACACTTTTTGCTTTATGTTATTTTGTGCTTGATTTTACATTCCTGTATTTGTGCCTATAGAAAGACACTACTTAATTTAAATGCCAACGAGCAGACAATGACACGACAATAGTTACTGTTACAGACTGACTCTCTGACTTACAATCGCATTACTTTGATGTGCTATTTTATGTTCACTTATACCTTTTAATTTGGGAATTTTAAATCATAAATTTATGAAAGAAATATATGAACTCCAAGATTATGAAACAAAAAGTGCAAAACTTGTGATAAAATGATAGAATGTGAGGAAGAAAACAAAACAAAACAAAAAATAGAACATTGCTCATTGTGTAAAACAAATCATGGCAGACAACCAGTTTATTGCCAGATTAAGGAAAACCATTGCAAAATTATTTTCATGTTTCATGTCACTTTTGTCGCTTTGGTCTATTCTCTCAGGGTGTGAACACCACGCCGGCAACATGCCTGCCGGGGACTCTAGGAAGGAGTTTATCCTGACAACAATCGGCAATTATTTTGGTATTCAGTCTTCTGACTCTACAATATCGCAGTCATTTGACTCAGAAGAGTTAAATAATTTTTTGGATGATGGTAACTGTGGCGTTCTGTCTGTCCGACTGGAAACTCATGGAGGAACTAGAAGACTTCAACTTCTCAATAAGGTATGCATTCTGTATTAATCTGTAAATGTCTATAGTTAATCCATCGTATCAGCTGATTTGATGTGCTGCTCAACAACTGTCCTCATGAGGACAAGGACAAATTTAAAATTATTACTAATTTTTGAAATTTTGTCTAGTGAAAGGCACCATCAAATAATAAAGAGCAAATAAAAACCCAAACTTGTTTTCTGCAAATAATGAATTTGTGATTCCTCTATAGCATTGAGCCCCTTTTTAAAAATCATACAATCAGGATTATTAATTCAAAAATTAGTTAAAGAGTACCCCAGTTTTCTTTAAACTTACAAATATAATAATTTAGCAAAGTTTTAGGAGATTCATGGGTCAAAAGTATCATACCATATCCATCCTTAAAACACCATCTTTTCTTTTAATGATAGAATGCTACTTGTGCTTTTTTTTTTACATGTTTTGTCAAATTCAATCCTTCTAGTATTAGCCAACATTATATTGACTTTTTCCCTCTCTGTTAATCATTTAGTGAGTAAAACTGTCAAATAATATTTATGAATTAGCAATTTAGAAGCAGTTTTCATATACCACAATGGGCCATTCCAGTTTATATCTGCGCACCCCCCCCCCCCCCCGCCCCGTTGATTTGATGTGGTCGGATTTCCAGCACTGTATGATGGGGAAAATACCCCGGAATTCCAACTGTATATGAAGAAACAGAATCTGGAAATCCAGACGAGTATGAAAAAAAAATTCCTGGAAATCCAGGCAGTTATGGCTACTAAATAAAATATGGCCTAGTTTATCTCGCCACATACCAGTTGATAAGGTTAGATTTCCAACAGTATGACTAAAACAACTTGGAATTCTGACACCCATGGAAATTATACCCTGTATGAAGTAAACACACAAGCTCATCAACAGGGGGGGGGGGGGGGGGGGGGGTGCAGATATAAACTGGAATTGCCCAATGCAATGTTTAATTTAGAGAAATTACATGCTTTTTTATATGAAAACTAAATCAACTACATGTACGCATAACCTACATGTATGAATGGGAAGTATTTGCATGACGCCCTCTAGAGCTCAACGTAGGAAATTAAGTGTAACATCTCATGAACACTGTGGCACATGTTCTCCTGGAAGTCATCTACGTCTTGAATTATTGTTTTTCGACTTTTAATATGGCATTTAATCACTTTATTGCAAAATCAGCAACACCCCAGTTTAGCTAAAAACCAGCAACCTCATTTTAACATTTGTAGTGAAGTCATATCAATAAATAAAATAAACATAGCTTACAGAAAATCAAATGTCAAATATCATCTTTTTTGAGAATCTGTATTATGCAAATTTGAATCAGTAATGTATTCTTCTACACAATAACATTATTTTTATTTCAGGTGGTGCCGAGTGATGCAAGAGAGAAAATGTTGGTATTTTTCAAATTACAACCAGACGTGATAAACCCTGATAATATGCATACTAATGTATTTGTGTCTTCAATGCTGGACTCGCCTGTAAACGCCTTGTATCACTCTGTGCAAAAAGTAAGGTTACATACATGTATATACATATAATAATGCATTGACACTGTACCATTCTAATGAAATATAAGAATTTTCATGTTTTAAAGATTTGATTCAATTCTTTGTATTGGTATTTCTGTAACTATCGGTACTTGCGTTAAGTGTTAGGGCTTCTTAAGATTCAAAACTTTTGATTGAAATATTATGAGGCCCACCACATTTAACATAAATTTGGGCATCAGCGATAATACAGTTGCCCAGTGATTAGTTTATTGGTGTTTCTTTGACATGTCTTATATTTAATGGTATGCATGAATGACTGGATGTATTTTTACATAAAAATTTCAATAATTGGTTTACACACCAAATTTCAATTGTGATAACTTTTCAATTGCAGATCATAATAATAATGGCCACCTTAACAATCTTGTTGCTCAAGTGAAAAAAGATGTCAGTACATTTTGCATTGGCAAGCGTCCTTATTCAAACAGCTTAAGTTTTCCCAATTATTGAAGTGACCAAGTTATGTGTGTATTTCTAATTCTTATACTAGTCAATAACAATTTACTGCTAAATCATTACATATTTCTGTATACTGTAAAGGAGTTAATTATTCACTGGGTTTTAATTTTGCTTACTAGTATTTTGCTGACTGGAAAATGTGCTAAATTAAAACCCAGTAAATATGTAAAATTTAGCATAGAACACATTATCTAAATGATACTACCATGAATTTAAAACCAATTGAATATGCTGAAATGTTAAATCAGTGAAATTTAAACCCAGTGAAAATTAGTAATTTTACAGTAATTAAGTAACCTTATCAAGGTCAGTGATTGGTCATGGCATTGGGAATGAAAGTTGCTTGGTTAATCACAAAAAACCAGAATACTTTCAAACCCTGGTTTAACATGATAAATAGACACTTAGGGTAGTCCTACAGCCCAGAACAAATGAAATTTGGACAACTGAATATTAACTCACTTGCCTTAACAAACTATTGTGAATAAGCCGTATACATTATGGGTAAGCCAGTTTTAACCTCAAACCCTGTACAAGCACTATATTAAATTGGCAAATATTAATAATTTATTATAATTCATCTAAATTGTTGACACCTTACTTTTATCATTTGTCTTTAAAAAAAATACATACAGATATTTGCACCATTGCTACTTGAAAATGAGAAATGGAGCCGTAATTTTGATCCCAAGTTACAAAGTTTATTGAGCGAATTGGAAGCAGGTCTTGGTAGCGTCATTCGAAAACAAGACCCAGCAATGCGAAGAGGCAAGGCAGATGACAGTTTAGCAGGTATACCACGTAACTGGATGGGTTTTTTTCATAATGTTGACAAAAAATTGTTTTCCGTCATTAGTCATTGACTTTTGAGGTTTTTACCTTTCATGAGATATTTTTTGTAAAAAAATTTGTCTGAAATCATGCAATAAATGTCTTATTGGAATTATTACCATCATAATTTATTTTAAAGAATTATTTCCAAAAAATTGAATAGTAATTGTCAGAATTTTCCAATAATTCTGGAACACCATTATTACATATCTTGTAATTACAGATTATTATTTCACCTATTTTATAAAATTTTGAGTTATAATAAAAGATTTTCACAATAGAAACCAATGGTGAATGGTCCATAAATCACCAGTTGTGAAAAGTGGTTCAGTGACCATACATTTTTATCTGGTTTTTGTGAGCAACAGCATGAATAAAACCATATGGTAAAAGTCAAGGAAATCTTGATCATTGTACCTTAATAGAGTAAAATTGGTCTAAAATTTTTCTTGAAGCTGATACTCACCAAATCTCATTTTTTGTTCAACTTATAAGGTATCTTAACACCGCTGGATGAATTCCAGTACTGGGCAGAAGTATCCCTGTCCAGCTCGAAGTTGGAAGACAAGGAGAGGGCACAACATTTCCAGGAATTATTCCAACCAATATCTGGTGAATACAGCAACCTGGATGCATTGTCACTAGTGGAAGGTTTGGATTTAGTGGAGAGTACACAGGATTGTTTGGATGACATATGGAAACAGACAGAATTTGAACAATATCCTGAAGCTAGGATGAAGCACTTACTGGAAGTCTTTGGTAAGTACCCGGTAGGCCAGTTTGCAGTAATCTTGTGTAATTTCATATAAATAACATCAAATTGGCATTAAAAGACTACTCAAACTTTCTGTAGGATTTGAGTGTAATATGTTGTTTTGTCACAGGTCAATTAATCTACATATAATTCTTGATGCCAAACCTGTTTGATTTTTATAATATATAAAAAATGGTGGTAGGTACCCTCAGTAATCTTAGTCCTTGGTAATTATTCAATTTTTCAACTTTTCAAACAAAGTATCTATTCTCACTGATATGCTTCAGCCCTCTCATTTCGCTTTCAACATACATGTAGCATTGTACATTCAAAAATGTGACCCAATGATAAGACTACTCAATGTATCTACTTATTTGCACCACATACAAATTACGAGCAAATTACACCATGTATACTACATGTGCCTTTAACCTTTTCACCACCAGTTTCCTCTTTTCATCACAAATTCACAAAATAGTCCTGTTTTAATCTGCACTTTCCTTCAGAAGATTGGGACAAAATTAGCCAATTTAAAAACCTGAAAATTACCTCAAATTTTCTCTGCTTTCTCCAAAATTAGGGTTCATTTTCAAAATCATGAAAGAATATAAAAAAAAAAGTGCAGGAAAATTTGGGCAAGAAAATCTGGTGTTGAAAAGGTTGACTTTAAAAACATTGAAATGATTAAATGTATATAAATTTGTACCTGTTATTGCAATCAGGTGGATCACTGGGTAGATTTGTGCAGCGAAGACTCAGCACATTTGATATATGGCGTGATCCATTTCACAAAGTGAAAGAGGCACTCAGATATGGGATATCTATCTGTGAACGTTGGGTGATGGCATGCGACACATTGACTGTTCAGTACTGGAAACGATATCCTGCACATCAATGGAAAGGAGAGAAGTACAATCCAGAAGGTGTCATCAACTTAGGTGCAAGATTAGAAGAGGTTTGTAATAATATAGTGATTGACTTTCAATGTCAAGGCTACATTACTGGTAGAAAGTAGTCTATGTACCACGTGAATCAAGGGTAAATTAAGTGTATTCTCGGGGGCTGAGCCACGTCATTGTGCGTTCTCTATTGCTAAGATGCTCACCACTGTACCATATAATTCTATTTTATTACACTGTTCAGGAGTCTCAATAACTATTCCCAAGTACATTTTTTTGAGAGTTTTCAACTGTTGTTTTCGTCGGTCGTGGTTGAAAGGCAGTGAAAATATGCCCAGATGTCCGCTCGCAAGAATAGTTTTGACCTTCACATTGACTGTGCAGTACATGTTTATGTAGACTTGAGCTTGAGCTCCTTTCTAGTTTAGGTGACAATAAAAATATTTATATAATGCTTTGACTATGGAATCATGTTAATGTACATTCAGTTTTCATAAACTTACCCTTACTCTCTGTGTGTAGGTTTCCACACTGAGAACTGTCCATGAACAGCTAGTAAGATTACTGTCTAACAGTGAGCAACAAGAGCTACGTACAGCTGATGCATTTGCACCCTTTGCTGGGTTGAACCCCTTACAGTATAATCCATATACCCAACCACTATGGAAGGCTGCAGTGGCACAGTATGAACGAGGTAAGTCTTTGTCTGTATTATCTTTACAGATTGGGGCATCATCAGTGCATACATGTGTTGGTATAGCAGTGTGGCTAGTCTGCAACTTTTAAAATTTATACAAAAATTGTAGAAATATCAATCTAAGATTGATTTAAAGGTATTATTCATCAAATAATCTTTATCACCCGTTTTGAGAAGGATTTCTCCCATTTCATCTCATAACTCTGAAGCAATCCTGTATAGTTTTTTAGAAAGGAGCACAGTTTTCGAGTAACTGCAAATTCAGGAATTTGTTCAAAATTTTAGATGTTTACTTACTAAAAACCAACTCTGAGTTTTTTTATTAGTCTGTGTTGATCAGTGTCTACTTACTACCGGTATTTTAGACATAGAAAAAAAAATACAGATGTTGCAGTTGTCTTGCCTATTTACCTTGTGTTTATTGGTCATTAATATACTTATCTGTGTGTGGTAATTTCTAGCAATGGTCCCAGCTGAACAGAGAATTGCTGGTAAACTCAGAACCCAGTTCCGGGAATTGGAGGCCAATTCTCACCAATTATTAAGAGAATTTCAACGATACAAGGAATTAGTGAAAAGACCAAATATAAGCAAAGAACTTGTAGCTGAAAGGTGAGTAATTGCTATTACCATGGTCTTCTGTAGAATTAATTTCATGCAACATGAAGCTTGGTAATGTTATATAAAATCAGAATTGGTTCTTAAGCTTTTAGAAAAAAAATTGTTTGTTTTTGTTATCTTCAGTATGGTAAATGAAAAAATAATTCAACTCTGTGAAAATAGTTGTCATTAATAAGGTGCACTCATTTTTAATCCAAGATCAATATTCATATACTATAAAATGACTAATTTTCACTGGGTTAAAATTTCGCTGATTTACCATTTCGGGCATATTCAGTGGGTTTTAAACTCACGGTTTTATCATTTAGATAATGTGTTCTATGCTCAATTTTACATATTCACTGGGTTTTAATTTAGCGCATTTTGCAGTCAGCGAAATAAGCAAAATTAAAACCCAGTGAATAATTACAGTAATTACCTTTTTATTTGTTATTTGAACACCTTTGACTTTTGTGCCCAGGTCATTTTAGATTTGACACATGCCATCAACAAAAATTTTAATGAGTGCAATCAACAACAAACTGTAAATTTTGGAGCAAATCCATTATTATTTACATTTCAGTGGAATAAAACAGACGCATGTTTTTTGAGTAATTATATGTAAAAAATACATCTCTTATTTTTATTACAGAGAGACATTGCTTGGACAACTACAAGTATACATTAAGACTATCAGAGATGATTTTGTCACCAGGACTAATGATGGTACTTCACCAGCAGGTAAAAACTTACCTGAAGTGGTTAACAATATTGTGTGGGTCAGACAGTTGGAAGCTAAGGTAATTTTGAATTTTAAAATTTATTAACACTTTATTTATTACAATAATTTATATCACTGTGTGTGAATAGACCATGCTGATTTTTGTATCACATGATATTTTTCTGATTATTAGTATTGTAAAATACTGTAAAACGTGTCTTTTGCGCGAGCATGTCTTTTTCGTGAATTTAGCGAGAGAACTGATTCGCTAATTCAAGATGTCGCTAATGACTTTATTATCAATTCAAAATGGCCGCCAAACAAAGAAATCAACAATGACAAGAGAGATTTGCTAAATCAACATTTCGCTATTACTATGTACGTCATTTTACCACAATTCGCTAAAATTGTCTGCCGCTTTTTCAACATGTTTTACAGTAGTGTATTGTTCACCCCAAGTCATAATTTGTCTAAATCTTCTAAATATCCACAATACGACATTACAGGTAAAATTTCAGACTTTAATTATTTTGCAGTCATTCAGTGCAAATTCTTGTTTTTAACATCCACTGACAGTATGCATTAAGAGCCAACTTTGTAAAAAAAATCTTATGTGCATTATAAAACCCATATATTTTGTATTGATTTTACCTGCATTCTTTGCTAGGTCGAGGACACATCCAAAACAGCTGAAGCCTTGCTGGGTGATTTGTCAGGCTTCAGTAAGTTCCGTCGAGATGCTGCCAGCTTATTGGATGAATTACAGCAATGGAGACAAGATCAGTTTGAAAATTGGTCACAAGATATGCTAGATGCAATAAATGATCCTTACAAGCCTCTCAGGTACTAGTGCCATCCTTTGTCAATTGTAAACAAATCTTTGGTCTTTAATACCACATACACATGTGTCAGTATTGCCATTAACCGTTTCACCACCAGACTTCCTCTCCAAATTTTTCAGCACTTTTTTTTAATATACTTCAATATTTCTGGAAATGACACCTAATTTTGGAGCCAACAGACAAAATTTGAGTTCATTTTCAGTCTTTCCTCAAAACAATTTGGCTACTTTTGTAAACTATAAACAGGACTATTTTGTCAATTTGTGATAAAAAGAGGGAACTGGTAGTGAAAAGGTAAGTTTGTCATCGCGAATTAGAATTTCATGCAAACATGTATTTTATCCTAGCCCTTTAGGGTTTATAATTTTATTACATGCGTTATATTTGTTGCATAGGACCATCTATCGACTGTGACGACAACATTCACAGTACCACCTCCTACTAATAGACATAGTCCAGCATTTGAAACATACATACAATGTACATGTCAAATACATTGTTTGTTTATATGGGTGATATAACGTTCTATCACAACATGGCTTCTGTGTCTAAAGAATTACGGTTCATACTCAGTTTGCAATGATGCCAACCTATCCAATTCAGTTTTACTTTACTCTGATAATTTGTAAAATACAATGTATAGAAGTAATTTCAATGAATTGTAATTACCATATATTCAGCATTTGCTCTATTAGAGGTGCAACTTCAGTAGAAGTGCATATAGACCAAAAATTTGCATTTGTTGTATGCTGGATCATTGAATGTATTGCTTGTTTTGCCCACAGACACACCTTTTTATTAATGTACGTAAGTACATGTGCTATTATTTAATAGAGAAAATACAATCAAATGGAAATCTCTCTAGTCCTCATAATGGGGGTGTATTGTTTCTAATACTGTGGAATACTTTATTTTCACTGGAATTAATTTTCGCTGAAAAGGCATTTTGGGCGTTTTGTATGGAATTTATTTTCACTGATTTTTGATGAGTTTAATGCGAAATATAGGAAAAAAAGTATATTCGCTGGATTTTATTTTCACGGAATCATCCCTCCAGCGAAAATAGCGAAAAGAAATTCCAAGCAAAAATAAAGTATTCTACAGTACTTATGCCAATATGAGTTTATGTTAACATGTCAACGTATTGTGTACTGTAAAATGACTAATTTTCGCTGGGTTTAAATTTCACTGATTTACCATTTCAGGCATATTCAGTGGGTTTTAAATTCACGGTTTCGTCATTTAGATAATGTGTTCTATGCTACATTTTACATATTCACTGGGTTTTAATTTAGCGCATTTTCCAGTCAGTGAAATAAGCTAAATTAAAACCCAGTGAATAATTACCCCCTTTACAGTATTTGAAAATAATGGTGGCTCTACAAACAAGCATGCCTAGTTCCAGTATTCGAACTCCTTGCTTAATTTGTTGATTTCCTATTCCCAGTCTTCAGACAAGTGGAAAGCTGATGGAATTAGACCACAAGGATGGAAAGTTAAAAGTACACTACAGTGAGAGACTAGTGACGTTACTGAGAGAAGTCCGACAACTGCAAGCTATGGGATTCCCAGTACCAGCTAAGATCCAACACACAGCGGCTACTGCTCAGAAGTTCTACAGACATGGTGTAATCCTAAAACAGGTAAATACCAAAAACTCTAATCTGTTTTATCCTATATACATGCTCTTGGAATTATTCATTGCCGATGTTCATGTCAAGTAACTAACAATACCAATAACTGATTCATTAGACATAAGTGGAATTTCCGTTCACTGCGAGATCTTCCATATTGTGCTGAATGAACGTCTGCCGCTGAAATCCAATGATTTGTTTTTGAATTTCTTTTTTCATAGTTCAAAGTTGAAATATCGATTTCACAGTAAAAAACATGGTGTTTAGAGACCCTCCTTACTTTATCAAAATTTGCCGTCAAATGTCTATAGCCCATTATTAAGTGTGAAAATATCATAAAAACTACTGTCACGTTTGTCACACATTGTTTTGACACCACCACATCGCTATGACATTTATTTGTTTTATTTGTACATTCAATGTAATGCATAACATGAGATATCAAAAAGAAAGTAAAATCTAATGGCTGTCTATAAATTGTCTATAAAATCAGCACAATGTATATTTGTGCTGTGAATGACTTTGGTATCCACATATTTTTATTTTTCATCTCAAAATAATCTCTCTCTTTAGGTTGCCCATTTCTACAACACCATTGATCAACAAATGATACCAAGCCAACAAGCCATGATGTTGGATTCTGCTCTGGCATTTGAAAAAATCATTAAAAATCCCAAACCTGGTGCCAAAGCCAGTGATGGTAAAGTACAGATTACCTGGGACAATCCTGAGGAACTGGAAGCCTACATCTCTAAGCTACAAGCAGCTGCTGACAGATTGACTTCAGAAAACAGAAGGTTACGCAAGTGTCACAACATTGTCTGTGATAAGGTAAGTTTCTACGTTCACTATATCAACCAAGAGATTTATATTGTTCAATCATTGTCATTTATTATTGATATTTGGTAATCTACTATTGAATAAAATGTTGCTTGGCACTAATCGGTAGTGTCCTATACATATGCAACGTGATATACCACAATGCTAGTCTGAAAACATTGAATTGGTCCTGTCATCACATGTGCTGGGTCAATAAAGCCTAAATGCACGTCAAGCATTTCAGTATTCCTGGAAAGCAATGGCAGAAAATACACAGGACAACTTTTAGAATGTAAATCATTTCTGAATGATTTGAGCAGGCTTTGTTTTTCTATTCTTATCAAGATGTATGATTACCGGATGTAGTTTTTTTTAACCTAATTACTTGTGTCACATTGTTGTATTCCCCAAAATCTGATAATTTCTGTTGTCTGTTTCAATGTGTCTTGCAGGTAGTGACAATGATGGGTATTGATCTACTCAGACAACAAGGCAAATGGAAAGAAGGATTAATGGAAATCAGACAACTGATGGCCAACTTAGTTCAGCAGGTAATGAATAAGAGATCATTTTTGGATTGTGAATATTATTTTCACAAACTTGAAATTGTTCTCGCTTGTTTTATGTTCACCTATTTACTCTTCAGTATGCAAATGTTGTATGTTCAATAGTACATAAACGATTTCCTTAAACTGAAAGTATATTGGGGACATGCCTTCTCACACACTGCTCCTCAACTTTGAAACTCCCTTCTGTCAGACATATCTCACAGAGACTGAAGATATGGATATTCAAGACAGCCTACAGTGTGGATTAACTCAGTGCCTTGAACAGAACTTAGTTTTGAATATCGTCACTTCATTCAAGTGTTTATGAAGGATTATTTGATTGGTCTCAAATTATTAAAAGCTTGAAAAGTGTAATTTCTTCATATTCAACGAAAAGGTTCACTTTTGCATTAACATATTGCATAACAATAACAACTGTCACAAATACAAAAAAATGCATGCAGTTGAACTGTGATATACATCTTGAACATGCCTTGACTAATTTTTTTCAAAGATGGCACAAATACAGGTTATAATGGTATAATATGTACATTGATATATTTTTCATTTATGTAGCAGTTTTAAATCTAGCTAAATGTTTAGTTATGATTGTTAGTGCTGCATTATTATTAATTTCTCTGATCATTACTGTTTTTGCCACTTATTAAGGGTTTCCGTCCAGAGAACATGAAGCCATGGAAAGCTCACTGGGACAGACAATTGTACAAAGCTTTAGAGCACCAATATCAGATGGGATTAGAAGCATTGAATGAAAATTTACCTGAAATTAAAGTTGAACTTACTTATAGGTATGGCTGAGTTCTCTTGGTTCCATTCAAACTCAAATTCAAACTCAAACTGTTTGATTTGTCCTCAATCATATCTGACACATCTAAAGAGCTGTACATGCAGAATATAAAATCTAGCATGGTTTGAACTTCGGGGGTTGAGAGAGCTCAAATTTTCATGCCAAAATTTTAAACATTGCCTCAGCATATTTGAATAATATATAGAATATTGAAGAGTACCCAAGCAAACTGATTAGACTATGGCATTTCCATCAATGCCTTCATGAAATTAAAGCCTTAGATAAGGTGCAATGTGATTGGTGGACTGAGGAGAGCTTTATGAATATGATTTCTGTATATAATGTCAGATATAAGGTGGCTATGAAAAATAAGAGTGTCTATTGATGATCACATTTGCTTACTTTTTGCACACCTGCATGAGCACAAAGACTTGTTCACAAGAACTGATCATTCTCATCCAAAAATAAAATAATGTGTTGTTCACTGTCACAACACATTGTGAGATATTCACTGGGTGGCAGAAATGTAAACAAATAACATCACGATGCATATCAATATTTGAATTATATTGTAAGAAGTTGACTGATGATGCATACATGATCACTTACTCATTTTCAGACAACATCGTCTACAATTCCGTCCACCTCTTGAAGAAATCAGGGCCAAGTACTTCAGAGAAATGAAGAAATTCATCTGCATTCCAAATCATTTCAAAGGTGTGGGTGATGGCGGAGAAAACCTCATCTTTTCCATCATGATTGAGAGAAACGCAGCAGGGTTCACCACTGTATACCATAAAGCTGAGGACCTCTTCAGGCGACTATCCGCTGTAAAAGACAAATTCAAGGTAAGTTAACTCAGTGTATACATATTTTTTGATTCATATTCAAGTTAAGGCAATAATTTTTGCATGGGTATTGTCATGGTTGATCAAAAACCTGAATGAATAGACAAGTTTTGGGTTCAGTGGTTGCTACTCTACTTTGTGCACACAGCTCTCGATTAATAGGAAGAGGTGACTGATTTCACATCATTTGTCATTTGTATAAAACTGTTTGCTGCTGATTCTCTCAAATTTAATAAATATTCTTGACTGTCTCCCCTTAAGAAATGTTCCAGGAATGTATATATAAATACCAGGCATTGAACTCCACGATTTGGTTCCCTTTGAAAAATACAGCTTTACCCCCCCCCCCCCCCCCCATACTAATTCTATACACTAAGGCTATTTCATCAAATTGCACCTGGAAAAAGTTCAGGACCTGGGATACAAAGATGTCATAAATTAGAGGTTTTGTTTTCATCAGTGTCTACAAGCATTTCCTATAATTTTAAAGCCAATCTAGATGACATTCAGTACTGAACTGATGTTGGTATAGAAAAATCTTTACATAAAACTACATATTTATGTTTTGCAGCCTTGATTTGCTTATAAGATTGACTGAATCATTGGCATATTAGCATAGCAAATAGAGAACTCAAAACTTGTCTATTTGTTTAGTAGTAGCATTTTTTCAAAGTGCATGTACATATGTTAATAATCCATGTAAATTGTGTTATTTCAGGACTGGGTAGTGCTTGGTGCCTTAGACTTAGACCAAGTAATTGATGAACATTTACATACTGTACCAGACTGGGAAAGAAATTTCAAATCCTTGAAGGCGAGAGGTAGAGATGCCGAAAAATTACCGAGGTATGTCTGTGATGCTGTGATTACAAAGTCGATGTATGATGTTAGTGAGATTAAAGAACCTCATTCTTCATCAGAGTTTCCATCAAACCCTTATTCCAATTACTGAGTGCAAGGATCTTGCTTAATTTAGAACAGAGCAGCACCTATTGAGTCTACCCTGAAATTATTAATTTAAGTTAATCTTGTATGCATATCAGCCTTACCTTATTGTGATCACACACAAAAGGGTACAACAGTTTGTACAGGCTAAAACTCAAACATGTTAAGAATACACAAATCTTCTTTTAACTGTTCTATGGTCAAAAACACTAACAATGTAATTTCAGATTCAGAATAACAGGAAATATAACATCTCATCATCAGTGCAATTTGTGTTGTTTTGATAATGTCTCTTGATGTTCTAGCATTGATTGTCTTGTCAGAAATGGCATACTGAAATGAATATTTATTGGTATAATAATCATTATAATAATAATTAATAGTAAATCTTTCTAGTGGACATAAAATACAATAGTGGTTTGGGCACACAATGTTGTTTTGTACATGCACACTTCAAGTGCTAAGTATTTGTGCACATTTTCTTAGCATTTTGACCTCTTAGCATGTGCATAAAAGTGTGCATGAACACAACTCAGCAGTTACTGAAATTTTGTCTTTGCTTACAGTGTTATAAAGGTTGACTGCATCACAGTGTCCACCAGTCCAGTAAGAGCCACAATTGATGACCACGTTCAGAAGCTGTTTGATTCATTGTTGAGTTCGTTGAGGCGTGCTATCAGCAACCATACTACAGAAATCGAGAAGTTCCTTGATGATGCGATGGAGGCTCTGTCTACTAGACCACAGACGGTTGAAGAGATTGGTGTGGCAAATGCTAAACATGGTGAGCTGTCTGCTAAAAAACCAGAGGTACGTTATTTATGGCAATCAAAAAACATTGCTGTGTTCTTCCCAGTTTTGGCAACTATTATACATATGTGTGGTGGCTTGTTAACTGTAAAATGACTAATTTTAACTGGATTTAAATTTCACTGATTTACCATTTCAGGCATATTCAGTAGGTTTTAAATTCACGGTTTCATCGTTTAGATAACGTGTTCTATGCTAAATTTTACATATTCACTGGGTTTTAATTTAGCGCATTTTCCAGTCAGCGAATTAAGCAAAATTAAAACCCAGTGAATAAATAATCCTTTTACAGTATATGATTATTCATTTAAGGTAGCGAGACTATTATTTGTGTTGAAAATTACGATTTTCACATTTATTCATTAATTGATGAAATGCACTATAAACTTTCATATGATAAAGTCAACATAACATAGAATGTCATGTAAGTTGGTTAAAATGTAGATTTTCTGAAGGAAAGCAAGGCAGCCTCAGTAGTGTTTTCCAAAATCAACAACACAGGTTTAATCTGTGTGCCTATAAGTTTCAAAGATAAACTCAAGACAAAGCAATGTTAGGATGTGTTATCAGTAGCTATCTGACACACAATGAGTGTTTCCAAACATTTGAGTGGTTTGTCTCCGCCCCTGTTTGTTTCACAGATTAGTCATTTGCATATGAATGTGTCAGACACAAGGTCACACAGCCACTGAAAAAAATCATTGATTTTGGTGTTTTCATATGCCGAATTTATCCAAATATAGCTATCCCATTCCTTTATTTTTTTTTGGTTTCCAATAGCCTTACACATTTGGATGTCCCTACACATGTTAAAACAGACCTTGATGGGAAAACAAATTGATTGTGCCGATAAACAAGCTTGAAAATCTTTGCTGTTACTTCATTGACGTTTTCTAGGAGATTATGTTTTTCAAAATACAAGGTCTTTAACAAAAAATAACGTATACTTATTGTCATCGGATTAACACCAAATTTTCACAGCTTTAAGGTGACAATGAGAGGAACTTGAATGTGTCCAGACAAACTATTTCATTGATTATTTACCAACGAGTTGTGGTTTGAGTTGGGGGCAATGCGACTAAAACAGTAATTGAAATTCAGCACACTATTTTTTAAAACGCGTTGCTTGAATAAAACTGACCAGACACATTCAATTTACCAGACTATTGAACAACTAGGAAAAGTGAAAAAAATACTTCTTACCGCCAGCATAAATGCGTAATTATTTTTCTTACAGAAAAAGTAATTTTTCACCTTTGATTGAGTAACGCGTCGTAGAATGCAGATACGGGCATGCAAAATACACTTGTGAAAAGCTTGAAGTCTGGCGATTCTAAAAATATATACTTTCCCGGGTCTATTTGTAGTCATTTTAAATAGTCACAATTAGAAGATGAAAACAAGTATGCAAATAATAGTCCCGCTACCTTAAAGAAATATCAATAAACTCTAATGTTTTTTGGGAAAATTTAAGCATGGTGGTACTGCCTATGAGTGAGGAAGAACACCACTGCATTTGTTGGTGTGATTAGAAGAGATATGATGTTTCAATTGATTGTGCCAAATGTAAAAATGACTTGAGTTTTTTGTCACCAAACTCTTCAAGTTCATTTCTCCTTAACTGCTCAATACCTATATTTCATTCAATTATGAATGCATTTTTGTAAATTGACAATTCTGAGAATTGTTCAGTGTGATTTCCTTCCGGAGAACCCCATTCAGTTTACATGTAGTAATACATTGTATTGAGATGCACGCCTTCCTGTCAAAGATACTAGATTATAAGTGGCTTTGTTGTTGCATATTTTGCATTAGATTGTACCACTGTTTGAGAAAGCTGAGACCAAGAATAAGTTGTTGCGCTCAGTAGCTGGTGGTGGCATGGATTCCATATCACAACTACAAGCCAGGTGGGACAAGTTTGAATTGATGATGGAGAGCCATGAACTCATGGTTAAGGAACAAGTAAGACGTGATTGATATGCTATTTTATAATCAGTAAATTTATAATAATATATACTGTGTAAAAATGTCTTCAATTCATCAGTCATATTCTCCCCATGTGATGTGTTCCATGATATTTCATGTGTCAGCTACTGGCACATCTTGCGGTACTATCGTGGGTAGGCCTAATCAAATATACATTCTACTTTATTTTCACTATTGGTGTAGAAAGAATGAATACCCTTATATTATATTATATACATTCAACTCATAACAAATTTTATTCAAAATAACTAAAAAGTCTTTTCAGTGAAAAATGTTTCAAGTGAACAAAGTATTTTTCAGTACTAAGATATTTTCATGGTTCTTCTTCTTATTTTCCGTCTCACACAATTGTATAATGCTTACTTTGAAATCACACAACCAGTCCTCAAATGTATATGTCTTGTACTGTAATACACATTACAGTATACTAGTATTACATGACTGTCATACATATTATAGCCAGTGAAATTTCACTGGCTTTTGAAAATTTATTTTTCATGAAATAAAAAAATGGTTTACTGTTGTCCTAATTCTACACGATTTAATACTTTATCTTTCTCTCTCTAGGTGGAAGTAATGAAAAGCAATGTAGCATCTAGAGTACAAGTTTTTGAACAAGATCTTGACAAGTTTGCAGCACGTTGGCATCAATTGAAACCTAAAGATGATCTTTTGGACAGCTCTGACAAAGATGCTTGCATGCAGGCTGTAGCATCCATCAAAGAAAAACGAGCAGAGTTTGATGAGTTGGAAAAAACTAAACTGACTCTTGAGTAAGTCTTTGACTCAAGTTAATGCTTCTTATCTATCATCATCTCTATGATTAGCTCGTGTTGATGTGGATCTTTTTTAGCACACATGTATATAGGTCAACACACTTCAATTGTGCTTGTGAGTAGCGACTGGTTGGCAAAAACCAGTTGTTCACACTCAAAGAATAATCGTTCGCGGCTGTTGTTATTAAATATACATATACTTGCATGTGTTCCTGTTAAAAAAACAACGTATTGGTAATGTTGTCAGAACAGATTTCATGCAAGTGCTGATCATATTTTGTATCACTGATGACAGTCACAGTGCCATTGCTATAATTTTTTCATTAGTCAATTTCTCATTGACAAGTTAAATAAAAAGAATTCAGAATTCATTTTTTAATTCAATAAATGTCTTCAACATAGCTTCCAAGTAGTATTATAGTGGGACACTATCATTATAGTGTGCAAATTGTATTTACTCTTCTACTAATAGATCTAGTTTTCCATCCTAGGCATTACATAGCATAATTTAAATCTATAGATACTTATTTTTTGCTTTCCTTCTAGGAATGATTGCAAACATTTTGGTCTGGATGTAGCAACGTTCACTGTCGCTGATGAAGTTCGTGTTGACTTGGCCAAGTACGAGTCCATGTGGTGTCTGTATGAAGAGTTCAACAATGGGTTGCAAGAACTCGCCAAGGAAGACTGGATCTCATTCAGGTGCTGCAATTTTTTTCATTATTCTAAAATTACTTTTCTACAGAGTCACTTTTTTACAACTTATTTATATTCATTTGCCTGCATCACTATTTTCACTGTTGGTTGTATTTTGACCATCTAATATACTGCTAACTTTTTCACTTCACGATAACAAAAATGCTTATTTTGAGCTTGAATTACATGTACCTCTACTTGAGTCTCTATTAGTTTTCTGTTGTGTTTCTACATTGTGACTCAGTCACTCACGTTTTTGTTTCATCACAGATCCCGTACTTATCTGTTTGAGGAATTCTTGACTCAGTGGATGGAAAAGCTACGTGCCTATGAGGAACCAACTACGATGACAGTTAGATTAACAAAGGATATAGAAAAATATGGAGTAAGTAGACACAGTAAATAATATCACAATGAATTGTATTAACCGTTTAAGTGCTCAAGTCAACTTTTGTCACCTGATCATGAATATATATCTGTGTGAATATATTTTTCAAACACTTTTGTTCAAAACAAGTAATAGATGTCCTTTTGGCCACAAATGAACAAATCATAGAACAATACATTGAGATTTTCAAAATGTTTCGCTAACATTTTGCTGATGGAAGAGTTTTAATGGTGCACAATTTATTAAAGTTGAAAGTGCAGTGCCTTCATTATGAGCCTCTAACAATTTTTTTTGCTAATTTCAGTGTGTGATGGTGGACTGAGGATTTGACAATTGCATTACGATAAGTCTAGCAAAAAAGCCTGTTGATAAATTATAATCATCATGCTGAGAAAATGATTCATGAAATCTTGCTATTGTCAATTTAGTCTTCATAATCTCTCATTTGGTGTTTGTATTGCCAGTATATAATTTGGCTTTTGATAATGCCCAAAATTGTCCCTGTGACTCAGAACTCGTGTATGTTATAAATATGAGTCTTTACTGCACTGTATAGAAGAGTTAAATTTCACTGTCAGAAATAAAACTAAATCACTATCTGTTGGTGTATTTTATAGATTGTGTTACCATTGCTGAAGTATGTACGTGGTGAAGTACTCTCACAAGATCACTGGTTGGAATTGTTTAGAATGTTACGTATGCCTAGAGGTACAACGTTAGAGAAGCTGGTCTTCGGTGACATTCTGACTGCATCTGATGAGATTGTCAAGAAAGGAAATGACTTAAAGGTAAAATGGATCTTACTTAATCATTTGGAAGATTCTTGCAGTTGCATAAGATTATGAGTTTAACATGTTGGCATGGTTAGTCAAAATCTCTGCACACTAACAGGACTGATATCATGTTAAGTCACCTTGTTGAATGCTGAGGAGGAGGGTCTTCAGGAAAAAATAAAATTGTATGCGATCGTATAGATGAGGCTTGAGACTTGACTTGAAGCAAAAATGTTGTGACCCTGGTTTTCCTCATTTTTACATGTGTTCATTTTACCAAGTTAGGAATAAATAGATAGCAACATGTTTTTAAGATCACTATATCTATCTGTGATTTTCTGTTGTGTAAGTAAGTGACACACCACAGAATTACCTAGCTTAGTTGCATCACTGCAAAACACTTTGCATCAGTGGTGTTTCATATCAGCTTCTGTGGCACACTCGAATAACTGACCGAAAATGGGGACTTATGTTTTGACCTTTGTGTGTGCGTGTGTCCGGACCTGTATCTTAGAATTGCCTGGACCAATCACATTCAAACTTTACACATACACCATACATGGTATTATACAAATGCACATCAATATGTTTCACGATCTGATTCAAGATGGCAGAATGGCGGCCAATTTTGTACTCTAAAATCATCAAAATCAAGCATTTCTCTGCTGTTTACAGATGAATTTTGTTCAAACTTGGTACATACATTAGACATTATGGGACTGTGATGCAAATCATTTTGTTTTTCAGATAAGATTCAAAATGGCCAACTGGCAGCTATTTTGTTTTAATGAATGTGGTTCTAGTGCCATATATCTGACTTTTTGAGCCATATTGTAAGCATAGGTCTGAGCATTTAAATTTGTTCCAAATCTGAGTGCTTTCCAATATTTCTAGAAAAATTGAATTGTTGAATAAATCCATAATGTATTTATAATAAACCTGCACAGGTTTTCTACTTAACAGAAATTATGCATTTGATCATGTGGATCTGCACTATTCGTCTAACCTCACTATCACAACATTACATTTTAATATTTAAATAATACAGCATTATTGTTATCTTAACTAATCAATCTCTTAATATGGACATTTATATGCTTCATATACTGGACTGTATGGACCCATGAATGTTATATCTTCATTTAGTAATCCTACTGTTTTAATTACAACTTCACATCTCATAGGAACTATTTGCCAGAGCTCAAGGTGAAGTGTCAATACGTGAAGCTTTGAGAGAATTAGAACTGTGGGGAGCTGCAGCACTGTTCCAGCTCACAGAGTATGTAGATAGTCATAAAGAAACACTGGCATTGATTAAAGATTGGAAGGAACTTGTTAACCAGGTAAGTCAACAGTTGTAATGGTTACATCCACTGTAGTTGTTTGTAGGCCATTGTCAGTAATAGATCTAAAACTCATTTTATGGTACAGTGGATTTCATTTGAAATGCAACTTGTATTGTGTATAAATAAATTGTTGTGAGTGATTGCTCTGTGATTCAGTCTTGAAGGACTACAGTAAAGTCATCTCTAAAAGAATATACAACTTCCCTGGCTTGCAAAATTCAAACTCTTGTGAAATAAAAGCAGTTTTGGGTGCAGTTACAGTATTTTCATTATTATCAGTTTTATAACCTCTGCTTAGTTTAATGTAAAGTCATTGTTGTAATATTTTTCTTTCCAGGTGGGAGACAATCAATGCCTTCTGCAATCACTGAAGGATTCTCCGTATTACAAGGGATTTGAAGACAAAGCTACACTTTGGGAACAACGTTTAGCTGACCTTGACGAGTATTTACACAATCTAAACCAGATCCAGAGGAAATGGGTCTATTTGGAACCCATCTTTGGTAGAGGTGCACTGCCAAAAGAACAACCACGTTTTAAGAGAGTAGATGATGACTTTAGGTTTGTATAATACTTCCATAGCTGTAATCTATTAAATGATTTATCAGAGTATCCCAGGTCTGATTCACTCTCAGTTGATGGTGAACTTGTATGGCTTCTTACCCATCATAGAAATTGTCCTGCATAGGTTTTCCAGAAAAGCAATAAAACTTTTTGATAATTGTCATTCTTGGTGGCTTTATTTAGATTTGTTCTTTTTGTTGCTAGCCTTCCCCTCTAGTGTATGGCAGTAACATAATACTTAAATTGTCAAGAAAACAATAGAAGTTATTGATGTGCCTATTAATTATGGCATTCATATGCTAATTTGTTACTTCATATGTTAGTTAGCTATTATGATGGGACGTAAATCTGGTGAATATTTACGAATGTTGTTGATACTGATTCATTCATACAGCAGACAGCTGACCAACAGTTAGTGTTACCTGACTTGTGCAAAGTGATCTAGATAGTTCACCATGTGTAGTTTTCAAGGGTTCCTTATATTGTCATTCATAAAGTAACTGCTATAGTTTCAATCTCCTTCTGTAGGTCTATCATGATGGATGTATCGAGGGACAATAGAGTTCTGTCCATGGTGGGTAGACCAGGTCTTAGAAATACACTTATAACACTGCTTGACCAATTACAAAGATGTCAAAAATCACTCAATGAATTCCTAGAGGTAAGATGGAAATAATTTGTTCAATTCTGTTACTATATACCTGTCACTTAGAATTGGTGTGTACCACTGTGTATCAACAAACTGTAAATTAATAATAATTTAAAATAAAATTGCATTGACTGGGCCAGTTTAATAATAACCCTGAATGATTTCAAATTGTAGGAGAAACGTTCTGCCTTTCCACGATTCTATTTCATTGGTGATGATGATTTGTTGGAGATACTTGGACAGGCCACCAATCCTGTTGTTATCCAGTCTCATTTGAAGAAACTGTTTGCTGGTATACACAGTGTCAAGTTTGACGAAGGCAACCAACAGATCCTGGCAATGAAGTCCCTGGAGGGAGAGGTTGTGCCACTTAGGAAACCTGTTACTATTACACCTGAAGTGGAGGTGAGGGCTATATTGATTCATTATTCATAACACTATTGTACCATCATCAGCACACATGTGTACACATAATGGTAATTTTCATCTTGTCTATATTATATCTCCTAACTCATTTCTGCTGTCATCTAGAACTGGTTGAGTCGCTTGTCAGACGAGATGAAAGATACATTGCAACAATTGTTGTTGGATTGTATTAAGGCAGGCAAGGGAAATAACAGTGCAGGTGTAGATCCAAACAAATTCCCATCACAGGTAAGTATTTACATTTGACAAAGATGTGATGTGTATCCAATTCTCTAACCAATCATAAGTCATGTACATTCCGGTAATGTCCACTGTAATTGGTTAGCAGGGAGCTAGGAGCTTCCTGAACACAAGTTGCATAGTTACATGATCAGATGTAGTTAGAGGGGAAGTACACCGGTGACGAGAGTGTGCCCTTTAACAGGACTGAATATGTAGACATCTTGAGTCGAAATGAAATCACAAAAATCAAGTTTGTTCAGCTTGTTCACTTTTGGGGAGAGAGAGGTCTTAGAAGAGAGAGGTCTTAATTAAAATTGAGATTGTGTGTGGCTGTAGATGAATTTTGAAGGTGCAGCATCAACTTCCCTTTTCCTGAAATTCCTTATTGTTTTGCCTTCAGGTTCTGTGCTTGGCTGAACAGATCCAGTTCACTGAGAGATGTGAGGCTGCTATTAAAGAGAATGCTTTGCAGGAATTCATGATAGAGATTGAGTCTCAGCTGGAGTCCTATACCAGTGTGGATATAGCATCCCATGAAGATACCCATGTTCTTGAATTAAAACTCAAGGTATGTCTCCCCAGTCAGTCATCAGTCTGTAAGAATTGGGCACCTGTGAAAGCCCAGTAAATCTTTAATTAGATTTGTAATACATGTTGTTATAAATGTAGCTGTCATTAGTTGCACAAGTAGATTATTTATTTTGTAAAATCAAGTGTTAAGATTATGAGAAACAACTAATTTTTTTTTTTTTTTATAATCTCTTGGGGAAATTTTGAACCAAATAGACATTACTTACCATTTTTGAAGAAGAAAAATAATAATTATATTATATAGTGTACGAAATGATGACTAAAGTCAACTTTAAACTGTCAAAAGCTTTATTTAGCCTTCAAGAATAGCTGAAGCTTGGTTTCATACATGTGAACTCCCATTAGACAAATGTGTTAACACTGTTCAATTTGAATTATACTTAATACCTCAACTACTTGTCTTGCAGGCCTTGATCTTAGATGTAATTCATGCCATGGATATTGTCCAAGCTTTGCTGAATGATAACGTACATAGCGTATCAGATTGGACATGGCAGAAACAACTGAGATATTATCTAGGAAGAGATGGTTTGGCTCTAATGAGAATGGTGGATGCTGAGTTCGATTATACATATGAGTACCAAGGTAAAGTTATTCTTTTGAAAAATTGTCTTTATTTTGGAAAACAAAACAAAAATGATGTTGATGTTTTCACTGAATGCTTTATAATACACCAAGTGCATTTTGATTTTACAAAGCTAATATTCTTTATCACTTTTATAAATAGGGCCTTCTATAAATACTTTCACTTACTGTATATTTTAAATTATAATATTTAAAATTTTTGAAAATGAAACTAAATATGTGCTCTTTTCTGTTTACCACACGGTGCTGTCTGACCCCATTACATAACATATAAGTAATAACTAAAGGTACATATTGATGCAAGGTTTGTTGCAACAATACAGTAGATACCATGATTACGCAGGTACCTTTATGTTACAATACATTCTCATACAGGGCTTGACATTTTTTATTTTTAGGGTCCCAAATTTTCAAAACCAGCAATATAAATCATTGGACTGAATTTGTGAAAAATATATTTTTAAAAGGCATCAAAGCATACAGATGGATATCCAAGTAATCACTTCCATGGCCTCTGAATTCCAGCCCTCGAGCATACAGTAGATTCAGAACCCTTGATTTCATCATTTTTCATTTTCTCTTTTTACAGGCAATGCTGCTAAATTGGTGCATACTCCACTGACTGACAAATGTTACTTAACGCTAACCCAGGGAATGCATATGGGGTTGGGAGGCAATCCATATGGGCCAGCAGGTACTGGTAAAACTGAGTCAGTCAAGGCACTGGGTGGATTATTTGGTAGACAGGTCTTAGTCTTCAACTGTGATGAGGTATGTCTTATAACTGTTGTTTGATAATGACAGAAACACTTTCATTTTGTACTGTGTTGTGGAGACGAAACTGTAAATGATATTTGAAGCAATGTATGAATAGTGCTAGTTGTAGGCTGAGTCTATGGCATTGGTTTTTAAAATAAAAACTAATTTGTTTATATTCAATCTGAATCAAATTGAATTCTGATAGGATCAAATCAGAACTTGTGTTGTATACATGTACTCTTTTCCAATAAGGTTTGTTCTAATTGGTTGACAAATCAGAGGAGATCTGCCTGATTGGTCAAATGTAGTTGGAGGTGATGTGCCTTGCCCATAATATTTCAATATGAAGGGTAAAAGGTATTGGGGGAAAATGTCTGTCGTTGTTGTTGTCGCTGTCATTAATAATTTTTAATGTGTGAAGGATAACTTATTTTTTTGGTTTTCCTGATGCAGGGTATTGATGTGAAATCAATGGGTCGTATTTTTATTGGTCTGTGCAAGTGTGGTGCATGGGGTTGTTTTGATGAGTTCAATCGATTAGAGGAAGCCGTGTTGTCAGCCGTGTCTATGCAGATCCAGACAATACAAGGTGCCATTAAAAACAGAAACCCCACAATGGAACTATTGGAAAGAACTGTAAGTATTGTCTATAGTCTGTTGTGATCAGTAAGGTACATGTATTAAAATAAATGGGAACAATGTTACATGTTACATCTTAAATATATAACACATTGAAGGCAATATATCATGATTTGTTATAAAATTGATGAAAGATGCTGGGATTGATAAATTTAATATGCAGAAAATGGTAGTACCGGTAATCATAGTTCTTGATAATTATTCAATATAACTAGACGTTTCAGACAAAATTTGTCAACAGCAGATGGATGGGATTTTATTTTTAAGTGTACGCTTTGAATAGTAGACTATACCATTATAATGCTGTGTGGTGGTCAGTATAAAGGGAGTGTTGAGAAAAGATACTTTGTTCAAAACATATTGAATAATTACCAAGTACTATGATTATCTACTACTATTTTCTGTATATTATATCATGATTTGTTGCTTGCTCAAGGGAATGATGCTATACATGTAGTTGTTGTATAATTGAACACAGAGCCCACTTAACTTAACCAATTTTTTGAGCGATTGATTAAACTGATGATAATCACACGTTTGAATAAATTATAAATATTATCTTGGCTTGAAATTTCCTTAGTCAAATTTGATAAAATTGTCATTATTGCATATAGGGAAATTTTGTATTTTTTTCAAAACATTTAAGTTAGTGACTTTTGATATCTCCATGAAAACCTGATAATGAAGTTTTCACAGACTGTGTATATGATCAAAATGTAGTGCTTTTGACATACTTCCTTCATAGCCATTGTAGTTCTTTCAGAGCCCCCTCTAGGTTGAAAACACTTTTAGCCAAACTGGTTATGAAGTTCCTGTTTTGTAATGAAATTTCAGCCTACCATACATGTATATGAGTAATACTGTAACAGTAAGAATTTATTTTTTCTCAGCCACTTAGGTTTGGTGAATGGGTAGCAAGGCTCTGCTTTCCTGAATTTTCGACCCATTTCTAAATAATGTGGGATTAATTTTTCTCGTTAGAAAACAGTTATATTCTGTAAACTGAAGAGTTAAGCTATAAAGCGGTGGAGATATAGAATCTTAATAATCTACTGTGTTTTATATCACTTTGTGTGGATACGTACATGATGCATGTGGTTATTGAGTGATTTTATTTTTGCAGATTGACCTGGATCCAAACTCTGGTATCTTT
The DNA here is from genome assembly GCF_978046115.1 of Saccoglossus kowalevskii. NCBI lineage: Eukaryota > Metazoa > Hemichordata > Enteropneusta > Harrimaniidae > Saccoglossus > Saccoglossus kowalevskii. The sequence continues at coordinate 19,448,244 of NC_140644.1, read as the reverse complement.
ATCACCATGAACCCTGCTGGTAAAGGGTATGGTGGCCGTCAAAAACTACCTGACAACTTGAAACAGTTATTCCGTCCAGTGGCCATGTCCCGTCCTGACAATGAACAAATTGCAGAGGTCATTCTTTTCTCAGAGGGCTTCAAAGAAGCCAAAAGTCTGGGTAGGAAGTTGGTGGCAGTATTCAACCTTTCAAAGTGAGTCCAACACATCCTTGAGACTGCTGTGTAATTGCATGTGTTGTTTTTGCTTTGAAATGTTCAGGAAATGCCATGCATGTCAAAGTTATTGACAATCAGTTTTTATCATATTTTCACAGTTATTAATAGCACTAATAATTTCAAAATTAAATTACACTGTTATCAACACTATACCTAGCTTAATCCTGCACCAATTAATGTCACTTGTTGCGTGTACACATCATACCTATCCGATTTTATTGCCATGTATGTTTTATTCTGATATCAGAACTGGTACATACATGACTGAGGTTATGTGCTATGATGTGAATTTCGCATCTCATGGTTCCCTGCACAACTCAACTGCATATATCATTTAAAATTGAACTAAGAAATAATAGCACAAGGGAATTTTTCAAATTACTGTAATATTTATGTTAGTTGAACCATAGGAGTTTTGGTAAAACAATATTTTTATTTTCCTTCCAGTAATTCTCCAATCACTTGTCTTGAAATTGTCACATTCAGATGCTATCAATCGAAATATTTCTTTAAAAAAAACAAAAAAACTTTGAGTTGTTCTGTATTTTGTTTCCATGTTTCACACTTTTCTGAAATCTTTTGATTCTACAATCATTTTTCCACTGACTTGAAACTCATCTCCAACAATTTAATCTTACAATTCAGCCACCTCCAAAATTATTAATTGTTGTAACAATTTATAAACCTAAAGTAATATACACCTTAGTCAATCAATAATCTAAAATGGGTAATCTGAACTTCTACTGTGGATTTCTATATTTTAACTAAAAAACACAGTTTTGGTTGTCAAAGGTACTATTAATGTGTCTCTTTACCAATTCGTCATGTATAGTACATGCAAAACCTGATCTTCAATTTTTTTAATTTGTATTGCAGTACTATATTGAAAAGCCAATTTTTACTGGAATATATTTTTGGTCTAATGTGAAACAAGTGAAAGTAATTTATCAGTTATTTTGACAGTTCAATCTGGTTCATTTATCAGAACATGCATCTATTATATGTCAGTGACTAACATTCTAACAAATCATACAGGGAATTGTTGACACCACAGCAGCACTATGATTGGGGTCTGCGTGCATTGAAGACTGTACTTAGAGGATCTGGTAATCTACTACAACTTGCTAAGAGGAATACCACAGGTAAGACAAGTCAAGGTAACGATGTACATGTGGTCATCTTATGACAATCATCATGTATGTGTCCAAATTTCTATCAATTTATATGCTCAGGACTTGAACTTCGGAGTTGAGAGGGCATCCTTTTTATAAAGTGCACTCAGCACATAGGAATAATTGAGAGTATCAAAGGACACCATGGCAAGCTTATTGTACATCAAGGCAGTGGTCTTCTGACTGATATTCCAGTCTGCATGGAAAACGCTGTAATGTTCCATTTCCCTTTTAAAAGTTAAACGATAGTTCTGTTCTAGTTTAGTCCGTGCTCAACTGTGCGAGTCAGTTAGTTCATCTGTTTACTATGCAATGTTTTATGGCATTCTACAAGTTTATGTAATTACCAGAAGTTTACACTTTCGTTTGAAGTGTTTCAATCACAAATAAATGCAGTTTATGTTAACAAGTGATTCGTGAGAGTTCAAGTTGTTCTGCTGAAATTCAACTCAAGTTGGAATGTGGCCTACCGAACCAAACCATAGTTATGTATGTCTGTGTATAGTAGTTTTGTATCTGGTGTCTATTTTCCTTCTTTTTCTCTCAAGGATAATTGATAACTAGTGTATCATTACTTTTTTATACAGTCATAAGTACTTAGTTATCATCATTATCTTTGGTCCGACGTAATTTGAATTTACTCTGTTATTCAGTGCCTACTTAGTTTGAATTGCACGTTCTGACTCAATATCTAATGTATGCATTACATTCCACTTGCAGATAAGATTGATGAAAGCAAACTAGTGGTACAGGCTGTACGTGTCAATACACTATCTAAACTGACATTTGCTGATGGTAAAAGATTTGATTCCTTACTCAGAGATGTTTTTCCGGGTGTTGAGCTTAAAGATATTGAGTATGAGACCTTGGCAGCAGCTCTCAGAGAAGTGTGTAAGGAGCTACACCTGGTGGTAGCAGAGCAGCAGGTACAGTGTCAGAGCTTTCATAAAAATAACACCCAAAATTAGAAAAAAGAAAAAAAGAGAAACCAAATTATGGTTTGATAGAGAATGCTGGGAAATTCGAAATGAACTTAAATCTGCTAGCAAATTGTTTCAGCAATATCCCCTTGATCCGTTCACCAGGGGAAAATACTTTGTCATAAAAAAAATACTTTGTCATAGAGTGTGGGAGATTTGGTTGGCTACTTTGAGTGTTGCAATAAACCAATCAGAAAAACCACTACAACACTAGTATTGTTTATTTTGACTTTACCTTCAACCATAGGAGGTAGAACACTTATTGAAAGTCCCACTGTATATGATGGGGTGCTTGTATTTAAAATGAAATTGTATATTTATAATCAAATAATTATAGCTGTATTTAGTATTTCATGCAATTCTTCTTACTTCATTTTGAAATCCAAAATCATAAATTTCATTTGAAAATGGTTTAATGTATAATATAGGGTTTATCATATTTATGAGGGATTCAAAGCCCTTAATCACATTCACTTTTGATGCCTTCATGAAGTTTAAAACCTTGCATGTGATTTTGCATGTACATGTATATCATCCATTTCATTTCTTTGAATCCATTCCAGTATTCACGCTCAGTTTCAAATATGTTTATTTTCAATAAACAACCCTCGGTTATTCACTTTTGATATTTTGAAGTGCATTTCTGTTAAATTTCTCCCATATTTATATGTCATATAAACAAGCCATGTGTACAGCTTAATATCAGTATAACCCATATTCAGAAGAATTGAATTAGCTTCATTTTCTCTTTTCTTTTTATTCCACAATTAATGAAATGTAATACTATTCACTCTTAACATAGTGCTTGCTTGATAAAGGATGCTTTATTAATATACCATCCTCCCCTACTAACAATTTACATAACCCTGACTCTCCCTCCCCGTCTGTGCAGATCAAGAAGGCTTTGGAGCTGTATGAGCAGCTAAGACAACGTATGGGAGTGGTAATCGTGGGACCCAGTGGATCCGGCAAATCTACACTCTGGCAGATTCTGAGACTGGGTATGGCCAAGATTGGACAGGTGGTCAAACAGTATACTATGAATCCGAAAGCTATGCCAAGAACACAGGTCAGTGGAGCATACATGTCATGCAATACTGTACTTCACATTTGAAACGCATTTCAATTGAGATGCACTGCATTTGTTCTGTATACTGCATTAGAAGCAGCGGTTCAGAGGCTCATCATATTTTCTTTTAAAATATTAATTTTGTTCAATCATTTCAGATTTATTAAATTTACTGCTTGACTCCCAAAATCTGGCAGTAATTAGAAATGTCTCATGACGATACATGCTGTTGCCATTTTGGACAAAGTGTACTAAGCTATAGTTTTTAGACAACTGAACCCCGTCAGAAGCACATCTCCAGTGCTAGTAGTGATGTGTGTGTTTTAAAACCCAAAATGTGTTTATTTAACTTTTTTTTTAATGTTGTCAACGTGAACTCTTTCATCTCAGATGTTATAATGTTGTAAATTGTTACTAGTATCTTTACACATGGACTTCGATTGAAATAAATACAAGTTATATATCAATTTGTGTTTTGATAGTTTTTTGTACTTTTATGCAATTGCTTTGTCTTAAAGTTTGTTCATGGTTATACTAGATTCTGATACTGATACATTTTAAATCTTGATTTGTACATCTTTTTAAGTTACTTGGTCATATCGACATGGACACAAGAGAGTGGTCTGATGGAGTGCTGACTAGCAGTGCCAGACAGGTTGTCAGAGAACCACAAGGTAAGCTTCATTTTAGCATGGCAGAAAAGATAGTAAGATTGTGGCTGCTCTAGATGCTGACCCATACCCAGGAATGATTTGTGGGCTTGACTTGCATCAATGAGCATATCTAGAATCCCGATGTAACAATGCATTATAAGAATTCAACAATTGATTTGGTGTCATTATCATGGATGAGGCACTTTCTTGTCTTAAAATGCACCCATCTCTGATATTGAGTTTTCAGAAAGCTAATTTTGGGGTTGTTACAATCTTTATTATATACAATATAGGGTCATGTATATATTGTGAAATTTATTGAAGTTTGATAATCTTTTGTTCTCAGAAATTCAGTCATGGATAATCTGTGATGGTGATATTGACCCTGAATGGATCGAGTCATTGAACTCTGTACTGGATGACAACCGATTACTAACCATGCCATCTGGTGAACGTATCCAGTTTGCTCCTAATGTCAACTTTGTGTTTGAGACTCATGATTTAAGCTGTGCTTCTCCAGCTACAATATCCAGAATGGGTATGATTTTCCTCAGGTATGTATGACAGTAATATTTTCTAAGTCAAACTTTATCTATCAAAATTATTATTACTTATATATCAGAATATTATTGGGAACATTATATGATTATTTTGGAGAGCACTAGGGCATCCTGGCAATTGATTTCAATGTCTGTAAACTTCAAGCTCTATTTATGGTATGAATATCACATAAAAGTTTTAAAATGAAGAAAAATGTAAAGTTACATGCATGCAGTGGTTCCTATATTGTTTACTATCATCACAATAATAGATTCGGTACACCAAATATTTAGCAATATAGCAAAATTTACATCTAATTGCCTAACATATTTGTGCATTGGGCAACGTACCTGGTAATTCTCGAGGGGATTTAATATTCATTATTTTCATTAGCACTTTTATTTTACAATAAACATTTGTAACAAAATATGTTATTTAGAGACATCAGGAGTTGCCAGTAGATACGGACTAGGGTTTACAACCATCACAATTCAAGTAATGCAATTTGTTTCACCACATTCTGAACCACATGAACCATATTGTGTGTTTCGATGCACAGCTGTATCATTAGCTGGCAATATTGCTGATTTGGTGTACCATATATTATTGCGATGACTGTAAAATAGAATTCCCTTTCAAGTTGTGAATGTTACAATGAAGTGTATACTACATTTAAGTTTTCATCTCTCTCTAGTGATGAGGACACTGATGTCAAAGCACTAGTTACATCTTGGTTAGCAAAACAACCAGATGATGCACAGTCCAGATTACAAGGCTGGATTGAAGATTACTTTTACAAAGGTCTGGAATGGGTGATTAAACAGAACGACATGGTGGTGGAGACCAGTCTGGTTGGTGTGGTCATCAATGGCTTATCTCATTTGCATGGATGTGTTAGCAAAGCACATTTCATTGTGGCACTCATTAGAGGGTTAGGTGGTAACCTCAATGAGAATAGTAGATTGGCATTTGCAAAAGAGGTAAGAAAATATGATAACTACTATTAAAGATATGGCATCACTACGCATACTGTAAACACATTATTGGCATGTGGTTTGTTTAGTGTAATACACATTCATTGAGGTAGTTCACACTGTTATTTGTATGCATGTATCAATTGTTTATTATTATTAATTATTTACACTGCTAGAAGCGCATTTAGATGTTGTCACCATTGTAAACTCAAGTGAAAAAATAATTAAGAAAAATTTAGACTTTATTCATAAAAAAATAAACAAATCATTTGAGAACCAATGGATCTTAGACATGCATAATGATAATAGAAAACTAACCTTGGCTAAAAACAAACTAAGAACATACAGACTTTTCAAACAAGATTTAAAAATTGAAAATTACCTAATTAATATGCAGAACCATGGTCTTAGAAGGTTAATTGCAAAATTCAGGACAAGAAAAAAACAACCTTAAAATTGAGAAAGGCAGACATAATAATGTGCGGCTGGATAAAAGAACATGTGATATGTGCAGCCAAAATATAGTTGAGGATGAGCAATATTTTGTAATGAAATGTCCAGCTTACAGTCACCATAGGGACAAATTATTCCTGACTGCACAAAATAAAATTCCAAATTTTGATAAAGAAAATAGTCAGAATAAATTCATTTTGATTATGGCAAACCATACTCTAGCACCAGCCTTAGCTGTCTTCTTAAAAAACAGCTATGGAACAAAACAGCAACAACTATCAGTGTATTAGGCCACATTTTGTGTTCATTCTATATTCTGTATTCACCATTGGCTGCAAGTTGTATTTTTTTGTTTTTGACTTGTTTTTTTTTTTTTTTTTTTTAGAAAAGTTTTTATTTTTTGTTTTATTTTTTAGATTGTAGTTTTTTTGTTTTTTTTTAATTTCTTTCTGTAAGACCCTTTTTATCCTTTCCTAAGGATTTTATGCGTCTAATAAAAATATATAATATAATATAGACAATTAAATTACTTTTAGTGTTCCTGGATCATTGATGTGAAGCATGTAAAGCAAAAATTGCATTCACTGAAATCTAGACTAATGAATAATTACTTATTTTTCCATAGCACGCCTCTAATAGAGTGCATAGAAGTGCATATGATTTTATATGTAAATGACATGACCTTGCATATAATAAATGAAATCTTTATTTGTGTGCACTTGTAACTGAGCAAATACTGTAATGCACTTATTTGACAATTCATATGTAGGTTTTCCATTGGGCACATGAAATGCCACCTGACCAGAAAAAACTCTTGGACACGTATTACGATGAAGACACTGGAAGACTAATGTCTTACCAGTTAGATGTATCCGATGAGCTGACAGCCGAAGATTTCAGCTCAGTCAACGGTTCACTGCCAGTTATAAGAACCACAGATGTGCAGAGATGTTTAGATAACCTGAAACCATGGTTACGAGCAGAACATAAACAACCATTCATTTTAGTCGGCCCTGATGGTTGTGGTAAAGGGTGAGTAGTCTCTGCTCATTCGAATAATACATGTACTGTAAAAGCATTGAGTTCTGTTAGTATTTATTGCCTTTATTTAATATTTTCATCATATTCACTAAGATTTTTTTTTTGATTTTTTTTTTTATGTTCAAGTAAATTTAATTATAGTGAATTTTACTTATATCTGCATTATACCAGCAAAAGCAATGATATTGTCACCTGTTGAAAGTCCCACAAATAACCAAAATGACTGGGGAAAAAAAGTCAGTAGAGATGTCGTGATCTCCATTGAATAATTAATGCATTTATAGTATTTGGCTTCCAATGCATTGATTTTTGAATGAATCCTGCGAAGACTATATCTTAAAACGATCTTATACTGTTTTCATTTTAACTTATTATCACCTGTGTATACAATCAATCAACTTGCTTAACAAAATGATCTAAGTCAATCAGTATGTCTTTCTTCACAGGTCTGCAAATGATTTCACATTCTCTAATTTGGGTTGTAAATATGAATACTAAATAATGTTAAATTAATTTCAGAATGATATTAAAGCACTGTTTTGAGTTGTTGAGGTCGACCCAGATTGCCACCATACATTGCAGCGCACAGACGTCACCATCCCATGTGTTACAGAAACTAGCTCAGACATGTATGGTTATCAGTACCAACACTGGTAGAGTGTATAGACCAAAAGACTGTGAGCGTCTGGTCTTGTATCTCAAAGATATCAACCTACCAAAACCTGATAAATGGGGTACCAGTCAGCTGATTGCATTCTTACAACAGGTATGATATCAGCTATTATAGTGTAATATATTGCTTCAGATATTGATGTGAGAATGTGATTTATTAAGATTTGAGAATCAGTGAACTGGTTGGTATTCTGATACCTCATAGACTCAAGATACTGCACTGTCAGTGTCAGGACATGAGTTAACACCCTCCATCACATATATGTGAAGATCTTCCTAAGGCAGATTCTGTGTAATTCCATTCTATAAAGTGTCTAGTAATTATTCCCTGTTCATGCATTGCACAAAAACTCTGGCTTGTAAATTGAGCCATGTCTGTATGTGATCGTGAGGTTGGGCAATGATTTCTCAGCAGTGCACGGCAGACCAAACTTGAAGATCACATTCATTTTATGAAATTCTGCTTTTTAATGATTTAGTTGTGCAAGTTTTATTTAGTGTGTTTTAGTATATCCTTTCTTTTTCTGGAATTTAAAATTTAATATTGCTTGAGATTATCAAGGATGAATAAAGTCTATACTATTACCCATGGTGAGTTTGCTAATTAGATTCAATTTTTTAAATACTCTAATATAATTATTGAAGAGAATTGCTATTATGAGATACTACAGTAGATATTCTAGTAGCCAAAACAGTTTCATAGACAACATCCAGCTAACCTGTGTAATATTTAAGCAATAACCCCCGCCGAAGGCGGGTATACCACGAGATATTGCACAATTCACGACATATATGCACGAGCCGCAGGCGAGTGCATATATGGAGTGAATTGTGCAATATCAAGTGGTATACCCAACTTCGGCGGGGGTTATTGCTATTATATTATACCAGTATATTGACAATTCGATAAAACTTGTAAAAAAAGAGTTTACTTTCATCTACTAAAAGATCATGATTATGGCCCTTGAACATGAATATTTATAAGAATAGTATGTAGTTGTACGCTGAATGCATACAAAAATTACATGCGCAACATAGTTCAAATTGAATACAAACTAATTTTGTATTCCACATGAAAAAAAAACATCCACGTTGAATAGAGCAGCGTAAACACACAAATTAGCATAACAAAGGATGACCTTTCTGACCTTTTACTGACGCACAACGCGATTTGAAATACAGGGTCGTGTACAGTTTGGATCATTTAAACAACGGATTTTCCACGTTTTCATTCCGGTTTTTGTACAATTTGGACTGTAATTTGCCCATTGAAAGTACAGTTGTGAAATAAACCGGTTTTGTGACTCATCATACTACGTGTAACTGTGTATATTTGACGTTCAGCGGTACGCGGCGGGACGCGGTGTATCATGTACGGCGACCGGCACAGCGACCTCAGTTCAAACATCTGACCTGGATACCTTTGGTATAACCAAAGTTTTGTGACAGTATGACTGACAAGTTTTGTCGTTGTTCTGGGGTAAGTTTGATGGTGTAAGATCGGATTTTCACATCGTTTTTGTGACACGTACATGATATGCCTTGTCTCAACTAAGGCCGAAAGACTTTGCACGCCGTCGCTCTAATATAATACAGTGGTTGGTGTACACTCGGCACAAATCTGTAGCTTTCGAAATTACCTTCATTATCTCCTGTAATTTATTCACCCATAGTGAAGAATTGCAATACCATATATCGTCGTCGAATCCTGCGTTGTCCCGTGTTTTTTGAAACAGATGACAATTACCCGGGTGCACTGCAATTTTGTCACCTGCCGCTACCGGACACCGGTTGTTATTAGTGGCAAACTGGCATACATTTTTGCCTGTGACTCATAGTTTTTTTGCATTTTTATGTCATTAAATCCCTCAATTATATCTTGTACTTAAAGATCATGTTTTCTTTGTTGGAAGTTCGCAATCCATCTCAAAGTAACAGCACTGAGAACATAGCGTTCTGGCGTTCGTGTCGGCACCTCACGGTGTTAAGGGACGGTGGTTTAGGTTTGTGTGGCGAACGACAATCACCCAACGACCGACGCTCACAACTTGGATCCCACCATTAACAAAAAGCAATATTATAGTTAAATAACTTTTCAGATGTTTTTAATTCAGTTTTTTTTTCAATATTCTTCTAAAATTCAACCACTATATTTACCTAAAAATCAAATAATACCGGTTTTATGCATTTTCGTATTAAACCTGTAGTCAATTCATGTTCCAGGGCCACTTGGTTTAGCCGTGCATTATCAGCCAATATACCATGGATTGCATATGCAAATTTTGTGTTTGGACCAATCAAATCAATGGATTAACACCATCAATATACTGGTATAATATAATGAAAAATATCCCCTGAATATTGTCTGTGATAGGTTTTGAATTTTCAGATTGATTCTTCCTTAGTCTACATGTATTGTGTAGTATTCTCATGACATGACAAATATATTGCAGGTGCTGACATACAAAGGGTTCTATGACAGTAATTTGGAATGGGTTGGATTGGAAGGGGTTCAGATAGTTGCTAGTATGAATGCCGGTAACACACTTGGAAGACATCGACTGACAAGTAGATTCACATCCATAGTACGCATATGCTGTATAAGGTAAGATTCACACAAACTCTTCCAATATTCCAGGTACTGTATTTTCACTTGGAATTTATTTCGCTATTTTTGCTGGAGGGGTTTGATGAATCAATGAAAATGAAATACATTGTACAGGGAAAATGCTTGTTTTCCTATATTTACTTTCAAACCCCTAAAAAGTCAGTGAAAAAACACAAAACAGCCAAACTGATCAGTATATTTCTTATTTAAAAACAATGATTTAACTATACTTTGAATAAATCTGTATCAAGCTTCCTAAAATAGTTGTTTTTGTCTTGAACAGTTACACAGATATTGATCAACTTCAGTCGATCTATGGTGCGTATTTGACACCTGTCCTGCATCGTAGTCTGCAATCACATCCTGTTTGGGCATCATCAGCTAAAGTACATCAATTGGCTGGCTCCATGGTTCAAGTATACGAACAGGTAAATCAGAAATTTCTAAACTTAACATTTTTCTGTAGTTTATGATTGCCATGGTATCAAATCATGGCTATGTTTTAGATGTGTTGTTGTGAATTGTGAAGTAGTATGCCCTCCAATAAAACTACATGTAATATGATTCTTCACCGATGCACTAAGATTTTTTGTGATGCAACTCGTTATGCTTATTACTAACACAACAGAAACTCATACTGCAATGTAATGATTGTGAAAAATACATCTTTAGGTAATGAATGAATTCATACTTTATAAACATGCAAGAGTAAAAACAGAGAAACAGTTTAGTTTGTGTCTTCAAGGTTTTCTACAGCCACATGCAACATGCAATCTTAATTTTTTCCTAATACCTCTCTCCTTGGCTGTAACCAAGCTGATTTTTGATTTTGATTTTATTTTGATTTGAGATTCCTATAAAATCAGGGCACATTAAATCCATGTATAAAGAATTTACCCTCAGTCATATGACTTATTGTTACTTTAATTTAATTTACAGACTCGACACAAGTTCTCAGTTGATGACTACAGTCATTATCTATTCACTCCTCGTGATTTGTCACTGTGGGTTCTGAGTCTACTGAGGTATGATCTGAATGCATCTGCATCTGAGAGCAGCAGTGATCATGTGTTAGAAATATGGGCGTATGAAGCAAGGAGACTGTTCCGCGACAGACTAGTTGGCACCGATGGTCTTGCAAAGTTTGACAATATCCTGATGGGTGTATTGCAGTCTGATTGGAGTGCTGGCCACTTGCTGGATAGGCTAGAAGGTGAAAATAACTGCATTGCACCGTTTGTGTTCGCAAATGTTCATACAAACGAGTGATTTTCAGTGACTTGTTTTTTCACATATTTTTTTGCATTCATGAATTGATTACCTAAGTACTGGTAGTAATTTGTTCAATTCTATTTTCTGATTGTTAGCTGCTTTCTATGTGACATGGGGAGCCAGAGCTGACAGTGGGCTATCAGCACCAGGTGCACCATTACCACCCAATGGTAAACCACTAGGAAAACTGAATAAAGATGATCTTAGAGAGGTGATCAATAAAGGATTGGTACAGTATGGTAAGAATAATATCCTAGATATACTAAAAAAACATTTGTAGTAGAATTTCCAATAGAAGGGCATTAAAAGCAATAATATATGCATATACTGAATTCTGAACCAGAAATAGATGGCTTGTTTTAACCATAGACATTTCTAATAAACTAAAATAATTCATTGCATGGATTAGTGGAACAAATTTCAACCAATCAAAAGGAAAATTGGGCATGCGTCCTGATAAAACCAACGAGGATGGTGTGATTGAACCATCTTTAAAATGAGAACCAACAAATTATAATTTGTATGTCGTAGTAATAATGTTATGCCGTGCTTTAATAGTACTGTAATAGAACTTTCCCAATTCCACCTTCGGGAGAATTTCCACCAAATTCCACCATATCTCTCATGCCAACAAATTCATTTTATGATTATTTTATAAATATTTTATGCAATAACACTTCTATAAATTGCAGTACTCTGACATTGTTGTTTTTATTTCACACTTCCTTGTGCAATTAAGGATTGATTTCTGTTCCTTGTCATTACAGGTCGTGAGAACAGAGAACTGGACATCATCTTGTTCAGAGAGACCCTTGACTTCATGGCTAGAGTTGACCGTGTTCTAACACTTCCCGGTGGTTCACTGTTGATGGCTGGTAGGAGTGGTGTTGGTCGACGTACTGCCGTAACTGTTGCTTCATACATGCACCGTATGCAGTTGTTTACACCAAAGATTGGCAGAGGATATGCAGTTAAACATTTTAAGAATGATCTTAAGACAGTAAGTCAAATAAATCAGATTTTATATTCAAATATATATCTACTTCTTTCTCTCTGTTGACTTTATTACTCAAATATCTAATTCTTAATTTAGTCAATTGACTAAAAGTCGAGTAGTGAGGACAAATAAGGTAAAATTAATATAAGGTTATTACGAGGATACCTCAAAGTATGCACAAAGACAGTATAACGATAGTATCGACCGATGTGAAGGCGTGCTGTCTAAGTGCATACTTTGAGGTATCCTCATAATAACCTTATTATTATACATCTTTTCCTTCCAAGGATACATCATGGGAATGTCGAAATCCAAAAAATTTAGAACAGAATCAGTGAACTTCTTTGTGTGGAGTCCGGTCAAACCCTGTTGGCAGCTGTGTTTGTTTTTATTATTAGAAGACGCTTATGCGCATAATCATTTTATATTTGGAATTCAAATTTCCTAATATAGTGGAATGGAAATATCCCCTAAAATACCGCAAAATTACGGCACGCTGTAACTTATGGCATTACAGTGACAGATGTATATTTAATATAATAGTGAATAATATTTATCTTTCTATCCCTGCTCTCAAGTGATTGGGTATAGCATACTGTTATGCTGCTACACTGATGTAGGGTAAATTAATAAATAACATCTAGAAATACAATGCCATGCATATTGCTGTTACTTAGTGTGATGCCACCAGACACACCGTAGAACACTGACTCTCCCTCCATTCTAGGTGATGCAGCTTACTGGTGTTGAAGGAGAACAAGTGGTCTTACTACTAGAGGATCACCAGTTTGTAGAACAACAGTTTTTAGAGTTAATTAACAGTCTGCTAGCTGCTGGTGAGGTACCTGGCTTGTACACACCTGAAGAGCTGGAACCCTTGCTGTCACCACTCCGTGACCAAGCATCAGAAATGGGTTTTAGGGGCACATTGATAAACTATTTCGCTTCACGTGAGTATAATTAATGCTATATTTATGCTCTTGCACATGTATGTGTGGCAGTATCAGAAATATATACTGTAAAAGACTTTATTTTTGCTTGGAATTAATTTTCACTATATTTGCTGAAGGAATGGTTCAGTGAAAATGAAATCCAGTTTATATACATTTTTTCCTATAATTTAAATTCAACTCGTCAAAAATCAGTGAAAATAAATTTCATCCAAAACACCCAAAAAGTTTTTTCAACGAAAATTATTTTCAGCTAAAATAAATTATTTTACAGTACATGTACATGTAGAAATGCTTTATATCATTATAGTGAGAATAAATATGGTTACATCCAGTCATTGAATCATTGATTTTGAAGGTCAATAATGAAAATCTAGTGACCTCTAAAGTTTAATTTCTCTGTAGGTGTGCAGACAAACCTCCATATTGTGCTAGTAATGGATAGTTCAAACACCAAATTTTCAGTCAATTGTGAAAGCAATCCATCATTCTATAAGAAATGTTCAGTACAGTGGATGGACAGCTGGAGTAGAGAGAGCATGCTTAAGGTGGGTGGTAACTTTATACAACTATTGTCTTTAAGTTGCATCATGTGAAACGAATATATTGAAATGAGGTCTAGTGTCCAGTGAACGTTTTGAATATTTCTTTTAAAAAAATGTGTTTCTGGTGATCATTATTGTTCTGTGATAAAGAATTGTACATGTATTACAGACTTGTGGCGGGTACAAAAATTGTTTTGGGGCATGGTTGAGCAAACATTTAAAGAAGCTGTATTTTATCAATTCAGCAGCGAAAATCTGGCAACCACAACTGATGAAAACAAGGGTTTTAAAACCTTCTAAAAACTGTGCTTTGGGCTAGTTGTTGAGACTTTGAAACAGTACTGTTTTATTGACTTTAGCTGTTTTCATCGGCTCTTTGACCAGAGTTCCATAGCATCTCGCGCAGAGCCCATAGAAATACATGGTACAGTGGTGCGTGTCTCCCTGAGAATGTTTTTAAGACATTTTTCTCTTTTTTAAAATCATTTCAGATTCCTAAGATCTTACTAACTCGTGCACCAAAGGTAGAAGGTGCATCTCTGGCCAGCAAAGATAAACAGCGTAAGCGTAAACTATCCGGTGGTGATGAACTACTCAAGAACTTTCTACAGATTCATGAATCAAGTGGGAGGATTATGTCGACTCCACGTCGTTACATGACGTTCCTTTGTACATACATGTCTGTGTATGGGAATAAGAAACAACATGTTGAAAAAAGACAGCACCATTTACAGGTAGGAAAACGAATCACTAGATTTTATAGGCCTTTGCAAAGCTCCAAAGGCTGAAATATGGAAGTGTGGTTATTCTAATTCTGGTTGCTAACCGATTGTATGCCTGTTAATGTGTGAAGACGGTTGCATACACATAAATCCTGATTACCGGTACCGGTAATTAACATTTAGCCATTTGTTTGCCATCATTGTTACATAAACATAAGTTATTTTCACAATTTTGCTTTCAATTTGACTATTTTTCAAAAAAATCTTGCAAGATAAATTTGGCATACATATTAAATTGCAGACAAAAAAACAGGTTTTCGATCTTGGTTTTCTGGAACTCTTGTACGAGGTGTTAACTGATTAGTGACATTTTTGTGAACATTCTTGTTTTTTTAAATTTTTTTTTGTGCCAGGCGACAGTTCCGGACATTAAGTGTCACTGTTGTCTCTCCTGACTTTTTTTTTTTATGTGCAAATTGCAAGTGCTAGTGACGACACATAGTGCATTTTGCCACAGAAGTCATATTCATGTTTGGGACTACATGACAGGGCTGTGTGGCCATCTCTCTGTCAAATGTTGTTCAAGGTCCATTATATAGTCAAATCTCAAGTTATTAAAACTAAAATGTTAAAAATAATATGGGATTAAATGTTATATCATAATTTTTGTATGAAAATGATGTTCAGGTCAATGAGTGGTACAAAATGTTTGTGCCAACAAATTTATTTTTTGTTTGCAGAATATGAGATCTTGTCTCAAGCCATAGTGATTATTAAGTTTAATTCTACTGGTTTACACTACTATACTGCATTAATAAAGAGCCCTAATATCCGGGATTTGTTGAACGAAAGTATACCCATGTTAAGGCATAGCGCCCTCACATGGCCAAGTGATACACATGTAGTGTGTCAGTCGTAGAGGTCATACTCACCCATCTAATTAGTTGTTGAGTTTCAAAAAAAATAAAACAATATCATTTTATGATTTCATAAAATGACTATGGTATCTGATGAGGGTAAAATTGTTTTATATGTCAGGCTGGGTTATCCAAACTGAATGAAGCATCTGCTTTAGTGGAAGAACTGAAGAGTAAAGCCGCCCAGCAGAGTTTGTTACTAGCCCAGAAACAAGAAGAAGCTGATACAGCACTGGGTGAGATCACTACTAGTATGCAGGTAAGAAAATGACAAGATGCATGTGTGATGTCCCACACTACAGATATGAGTACAGGAAAATATAACCACACCATCATACTAATTGGAAACTATATTTGTTTGGGTTTACTACCCATTACAAAAATACCATTGTTATGCACTTGTGATATCTGTGATAAAATAATGTGAATTTTAGACATTTAACTTTGAATGATTTGGTTTCTCACAGAATGCCAGTGAACAAAAAAGTGAGATGGAAACACTGAAAGCTAAGACTGCAGAAGAGAATGTAAAACTAGAGAAGAGAAAGAAAGCCATCGATATTGAATTATCTGAAATTGAACCATTAGTGAGAGAAGCTAAACAGGCTGTGGGTAACATCAAATCAGAAAGTCTGAGTGAAATCCGGGCACTGCGTGCACCACCTGATGTGATTAGAGATATTCTAGAGGGCGTACTCAGACTAATGGGCATCTTGGATACATCATGGAACAGTATGAGAAGGTATAATTTAATTGACCATTAAGTATGGGGCTGTGGATAATTTGTACATGCCCACAGCAAACATAATCTTTTTGTTTAGGTGAGGGGGACAAGGGTTATTTCAATTACACTATGTGCGAAAATTACATTGTATTGTTTACATAGTTTTTACAATTCTTTTGCACTTGCAAACTTTTGTTTACAGGGGGTGAAGCATGCTTGATGACAAGATTTACTTTTGCTGTACTCTAAAATGCTCACTAGATCAAGTGGAGAATTTTATTACTTACATGTCTGATTTGATGATACTGTAGAATACTTTATTTTTGCTTGGAATTTATTTTCGCTATTTTCGCTGAATGGATGATTCCGTGAAAATAAAATCCAGCGAATATACTTTTTTTCCTATATTTCACATTAAATTCATCAAAAATCAGTGAAAATAAGTTCCATACAAAACGCCCAAAAAGCCTTTTCAGCGAAAATTAATTCCAGCGAAAATAAAGTATTCCACAGTATTAAATTGCGTCATCATCTATTTGCAGCTTTTTAGCAAAAAGAGGTGTGAAGGAAGAAATCTCCACTTTTGATGCTCGTAAAATAACTCCAGATATTCGAGAGGGATGCGAGGACTTGCTGCAGAAGAGAGGGAGTTCCTTTGAAGCAAAGGTGATTAAAGCATCATTTGTAATTATGATAAATAGCTGCAGCCATCTGTTTAAAATTGGTATGAATATACTAAAAAATCTTATTAAACATCAACATGTAAATCTGTGTAAACCTGAAACCAGTGTAAAAATGAAAACTTTTTTGAACCAGTGGAAATGCGTAAAAATGAAAACCTGTTCGAACCAGTAGAAATGTGTAAAAATGAAAAACTGTTTGAACCAGTGGAAATGCGTAAAAATGAAAACCTGTTTTGGCCAAATCGTGTGTACCTGAATCATATGTCTAACCCAAACTATAAATCTTTTTACTGTAGACTTGCTTATATGCACATTGTATATATGCTATGGTATAGACATCACTGTAAATCACTATTACTTTGACTGCTGTTAACTACTGTTATTAATCCACTTCTGGTCAATATACGGATATTGACTTGAAAAAAGTTACAGCCTATTTTGAAGAAAACGATTGATACATGTAGCTTGTCACTAATGGAATATTTTTACCTTCGATTTCTATGGTGGATATGTTATGCCATTTCACAAATTGTAACCTAGTACATTACGTATATATCGTAACTAAGGGGATACTTTTCATATCCTGAATAATTTTTAAAAGTGACAGAAAATGCTATTTTGTTTCAAATTAACATTCTTTTCTATGTAATAGTTCCAAACATATTGGTCAATTTACTGTACTAGATACAGTACTGTAACACCCTGCAGATCGCTGTTATCACAGATATATTGCTCCACAGGTGTACCTAATAAACCAGTGGTCATTGTCATATAATATTTGACAAACTTTTCCAAAAATCAAAAAGGCAACTACATTAATAATGGTTTTACTGTTTTAATTCACAGAATGCCAAACGTGCCAGTGCTGCCGCTGCGCCATTGGCTTCCTGGGTTAGAGCTAATGTCAAGTACTCCTATGTATTAGAAAAGATTGAACCTCTAGAGACGGAACAAAATCAGCTCAGAAAGTAAGAGTTTCCATTACTCCTCAATTGATTAGCTTTCTGATGATTACATTGTATCCTGTGTATAGCCATTGCCTCTTCAATGTTGTCAATCTTTTTGTTATTTGCTTTGTCATGCATAGACTTTGTCCCCATCATATTGTCAATGCATTTTTCTGTCAAAATGGTTTGCAAAGAACAGAAATTACATTATAAGAAAAGAAAAAAATATTATGTGAATACCAGATTAAGGTTGAAATTATATACATGTACATGTATGTTTCCAGTCAAAACAATTAAACTTTGTAATTGCTCATGTTTACAAAATGTCATTTTATTTTCCATGATGCATATAGGAATCTGCAGAAAGCAATGTCTAGAATGGAGAAACTCCAGAAAGGTCTAGATGAAGTGGATAGGAAGGTATCGGAACTGAGAAATAAATTTGAGAAACGTACAACGGAAGCTGCCAAGTTGAAATTAGACTTAGATAAAGCCCAGGATACTATACAGAGTGCGGAGACGCTGGTTGGGAAGTTAGAAGGTGAACATCAACGCTGGAATGAGCAGGTATGGAGTTACTCAGTATATGGGAGGTTTTCACGGCTGAACACACTCCAGTGGTGTTTCAATTATTTGTAGTTGAACTTATTTCTTAAGTTATACAAATGTGTGGAGGAAAAAGAATGCATTTCTACATGGAATTCCTATCATATGAATGTAGCACCACTACTAGGTAATGTACTATCTTTCTTTAATATTTGAGATTTCACTATAAATATTGTTGGAGTACAGTACAATCTGTATTAGAAGTAACATTTCTAATAGAAGCCACACCCATTCTTATTGAATAGTTGAGAACCAAAAATTCACCATTTCTCATATGTTGTAGATGCTCTCTATCATGCGTATCCCTTTATTGCATTAACTTCTAATACTAGTGCAAATTTTAAAGTACTTGTCCCAGTCTCATTCCTCGGGAGGATTTATACAAATTGTTTATAATTTGAGAGATGATTTTGGAAGGTTTAAATGATGATCAGGGACTTATACCAGAAACTCCCTTCAGCAATGAGTAAATTCACAGTGGTGGTTGTTTATACTGTGTTCATTAGGTTAAGGAGTTAGCAGAAGAACTAAAGACCCTGCCAAAGCGTGCTCTTCTAGCTTCTGGCTTCATCACTTACCTGTCATCAGAACCGGAGGACATCCGACGCAATAAACTGTTACTGTGGATGGAGTACACAGGTCTGAATCAGTTTGATTTGAGACGATTCATGAGCACAGAGAGTGAGCAGTTGATATGGAAAAGTGAAGGATTACCGGGTGATGAGTTGTCAATGGAGAATGCCATGGTTATATTGCAGGTGAGGAAGTAATTGCATGCATGTAATAATAAATCAGACAATGCTACTCCATGTGTACTCCAGCTTTGTTGTCTTATCTCATCTATGCTAATAACTTAACATATCAAAGTGGCAATTGACAAATAAATGCATTTTTTCGCAAACAGGTACAAATGTGGCATAAATCATAAAATTTCAGATGCTTAAGCTTGTCTTTATTTTAAAAAACGATGTTAATATACTTTGCTTAGAAAACAACTATTCTCCTCATCAAGTTATAAATCATCCAGCTCCCTTCCTCATTTAAAACCCTGTGCAGTAATAACAACCAGCTTAATGTTGCATGTTATCTACAATATATAATTTAATATTTTAATTTGTATTGCTGTACATTCCATATCTGCTTGCTGTTTTTTTATATCTTTGGATTAGTTTTGTATATACCTTATTAATTGTCTTAATAAGTAGCTCAACATGAACATAATTAAAATTCTTTGCATGTATTATATATATAACAAAAATAATTTCAAAGCATGGCAATCACTGCATTAACATTGCTTCATTTATCTGCTTTATAATACCGGTAAACATCGTGTCCTCAATACTAATCTCTAACTTCCAAACATGTATTTCCTTTTTTTCTCCTCATTGTTAATTGGCGATGGGTTTTTATTAAATTCATTGCATGTGGGAAAACATATTAATTTATGTCCCATGTACATGTGTTTGCATCTGTGACTGTGATAATGACGATGATGATGATCATGGTAACTGTACTTGGTTTTAACAGATTAATGAGCTTCAAGTTGGGGTAAGACAAAAACGTGGTATAATATATATATCTATATATTATATATTTATTTATATATTATAGTATAAATGTGTTGCTGTGTGGGCTTTCTCTGCAAGTCATTCTTTTATTGTCTCTTCTTCCAAATATCTTCATCATCAAAGTCATCCACTAGTACACACCAGTGGAGAATCTCACTGTTACATGTGTTTATGTCAGTAAGCCACTTTCCCTGAAATGGAGATTATCTCTACAGTAGAAGTTCTTTCGATTAGTATCCATTACAGTGCTTCATTTTTTTGGAGAAATTTCCCAATATATTTTTTAGGTGTGAACAAATTAGATTAAAATATTGAGAGAATATCTGCCAATTGGTAGATTGTTTTTGAACATTGATAACCCATCCTTAAAATGAATATAAAGTTTTTGTTGGGCTGTTCTAAAAATGCACGTACCTCATAAATTGCTCATTGTTTGGTTGTCAAAAAATATTGAGTCAATGTCTCCTGATTGGAACCTACCTGTACATTTGCGATAGTCTCCGTTTTGGGAGAGAGTGCCTTGCTGTATGTATTTCGGCCACTGTTCTCTTTTTTAGCTTTTGTTTTTATGATCAATAAAATTTTACTGCAGCCATTATGAAATGTTTCTGAATCAGTAGATCCACAAGTTAAATATTTGTTTTATGTGTGGATGGTTAATTGTGTTTCAATTTAAGTGAAAATGCCTCTCCTTATGTGTAATCCATGAATGTTGCAGCCAAGCTTTGGAACTTGTGTGAATATAGCCTACCCTGTTTGTACTGCCTGTCTGGCTTAATAGTTGCTGTAGTAGTTTACTGTAAAGTGAAACTCAAGAAGTAATAAATGCAATAATTCACTAGATGAGAATGTATGTGATGTTTCACTATACATCTATGCACGGGCAGATTCAGATTGGTACTCTGAGTACCGCCCAATGGTGAAATATTTGTCATGCCAATTTGAATTCTGGCAATCTTCTACCGACCAGGCGTAAGTGGGCGTATCCCTGGATCTGCTACTGATATGCCACTCCTCTAGTGCTTAGCTACAGTGCTAGTACCCGGTAATATTCCATTACCTATTCAGATTTATGTAAATTATAAATGTAATAAAACAGATATTATGGGATATTATAAGCACTTTGAAGGATAATATATGTTAATTGTCTAATTTTAAAAGTGATAAATTTCCCATAATCATATCATAATCATGATGATACAATGTTTTCATTAACCAATTAAATCTATGGTCAATAGATAACAGATATTACTAGCACCATAACTAAGCATTTAGAGAAGCAGTGCGATTTACTCTACAGAATCATATCCCTTGGACAAATTCCTAAAAAAGTGAAAAATGTCAGTATATTGTACCCTCAAATCAGTACAATGTACTGGGTTAACCAAATCATCGCACGTTTGAAAGACTTGTAAAAATGAAACATGATATGAAAACAAAAACAGCATAAATAAAGACTTGGCTATTTGTGACATTGATTGACCATTTATTGCTATAAAATTCTGTATGCCAGTGCTGTCATTAGTTTTATTTAAAAATATAGTTGGAGGAATATATATTGGAGAAAAATAATACTGTGCCATGTTCTCTCAGAATCATTAACAACATTCACTACTATAACAAATCAACAGATTTTCGGTTAACAATAAAATTTAAATATTTAATAATAGTCCTGCTTCCCATAGTTGAGTGGAAATAATTGATTATACCACAGCATCATGTATAAAGTATATTTTCTTTCTGACCATTCTCATCAAATTGATTCTGCTTTAACAAATTATTAAGTCTGCGCTATATATCAATGCATGTTTTAAACCTCCTCTTCAATCTGCTGAAGAGAAACAAAATTTATGATCTCAATTTGATTTTCAGAGTTCACTTCGACCCTTCTTAATTGATCCATCATCCAGAGCTACTGAGTGGTTGAAATCTCATTTAAAAGAATCCAGACTAGAGGTTGTTAATCAGCAGGTGAGTCTTCATGATTCGAAAATAGCTACCGTACCACCTCAGTTTATTTATGACACTTATATTATTTTTAGCTCCACTGTCACCAAAGATGACTGAGTGGAGCTATCACCTTTGAACTTCTATCATTGTTTAATTAGTCCAATTCAGGCGAAATCCTAAAATGATTGATCTCTGCATCCATATGTGCGTCTGTTTTTCCGTCCATCTGTCTGTATTCTGCCATATCTTGCGCTTTGGTCGATCAAGTTTAAACTTCACATTTACATCAGACATTATATGCACTTGCATTTGTTTTATGATTCAATTCAAATTGCTCCAATGGAAAGATTCTGTTTAAACTTTGTACATACATGTATGTTGAGCGTGATGGGACCTTAATGCACATCATTATATTTTCTAATAATTGGGTTCGAAATGGCCGTTTTGTTTAAAAGAATGCCATTCCATATTTTTCATATTCAACATGCCTGGACCAATCAAAGTTCAAATAACAGATACATGATGATAAACACACTTAAAGGGCAAGGCTTCACTACTTTCACTATGTTTTCTTTTAGGATGCTAATTTCACAACATCATTAGAGTTAGCTGTGCGTTTTGGAAAAACTTTGATCATTCAGGAAATGG
This sequence comes from Saccoglossus kowalevskii, assembly GCF_978046115.1. Lineage (NCBI taxonomy): Eukaryota > Metazoa > Hemichordata > Enteropneusta > Harrimaniidae > Saccoglossus > Saccoglossus kowalevskii. Next base: position 19,425,335 of record NC_140644.1, on the reverse strand, counting down.
ATGGTATTGAACCAATTTTGTATCCCATTCTTAGAGGAGATCTGATCAGTCAAGGTACGTTTCATGTCAACTGTTGTAGAACCTTGGATACTGCATGTACATGGAATACTTTGAATTATTTTAGCCAAACAAAAACCAGCAAATTAGGTTGATATGAGTGATATTATCACTGATCAGAATAAACCACATGACTGTGCAATTAATGTTAACCCTTTTGAATGCCATATTTTTTCAAACCAAAATTTTGCGACATATGCAACATTTTGCCTATTTTAAAGTATTTTTTCATAATTTTCGATCATCAGGTGGATATAATTTTCTAGATCAAAATTTTGAAAAAAATCTGTGAAAAAAAAAACACGTTTTTTTTTACCTCTGTTGACTTTGTCGAGCAAAGCTTATCATATGAGTGATTGTCCGTCGGCGTCTGTCGTCCATGTCAACTTTTTCGACTTCTTCTTGAAAACTACAAGCCTGAATGCTTTGATGTATATGTACCTTGGGTAGACTTCTCTTAGATTTGTTCATTTCATGATGATATCTTCAATTCTCTAATTTTGGTGAATATTTTTGGTAATTTTTGGTAAAAAGTGATATTTTCGACTTCTTGTTAAAAACCACAACTCTGATTGCTTTGATATTATATATATATAGGTACTACATGTTAACCACTCTCAAATTTGTTCATTTCGTGATGATATTTTCAATTCTCTAATTTTGATGAATATTTTTGTCATTTTTGATAAAAAGTGATATTTTCGACTTCTTGTTAAAAACCACAATCATTTATGGTGAAAAATGATCTTTTTGAATTCTTGTTGAAAACAGCAAGTCCCATTGCATTGATACTATACATATTGTTCATTTACTAATGATATCTTCTGTTCTTTAATTGAAATGTGCATTACTAACAGCGGAGCTATCTCAGCCGAGAGATTGCTTGTTCATTTTGTGAATGGTGATGAAAGTTGACTTTGTTGCTCAAAAAATTAATATAGTACACATGTTATTTCTTTCCTCCACTGTTCCACAGGACCCAGGTATGTTGTGCAGATTGGTGAGAAAGTGATTGATTATAATGAAGATTTCCGTCTCTTTATGACGACCCGTAATCCAACACCAGAAATTCCTCCAGATGCTTCATCTATTGTATCTGAAGTCAACTTTACAACCACTAGAGCTGGCCTCACAGGACAGGTTAGTTAACAAAAACCATATGTGTCTGTACTCAGAGTGGATATCTTGTGCAAATCCACATGTGTGTATCAGTGGTGAGTTCAAGCTACATGGTAACTTATGCATTGTTTTATTGGGTTCAGTATCGTGAATAACTTTAAAATTTGATTTTGCCAAGATCGTAGACAATTGCAAATCAGTCTACCAAACCCAATATCTCAGGCTAGACTCTAATTCATACTGCTGAGTAAACAGTTGGTTCCAGGAATCAAATTCAGAACCACCATGATGCAAGATGGACATACTAACTGCTTGACAGTCCTTCAGGTTACTGTAGTGTTATTATGCACAAACAAAGCATTTTGAAATTAAATATATTCTGTATGTTGCTATTGCTTCTGCATCAATATTTTAAAGCTGTGTATTTACATTTTAATGATAGAAACATCCCAAAAAAGTATTCATTTAGTGTTATAAGAGAAACCTGTTTGGACACCAAAAGCAAAGAGCTCATAATGTTCAGTTAAGACAATGTTTTATTGTAACGAAAGTAGGGTTTAAATTGTTATTTTTGTTTCCTAGCTTTTAGCAACAACCATTCAACATGAAAAACCTGAACTGGAAGTCCGCAAAACTGAGTTACTGAGAACTGAGGAAGAATTGAAGATACAGTTGGCACAACTAGAGGAGTCGTTGTTACAAGTAAGATTTACAAACTCAAAATGACATTGAACATTCATTGAGAAAATCTACTGGAAAACCATTTATTTTCGCTTGCATTTAATTTCACTATTTTGATGCTTTTAGTATACTCACTGGGTTTTATGCAGGGAAACAATGAGTGCTATTGTTATTTTACATCATCACATGGATTTAATTTTAGTTGATATTACTTCCCAACAAAAATAGCAGTGTTAATAAGATATTATTGTATATTATGATATACTGTAGAATACTTTATTTTCTCTGAAGGGATGATTTCGTGAAAATAAAATCCAACGAATATACTTTTTTTCCTATGTTTCCCATTAAACTCATCAAAAATCAGTGAAAATAAATTCCATACAAAATGCCCAAAAAGCCCTTTCAGCGAAAATTAATTCCAGCGAAAATAAAGTATTCCACAGTATATTAGCTATTATTGGTCCTATGAATGCTGTAATTACAAAGTTAAACAGATTTTTAGTTTTATTTATTATTTTTACAAATAATATATCAAATGCACAATTTCAATATTTCTCTTTTTTTCTTCTCTTCACAGAAACTTGCCCAAGCTGAAGGTAATATACTGGAGAACAAAGATTTGATTGAGTCCTTAAACAAGACAAAGGCAAGCAGTATGACTATTGCTGAATCTCTGACCGAGTCAGTGAGACTGCAGTCATCATTAGACCAGGTAAAGTGGTGAACTAGCAAAGATATATGTATTCACATTCATCATTAAAAATAAAAATATAAAATGCTCTTATTAAATGGTCATTTTCTTTTCTATTTTATTTTTTCAATAAATGTTTAAGGGACAAAACAGCTGTATTGTAAAACTAGCTAAAACAAGTGACAATTTATATATGTAGAATAAAATTCAAACATATTTTCATACTAAACATTTGAGTACATTCTCTACTATAAGAGAAACAAATTACTTATTAAGGTCTCAAGTCACCCAGGAACTGTGATGGAACAATTGTGTCCCATTTATTTATTCATGATATCAATGTGTCAAAATCAAAAATTATCATTTTCAACAAGCAAGGTAAAATATTAAGTAAGTTCAGATTTCAAATCAATAGCCAAAAATTGGAAAACGTCTCATCATACTCCTACCTTGGTGTTAAAATCAATGCTACTGGTAAACTGAACAGAGCTCAAGAAGACCTTAGTCACAGAGCAATGAAGGCACTTTTTAAACTAAAACAATTACTCTATGCAGACCCAAATATTCCAATCAAAACACATCTGAAATTGTTTGATGCTATGGTTAAACCAATTTTACTCTACTGTAGCGAAATCTGGGCAAGCGATATTATTAATATGCACTCAACAGACTTGTTTAAACAATCCTTGCCTATGGAAAAATTACATCACAAAATGTGCAAGTACCTACTACAAGTAAACTGTAAAGCCACAAACTTGGCATGTTTACTTGAACTGGGAAGATATCCACTTATCATCTCAAGCATCAAACGTATGATTAACTACTGGCTGAAAATAAAACATATGGATGAAACCACTCTGATCTCTGAGGCCTACAAACTTGGCACCAATTTGGACAAAGAAAACGTCAGTAATTGGACCACAGGCATAAAAAAATTACTGAACCTTTTAGAAATTAGTGATGTTTGCGAAAAAACCAGTATTATCCCATTAGCTACAAAAAAACTAAAAACTATGTTTGAGAAACACTGCACAGAAACAATGCATAATGACAATAAAGGCACTAATCACAAAAATAAACTTCGTACCTACAGACAGCTGAAAACTGATTTTGCACTTGAAAAATACCTTGAAATTATTAAAAACCCCATCCACAGATCATCTATGACTAAACTGAGGATAAGTGCCCACATACTTCAGATTGAAGTTGGGCGATATCACAACATAGATGTCTTAAATAGAACATGCCCTGTCTGTGACTCCAATGAAATTGAAGATGAAGAACACTTCCTCTTCAATTGTAACCAGTACAAATTTGAAAGAGATGCTTTGTTTGAAAACGTAAACTTATCCGGTAATCTGAAAGCACTTCTCAATAACAAAAATTCTGAAACCGTCCAAGCAATTGCCAAGTTTATCAGCGACTGTTTCAATAAAAGAGAGAATTTCATGAAAAGCAATTTACCAGCTGCCTCAAAATAACACCAAAAAATATTTATATAATAATATTTTCACAGTATTACTATTTATTTCTTTTTTATTATTATTATTACTTATGTATTTTATTGTTCCTTATATCCTTATTGTATTCTAATCTAGATCCCAGAAGGGATACAATATCAATAAAGGTTGTTATTATTATTCATGGTGAGAACACTGCATGTAGCTGACGAATAAAATAAAACACATTAAGTAGCAAACTAGGTACTCTTAGCAGACTTGTTAAATGACAAACGAATGTCTTTCTGTTTTTTTCTAGGAGAGGAATACTTACCTACCATTAGCAGAGAGTGGAAGCACGTTATTCTTTGTGATCAGTGACTTGGCTAAACTTAATAACATGTATAGGTTTAGTCTTGGTGCATTTCTGAGACTTTTCCAGAGAGCGTTACAGGCCAGAACGGTAAGTACCGGTACAAATTGTAGCTATCCACTCTGATTTGTAATGCTATGCAGAACTCACTTGTAGGTGAGAATAATTATCTGCAATTGGATCAGATTAAAGGTTATTTAAAACAAAGCAAGATATACAGTACAGTCCGAGTGTAACATAGCATTGAGCTAGTTTAATGCTGGCTTAAAGCTACATTGTAACTCAACTTTCTTTAAAAACCATCAAATCTGTAAATTGTGTAGTTGTAATGTGCCTAAATATGTCTTATATTGATAACTTGAGTAATTATTACAAGGAATAATTTGAAATTATTGTTGACACTGAAATGCCTAATATTAAAAATATTATGATAGATGTTTTGATTGACTTGGTGTCTACATGATTAAGGGTGATCTAGAATGCATGACAATAGATGTGTTTTGAGTTATAACACCATCAGTTGGTTGGTTTGATTTCTAGCTTAAGCTGGTCTCCTTGATTCCTGGAATTAGGATGAGCTATCAAATATTTATGTGGCAAAATCGCCCTACGCGGGCAAAATTTGAACATTTTATGGCAGAGCGCACAAGTTCCTAAGGTAACAGCGGAACTTCACAATGTGCCCCTATCTTGCCCCTATGAGTATTATACAAAGGGGCCCTCCTGCTGTTATTTGTCTGCCTCCCCTCATTTTCATCTAACATACATGTCACTATAAATAACAGTTTTGTCCAGCTGTTTACATTATTTCTACATCACATATTAATTAATAAATGTGTATTGAGATGTATTTGATTATTTTATTTCACAGGATGGTAGTAGTACTGAGATGCGGATAAAAACACTCAGTAGTTCACTACAGAACCTTGTCTATGAATACGTATGTAGATCATTATTCAAAGCCGACAGGTTGATGTTTGCAATGCATATGGTACATGGTACTTACAGAAACATGTTTGAAGAAAATGTAAGTGCTGGCTTCATTCATAGCTTTCATTCTGTTCTTTATTACCTTTTAGTGCTACTTTATTTTATGATGATTGTATTCAATATTAATTTACATTCAGTTATGGGTGTGGCTAACTAATGGAAAAGTGTTGAAATTTAAAAGTTTTTGATACTTTGTAAAGCAGTGGATTCCATCAAATAAATGAAAAACAAATAACAAAAAAGTCAGTGAAAATGTTAATATTTTCTCATAGCGTTAAGCTGTACTCTGGAGGAACATTTTGACTTGCATATTGCTCATAGTACTGTACCTTTAAATACCACTTGTGGTTCATAATTCTAAAACTAGCTAGTTCTTTCTGATAATCTGCAGTCCCCCAGGAGGTTGTTTTTTGGTTGGTTTAGGTTCATAATGTCAGGGGTTATAAGATCAGCAGACTTTTACTTTGACTTTGAAATAACTAATTACAAAGAATAAATTCTATGTCAAAAGTTTGCTTGCCACATCCACCCTTACATGGTGAGGTATGAGTTGAACATGTATCCCTGATGCATCACATTGTGGAAAATATATATATGGGATATACTTTACTTAGAAGATGGTTTGTCATTAATACATACATCTACCCACTTTATTTATTTTCTTATCAGGAGTGGGAAACTTTCCTTGGTCTGATTGTATCTGATGTGAAATCTGACATGTCAAGACACTCCAGAGAAATGCCATCTTGGATAGATCAAGAAAGACACACTGCTGTAACACTGCTAAAGGTATACCAGCTTACACTGTGCATGGAATACTTGTCACATTATATCTGCTAAGCTAATAGTTTATGTAATGAATACTGTGATAAACCATAGACCCTCTGTTAGAGGGTCTATGGATAAACACATCATATTATGTACATGTTTATTTTCAGACTACTTTCCCAAACTTCTATCAAACTCTATGCCTGGAAGACAGTGATCTGTGGCTGTCATTCTCCCGGAGTTCTCAGTGTGAACAGGAATTCCCACCAGCCTTGCTGAAGAAAATTACACCATTCCAACAGGTATATATTTGTAGTGGGGGTTATTACACTCATACATGGTCATATTGCATCAAATTTACTTGTGAACTTTATATTTTAGTGGTCCATGGAGCATCTATAACTATGAAGTGAAGTGACAAAATAACAAGATCATGAGTCTATTTAGTTTGAAAATTAAGATTTATACTTTGTGTTCCGCTTTTAAAATGTTATTTTTTTAGGCCATGATTTTACTGATTGTGTTGCTACAAAGATGAAGACATATTGATACAAAATATTGAATATAAATGCCAGCCAATTTTATTCAACACCAACATGATTAGCAATGATATAAATTTGTTTGCTGAAATCAGTCACTGCACAGTACCCTGGTACTCAGTGTAAATTTCTGCTTATGCTCCTTAGGTATTAGTGGTACAAGCAATAAGACCTGACAGACTACAGAGTGCTATGATTCTATTTGCATCAAGATCACTTGGTGAGTTGTTCTCAATTAATTGAAACATAATCACAGAGTTATTCAGTAAATAGCAATCTAGCTGTGTATACATTAATTGAAACTGGTGTAAAGGCTGTTGTTTGTTCTTGGCTCAGAATTAATATCCTACCTAGGATTGAGCACCACAATACATTGACCCAGCCTATAGGGTATGGTCCACATTTGATGCAAGGATAGTTCACTGAGTTGGTTACTGTGGATGTGTGAATGAAAGGAACACCTAATTACTAACATCGTCAGAAAACTTTCTAACAAATCACCTGATTCAAACTGGGGTCTGAAGATACTTTTAGAGAGGGGCATGATCGGTATATGAATTTTCCATAATACTGTTTATCGTGGTTGTACTTGTACATTATAATTTATTTCATTTAAAATAGCGCAAAACGAGAAAATATACAAACATTTGGCATAAAGTACTTGACAGTGCGCTCATCTCAGTAAATACAATTGCCTCCTTTTGAGAATGAGGTGGCCCAAAGTGTTTCAAATCGATAACGATCTCCAGATATCAACCTAGGTGATTTGTTAGCAAGTTTGCTGACGATGGTAGTAATTAGCTGTTTCTTTTATTCATGCATCCACCGTAATAACAGTTCAGTCGTATATACTTGTAATCCTAAACATAATATATATAATTTTGTAGTAAATCATACAGCTTGTATATGCAATGTATGCAGAAAATATTGTTGTTCAAACTATTAATACTATTAATAATGTAAGAGAATGAGAGGTATTGGTACAAACATGACACTTACTGGTGCATGCTACCATGTAATTCTTATCCTCTGTAGAATGGATCTTAGACACAAATGGTTGCTTTGATATTTTTTGAAAGCGAGGAATCCACAAGACTTGTTTTTTCCTCTTAAATAGCATTTTTTTTTTCTCTTGTTATCAAATCCACTCCTCCGAATACCATGGTTACAGTGGATGTGCTGATGAAGCAAATAAGACTATTTTAGACGTCAAAATCAACTATTGTGATTCATTCTCAAAAAAATGAACTATTTATACAATGATAAATTGATATTAATTTTACAGGAATGAAGGAGTTATCACCACCAGCATTGAACTTGAAAAGATTACTAAATGAGACGGTCTCTACAGAACCTATCTTGATTATCATATCACCTGGTGCTGACCCATCTCAAGAACTATTGGAGTTAGCTGATGAAGTCGTAGGACCTGAACGATTCCATCAAGTAAGACAATACATCACTCAATACTTTTCTGTCAGAGAGAAAATATTGTCTTAGAAATTAACTTTGTTCTCTTTTGAAATATCATGGAGACCTATTGTTTATTGTGCATTAATGATTGATTGTACCTTATTTTTGATGCGCTGTTTTGCCTTTTTTCGTCAGAAAAGTCCAGATTTTTATTAAAGATTTTTTTTGATAGGTTGCTATGGGTCAAGGGCAAGCTGACATTGCTATGCAATTACTGCACGAGTCTGCTCGTAATGGTGAATGGTTGTGTCTGAAGAATCTCCATTTGGTAACAAGTTGGCTGCCATTGCTGGAGAAGGTACGTGTCACAGAGTGAAGTCATAACAGACAATGACTCCAGGAATTAGGGTTGCACTCATTGTGTGTCTGATTGTATTTCCTGGACATGCATTATTGGAAAATCTGTATCAAAAGCTGTGGCTTCTATTAAAATGTTACAATATAATAGAAGGGGTGTGGTTTCTATAGGGCATACACACATATGAAAAATTGGGATTTTTTGTTGCTCAATCGTTGAAAAACAATGGTTTCAATGTATTTCATGATGCGGCTTCTAATACATATTTTACAGTCAATCAGATTAAAATAAAAAAAAAAACATTAGAAAGATCTTGTTGCTCTTTTTTTTTACAATCAAGTTTTTTTATGATCAACTACAATCATATTCATTTGATCTGCATGAGTGGGTTGTTTGCTACATGAAGTTTGGAGTCAATTTCTGTTGATAAAACAAGAGTCACAATGTATGATTTGAATCAATACAACCAATGTCAATGTACAATCTTATTCGTTATTTGTAGTGATGACTGTTTCAATTGATATTAGTGAACACTGCACTTTGAAACAATGTTGCACTTTGTTCAGGAAATATTTTGATACATTGTTCCAGAGTTTCTTTCATGCAGCTCAAATGGTTTTGATTGGATGATATCCACATGTAAGTTAGCCGTGCATTACTCTCTTCATCAATGTGTGCACTATTTGTATTTTCCCAGGAGTTGAATTCTTTAGAACCGCACCAAGAGTTCCGTTTGTGGGTAACTGCTGAGGTCCATCCCAAATTCCCAACAATTCTTCTGCAGTCAAGTCTCAAAGTTACATATGAGGTGAGAGACAATCATATAATGTTAAATTATTCCACACAAATCATATGGAAGCATGTATGTTGATGTATGTTTCCAGTTTTTATGCTTTTAAATAGCATACATTTCCCTTTGAATAGCATGTTTGTTCTCGCCAACATTACGATGCAATATTTTGTATATTAGTTTGTACTTTTCTATGACTTTATTAATTTTGGATAAAATTTCCCATTGCTCTTGATTTAACATTTTTCAGAAAAAAATATTAATAGAAAAAATGAGAAGTTTATTTTATGAAAGTTTTCTTTGAAATTTATGTCAAGCTTACAGTAAACATCCGAAAGAAGCTGCACATAATTACTTCCATAGTTAATAAAGTCTTAGAGTTTACTAAATTCAATGTTAGAATTGTGAATTGTGTACTCTGTGTTCATGGGACTGACAGCATGCTGACATAATACTACTTTCAGGCACCTCCTGGTATCAAAAAAAATCTGCTGCGTACATATGAATCATGGTCACCAGAATTCATTGCTAAAGGCAGTAACCCAGTGAGAGCACAAGCTTTGTTTGCGTTGGCGTGGTTCCATGCAGTCATGCAAGAAAGGAGAAACTACATCCCGCAAGGATGGACCAAATTCTATGAGTTTGCAATGTCTGATCTGCGTGCTGGAGCTGATATCATTGACAGACTAGGAAGTAGCATTGGTGAGTTCCAAACATTTTACTATTCAAAATGGTCCTTCATGTAGTAATGAAATCCATGGAAGAAAACTATAATAATATAGTACAAGGTAATATCAATAATATGACAGTTGCAGTAATGCTTTGTCCAATTGGTGTCCTCATGGGCATAAGGCAACCATCGTTATCACGCATATTTCTGTGTAAATTTTCAACCTCTACCAGATACTGCCTGTTCTTGGGACTACCCTATCGGGTTTGATTATTGCCCTTACCTATAATTTCTGTGGGTGTGATCCATTACACTTTATTATTTTTAGCAATGTGGCAACTGGCAATGTGGTTCCAATCTTCGCTCATTCTTGTATTATTCTGCAGGCAAGGAAGATCCGTGGAAGTTTGTACATGGTTTATATGAGAACGCCATCTATGGTGGAAGAGTTGACAACCCGTTTGATATGAGAGTACTGATATCGTACTTGGAACAATACTTCAACAAGGAAGTGTTGTCTGGCAGTGGTTCACGTGGCAGAGGCAAACGACTGGTGTCTAATATTAATCTACCTGGTACCTGCCACTACAGGGTAAGTCTGTTGTCAGTGCCTCCCCAACCCCTGTGTGTCTGTACTGTATTTGCTCTATTAGTAACATATGCGCTTATGTAATGAGAGGTGTATTTAAGTCTATTAGAGATGCACTTCTTATAGAGCAAATACAGTATTAATTATTCAGAGTATAAATTTTGATATTGCCATTGACTGTGAAATAATTCAAAATCATTTATTTTTTTTAACCTTTTCGATTTAAGCCACATTTATCTGCACATTTTTCTTATATTCTTCAATATTTCTGGAAATGAACCCTAATTTTGGGGTCAAAATTTAAGCCAATTTTTAGTTTTTTGGTCAAAAAATTTTGTTATTTGTTTTCCAATCTTCTGAAAGAAAGTGCAGACTATAAACGCGACTATATTGTGAATTTCTAATGAAAAGAGGGAACTAGTGGTGAAATGGTTAACACTATACTGCAATTCTAGCTCCCAGCTTCTTTCAATATGTTATAGTTATTAAATTGTGACAGATATTCTCACTGGTAATTAATTGTCTTGTTTCATTTTTTGGTAGGATTATGTAGATTTAATACAATCTCTACCTGAGGAGGATAAACCCCAGTATTTTGGTTTACCAGCCAACATAGAAAGATCAGCTCAGCGTACAATCAGTATACAAGTCATCTCTCAGTTGAAAGTATTGATGAGATCTGATGTAGCAGAGGGCAAGTTCGATAAAGAGAAATGGGCCAATGAGTTGACTCCTATACTTAATCTGTGGAAGAAGCTGAATCAGGTAACGGTCGATTTCTGTTAAATTTCTGGCACTAAATATGTCTTAAATATCTCTATAATCTGAGCAATGATAGAGTGTCTGTAAATTTTGTTCAACTTGCATCATGAAGGTTTGTGGGTTTGATTCTCGGAGCCGAGACTCAACAGTATATAAAATCAAGTACAGTCTTTCCTATGTTCCAAACATGTATTATTAATGTTTGGGAGACTGATTTGCATGTGCACTTGCATTTAGCCCCGAATACAGCTGAGACAGCATTGACTTAAATGTCACCTGGCACCATGATATTTACATGTATAAAAAAAATCCGAAGTTAATACGAGAGAAATTGAAGTGCTGACCTGTAGGAACTCTACAGTTACCAGTATATATGCATGCCAGTATTTCTATTTATATAACATTATTTACCGGGAAGTAGTAACACATACTACTATTACCGGGATATTTTGTGTGGACAAAATAAAATGACTTAGGTCATTTTTGTTTAACCAAGATTGCAGTGGTGCCCTACTACATTCATTGATGACATTGTCCCAACTGTATTCACCAATTCAAATCTATTCAGTTCTCCTCCAGTCCTATGGTGGTAAGTATAATATTATCCAACTACTCAATATGTGTCATGTGTTTATTTCCCATACCAGGGTTCCCACTTGATACAGATGAAGGTTGAAGCACCAAGTGATAAGACTGGCAATGTGGCTCCTATCAATTCATTTATCCAGTTAGAAAACTACAATGCTGTTAAGTTGGTTCAGTTTGTGCATTCTACTCTAGCTAGACTCAGTAAAGTTATCCGAGGTACCATGTTATTGACAACTGAAGTACAGGCGATGGCTACATCCTTGCTTAAACAAGAGGTAAGAAGCTATAGCAGCCTGATTTTAATTTCACTCAAAAAGTAACAGTTATTCTGGCACATGTGTACATTTTAAAATACCTGACAACTGGAGTTCAGGATACTATGACTTGATTTTCTAGTATACTGTAATATAGCTGGAATTAATTCTCGCTGAAAAGAGATTTTGGGTGTTTTGTATGGAATTTATTTTCACTGATTTTTGATCAGTTGAATGTACGGTAATATATAGGGAAAATGGTATATTCGCTGGATTTTATTTTCACTGAATCATCCCTTCAGCGAAAATAGCAAAAATTAATTCCAAGCACAATAAAGTATTTTACAGTATTCTAATACTTGTTTACCCTCAGCCATGGTAAAACTTGTTTCTGCACACACAGTCATTTTTAGTATTACCAAAATAGTCATCTATGTGATTGTAATTGGCTCGCATATAATATAATCTAGAATGGTTTCCACATTTTAAATAATGAACAAATAATAGTGTATGCTGATTAGTTACTGATGAGTCAGAGGAATGGTACTGCATTTGTTCTCAGACTATTAGCATATCTACTTATTTACATTTAATTTACAGATGTGTTTCTATGGGCAGAATAAGGCATATTTTGATGATTCAGGATACAATAAATTAAATTTTTGGTTTATATGCGCTTATTGGAGATGCTTTTATTTAAGAAAATACAGTAATGTGATTCTTTTTGAAGAATAACCACCACTGCTGCTCACTAATTTTACCTTCCTTTCCAGACACCAGTCAGCTGGCTGAGTAAATGGGACGGACCTGAAGACCCAATACACTTTCTCAGATCATTAGTAGCCCGTACAATGGCCATACAGAACTGGGTAGAAAAAGCTGAGCATGGAACATTATTGTCCAGTAGTTTAGATATGTCTGATTTATTTCATCCGGATACCTTCATAAATGCTCTTAGACAACAAACTGCTAGGTGAGTGTTGCAATTCAAATTTATTTAAATACAATTTGACATAAAAAAATTATAAAATACTACATTCACAAGAGTCATATAGTGAACGTCAGAAAGGTGTACCTAAAAATTTGGAAATACAGATCTGCTTTCATTCTAATTGAAATATTTAATGTTTGGCTCAAGAACTCAATGTTGTCTACACCCATCAAGTGACAAAGCAACTGCGACCTGTCACTTGATTAGAATGAAGCGCTTGCTGACTGGATGATGTAGAGAACACTCATTAATATTATCATTTTTTAGTCCCAGTTCAAATATCAAGCATTTCTAGCATTTATGGATGGATTTTGTTCAAACTTGGTACATACATTAGACATTACGGGTTCCTGATGCACGTTATTTTATTTTTTAGATCTGATTCAGATTGGCTGACTAGTGGCCATTTTGTTTTGTAGAATGGGCTTCTAGAGCCATATCTCTGACATGCTTTGACTGACTATGTTCACATTTTATATATTCATTATACATGTATTCAAAATGGCTGATTTTGTTTTAATTAGCTAATGCTGTTCCGGAGTAATATCTCTCAATACTTGTTTGACGATCAGATACAAATGTCAATCATTTAAATGTTAAACAATCATCATAATCATATTCCTGACATGTTTATATTTTCCAGCTATATTACTATAAACAAAACTATATATCTTAAATTCGATAAGTAACGGGGACTGTGCCATGCATGACTTGTAGATTTTGGATCTTTAAAGTCAAAGACATCTTTAATTAGAAATTCACCAATGTTTCCACGACACGATTTATAAATAGTAGTTTAAGTATTATTTTAGTCTTCTAAACATGATTTGAGTGACTTAGGTTGTTCTTGTTCCTCTTCACCTTCATTTGTGCGTTATGTATTTCAACAGAGAGACTAAGACCTCCATGGACAATTTGAAATTTGCCTGCACATGGCAAGGTGGAATATCTGGAGCCAGAACACAAGTAAAAGTATGTATACATATTCAAATTGATATAACAGGGTTTATAATAAAGTTTAGAGCTCACTTTCTACTAATATCAAAGACTAAACATGTACAATATATATATGTATGTACATGTACTGTGAATCTTGTCATTCTGATCAAAGATGCATATACACCGATATTAATGAATACATATTTTTCGTCTTTAGGTGAGTGGTCTACAGCTAGAAGGGTGTACATTTGATGGTAGACATTTATCTGAGAATCAGAGAGATTCCTCCAGTGTATCAGCTATACCTGAATGTACAGTTGCTTGGATAATGAAGGTAAAGATCTTTTATTACCTAGAATGATACATTTCCATTCAACTTTGCTGTTATATATGTAAGATATTATAGAAGTGCATATCGACAGAAGTGCACATAAATCCAATGCATTTATTTCCTGCTTGACTAACTGTATGATAAAATATGATTTATTTTGACATTCCTTTTGTCACTTACATGTATGTAAATAACTACTAGTAAAGCAAATAAAGTACTGCAATTTCTCATTAAGACAAATAAACAAACCAGTTGCCTAGCATTGTCACACTGTAAACCGCATAATTTTCACTGATAGGAATCTTCCTGATTTGATAATACTATGGTATTCGTGAAGATACAATTTTTCAAAGTCGCTAACACTCCACTTTGTATGACCACAGCAAAATTTTCACAACTTGTTTCACTAACTTGTGAACATTTGTCCTGGTTCACAGTATCTATCACAACAACAAAAAACAAATTAAAATGATTTTATTTACAGTATAAGTAGAAATGTGCTTTTGCAGGTTCTGATTCATCTGTTTGGTTATTGATTACATGTATTGAACAAACCAATTGCAAATCATCATGATTACCTTTTTATGGCCGATTACATTGCTCACCATTGTAATCAACACATCACCTGCTGAAAGTTTTCATGAATAGTCAATATGAGTGGTAGATAATAGCATCGCCAGGCAATGTTTTATGAGTATATGGTGATTCTGGCAAGTATACTACGAGGTTATTATGAGGATACCTCAAAGTATACACAAAGACAGTACAGCGAGGAGTATCGATGCGATGGTGAACTGTCTGAGTGCATACTTTGAGGTATCCTCTTAATAACCATATTATTATACATCTTTCCTTCCAAGGATACATCATGGGAATATCCAAAATGTTTAGAACAGAATTAGCAAACTTCATTGTGTGGAGTCCGGTCAAACCCTGGTGGCAGCCATGTTTGTTTGTTTTTATTATTAGAGGATGCTTAAGTGCGTAATCATTGCATATTTGGAATTGGCATTTCCTAATATGGTACATGTAGAATGAAAATACCCTGTAAAATACCGCAAAATTATGGCACGCTGTAACTTATGGCGTTACGGTGACAGATGTATATAATAAATGTTATTATCTCTGCTACAGGATATGCCGAATCCGTACAACCTGGATGAGTGTATATCTCTACCTATATACTTCAGTGCTGAACGTGAGAAGATTGTAACTCATTTGAATATACCATGTGGTGGTGGCCAATACCAATGGATTCAGACTGGGGCAGCTCTGTTCTTGAAGAGTCAATAAAATATATGCCGCTCATTACAGTGATGTAGTAATAATTTCATTCGATATATGTATTACTTATCATGATTGCTGTTTCTGTACTCTCCATACTTGCTTGATTTGTTTTTTTTGCACTTTGTACAGTTGTCTTATTAATGTTACTTGAGTTTCACATTCTGAACAAGAACTAAAACAACATATTCATTTGTATATAAATGATCCTTGAATAATATGATTGTAAATTTATGAATATTCATTTGGTACCGCTATATATTTTGATGGTTAGTGAATTTCACTGTAAATATGTATGCTTGTATAATAATAGTCATTGATTTCCTTGGTAATCCGTGCATTCAAATCTAAAACAAATGTGTCTGAAACATCAAATTTATTATGTTGATGTTCAATGTTGATATATTCGACAGAACTGTAAATAAACTCTGGATTATATGGGACTATATATAGTCAGTCTGTAAATGGTATCAATTAATTGAACTCTTTCACTGAAGACTGTATAAATGTGATCCTGAGAATGAAAATGTAAAATCTGATGAATATTTATATTCGCTGTATATTTTGATTTGTGATATGTACAGGTGATGTTTTCTGTCACAATTAGTGCTAAATTTTGGGTTATATACATGCAAATAAAAGAACTCTTATCATGCCATGTCATTTTAAAATTTATAGAAAAATGATTGTATGTGCAAAATGATAGAATATATGTTTTATCATCTCATCTTACAGTCTACTCGTTGTCAAGAAGTTTTGTCTAATGACATAATGCCCCACCTGATAATGTAACCATGTTTTTGATGTGAACAGACATTTCCAGAAGCTGGCTGACCAGATTAATTTTGTATGATGTCAAACCAATATGACACGCTAGTGGCAAGCTTTGTTCATTATGTCGCTATATGGTTGTATGCAAGGACGAATGTTGTTTACAGTTGGCTTATAAATAGTTTTTTCCACGAAAATTTGTCATTTTTATGTTGACACTAGCAATTACTGGCACTGTTTATGTGCAGTTAGGTCTGTATATCTTAGACCAGAGTTGGTTATTCCATCAGAGAATCAGTCTATACCCAGACTTTTTAATAGTTTACCCCAATTGCTGCATCACTGAGCTTGATGGGTGACACTTTCAAAATCAGTTCTTAAAGTCAACAGCTTGAAAATACAGCTCTGTAATTTCCAGTCTGTTATCTTCATGCTTCATTCTAGTAGTGCTCTATTGCTGAGCAGTTATTGCTGTGAAGTTGTCACCAGTACTACGTATATTGCTTATTTGTGTGTTGCTTTGTTTCAAAAACCAGGTGTTCATTTCAATTCGCTTTAACTTATAAGTTACACACTAAGAAAACTGCATGCATGCTTTCTAACTGTTTTTTTTCCAGTGATTTGCAGGATGAGGGTCTTATCTGTGGTTGATTATAAGTGTTTCTCTTGCTGTGAAATCTGCATTGATTGGGATTCTGATGTTTGGAAGATCGATGATTATGTTTTCATGGAGCTAAATTGGCAACGAAAAAGAAATCCCAATGCCTCCCTGCTCATTCTGTTTGTAATGCCAAATGTTAGAATTGAGTTATATCTTATAATCAGTCAACTCATAAAAAATCCTTTCATCATTGAATTAGGATTATGACTGTTCCCACTCACTTTACTATTGTATTTGTGAAAAGTCTGCAATGAAACAGTACTTCCTAATGACCTGTCTGAGGCTGACTAACGACAGTGGTGAAGTTTCACTCAAAAGTAACCATGACAAAGACATTGCTACCAATATGCATACTGTTATAGTCTTCATCCTGGGAAATAAGTTCACTAAATCATGCCCACCTCCTTTTTGGTCAACATTCACCATGTCCAGTCATACCAGCTGAAGAAGTTCTGACATTGAGTGAACTACCTTGGTCAGGTCATCTGTTTGACACAACCCCAACTACTCAACGTGTGTTGAAAGCTGTTCATCTGTTGGTTGGGTTTGCAATTGTTTAAAGTCAGATCATACTGAGGTACAAGCAGTGGCGTCATCCATTCTCTGTAATTTATCTGCACATCTACCAACACTGGAGTCTGCTATCCCTTGTGTTGATCATTGTTATCCATTGAGCAGTAAGGCTGCCCCAAGTTTCACATCTCATTCTGTTTCAAACTGGTTTGATGTCACAATACATTGTATGTGTTGCTAATTTTTGTGTGCTAAGGAACCATTGGATGAAATAGTTCATGTGACGCGTCAGCACCTTTGTGATTGTTTTCACTGCATACCGATAATACTGACGCCCATATGAAGCTTATATTAACTACATATTTTTGTTCTTTCGAGCTATGTCAGCATCCTTTATTTCATGTTTTTGTCATATTACCTCAAACCCTGAAAATGGAAGTGTGCATGGAATCATGGGAAGAAACTGTGTGCATTGTGGTTACTGTCATAAAGGTGATTGACAGGTCATACTTGTTTTCAACTCTGGATATGAAACTTTCTGGTGTAATAAATTCCCTCTCATTATTTACTGAGAATGCATTAATAAATAAAGTTTATG
Organism: Saccoglossus kowalevskii; assembly: GCF_978046115.1. NCBI lineage: Eukaryota > Metazoa > Hemichordata > Enteropneusta > Harrimaniidae > Saccoglossus > Saccoglossus kowalevskii. The sequence continues at coordinate 19,407,163 of NC_140644.1, read as the reverse complement.
CTAGAAACATTCCCAGAACTGTTGCTTCTGAGAAGGATTGTCATCCCAGAGAAGTTCCAACAGGCAAAGGTAAACGCAACAAGGAAGGAGGTAAGGCTAAGGGAAATTCCTGTAAATCTATTACTAGTAAGTCATATTCCTCTGTATCAAGGTGGGGATTACTCATCACGTTCGAGCTACCACGTTTGGGCACACATTTGTTACCTCCGCCCCATCAGACCATCTGAAAGCAGTCTACATGCAAGTCTGTGTCAACTGAGAAGAAAATCAACTACAGATCCATTTGCAATATTAGTAATAGAGTGCGCATATCGTTACTCTTCCACTCTCCACTGCCCCAGAACTGTCGCCTCCATTTGGGTTTTTCACAAGCACCAGGAGCCGAGACACTTCTTCATTATTGGAATGATTCAATTAATTTTGGTAAACAAGACAACACGATTACTTTAACCTTAATTTCTTTAATCTAAATGTCTTACTTTTGTAGCTTTATAGTTCCTAGTCGTACGTCAGTGTTGTGTCAATAAAATATTATACATTCTACGACAGGTCATCATAACTTTGTATTCGCCGTACCTATTCGAATTGGATATAACGGCCACACATTTACATGAGATAAGAACGGCAGGGAACTGCTCGCATTCATGACTATACAATAAATCAGCTGGGCATGGTGGTTGGTTCCTGTTTACCACTATTACGATGACCTGTTTAATATGAAATACACAGCAACGAGGTGCATTAATCAATATCCTATGATTACTGAAAACGAAAATGGTCGCGTGGATCAGAAAAGTGATAATTTCAATTTCATTATTAATATTTCGACATTATTAGTATTCGTTCGTTTAACAAATGTGAAAAAAATGTTATTAGTGTGACTGCCGAAACAAAATTAGCGCCCGTGCGTATTGAATGTTTGTTTTATTATTTTTTTCCTCGTTTCATTTAACGAAGTATTAATTAATTAGTTAATTATTGATAGTTCACTCAAGTACTCAGGCTATCATCATGTCAAACTGGATATCATATCTCACAATTGATTTTTGCACCACGGCTATTTTCGAATTAATAACTAAATGACTGTTCCGAAATATCCGAGGTAATATAAAACGTGGAATGTCTTGAAGTATGTACATCTTCTAATGTTCGATACGATTATCGACTGCTATTTGAGCTACTCGCAGTCACAGTCCCACTTTTCCCCCTCACTCCAATATACACCCACCCACCCTCTCAATTCACGACAGGCGTCGCGGAAATTATTTAAATGGAAGTAATTTAACCGATGCGACGCGCTTTCGATTTGTAGGTATGTTACAACAGCCACCGTAAAAATGATGCATGGTAAAATTGTAGACCATTCGACCACCTAAATAATGGTCGATCTCTAAATATCACTTCAGAGCTCCAGACCAATGAAATGTTTTGTGATGCGCCCTCAACTAACAGAACGTTAACATATTTGTCGTCATTGCAAGAGGGCGCCTGTTTACTCACTGTGTAAGTGTAGTAACCACGTGTGGCGAAAAAAGTATGAAATACATCCCTTCAAATATGCATACAGGCAGATAAAATGAGGCTTGTAGTAGAGAGAGCAGCGTACCATTTTCGAGTGCAAAATATTGAATAAAATGTGGAGGCAGTGACAGTGTAACTCCATACCAGGGGCATTTTTATAGACCTAGACATAGACAACTTGTCTGTCCATCAATCATTACTAGAATCACTGACCAATCACCTACAATATACACTTGTGGGGTCATTGGGTTGCTGCTCCCAATCAGAATTGTGGAGCAACATGTGTTAGCATAGCTGGCTAATGAACATCGTAATAATTGTAGTGGATTGCTTCAGTTGGTAATAGACATTCTACAATCCAATCCATTACAATCCAACTCATAGTTTCATCATGTATCAACTCATAAAGTGATACTGCAATTACAGGCTGTCGAACTTTGATAAAAAAGTATCATACCATTGAAGCAATGCAGAGCAGCAAGACCATCTAAAAACAGGCATTTCATTGATTACCCTCACCTCGGGGATTGGTTTCAAGCCTTGATGTGTGAGGATATTTTCCACATAGCTGAGATAATTAAGCTTTAAGAAAACTTGGTCTATCCAATGCTTGATTTAAATGATCATTATGGTCATCATTGCCGTTACCTGCCACTATAATATCGATATTTAGAAAATATCGGTTCTATTATGCGCTTATATTCCTCAGTTGCTGAATTTATACAATTATACATGTATAGATATATAAATTTGACATTTGCTGCTACTTCATCAACAGTGTGCATGGGTCAATATAGTCACTGAATTGCCCCGATAAGACTCCTAGGGTCTAAATATATTCTGTTTTCATTGCTACACTAAATGACACCCATTTAGTAGGCTCTGTTACATGTACTGATTACACGTATGCTGGTCCTTCTATACAACTTTGATTTAGCCAGGTTATCCATTGTTTTAGATATTCTAAGAACAGGTTTAACCACCGTGGACACTTGGATCTCTTCTCATATTGTACACACAAGGCGGTTTTTCATCGAGGAGAAGATCTTGATGTCTTGATGAATTAACAAATTGCATTTTCGAATATTCTCCAAAATACGTTATAACCACTGAAGACATTTAATACAATGTTTGTTATGCATTTTTATGTAACTCGTATGTCGCGTATTCGGCGTTCCTATACGTTTGCCCTTGGTATCACAAAATACCAACAACATTCATTTTCAAGTTCTTCCCAAGATCCATACTAAATATATTAATCCTCAGTGTGATTCGATACACTTTTAATATAAAATTCAAAAAAATCCTTGTTTCCCAATTTTTACAATAACTATTGGTTTCATGTTTAAAAAACGATATATGAATTATTATTCGCGTAAATTAAAAAAAATCTATAATACAAAATTAATACCGTTATTAAATTAAGTGATTAAGTGACATCCATGATGTGGGGTGTTTTAAAACAGTTTGAGTCGGTCACAGGAAGATATGAGAGACAATGTAAATTATATTTGTATATGAACATCGATTAGTTTCTTAAAAAAATATACAAAAAAAGTAAAAACAAATGAACACAAACAAAATTAGTAACTTTGTATACATAGAAGATAATCACTATTATGTATTTTCACACAATTGATAGCTGAACATGATTAGATGTGCAGATCTGGTCATTTCGTGGGCATCCGTTAAAATATAAGTTAAAAACTTTTCGACATATGGGGCAATATGGTTTCTTCTAGCAATGTTGGAAGTTCTTTTCGGTGGCTTAAGCTTGAGTTCCTGGTACACGAACTGTTTTAGTTGTATGTTTACAGCGTTTACAAGTTATTTGTTTCGACTTCATTTTTAATGTTAAATGTATATGTGCGTATTAATTTTATATTCGACAAATGAGCTGTGCTTATCATCTGCATATAGAAATCCGACACCATTAATGAAATTTTAGCATATTTATCGCGTCAAGTCCAAGTGTTTACATGGTTGTATTGAAGAAACCAGTCTCAGTCGTCACACCAGCCAACTGGGAAAGATAATCTGCCAAATATACGGAGCAATTGACGGGTGAAGACGTTGGGGTGATCACCTCGGTGTTGTTGGCCCAGTCTGGTAAAGTGCCGAGGTCGAATTGGTAATAACCATTCGTATTGATACTCAGGTTGACGACCAGAATACACAATATATTCATAAGTAGTCCGGCAGTTACCTGTAAAAAATTATCATTATGGCAAAACATTACTACAGTAGGATGACATACGATTTGTAGACAGCAAGGTTTTGAATACAATGTACCAACGATTAAATCAATTATGACAAACACATATACCGACATACTAGTAAGTGAATGGACATCAGAAATAAGGCACGCCCTCTAGCGACGTGTCAATTACGTGACGTAAAGTAACGTAGATAGGCGAGACTGGGGTGCAAAAATACTCCTGCTTTGTCATAGCTGAAAATACAAACATGTCAGTTCGCTGATAATCGATAAAGGGAATTTTTGTAACATCGATTGGTGCACCCAGAAGCCCAATATCACGCATGCACGTTCACGTTACACCCAAAAATGCCGTATCTTCGACTTCCGGGAAAGTCGTCTTTAGGAGCGAGAAAAGCCGTTAAAATTGGTAACTGTTTGGTTTTTCAGATAATTGTCATTTAGCATACAGCAAATCTATAAAAATGTTAGTTGTGTATTTACGGTGTGAACGACGTCACTTACGTCCAGTCAAGTCATAAAAGCGAGTCGTCGTCACTAAAGGGCGCGACAGTGTTCTAAAAAAAGGAATTCACTCGTGTGATGTAACTCATGACTCACCATATCCATTATAGTAATGGTCCCATAAGCAAATACTATGGCGTTTGGTGGGGTTGCTACTGGCAACATGAATGCATATGAGCAGGCTATAGTTGCTGGAATCATGAAATAATACGGATGGATTCCAAGGCTAACACCCTGTAAATGGAGAAAACAAAACACACACTTTTGTGATTTGGTTACGCCACTTGAAATGACATGACATGCTAACTAAACGGTTGAGTCTTACCAGTTCGCCTAGAATCGGCAGGAATATTGACGCCGTAGACGTGTTGCTAGTGACTTCGGTGAAGGCGGCGATGAGGGTGGTGATCACAAACACCATGGCAACAGGTGGTATATTGGCTAACACGACAAGTTGTTTACCGATCCACACGGATAGCCCCGATACCTGCAAACACACGTAGCAAAGAGAGTGAATACAGTGCTGATCAAATGAGATGCCTGGTGACTGACTGTAGGGTCTCAGTCACTTGAATATCAAGACCCTCTCCTCCAAATTAAAGTTTAAAATTAAATTAAAGGTAATGTTATAATAATTCACACCTTGCAAGCATCAGCCAGTGCGAAACCACCTCCCAGTAGAATCACAACATCCCACGGTAGCTTTGTATTCACTGTATGCCAGTCCAATAACGCCTGCTTTGGAGCTGGCAGCGAATCGTCTGAAAAAAATGCAATATCGGTAGTAAGAAACTGGGATTCTAATCTGATAGAGATCATTTCCCGGATCAAACGTGTACATCATCATTAAAGAGGCGATGGTAGTCGTGCAGCGCATGTTCTAACGTATTTTACGTCGCTATGAATCCCATGTCGAACAGGGACGTGGCGCGCCGACCACCGTCCTTTAAATCCAAAGTTTGTATGACCAAGCTGTTCATACTCGCATATAAATAAGCATGAATCGATAAGCCCACAGCTTATACAATTTAACGCTAACACAATTTTTAATACGATGTTATATCGTATTATTATATATATTAATGCTCACAGTAATTATTCTAACTTACCGTTCTTGTGACGCAAACATCCAAAGTTGGGAGGACGTGAGGGGAAACAGAATAACAGTACAGCGATGAATACACCGGCCGTGGAGTCTGTAACATAACTGTGTGACAAGGGAAACACATGGCAATCAGTCCAAGTGCCTTGAACTACCTTTCAGAAAATGTGTTTATATGAATTCCTGTGAAAATTGTTCTAAAAATGACCATTTTTGGCATTTTTTCATTTTATTTCCCCAAAAACCTTGATTTGTACCGGGTAATAACAAAATTCAAAATGCTACAGCATATGTCGTTAAGTGGACTGAGGTGAAGGCTCATAATGGATAACCACAATTGTTGCACTACTAAATAACGTATTAAACTTTGGCAAAATTTTTGGAACTTACTATTTTTATCCATTTTGGCTTTCATAAAGAAACTCTAAATGTTGAAAGTGAATGTATTTACCCCGGTATGAACGCGGTTACCCATCCAGGTGCGAATTTGGGGTCTCTTGCCAACCACAGTAAGGCTAGTAGAGTGAAGTGTCCGAGTACAGCCTTCTCCGCCCATCTGTAAATTCAGTAAAATTAAATTAATACCATCGTTATGACGTAAACTGGTACGCGAGTTAAAGCAGAAGGGGTGTCACCTGCGCGCGGACCGGAATTGAGTCCCAGGCTACGATAACGACACATGCTAGAAACGCAAAGGCTCATGGGTAGTAAACGCCCGGTTTACGTGTATTTTTGATAGATATGATAGAAGCGTTATCACCAGAAATATGAATGGCCCTAAATATACAATTAAGATGTGCATTTCACTTACGTCATAGGTCCCAAACAATTGTATTGTTTTCGAATCACGCCACTGACAGGGTCGTGTTCCTTCTCAGTACCCTTGCGTCTACAACAACACGAACACGAATCTTCGCAGCATTTTCCACAATTTCCACGAATGCACTGCGAGAACCAGCCTACAATAGTGCCTCTGTGATCAATGCAGAAAAGTTGATAACGTGTGGAATGGGGTGTGAAACGTAATGTGTGATTGCAGTAATGCAAAAGTAATGTGGTTACAATCTGTTATGAAAAGCGCCCTCATACTTATGCTCGCTAAAAAAGGAGCCGAGTACCAGTATATCGCATGATTCAATTGTTTATAGATGTGTATATGACTTAATTAAAATAATGGCGAGTTCTAAATCACCCACTACAACACATCCCTTTTTTCTAACTTCATCATGATGTTATATTAAATACACTGGCTCACTAACTTAACAGCGCCAGCATGCGGTGAAACTGGGAAACTCACAATAGATCGAAGTACAGAAACTGCAACCAGAGCCATGCTATGAGGAGACATACTATCATGACAGGAAATGCGTAGATAAACCAGGAACCGAAGTCAATCACAGCTTCCGGTCCGTAAAGACTACAAAATATAACAAGAAATTGGTAAACATTTACTAATGACGTCATCGTATATCTTGCGTTCATATCAATACATGTATTCCACTACATGCAGTTCCAAGTAATAAATACATTTTGCCTTTAGTTTGGCAATAATTTATTTCTTTTCTTTTCGGAATATCACCGATTCTATTCTGACTGAAATACTACCGGTAGTAGAACAATTTGTCGCACAATCCAATCATAATCTATGTCTGAGACTACATGACAGGACTACTATGTACATCAATTCTACTATCACAATATCATTATGGCGATTTATTGAGCTATCACAGTGCAAATCAGGTTCGGTAATATACAAACAAGAAGCACCGATGCCCGAGAGTGGAGTACTTCCATTGGAAAGCTGTAAATAGGATACTATTCGGACATCGCGCCTGTTTATGTTTTGCACACGCGCGCACATCGCCCGAATCGCGCGGTTTTGTGAACTCAATGTAAACATGCAGGGCAATCTCCCAGGCATAGTTCTACGTATAGGTTAGATCATCAAACCGACTAAGCACTGGCCAATTAGCCCGAAAAAAGATTGAATTTCGTATTAGCCATTCAAATGATGACATTTTGACAACAATCAAACTTGTGTTTTCTTGCGTTTTTCAGCCGTGATCTAAGTGAATTCATGGTGAAATAGAACCACACTTTATTGCGACTCCGATTGGTCTAGGGCTGTTGGCCATGTGCTGAGAATATATATATACTTTCCGTGATCTAACCGCAAGGAACTTTGGGAAGGACAATGCATACAGGGGGAAGAACCAGTCGTTCGCGCCCCAAGATAAATTAACGGCATTGTTCGCTGTTCTTATTTTAAGTATATGTGTATGCGTCCCTGTTAATAAATCAACTCATGTATAACTTTGTCACAGTAGAAATTGAGTTAGTGTTCAGATCGGCGAGAGACATTTATTATCAGACATTCGAATGCTTGCTGGTCAAAAATTAGACAAATTACGTCACAGTGAGACGTCCTATGAACCGTCAGATGGGTTCGCTTTTTTGAGCCAAAGTTTCGGGAAAGTGGTAAACAAATTTAGAATTCATGCTGAAACTATAAATATCAATAACAAAAATCGTTCAAGCCAAATTGTTAAAATCCTTCATGAATGTTCATCACTCGTGCCAAAAAAAGAACCATTTTTTTTCAGAAAATTGCAAAAGGATATCCGTTTTCGCATTTTTGATATGTGGAAAAGGGTGGGGATGCGATGCCGACACACCTCCGCAACTTCTCCAGGTTACGGTACTGATGTGTAAATGAATGGTCTAAAATGACGGATCTCGTCCAGTGATTTTGGTCTCTTTTTTGAGGTTGTGGTAGATTCATCCAGGGTAGGGGTTGATCATTCCCAGGTAGAATATATACAAAGGGACATACTGAGTATTCATCCGATTCAACCACCACTGCGATACCGGTGACCATACACAAACCGGCGGCTTACCTTTCAAGTTGTCCACTGAGTACCAAATTAGGTGGCGTCCCCGTCAGAGTGCCTGTGCCACCAATGTTAGCAGAGTACGCTATGCACAGAGTAATTCCTTTAGCAAAATTCTTCTCTTCTTTAGTCATGGCATCATTGTCTTTTAAATCTCCAATTTCTATATTATTCGCCTGGTCAACACCGCCCTGTTTAGTTTGTCTAGAAATTTACACACAGCTTTTACCACATGATAATTAATTTAAATAAAAATATTATTCGATGCGCTAAGTGTGGATATCTTATAAACTAAATTTGTGAAACGATCACATTAAAGCGTGGAGTCGTCACCTGCGCATGCGCCAGATGGCCAAAGCGTGTCATTGTTTACAAACAAGCGTCTACCCACGAGCCTTTGCGTTTTTAGCTTGTGTTGTGTGCGCAGGTGACGACCTTCCCGCTTTGAATAAATTAGAATTAATCATACGCATTGGATAAACTTTCTTCAAGTTCGATTTCTTCGAATGTTGTTATCTTCTCCTTTTCCTGTAGACCATCGTTTTCAGGCTTGTCGTCTCTTGTAAACCGGTCTGTCGATGCCTTTATCTTCGATATTTTGTCAAACTGAAAACAAATGGTACAAAAATGTGGCGAACATGAATTAGCAGGAAAACAAAACAAACAAAAAACAGGACGAAGCTATAATGTTATTCCCATGGCAATATACACATTGTCGATTTTCATTATAGCGTCACTGTATATGTTGTGTCAGGGTCAGTTATGTATAAGAACGCAGCAGTGGAATAAATGTGCAAATAAACAAGAAAATGTGACAGAAATGAGGTATGTTGGCATCAAGGACGTTTGGTGTTATTACAACTTCGGTTTTAGTCTGGAAGGTGCGACCTCGTGTGGTATCAAAACGATTCCATCGTTTACCTCTCTTTTCTTCTCTATCAGTTCAACGATAACGGCATGTGCTATGGGTATCATCATAGCGGCAGTGGCCGTGTTACTCATCCACATCGACAAAAACGCCGTAGTTGTCATGAATCCAAACATCAACCTAAAACGAAACAAATTCATTTCAGGATAACATAGTACATGTAGCAACATGTTCATTTCCTGATAAATCACTCAGTGTGGACACTAATACTCAAACTATTCGATTTGTCTCGTGGAGCGTTAAGCTTAATAATATAAACACGATAACATAATGCTAAATACTCTAGAATATAAACATAACCGATCTGTAAATGTGGATATCTGTATGTGCATTAATTGCGTCGAACATGACTGAGATATGTGAGGTTATTTCCTCAATACACACAATAGATGTTGGTAAATTTAAAATAATGGAGTGCGCATAATAATGTATAACGTTTGTGAACATAATATTATATTCCAGGTAGGTCTCGGAAGTCACAGAATGCAGTACATCGATCCCGGACGAGTGAACACGTCCAGGAAATCATCAAGCCGCATTGCAGCTCTTACCAAGCTGGTTTTGTTCCCACCAACAACAACACTCGCAGCGCTATCCTGCGATGTAGGTTCCATTTCTCTACAGCTGTGGCTACGATGAGACCGCTGACAAACAACATGTTGGTGTCCTTCAGGTAGTTTGAACACGTTTGCTTGGAGTCCATCACTCCTAGTGTCGGAAATAGAACCATGGGTAGAAGGGCGGTCACCGCCAATGGTATTACCTCAGTCACCCAGTACACGGCCATTATTAATATAGCATAGGCACAGTAAGCCTCCTGAAATGAAATATAACATCAGCCATATTAGTGTTATACTTTAACCAAACTTGTATTAGGATCATATCGATAAATAGGAAAGGCAAACGTTACCTACTCCAGTTTTATGAAAAAATATACTCCATGTGCACATGGTTGAAACCAGTTGTTTACATAATTGCATGCGGGCCCGGGCTTTAGATTTCCAGGACAAACATTACACATTAAACTCTCGTTCACGTTCTTAGAAAACTGTTTATTACCGTTCACTGTGTGAATCCATTGCAAACTGTCCCCGTTCACAGAAAATATGACATTTTTCAGAGCAAAATCGTTCTCCCATGACCGAGAACCGTGTTAATGTATCTACTTACTGACCACTTTACTGAATGGGCTACAAACCTCCATCTTTTACCAGCTATACGATTTCATTTCATAACACGACGTAACAAATGACAATTTTTTTATTGAAAATCAAATATTGGCTTTTATACTTCCACGAACAAAACGTTCATGTTTTTGAATGAAAATAAATTTTTTTCCCAAGCCCAATAAATGCCATTATTATGCATCTGTCACCGTAGTACTTCCACGAACAAAATGTTCATGTTTTTGAATGAAAATATTTTTTTTTTCCCAAGCCCAATAAATGCCATTATTATGCATCTGTCACCGTAGTACCATAAGTTACAGCGTGCCGCAATTTTGCGGTATTGCACTTGGTATTTTCATCCTACCATAATAGGAAACGCGAATTACAATATGGTACGATTAAACGCGTAAGCGTCCTCTAATAATAATAAAAAAAAACATGACTGCCCCCAGGTTTTGACCCACACACGAAGAAGTTTGCTAAATTTGTTCTAAACTTTTTTGATTTAGGCATTTCCATGATGTATTCCTGGGAGGAAAAGATGTATAATATTAAGGTTATTACGAGGATAATGCAAAGTATGCACGAAGACAGTACGCGCTAGCGGGAGTATCGACCGACGCGCAGCGTAGATCGATGTGACCGCGTACTGTCTTCGTGCATACTTTGCAGTATCCGCGTAATAACCTCATAATACGACCCAGAACGACACATCTCTCTACATGCACACACACATTGGGTATGTTTATCACGACACAAAGATGGGTATGCTGTGTCTGCCAAAAGTCTATAATAAGAACTATCGACACAATGGACGGTGTTCTGCTCCACAGTACATGTATGAAAAATGAACTTTTAAACTGGTAGGAACAAAGCGCGAGGGCATTTGGTCAGATGGAAGTCATGACGACCTTGCGGCGACACACATCGTCTTCGCTGTTATGTTATTAGCACTGCTGATACGGGTCAAACCGAAACCACCCCCAAATTGTGACTCGATGTTCAATTAACAGTTAACAGAACTTCGAGTTACAAGCAACCTATTTTTTTAGTTGGACGTCTACATTCAGTAACTCAAACTTTTCCATTAACTGAACTTCGAGTTACGGACAACATAGCAATTCTGTTTCGTTAAACGTTGTATATTCCCCGTAATTCGAAGTTCGGTTAACTGGTAATAAAAATTCTAGTTACTAAATTTAAACGTTAAACAAAACAAAAAAATCATGTTGCCAGTAACTCGAAATTCGGTTAAAGGAAAAGTCAAGTCTAACAACATAATACTCTCAGATAAAAGAGCCGCCAAAGGTAAGAACATACAATTTACAGCTTTTTCATATCATTTTTCATTATCTGGATATTTAACTTTTCATTAATTTATGTAGTCCACCATCTTGATTCTTCAGCAAAGGATTTCGGGTAAAGTATGGCATCACATCTACTGTTGTCAGAAATTGAGAAAATGATTTCATCTATTTAAAGTTAGAGTTACTAAATGTGGACGTTTAACAAAAATAAAAATATATGCTTCCCGTAACTAGAAGTTCTGTTAATAGTTAATTGACATCGAGTTACAATTTGGGCGTGGTTTTGCAAAAGTGGGCGTGGACATTTTTGTAACTCGATGTTTTCGTAACTCAATGTTCGTAACTCGATGTCCGTAACTCGAACAATTCAGCGTCTCACATATAACGCTCGGATGTCACAAATCAGACATCGTTACATTTGGGACGAATTGTTACTTTATTGCGTTGGCCGAGTAATCTCATGTGAGAACTACTCAAATGCGATGAACAGAGAACAACGCTACACTTTTAGCCAGTTTTTGACATTGAAATTCTTTCGTTTTTATGAAGAAAAGTACAGTAAACACCAAGTAAAATAGTGTTTAATAAAGTTATTGTTCGTACATGAGTTGCTGATCACGCTAGATAGTTTGAAATTCATTTAGCTTTTCAGTTACTATTCTAGACAATAATAAAATTCAAAAATACAGAGAATATTAAAACAATATCTTTTTTTCTGTAATATTCTTGTGTAATCGGTAATTATGAAAATTATCGTTGGTGTGCATATGCAATACATTTCGTTATGAATTATATATTTCAGAATTTTCTTGTCAAAATCAGCCGAAATTACGAAAACGGAAAGTATTTATCGTATTGTTGAACGCAAATCGACCTGTCTACAACGGTTTTTTACAGCATACAGTGACTATGACTGAGATCGTCTGTGGTAGCCATTACGTGTACAGACTATGCATGCGTAGGTTTTGCAAGCGATATGTTAATGGCACCCACATTGACTGAATATTATTGTCCCGACTATAGTAGTTGTGGATTACTGCAGATGTAAATTTGCATATATGTTTTTCATATACCAGAAACTTATACTATAACTGTGTGTTTCGCACATTCAGAAGTGTTGGGCCCCGCACAGCGCGTGTATGAATTTCGAGAAAATAAACAATAGACCACTTTCCCGGAAGTTGAAGATACGGCGTTCGGGGCACGCGCACGCATACCGTTTTGTGGAGCAAAGTAAACTTGCATACGTGATATGTATTTCTGGGTGTACTAGTCGACGTCAGGAAATAAAATTCCTTTCTATCGAATATCACCAAATAAACATGTTTGTATTCCCCGTCATGACAAAGCAGACTATTTCTGCACCCACGTCTCGCTACATCCGGGAAAGTGGTCTACGTAACTCACACGCGCTGCGTATGTCGTACGGGTTCGATATCGAACAGGACGCGGTGCAACTACTACACCCTTTAAATATCTATAACTAAAATTTATAACTATATTCTATCTTATATCCACTTTCGGCGATCTACTCTTCTCCTTGTTGTATAATTAGACAACATGAAAGTTTCTATAAATTTGAAAACAACAACCGCATATAACCATTGGTCTATGTATTAACAGATAAACTGACGATTATGTTTGAATGACAACTAGACTATTAATTGCATGTTTGCAACATTTAATGAAAATGATAGAAATTAACAAACTTCGTGTTTTATGTATGTGCGATTATATCTGTCAACAGTGACCGGTGACGTCTTCGTGATCTTGACACATACAACGTGTCTATTGAACTTGACAATGTTACAGTTCTCACACTGTCATGTCTGATATAGTCGAGGATACGTTGATGTATAAATGGCATACATACAACGTTGTCGTGGTTACCCGAATAGGAATTTGAGTGGAAAAAAATATGTTTGAGGTCATACTAATATTACAACGTCTGTGTGAAACATAGCTGACTGGTTGTAATATGAACGGCTTGGTGTAATCACAGGTCGCTTTAACGAGAACAGCTTAGTCGCGGATGTAAACATAGGTTTGTCAGCGGAATGCAAACAGCTGGGTGTGTGGGTCTCAGTCGGGTACTTTTACCGCCGATCGTAATTTCTTATGACTTGTTATTTTACGACCAAGACCAGTTACATTTTGATCAGATCACTCACCTGGCCCGGTAACGGTGGTTGATTCATAAAAATGACTGGTATAATTACATTTTTGTATTTAGGTGGCGGTGTTTCAGAAAAACCATAAATTGTGGATTACCTAGATATAAAACGGGAAACGTAGCTCATGTTTTCGCAACGAAGATGTAATGACTGTGAAAAGTGGTAGCAAGTACCGTCATTTCAGACGAAATTTTATCAGCGGAAATGGCTATGTATTCAGCGACTTTTACCTCAACAACAACTACTTTAGTGTTCTAGTGAACTCATAAACACGAATAATAGTTCCATTTTTTAGCACGACGTAAGAAGTAGTTTGATTCTCAATTTCGTAGCGTGACGTCACAATAATCAAATTAAACAATATAATTTGTTCATACTAGTAATTTTATTTTCACGTTATTTTCAATATTATAGAATAAACGATTAAAACACTTTATTTTTTCAAAATAGAATTATTTTGTCCATGTTTATTTCATTTATGCACGGAATGAAGTCTTTTGCGGGTTTCAAGCGCGCGTGATAAGTTGTGCTATGATATCATAACACTTAAGTCTCGTCAACGGATCATATTTACCCAAACACAAATTGATTCTTGGGGGTTTATCCATCCACCATCCACGAACAAGTACGACGCCGATAGTTACGACGTATTCGAACACATATATCACGTGACACACAACTCCGCAGTGATTGGCGTTGACGTTGTAGATTAAGCACTCTTGATCATGCGCAGTATCCAAATCAATTACATTTGATGACAACAACCTCATTAAAATATCAAGTATCGGAATTACAGTTTTTCAAGAGCCATTGACACCACAACTAAAACTAATATTGATATGGTGAACGAGTTATGCGTACTATTGCATTTACCAACTGCCTTCTGTGGGCGTAGGCACTTTTCCTGGGAGATATTGATGGGAAATACAGATGACGTTATATAAGCGATTATTAGTGATACGAGTTTTAACGTTTTTGCGGTCAGAATTTTGCTAGGCAAGAGTAAAATAAATTCCGGTCGCAAAATGTCCCATACCGATTACTGCTCTCCCTAACAAGTAGGCTGTAATTATATATGCGCATAATAAATTAGGATCGAGGCCATTAATGAAAAATATAGACAGAGCATGCGCGTTGTATATTAAACGTTTAGTCGTTCTTATTTATAAGGAGTGAAGTGTATACAACATAACAATTGGATTAAATGTCAACTTTAGTGGAGATGTGAACGACTGGAAAACTGACTTCGACCTGACCTCTGATCTTTCAAATTTAAAAACCATCTGGAATAAATATGAACATCGGTTTTCATTCAAGGTTGAAAATAAAAATGTTTTCAAACTTCACAAAAGTAGACCTATGATGGATGTCACATCGGCCTCGCCTCTATGTTTATTTTCCGCCAGTTTTCTACCTTATACACAGTGAATTGCAAACAAGTGTGCGTCTCCTTGAACCGCGAGTGGTTCGTCTTTATGCGGACAACAGCATTATGAGTTGGCTGAATAAGTTCACGAGAATTACGTTCTTTCAAAAAATACGCAGTGGTTCAACTGTTCGGAAGTCTGCAATACAAGCGCTGTGTTAGCCACGAAAAAACACCAATTCGGGGAAATAATAATAACAGGCACATAGCTTAAACCAAGTGCCAAGCGAAGCGTTTACTTAGATAAACATTACATATATTAACGTTTCGTCACAACAGAATCCCCTCCAACAATGGAACGTTGTTGTTTGCTATAATAATATCAAAACAAGATAGACTGCACTGTATTTTAACTAAGAGAAAGCCATTACGTGACGTTGTAGCAGAACAGTTTGAAATGTGACTTACCGTGGTGGGATATTTCACGGGAATGACGGCTAACACAATCGGTGTCAGTATCAGTATAAGCGTTTTTCGAAAACGCCATAATGTCTTGAAGAATTCAGCGCAAGACACCCGAAAACAACCTATGGCCGAGCAAGGCATCGTGCGGCTTCGTTAACAGCAGCCCTCGAGGTTCAACTGAACAGGGACTGCGTGAACCTTCGGTGGTCGAGTACATTCAGTGAAAGGGGTGCAGACGACGGAAAACAATGTGCGTATTCATCCCCTGGTATTCATGTTGTCATCGTGGATAAGTGGGCTGCTGTATGTGAACAACATGACAGATTGGTGACTGAGACGACTCAGTTTCACCCTGATGACAAATGTCAGTGGGTATCCATTTCACGACCACCCCAACATCCCTGAATATAACGCATACATATCATAAATATTTAGGATTTCTGCACAACTTCACTTCACTGCGACAATCCTGCATAAGTTTACGTTATCAATGACAATAGGTCTCTTACTACATTACATACGCCCTTTAAACTCCCCATTGACGACAAAGCAAGCACTTGAAAAGTAGGATTATTTTATACATAAAATTAAAAAGGGCGGTTTAGTCTAGTTTTTAAATCAAATAATAAACAGCATCAATACTGCGTTGATAGTCTCAATTATTAAACCGATTCACTACCCTGGTGTGCACAATTTGGCTCAGTCCGCTATTTCAACAACAACAACAACAACAACAAAAACAGTTGTTTTTCGCTGAAATTCCATTCACAAACCTAAAGTCTGCATATCCTGGTATGATATTAAATAGAACATTCTGAAAATACAAGCATGCCATCCATTGCAAAATGTTGTTTTCAACATAAACACCGACATAAAGACAATTACGTTTGCCTTGATACCAATTCTATCCTCAGTGTGCAACCCCTGAAATCTAAAACAACAGATATGTATATATAAGACGATATTCGCTCTTTAACAAGAAGACTATATGTTTTAATATAAATATCATATTAACAAATAACAAAAAATATATTCACCGCTACGAAATTAGGACATGTGACAGAGAAGTACTGCTGGAACTTATTGCTTAATACGGGAGCAAAGTTGGATCAGGTTTCTGACAAAAAATCGAAGATACAAACATTTGCCGTGCCGCATAAGTATTCAGTTACACCATATAAGGCCCGCAACATCTGAATCAACCAAATTTAATAGCTCGACCGTGGAATTGCGTTGTTAGAAAACCATATTAATATAAATTCATCCTCGGCCAATAATTAGTATGATAAAATACCTATGACAATATATCATATGCCAACGTAGCGTTGACAGGATTGGCTAAAAAGTATTGTGACGTCATATTCTCGGCATTAATGTCTGTTGAAGTGCTGTTCAGGAACGCTCTCAGGTACTCAGTACAGTTTATCGATGCTGCCGTAGTTGCTGATGGAATACCCGTGTCTAACGCCCAATCCGGGAACGTGCCAAGGTCAAAGTGCCACCAGCCTATGGTATTGATACTGAGATTGACCACCAATATACATATGATATTCATCATCGCACCGGCACTTGCCTACGAAAGTGAAACAAAAGCGTTGTTATTATAATTGCTATTTTTTAAATAGGTCTTCCACAAAATAGGGCTTGTGCACACATTCGGTCTAATAAAAAGACGGGTATACTATCCACAGTAGATATACATGTCATACTGCCTTATACATGGTACATTTACAAGATTCAGAATTAATATAAATGATGCCAAAAGTTTTATTTTAAAAAACGTTTCGGTTACTTCTCGTATCACTCCGTTTCATTCATGTAACGTAACCATGAAAATTGTGACGGTCTCAGAATTGTCAACAATATTGACTTTTTCAAGGGAGTCACGTATATTTGCTATTCTCAACTACTAAAAAACATGAAAAAGATCGGGCGAGACAAACATGTGTAGGTTCACTATTAAACGTCAGTGACGTGAGATTCCGTTCACTGCGAGATCCCGCGTTATACGTGAATCTAAACATCACGTGGGATTCGACAAACGGGGGGGAGTATTTTCACGCTCAATAATGTGCTATACACAATTGATAATAGCTAATTATGATGAAGTAAGGATATCTTAACTCAATATTGCCCTCTCAAAGATTGGCATTTCGGTGATGGCGTTCTTACCATATCCGCAATGGATAGAGTGCCGTAAGCAAAAACAATTGCGTTTGGTGGCGTTGCTACGGGCAACATGAATGCAAATGAACACGCCACAGCGGCTGGTACCATGAAATAAAACGGATGCACGCCGAGGGTCGTTCCCTGTGAGGTAAAACGTAAAGTTTCGTTATTCAAAATGTCTGATACTATACACCAAAAGACGAACACCAGATTACACACATCACTTCATATCGTACGAGCAGTAACTATGGCACACCTCCTTATGTTTGGAATTAACAATACGACGTAAATAAGAAACGGAAACTTACAAGCTGGCCAAGGATTGGCAGAAAGATGGAGGCTGTTGATACGTTGCTGGTAATCTCAGTAAAGATGGCGATAATGACAGTTATAATAAACACGATGGCGGCCGGTGGTATAACTGCTAGAACGACCAACTGTGTACCAAGCCATTCAGACAGACCAGATACCTAGAAACGGAGATAAATATGGTACATAATCAGATGATTAGACAATAATAAATAATTAGATATCGTTCAGACAGGTTAAAGGACGGCGGTGCTAATATGCGCCACTGCGCGTATCGAACCCGTAGGTAACACACGCGACAATCACTCACGGTGTTCGATATTGGTTTCAAGCGACGTATCCAACGAGTGTAAAATAATAAATAGGTAAATCAATATTTAGTTATCGTTGTCCTGAATAGCTATTCAAAATAGTTAGACGTTTCGGACACTGGTTCGGATTGTGGTTCATGTAGTTTTGAATAAACAAATAATTGGGGGCAATTTTGAATAATAATAATATAACATCTGTTATTCGTGGTAACTTGAACATAGATTTCGATTACCAGTTCGCAAAGAACTTATACTGGTATTTACCTTACATGCGTCAGCCAGTGCGAATCCACCGCCCAATAGGATCACAACATTCCACGGTAACTTTGTATTCACTGTATGCCAGTCTAATAACGCCTGCCTTGGACCTGCTACCGAATCATCTAAAAAGAACATGGACAGAATTAATATTATACTACTTCTATGTAGACGTACATAGTTCGTAATTTAACTCCCTGGTATGGAGCAGACTTAAATTGCACGTGACAAACAGAATCCTATCACTTGTTTCACAGCCGGGTAGTGGGGAAGAAACTTTCCCATGATATTTTGCAGGGAACCAGAAACCTGTTCTCTGCAGTATGTTTATAAATATTCATATATTTTATAATTCAAACTGAAACAAAAGGTTTATATCGGTCGATGTATTAACATTGGGACATTTTCAAATGACGTCTTTGCGCACTGTGCTCGTTGATTGGCTAATTGAATTCAACTACCATTTGCGAAGTTATATTCTAGTGTAATGAAACTCGTGAACTAAGCGTGTGAGTTTCTTGCATTCATGCGCGTGCGCGCCAATTGATACGTTGTTTGTTGTATTCAGCCCAACTGTGGTTGCCGCCGTGTATAGCAATTTCTAAAAAGCTCACCTGTACGAAATCGTAGACAGCCGAAGTTTGGAGGGCGAGATGGAAAACAAAATAATAGAACACAGACGAACACACCTGCCGTGGCATCAGAAACGTACCTGAGAGAAAGCACTATTCAGTAATCTCAACAACTGTTTAGCAGTTAGTCTGCAGGTTATAACTGCATATATTGTACTACATATCTGTCTTGAACACACTTACTTCCATTGGGCCAACATTCTTATTGGGCCAAATCAAATCACTAAAAAGTAAATGTACGCATGTTTTTTTTCGATGAGTATTAAACACACGGCGCTCACTATATCGTATAGATTGCAGAACTTACCCCGGTATAAAAGCCGATACCCAGCCTGGAGCAAACTTGGGGTCACGTGCCAACCAAAGTAAGACTAGCAGTACAAAGTTGCCTAGTACAGCTTTCTCTGCCCATCTGAAACATGGGAGAGGAATACCGTAATTGACACCTATGTAATTTATACATGTACATGAGCTACTATCAGAGTAAATACGGCAGCTTAACAGGTTGTTAAAGACGTTTATTATACATCATATGTTCACGTGCTATCCGATTAAAGATACAGACTTTAAATTATGAGTATCGTTACAAAGACCGACCTTTTGCGTCAGTCAACTAGATAGTTACATTTACTCACGTCATAGGTCCTAACTGCTTGTATTGTTTTCTTATCACTCCACTGACCGGGTCTTCGGCTTTATGAGCAGCCCGTCTTCTGCTTCCACACGGGCATTTACAGGAACAACACCGTTGAATATGTCCATTGGCACACTGGATAAACCAACCACGGATGGTCCGTCTGCAAAGAAAAGTCCATAACGACGTTACTGCACTATTTTAAAGTTGTCAAACACAGTGAATAAATAGCTAACACAAAGGGACATCGGAAAGTTATAAGTCGGGCTTTGCCCTCACAACACGCCTCTCCCCTGTAGTGTTTCCTACACTTGCTTATGTATGGGGAGTCGTCACCTGCCCATGCGTCAGATGGCCATAGCGTGTCATTGTTTACAAACAAGTGTCTACCTTTGCGTTTTTAGCGTGTGTTGTTATCATCGCTTGGGACTCGATTCCCGCGCGTGCGCAGGTGACGACCGCTCCGCTTTAAGACTCGATTGACAACTCAATTATTTTGTGAATTACTCATGAGCATACGTGCCGACACGCATACACCTAGACTCACCTTAGATCTAAGTAGACAAACTGCAACCATATCCAGGCAAAGAATAGGCACGTCAGCATACCAGGAAATGCATAGACAAACCATGAGCCAAAGTCTATGCTGGCTTCACGGCCATACATACTGTGTATGAAACGAACAACGTCATTATGGTGCCGGGCCGTCTGGCTTTTATGCATACTCTTATTCGTACGAACAGATTTTAGTAAATATATCTAATGTGTTTCATCTTATATTGTATTGATTTGTTCGGTTCTGATAAACCGAATCTCAGATTAGTAATCAAAAGTGTTGAAACTAAATGGTGCATAAACAACACAGAAACAATTGGCTTCGTTACTGTGGGCGGAATTTGTGTAGCTCCGGAAAGGTTAGTATCGGCTATTAGGGGGTCTGAGAGCATAAACGCATTAATATTAAACTCGGTGGAAGAAAAACATCTGCGCCTGAGAGACGTTTTTTTAATGAAAGTTCCATAAATACAACATTCCTGTAAATAGCGCCCTCTAGTGACGGAAGCCTTATGTGACGTAAATTCGACCACTGTGTTTGGTGGCACAATCATTAGTCATATATAAAATCTCTCAAAAACATAATCTTCATTGAAGGACGACTACAGATCAAAACGATATCGACACTTCGAATGGTATTCGTGTCACCCATTTACGTCATAGAGGTTCCTCGTCACTAGAGGGCGCGATTCATACAATACTATTCAGATGACAATTTCTATCGAAGACAAAAGATACACTATGTTAACGTACATAAATGTGTGTTCGCACGTGTAATATTATCAGTGGTATCGTGGCATTCAGCATTGTGGCCAGACTGCAAACGTCCTCGCTGTGAAAACGTCGATTTGTGTGAGATAGACACACATACCTGTCAATCTGTCCGCTGATAACCAGATTTGAGCCGGTACCAGTGAGTGTAGCTGTGCCGCCAATATTAGCGGCATACGCAATGCAAATAGTTATGCCTTTAACAAATTTCGTATCTTTCTCCGACGTCGTATCTGTAAGTATACCCAATGCACCAATTTTCTTCTCTTCGTCTGTTTCTCTCAATGGTCTTTGATAAAAGTATTAAATTCACATTGGTTATATTAGGATGTATGTTCAACATGTATGAATACAAATGCAATGGGGCAACTCGTCTTGTTGAACAATTGAATTGTTGTCGGAGGTATTTGACCAACAAAATCAGAGTTTCGGTATGGCACGTAACTACATGTAATCAAAACATTCATCAAGTTATTAAGAACGACGTTTCCACCTCAATGTAATTTGTTTTATTTCAGGAAAGGTTTCGTATAGCTATGGAAAATATTGAACAGCTGAATTAATATTATCTCACACTTTACTAGAATGGCCATGAAGTCCAATTATAACACAATACAAATACAAAACAATACGATAAACATATTGTGCTAAGATCAGACGTGTATTATCGCCTGTCATACTGTGGTTTTATGATGATGTCGACATGTGACATTAAAGGGCGGTAGTCGTCGCGCCACGCATGCGCGAGATATATGGGTCTCATATAAACAAAAATGGCGACTTTGGCTGTTGCGCGAATCAACGAGTACAAACTGAGACATTACCAAGTTTTGATTAGGTATTTTTTAAGTGACTTTGAGGTATCGAAGGAGTCACCGGCGGTAAATAGTGCAAGTCACGCCCAGGTCAAACCACATACTTGTGATTTCTATTAGAAGAGCGTATTGGATTGTAGGGGAAATCAATGTTTATCAAAACAAATGTCGCACATGCGCGGAGCGACGACAACAACCTCAAGGTATTAGCAAACACAGAAATGTTGAGCGTCGTTGTACATAACGTGTCCAACCGTCACGGTGCTTTTAGTAAATTTGGACTTGAGCCGCGTTAGAGAACAAAATTAATTGTAATATATCACATATTTTTTAAAGCGGGGGTAGACACAGCGTGTTGTTGTTTACAAACATGCGTCTATCCACGAGATTTGCGTTTTTAGCGTGCGTTGTTATCGTGGAATGGAACTCAATTCCCGCGCGTGCAGGTGACGACCCATCCGCTTCAATGCAACGTAAATGAATGATTATGATTATTATATTAGCGAGAACAAATACATAATTGTACTTTCAGTAACTCACCTGTCTTGTTTCTTGGGGTCTTTCAGCTCAATCTCTTCCAGGTTTGTGAAACCATTTTTGTTCTCGCTATCGTCTGGATCAGGTTTATTTGTTCGTAGTAACTCATCTCCTGCACTCCCTTTATTCAGCTACAAATGTGACCAAAAACGGCTATGTTCTTCAAGTTACATTCAGGTAAATGGGAAGGTGAACCAAAATGTGTCGTAACAGCCAGGCAAGGCGCTTCCTTATTTCAAACGCGCCATTCCACCAAATTATCAGTACAAACTCGAACCAGGCAAAACAACGTCCCATGATGTAAGTGAGGACAGAGGTGGCGGCACGAAAATTTGCATGAGGGGGCGAGATTTGACCTAGACCCTCTGAAACGCTAATTTCTGCATTCTGAGCGGCACATTTTGCTGACACAAAGGGTTCCAGCTTGATTGTTGAGACGCCCCCCTCCCACACTAGGGACACACACACACATTTGTTTTGGCCGCGGTTGGCGCCCGCCCCTCTGCCCCCGGTGCCGCCGCCACTAGAGGTGATTTGGATGCGATTAAAGGCAAATTCAAATATGTGGTGATGTATAATACACGTACAAGTATTAAATCAGTCTGAGACCTAGAAAAAATAAGGTATTGTCGGGGAGAATTATTAGTATTGTGAAAAATGTGGAAAAACGTGTCTGCTTTTAGCAGACCCCAGAAAAATGTCAGAATTAGAATCACATGATCATACGCAGATACACGTAATATAACAAATATCAATCCTGAATAAATGAGGGTAGCGTAGCGATTAGAATACACGAAACTTATCTATAATCGTGAAATCCATAAAAACAAGACCTAGTGAGTTCGGTCACCGACCTCTCGCTTTTTTTCCAGTAATTCGACGACCACGGCATGTGCTATGGGCACCATCATGGCGGTGGTGGCAGTATTACTCATCCACATCGAAAGAAAAGCAGTGCTGACCATAAAACCAAACATCAACCTAGAACGGTTTATAACAACACGTGTAATAAATATATAATCAAAGAAAGCTTAGAAAGAACTCCCATGTGCTGAGAGTATTGGAGACACATTACAAATAATTCGAAATTACTTGTACTTGATTGAGATAGTGATGGAAAAGCCGAAAACTAATAATGCAAATCAGAAAATTAATATGCACAGATTTGAATGTAAAACTAATGAGGTCTGCGCAATGTAACAGACCATCTATGTACCAAGTTTTATTGAAATGTGATTGGAACCCAAAAAAATATGAATTATTATGCTAATTAGGGAATTAATATAAACAGATTTTAACCCCAAACTAATCAGGTTTGAACATTGTCCTAAAGCATCTTTGTACTAAGTTTCATTGAAATGGAATAATTAGTACTTTAGATATCAGTGTGATAGCTTAAAAGTGGTTAATTATGCAAATTAGTGATTATTATGTACAGATTTTAACCCCAAACTAATCAGGTTTGTACATTGTCCTACAGCATCCATGTACACAGTTTGATTGAAATGTGATGATTAGTACTTGAGAAATCAGTGTGAAAGCTGAAAATTAATCAATTATGCAGATTAGGTAATTAATATGCACAATTATTTACCCTAAAACTAATCAGGTCTGTGCAGTGTCCTATGACATCTATGTACCAAGTTTCATTGAAATGTGATGATTAGTACTTGAGATATCAGTGGAAAAAACAAAAATTGACTAATCATTATGCAAATTAGGTAATTAGTAATTAGGTAAATTTTACCAAAAACTGATCAAAACCTAGCATTAGTTTAGAGCATCTATGTACCAAGTTTCATCAAAATCCAATGAGTGGTTGTTTAGATATCAGTGGAACAGGCATGGAACAGCTAAAAATCAGCTAATTATCATGCAAATTAGGTAATTAATATGCATGGATTTTACCAAAACCTAATCAAATCTGCGCATTGGCCCAGAGCATCTATGCACTAAGTTTCATTAAAAACTGATGTACAGTTCTTGAGATATCAGTGGAACAGACGGACGCACATACACACACACACACACCCACATATACATACAGACACACTAACCGCAAAGACTCCCATTTTGTGCTTCGCACATGGGAGTCAAAAACAAGTTATGGTAACAAAAGAAATGGAATATTGTATATGTAGTAAAAATAGCACTATCGAATTGTTTTAGGTGAAGTGGGGAAACTTTACCTAATGTTGTTTTTTGCATCTTACAACTCACAAACGTTATATATCATTGAAGTTACTAGGTAATCTGTCTTCATTTATTTGTTTTTACTTTTTTATTTGTAAATTACTGTTTATTTATTTACTTATTTATTTACTTGAGTCGTGTATTTTTTTGTATAGGAATAATAAACAAAATCAAAAGGAAAATATATATATGAACATTTAAATTCGTGTCTCTAACAGCAGAGGAAAATACTATTGAACGAATAATGCTAATACAATAAAATATCGGTTTAATGAGTTCCAGTAAATGCTGCCTTCTTTATCGCAAGAAATGATGTGCACACGACTGCGCCATGCTTGTCACGCATGCGCTGTTAAATTATATATACGCACCCTTAATATGTTGCTGAACAAAAGAATGTTTGCGCCAACGAAATAAATCCTTTATAGTTTATTTATTGAACTTGAACACCATCTTATACATGAATGTATAAAGTGACAAACCTATGACTATGAAATATAATGTACTTACCATTCCGGTTTAGATCCGACGGACAACAACACTCGCAGCGCTATCCTACGATGTAAGTTCCATTTCTCCACCGCTGTGGCCAAGATAAGCCCACTGACACAAACCATATTGGTGTCCTTAAGGTAGATAGAACACACCCTCTTGGAATCCACCACTCCCAATATAGGGAAGAGCACCATGGGTAGGAGAGCAGTCACTGCCAATGGTAAAACTTCAGTGACCCAGTACACGGCCATTATGAGGATTGCGTAAGCACATTTTGCAGCCTGAAAATTATATAGGTAGCATGTTTAGGTCGGTTTTTATTTCAATCGTGCAGAAGCTGTATACAATAAGCATAAGAGTTGATGGCAAATATTGTTCATGGTCATTTCAGCGCATCGATGTATGATTGTGTTGCAGAGTAAAGGTAAAGGCAGATAACTCGGAGCCCTTGGTCTGGGTCATGAAGAAAAATTGAAAGCGGTGCTCAGCTAAAAATAGGCAAAGGTTATTGTAGTGATAATAAATTATCCCCATAGAGGCAATAACCCCTTGTAAACCAAGAACAAAAACAGACAATAGACGAATAATTCGCCCACAGTAAATAGACCATGCAAAGGGTCAAAGGAACTAGTGAAGTGCCCCATGATATAACTGGTGCAGTGATGATGAGATACAATGACGGAGGATGCCACATTTAACGCATCTTAGAACTAGACCAGCCTATAACAGAATACTGAAGCGTCACATTAAAGCCATTGTTTTCTCAATTGTATATGTTCCAAAATTACACCCAAACAAAACAGTGAGTTGAAAATACCTCTCCCAATGTAATTTCCGCATTCTAAATTGTCAGTATATACACCACATACAATTAGTCAACAGACAGTAAATGTGTTCGCTCTGGTTGTCTGACTGTCAGATCATATTTCTCAAACTGGAATTCACGTTAAAATTAGTGCTCGTGGTTGCATTTTGGTGTAATAGCGCTGTATAGTATACATATATTATTATGTTACATGCATTTCAAGTGGTTGACTTTTCGGGTGACAACAATGATGGTTGAATGGCATCCAATTCATATGTAACATTGTTTCTCACATACAAATCCCCAAATCTGTTGAATATAATTATTTGGTGAATAATACTATATACCATTGTACAACGAAATATTTATATCGAAATTCCGGGCAAATATATGAATGTGTAAGCGCTCTCCGCTCCGTCACGTATATAATTGTTCCCAAAAAGAACAGTTGATATAGCGCGCAGTGAATGCGCTCTTACAACGACTGGTTGGACATGCCCAATTAGAATCTCCGTTGTCACAATCAATGTATAGAACGTGTAGACACATAAATACAACCTAGGGTAATAATATACTATAAACTTCTTGCTGTAAACATAAAAGGTAGCTTCAGACTTACCGTATCATCCACGTATATTAGCAGTGGCGACAGCAATAGCGGTGTTAGCACCAATATTAGGGTAGATCTGAATCTCCACGATATTGAAAGAACTTCACGACAAGTAACACTTGCACACTCTAACGGGAAACGAGCCATATTCATAGAACGACGTCAGGTCGATGCCAGGAAAAAGCTAAGGTATGAATGTACAAAAACTGTTTATTTAGATTTAATGTATATTTGTCTGGGATTACGAGCGTGACCCATTTTAGACGCCCCGGTATAAAGACGGTTAATTCGCCTACTCACGCTATATGCGTATTAAAATAGTCAATACTGGTAAACACTGATCACTCAGTTCCCATCAGCCAGAAAACAACCCCTGAAATATCTCACTTTTACAACTTATGTTCACATCAATATCTGTATTATGCGGGGAATATATTCATAAGCGCCCTCTAGTGAAACATAATTCATAGATGGTTGTTTCACCACAAAACAAATATATAATCTGCGAGGCATGCTGGGGAATGATGTTGTCTCTGCTGTCAACTATTTTTAGTACGTAGTATTTTTACAAAAACATTATCGTCTCTCATCCAACTCCTAAATTTACAAATAACACAACAAAGTGAATATATATGAAGTTCAATATATTTTTTATCTTTCTTTTTTCAAGAGCTTTCAATCATTGCATCACACACTGAGCCACGAGAGGGCGTCCGCAAGAGGGCGTCTACAATGGACACAAGTCTCTTAGTTGTTTCATGGCAACCCGGCTCTCGGGGTAACCCACCTTTTGCCATTTAGATAATATTTTATTAAATTGAAAAAAACTATTGCTTATATAATTGCTGATGATGATACTCGCCCGGACCCAGAGACGCTATCAATCCATCTTTTTATGTTTAAGTATGGGACGTGGGAACAATACAAGCGAAAACACCATCGTCTGCTTACAGTGACGAGGCCTTTCGCCGTTCTCTCGAGTTACATTCTTGGATGTTGCGTGGTTAATATGGTAATTTGCTGTTTACCGGATATTTGAATTGTACTTGAAAACTATTCGTGGTGTAATATAGTGTAATTGTAACTAATACAAACAAATCTACCAGCCCGACCCTGTGCAAGAAGCAAAAATAGTAAACGAATTCCAGAGAAATACCTATATCAAAAATGAAAACAAGAAAAAATACGAGAGAAAAATAATAAGAAAAAAATAATAATCAGAGCAAAATCAATGGTCTCGTTGGCGGCACATGCAATACATGTGAGGGCGTAGTTGTATTCGAAGCCTTATCTAACAACTACCAGTATAAACAGTATAGAATAATACCACGTGACCGTTAAGTGCAATGACCAATAAACTCGACCACCTATATTCGTTCGGAGGGGGAGGGGTAACGTGTCCCGTAGTCTGCCAGTCGTGCGTATGCCACACACGCCCACATTCACGATATTATCTGACTAGCGCCAGCATGCGGTGACGGGTTGCTGTTCTATTTACAGTGATCCGAAAAGAGCGAAAACAACATTACCGTATTCTGGACGCGCTAATGGGTTGCCTAATGGGCCGATAAAAGGTCAACTCAAACACACACATTGAATTTGAAATGTTGATTAATTTAAATTTTCCTTTCAGTAGAGCGCAAATGACACGGCAGTCAGGCAGGAACCAAACTAGAGCGTACTAATTCATATTTGGGGTGAACAAGTTCGAAAAAACGAACCCTATTCTGGGTAGGTGTACCCGAGACGGGGTAGGCGAGATTCATTTAATCATGGGTACGATTTATTGTGAAGGCCAGCATGTGATTGGGCTTGACCTGGTTGACGCCTGGAATAAGCCCATTAAATTGATATCATGCCAATATAATAGACAAATGGCCACAAAACCTTGGCACGTCATCCAAGCCACGGAACATTGATTCCTGCTATAACATGCACTATATTTACCATCAGCACTTGCGCATAGCTAAGCACATATAACAATTACCAGAAGAAACAGCACGTTAGATATATTTGTATATTTGGATTCATTTCAAACCTGACTCTCCCCTGTCGTAAGTTGCGCATGCCCTGTAACAAGGCACCTAGTTGAAAATATCCCTATTACGAATGCACGAAAACGTGGCTGAAGTATATTACACACAAAATAGCTTTGCGCAATTGAGCAAATGGAATGAGTTCCATTGGTGAATAGTCATAAAAATAAGTCTTTCTCGCCACATGAAATATAACTTTTTATAGACTGGCATAGAAATGACGTGTTGGATTTATCTCACTTTCGGGAAGAAAAAATATAATAACTATTATAGATATTACAATAAAAAACGTTCAACGTGCAACACATCAATGCCGACCACAACGTTTTCTGTTTTGATAGATAAGTATCGTCCTTTGACCTGTCGTTGAGTGATGACAGTGGATCGCTGTTGTTGTCTATTTAAAACGACAAGAACTTTATGAAGGGTTTTGAAGTCCCCAGTATGTCGTCTGCTGACCGCAATTTATCACGATTCACGTACGCTACTGCATGACTATACCACTTCTGATAAAGGTTTTTAATTAGTAATATGAGAGGATACTGCAAAGTATGCACGAAGACAGTTGGTATAACACAACTATATATATATACCAACCATTTTTTAAGAAAGACCTTATCATAATCAGAAATTGTGAGAATTTACAAAATTTACAAAATTTTACTGTTTACAGATCGTTTGCAAATACATGATGACTGTGTTGTTTTAGGTTTCATGTGAAACAGTTCCTACTTGACTATGCACAACGATAAAACCAAACTACTCTATTTGCTTCAGACCCCCTTCATGTTTGGCGCTAATGCTGCTAGGACCTGGTGTCTTTTTGACATAAATGCGACTATTGTATATCCACACATTGACATGTACCCTGTTTTCTGTCTTGCATAGTTCTTTTCAGCCGCGACCGATTTACAGGGGGTGAGAAAATAATATTTCGTTCATTGAAACCGATATCTCTTGTCGACACATTCTTTCAGCTGCATGCGGTTGTCATGAATTTCATCCCGTTGTTATCTTGTTCAAAACTTGACTATAATATGTCGCATACCTTCAGGATTCTCTCCATCCGGTTTCATAGTTGCTGTCGGTGTTGGCCAAGACGGTGGAATACGTCAAAGTCCTTGGCTGTAGAATTCGGATTTGTGTTCTGTAGCAAATTTACTAACATCGTGTTTCCACCTTCTGACTCAGGAGTTCCACATATTTCCAGATTTTCTATTCTATAATTATAATATATTCAGACCCGTATATTTTTGCCCCAGACATAAAATGCGACTCCGCAACTCTTATTATTCTTTGTTTCTTATATCGGATGATTTTATTTTATTGAGCTTTATTTTCAGGCCGTCGGATTGAACTGTATTTGAACGCATCACGCCCTCTTGTGATCTTTTTAATTAGCATTTACATCTTTGCTGATCTTTGACAAAGTATTCAAGACAGTGGCAATGTCTCATCATTTGTCTTTTACCTCCATGGTATCGTGCATTATTTGGCGATTTCAGCGGGAAACGAGATGTTTTACATGTTTTGTATAAATTTGAATTTGACACTGCTGATTTTAAAAACATTATTAGGAAACAGCAGATGTTACGTAACAGTTCAGTTGATAAGTATTAGATTAGAACAATAGACTATGCATATATTAGCGTAACTTAACTTAACTTAACGAGCAATGTCAGTCCCTCCGAGATTCCTTGAATAATGAAAGACGTAAACATGTTTTTATAAAATATTTCCCTAAAAGCAACATAACGAGTACAAAGATCCATATGTGGGGGCCGGTATAAGCAATGCTTTCATATACGAGTCTGTTTGCCAGTGAAAAACATGCACGCTCTTCCACTTCCTCCTATGATTTCAAATGTTTGACCCCTTACTGTGTTTAAAATGACTTCAATAAACAAACAAAACAGTTCACAGGACCGTGTTTGACTCACCAAATGATGTACAGAATCGGTGGAGTGCTAGATGAAATAGACAACCAGCATCAGAACGTCAAAATAGACGTGCTTCGTATCACAAAAAGAGCTTTTGGGCACTTTTGTTGGGTTAGGTGTCGGGGATGACTCCAGTTCGGGTGGGAAGTGAGTGAATGAATGAAGTATACAACACGAGATCCATTCAGGCACGGGGGTTATAGGTTATAAGTGACAGTACTTATATGCCTGGGGCTGCACCGTGAAAACAAGTCACGCACTGTTGAGTAGAACTACAATCCAGGGACCTGGACAAAAATTATCTCTGCACGAAGTATTCCACCAAAAGACCAACGCAGTCAGGTCATAGATTGTAACTCGCTGGTGAAGTCACTATTTGTTTATTTGTATTTACCAACATTACAGAGGGCAAAATTAATTATATGCCAGTATGTGCAAATTATACAACACTTTTAATAGACCTGGCGCATTCATTGTGTCATCGTATTATTCCAGTGATAATTACCGTTTGAATGAAACGTGGAAACAACTAATTTAAAGACATTGTCTTGGCATTTTTATATTGTCTTTACATTCGGTTGGCATTATCTTGACATTTTTATTTTGTCTTTGCATCAGGTTGGCATTGTCTTGACATTTTTATATTGTCTTTACATTAGGTTTACATTGTCTTGACATTTTTATATTGTCTTTGCATCAGGTTGGCATTGTCTTGACATTTTTATATAGTCTTTGCATTACGTTTACATTGTCTTGACATTATTATATTGTCTTTGTATTAGATTGACATTGTCATGACATTTTTATATTGTCTTTGCACCAGGTTGACATTGTCTTTACATTTTTATATTGTCTTTACATTAGGTTTACATCGTCTTGACATGTTTATATTGACATGTATATTCTCTCTGTATTAGGTTGCCATTGTCTTGACATTTTTATATTGTCTTTACATTAGATTGGCATTGGCTTGACATTTTTATATTGTCTTTCTGTTATGTTGACATTATCTTAACATTTTTATATTGTCTTTACATTTGGTTGACATTGTCTTGACATTTTTATATTGTCTTTGTATTTGGTTGACATTGTCTTGACATTTTTATATTGTCTTTACATTAGATTTGCATTGTCTTGACATTTTTATGTTGTCTTTGCATTAGGTTGACATTGTCTTGGCATTTTTATATTGTCTTTACATTCGGTTGACATTGTTTTGACATTTTTATATTGTCTTTGCATTAGGTTGACATTGTCTTGACATTTCTATATTGTCTCTGTATTGGGTTGACATTGTCTTGACATTTTTATATTGTCTTTACATTAGGTTTACATTGTCTTGACATTTTTATATTGTCTTTGGATCAGGTTGGCATTGTCTTGACATTTTTATATTGTCTTTACATTAGGTTTACATTGTCTTGACATTTTTATATTGTCTTTGCATCAGGTTGGCATTGTCTGGACATTTTTATATTGTCTTTGCATTAGGTTGACATTGTCTTGACATTTGTATATTGTCTCTGTATCAGGTTGACATTGTCTTGACATTTTTATATTGTCTTTGCATTAGGTTGACATTGTCTTGACATTTTTATATTGTCTTTATATTAGGTTTACATTGTCTTGACATTTGTATATTCTCTCTGTATTAGGTTGCCATTGTCTTGACATTTTTATATTGTCTTTACATTAGATTGGCATTGGCTTGACATTTTTATATTGTCTTTCTGTTATGTTGACATTATCTTGACATTTTTATATTGTCTTTACATTTGGTTGACATTGTCTTGACATTTTTATATTGTCTTTACATTAGATTGGCATTGTCTTGACATTTTTATATTGTCTTTGTGTTATGTTGACATTGTCTTGACATTTTTATGTTGTCTTTGCATTAGATTGACATTGTCTTGACATTTTTATATTGTCTTTGTATTAGGTTGACATTGTCTTGACATTTTTATATTGTCTTTACATTAGATTTGCATTGTCTTGACTTTTTTATGTTGTCCTTGCATTAGGTTGACATTGTCTTGACATTTTTATATTGTCTTTGCATCAGGTTGGCATTGTCTTGACATTTTTATATTGTCTTTGCATTAGGTTGACATTGTCTTGACATTTCTATATTGTCTCTGTATTGGGTTGACATTGTCTTGACATTTTTATATTGTCTTTACATTAGGTTTACATTGTCTTGACATTTTTATATTGCCTTTGGATCAGGTTGGCATTGTCTTGACATTTTTATATTGTCTTTACATTAGGTTTACATTGTCTTTGTGTTATGTTGACATTATCTTGACATTTTTATATTGTCTTTACATTAGGTTGACATTGTCTTGACATTTTTATATTGTCTTTACATTAGATTGGCATTGTCTTGACATTTTTATATTGTCTTTGTGTTATGTTGACATTGTCTTGACATTTTTATGTTGTCTTTGCATTAGATTGACATTGTCTTGACATTTTTATATTGTCTTTGTGTTATGTTGACATTGTCTTGACATTTGTATGTTGTCTTTGCATTAGATTGACATTGTCTTGACATTTTTATATTGTCTTTACATTCGGTTGGCATTGTCTTGACATTTTTATATTGTCTTTACATTAGATTGGCATTGTCTTGACATTTTTATATTGTCTTTGTGTTATGTTGACATTGTCTTGACATTTTTATGTTGTCTTTGCATTAGATTGACATTGTCTTGACATTTTTATATTGTCTTTGTATTAGGTTGACATTGTCTTGACATTTTTATGTTGTCTTTACATTAGATTTGCATTGTCTTGACATTTTTATGTTGTCTTTGCATTAGGTTGACATTGTCTTGCCATTTTTATATTGTCTTTACATTCGGTTGACATTGTTTTGACATTTGTATGTTGTCTTTGCATTAGATTGACATTGTCTTGACATTTTTATGTTGTCTTTGCATTAGGTTGACATTGTCTTGGCATTTTTATATTGTCTTTACATTCGGTTTACATTGTTTTGACATTTTTAAATTGTCTCTGTATTAGGTTGACATTATCTTGACATTTTTATATTGTCTTTGCATCAGGTGGGCACGGTCTTGACATTTTTATATTGTCTTTACATTAGGTTTACATTGTCTTGACATTTTTATATTGTCTTTGCATCAGGTTGGCATTGTCTTTACATTTTTATATTGTCTTTACATTAGGTTTACATCGTCTTGACATGTTTATATTGACATGTATATTCTCTCTGTATTAGGTTGCCATTGTCTTGACATTTTTATATTGTCTTTGCATCAGGTTGACATTGTCTTGACATTTCTATGTTGTCTTTGCATTAGGTTAACATTGTCTTGACATTTTATATTGTCTTTACATTAGGTTTACATTGTCTTGACATGTTTATATTGTCTTTGGATCAGGTTGGCATTGTCTTGACATTTTTATATTGTCTTTACATTAGGTTTACATTGTCTTGACATTTTTATATTGTCTTTGCATCAGGTTGGCATTGTCTTGACATTTTTATATTGTCTTTGCATCAGGTGGACATTGTCTTGACATTTTTATATTGTCTTTACATTAGGTTTACATTGTCTTAACATTTTTATATTGTCTTTGTACCAGGTTGGCATTGTCTTGACATTTTTATATTGTCTTTGCGTCAGGTGGGCATTGTCTTGACATTTTTATATTGTCTCCGTATTAGGTTGACATTGTCTTAACATTTTTATATTGTCTTTACATTAGGTTTACATTGTCTTGACATTTTTATATTGTCTCTGTATTAGGTTGACATTGTCTTGACATTTTTATATTGTCTTTGCATCAGGTGGACATTGTCTTGACATTTTTATATTGTCTTTACATTTGGTTGACATTGTCTTGACATTTTTATATTGTCTTTGCATCAGGTTGGCATTGTCTTGACATTTTTATATTGTCTTTGCATCAGGTGGACATTGTCTTGACATTTGTATATTGTCTTTACATTAGGTTTACATTGTCTTAACATTTTTATTTTGTCTTTGTACCAGGTTGGCATTGTCTTGACATTTTTATATTGTCTTTGCGTCAGGTGGGCATTGTCTTGACATTTTTATATCGTCTCCGTATTAGGTTGACATTGTCTTAACATTTTTATATTGTCTTTACATTAGGTTTACATTGTCTTGACATTTTTATATTGTCTCTGTATTAGGTTGACATTGTCTTGACATTTTTATATTGTCTTTGCATCAGGTGGACATTGTCTTGACATTTTTATATTGTCTTTACATTTGGTTGACATTGTCTTGACATTTTTATATTGTCTTTGCATCAGGTTGGCATTATCTTGACATTTTTATATTGTCTTTGCATCAGGTTGGCATTGTCTTGACATTTTTATATTGTCTTTACATTAGGTTTAAATTGTCTTGACATTTTTATATTGTCTTTGCATCAGGTTGGCATTGTGTTGACATTTTTATATAGTCTTTGCATTAGGTTTACATTGTCTTGACATTTTTATATTGTCTTTGTATTAGATTGGCATTGTCTTGGCATTTTTATGTTGTCTTTGCATTCGGTTGGCATTGTCTGGACATTTTTATATTGTTTTTACATTAGGTTTACATTGTATTGACATTTCTATATTGTCTCTGTATTAGGTTGACATTGTCTTGACGTTTTTATATTGTATTTACATTAGGTTTACATTGTCTTGACATTTTT
Source organism: Saccoglossus kowalevskii (assembly GCF_978046115.1). Lineage (NCBI taxonomy): Eukaryota > Metazoa > Hemichordata > Enteropneusta > Harrimaniidae > Saccoglossus > Saccoglossus kowalevskii. The sequence goes on along the minus strand of NC_140644.1, from coordinate 19,371,744 downwards.
ATATTGTCTTTGCATCAGGTTGGCATTGTCTCGACATTTTTATATTGTCTTTGCATTAGGTTGACATTGTCTTGACATTTTTATATTGTCTTTGCATCAGGTTGGCATTGTCTTGACATTTTTATATTGTCTTTACATTAGGTTTACATTGTCTTGACATTTTTATATTGTCTTTGCATCAGGTTGGCATTGTCTTGACATTTTTATATTGTCTTTGCATTAGGTTGACATTGTCTTGACATTTTTATATTGTTTTTGCATCAGGTTGGCATTGTCTTGACATTTTTATATTGTCTTTACATTAGGTTTACATTGTCTTGACATTTTTATATTGTCTTTACATTAGGTTTACATTGTCTTGACATTTTTATATTGTCTTTGCATTAGGTTTACATTGTCTTGACATTTTTATATTGTCTTTACATTACGTTTTGTATTTTATATTGTCTTTACATTATGGTTTGTGCTGAGTAATATAGTGAATACGTTGTTTGACTCCCCAAACTAATAAAAGTTTATGAATGCATGACGGAACAATCTTTTAACTATTCTAAGCGACTACATCACTTCAATAATGTAACGTCAAGACAATGTCAACCTGATGCAAAGACAATATAAAAATGTCAAGACAATGCCAACCTAATGCAAAGACAACATAGAAATGTCAAGACAATGTCAACCTGATGCAAAGACAATATAAAAATGTCAAGACAATGTCAACCTGATGCAAAGACAATATAAAAATGTCAAGACAATGTCAACCTGATGCGAAGACAATATAACAATGTCAAGACAATGTCAACCTGATGCAAAGACAATATAAAAATGTCAAGACAATGTTAACCTGATGCAAGGACAATATAAAAATGTCAAGACAAGGGCAACCTGATACAAAGACAATATAAAATGTCAAGACAATGCCAACCTGAAACAAGGACAATATACAAATGTCAAGACAATGTCAACCTGATGCAAAGACAATATAGAAATGTTAAGACATTGCCAACCTAATGCAAAGACAATATAAAAATGTCAAGACAATGCCAACCTAATACAATGACATTATAAAAATGTCAAGACAATGCCAACCTAATACAAAGACAATATAAAAATGTCAAGACAATGCCAACCTGATGCAAAGACAATATAAAAATGTCAAGACAAGTGCAACCTGATACAAAGACAATATAAAATGTCAAGACAATGCCAACCTGAAACAAGGACAATATACAAATGTCAAGACAATGTCAACCTGATGCAAAGACAATATAAAAATGTCAAGACAATGTTAACCTGATGCAAAGACAATATAAAAATGTCAAGACAAGGGCAACCTGATACAAAGACAATATAAAATGTCAAGACAATGCCAACCTGAAACAAGGACAATATACAAATGTCAAGACAATGTCAACCTGATGCAAAGACAATATAGAAATGTCAAGACATTGCCAACCTAATGCAAAGACAATATAAAAATGTCAAGACAATGCCAACCTAATACAATGACATTATAAAAATGTCAAGACAATGCCAACCTAATACAAAGACAATATAAAAATGTCAAGACAATGCCAACCTGATGCAAAGACAATATAGAAATGTCAAGACATTGCCAACCTAATGCAAAGACAATATAAAAATGTCAAGACAATGCCAACCTAATACAATGACAATATAAAAATGTCAAGACAATGCCAACCTAATACAACGACAATATACAAATGTCAAGACAATGTCAACCCAATACAAAGACAATATAGAAATGTCAAGACAATGCCAACCTAATTCAAAGGCAATATAGAAATGTCAAGACAATGCCAACCTAAAACAAAGGCAATATAGAAATGTCAAGACAATGCCAACCCAGTGCAAAGACAATATAAAAATGTCAACATAATGATAATATACAGAAAAAAAAACACTCAAATAAAGCAAATAAAAATAATGAATGTTGGCACTGATCTCATGCCATATGAAAACAATAATTATACTTTTTTTTAAAATTAGATTTATTATAAAAGCACATACATATAAATATAAAATTTGAGAAATGATCGGTAAGTACAGAAGCGATAAAGTGTTAAATTAAAAGAAGTTTGTTATTTAAAAAAGACGATTGCATTATTCAGACCAACAATAATTGAAAATTCCCCAGAAAGACGATGAACTTTGCTACTACCAGAATTATAAAAATAGAGTAATGTTTACAGTTGGAAATTCTACTATGCCACTCAAATAAAAATAATGAATGTTGGCACTGATCTCATGCCATATGAAAACAATAATTATACTTTTTTTTTAAATTAGATTTATTATAAAAGCACATACATATAAATATAAAATTTGAGAAATTATCGGTAAGTACAGCAGCGATAAAGTGTTAAATTAAAAGAAGTTTGTTATTTAAAAAAGACGATTGCATTATTCAGACCAACAATAATTGAAAATTTCCCAGAAAGACGATGAACTTTGCTACTACTAGAATTATAACAAGCAGCCTATCGGCTGAGATAGCTCCGCTGTTAGAAATGCACATTTCAATTAAAGAACTGAAGACATCATCAGAAAATGAACAATATGTATAGTATCAAAGCAATCGGACTTACAGTTTTTAACAAGAAGTCGAAAATATCACTTTCTACCAAATATGACAAAAATATTCACCAAAATTATAGAATCCAAGATATCATCACGAAATGAACAAATCTGAGAAAGGTCTACATGTAGTATCTAAATATGTAATATCAAAGCAATTGAACTATTGGTTTTTAACAAGAAGTCAAAAATATCACTTTTTACCAAAAATTACAAAAATATTCACGAAAATTTGAGAATTGAAGACATCATCACAAAATGAACAAATCTGAAAGAGGTCCACATGTAGTACCTATATATGTAATATCAAAGCAATCAGACTTGTGGTTTTTAACAAAAAGTCGAAAATATCACTTTTTACCAAAAATTACAAAAATATTCACGAAAATTAGAGAATTGAAGACATCATCACAAAATGAACAAATCTGAAAGAGGTCCACATGTAGTACCTATATATGTAATATCAAAGCAATCAGACTTGTGGTTTTTAACAAAAAGTCGAAAATATCACTTTTTACCAAAAATTACAAAAATATTCACCAAAATTAGAGAATTGAAGATATCATCACAAAATGAACAAATCTGAGAGAGGTCCACATGTAGTACCTATATATGTAGTATCAAAGCAATTGGACTTGCAGTTTTTAACAAGAAGTCGAAAATATCACTTTTTACCAAAAATGATAAAAATATTCACCAAAATTAGAGAATTAAAGATATCATTACAAAATGAACAATTCTGAGAGAGGTCCACATGTAGTACCTATATATGTAATATCAAAGCAATTGCACTTGCGGTTTTTAACAAGAAGTCGAAAATATCACTTTTTACCAAAAATGACAAAAATATTCACCAAAATTAGAGAATTAAAGATATCATTACAAAATGAACAAATCTGAGAGAGGTCCACATGTAGTACCTATATATGTAATATCAAAGCAATTGCACTTGCGGATTTTGACAAGAAGTCGAAAATATCACTTTTTACCAAAAATGATAAAAATATTCACCAAAATTAGAGAATTAAAGATATCATTACAAAATGAACAAATCTGAGAGAGGTCCACATGTAGTACCTATATATGTAATATCAAAGCAATTGCGGTTTTTAACAAGAAGTCGAAAATATCACTTTTTACCAAAAATGACAAAAATATTCACCAAAATTAGAGAATTGAAGATATCAACATGAAATGAACAAACCTAAGAGAGGTCTACCCAAGGTACATATACACCAAGTATCAAAGCATTCAGGCTTGTAGTTTTCAAGAAGAAGTCGAAAAAGTAAAACATTGACACGGACGACGGACGACGACGACGACGGACGACGACGGACAATCACTCATATGATAAGTTCCGCTCGACAAAGTCGACAGCGGAGCTAAAAATAGAGTAATGTTTACAGTTGGAAATTCTACTATGCCACTCTTCATCCAAATATATCTAGCTGCAATTCAAATTAAGTTAATTCAGATGCCGATTGGAGATATAACGGTCACATGATCGCGAGACGCTCCTTTAACTTAGCAGTATATCGTACCCCAATGTCTCATTAGATGAACTGTCGAGATACGCAGCAAAGTACTCGGAACAGTTGATCGGCGCCGCGGTTGCTGACATGGTAGTGTTCGGGGCAGCTGCCCAATCAGGGAATGTACCCAAATCAAACTGCCACCAGCCTATAGTATTGATACCGAGATTCACCACTAAAATACATAGAAAATTCATCATGGCACCAGTACTTGCCTGTATGAGAAAAAAAAATCGGAGTTAAAGAGAGTCTTCACTTGCGCACGCACGGGAATTTAGTCTCAAGTTAAAGTGGGAGAGTCTTCACTTGCGCACGCGCGGGAATTTAGTCCCAAGCGACGATAACACACGCTAAAAAGGCTCATGGGTAGACGCATGTTTGTAAACAATGACACGCTATGGCCAATTGACGCATGCGCAGGTGACGACTCCCCCGCTTTAATTAAAGTAACACACGTAGTCGTGTTCAACGAACACTTTCGAACTGACATTCCAGATAAAGTAAGCCTGCCAAAACGACTTTGAAGCAAAGAAGTTGTCACAAATTAAAATAAATATTGTTTGCATAAACGACCCAACCTATAATATCCGACATTCGATCAAACTAGTGAACGTGTTACGTTTCGTCCAGCGTGACCTGTTGTACATTTAAAATTACCTTACTTTAATCTAAAATTTGGCTGTGAGCGAGTATCATTCAGTTTAAAATTACAACACGTCCAATCTAACGTTCTACGAATAAGTCCAAGAAAAAAATTTTGTACCCCGAAAATATGAGTGCAATTCACTTACCATGTCAACTATAGAAAGGGTACCATACGCAAACACAATTGCGTTAGGCGGCGTTGCTACTGGCAACATAAATGCAAACGAGCATGCAACCGTAGCTGGCACCATGAAATAAAACGGGTGTACACCAATGCTCGTTCCCTGAAAACAAAATCGTCGGGAGTTAATATGTTTAATATGGGAGGGGCACGGGAATAGAGAACAATTGAGACCGCTTTTGAAGGCACGTTGCGCAATGGCATATTTCCAAAAAGTTTCAATATTATTTTAATGGCGAATAGGAATCTCTCGTTTGACGTGAAATTTATAAATATTTATGAAAATTAAGGGAGTTGATTTGTTGTTTCTATAGTATATAATAATGAAAAAATAACAACATTCAACAGAATATCACACATCGAGAAAGCGTCTAGAGAGAAAACATATTTGGGAACACGTGTTGATTGGTTGAACGCACATTAGTAAAATACTTACAAGCTGACCGAGAATCGGTAAAAATATCGACGCAGTTGACGTATTGCTAGTAATCTCGGTAAACATGGCGATGATGACAGTGATTATTAAGACCATGGCGGCCGGTGGTATGACAGCAAGTACTACAAACTGAGAGCCAAGCCATTCAGATAGCCCAGATTCCTAGGAAACAAGAATTACGATGATATTGGGGCATATGAGCGTACGATTTCGTTGAGCAGCGATGAGTCGTATTATCGTATTATGCAACTATTATAAACGGTAATATATAACGACGCAAAGTCATAGGGGCTAGATACTGAAATGATGACGGTACGTGTGTATCCTCATATTGCTTTAATTTGATATCGGTTCTCATTTGAAAGTACAATTTCGAGTTTAATTGTCGTCATCTTACGATACTCACCTTACAGGCCTCAGCCAGTGCGAATCCACCGCCCAATAAGATCACAACATTCCACGGTAGCTTTGTATTCACTGTATGCCAGTCCAATAACGCTTGCTTTGGACCTGCTACCGAATCATCTGAAAACAACAACGCAACACATAACTACACATGCAGAACAACTACCGAACAACTTTGATGTAGCAAACAACGTACGTCGAATAGTTGTGTCATAGTATTCAACGATTACATGTATCAACTTTAATATCGCGGCAAAATCTTTGACCCTATAAAGGTGGACGTATAGGTTGGCGTCTTGTGAGTCAGTGTTCGAAATTACCAATGGTCTTGTGCCCAAAACATCGCATACTCAGTTTGAACCACAAGATTTACCTTTCAAATATTCCAGATTTTCAAATGCATGCAACTTGAGAAACATTTTGGACTGTGACTCGGATGGTGCGGCTGACAGTGTTGGTCAATGGCAGAGAGTTAGTACGAGATTGTGCGCAGAATTTATCTGATTCGTTGACAAATCACGTCAGAGAACTGCCGAGCGTGATCTACATAGATATCTCGTCAGATCTAAGACAACCCCTGAGGTCATATGTAGGGGGGGGGGGGCAAACCGGTGATCGCAGATTGAAAGCAACTAGAGCCACTACCGAAATCAGAGTGTATTAGAATTGGCCATTCATGATAATTACCAACCGTGGATGGCATACCATACCATGGGCAGGAAAACCGTACTGCGGCATACATGTGACAGGCTACACATTCACGTCAGCGACCTACCTTGACGCATTCTAAGACAACCGAAGTTTGGAGGACGGGCAGGAAAACAAAATAGTAAAATCGAGACAAACACGCCTGCAGTAGAATCGGTAACATACCTGAAATACGATAAAACATTGACATTATATGTATATGCATGAGTATTCCAGTCCTAGTTCGGATAATAGCTATATTCATATTTGTAATGACTTTTATGAGTATCTTACAAACAATCGAACTTGATTGAATTGATTCAGCGCACTTAAAGAAAAATAAATCCGTAAAAGGTAACGCTAGAGAAACAAAACAATGACAGTCATTAATTTTTTTAAAAACGTACACAACTTACCCGGGTATAAAAGCCGACACCCAACCAGGGGCAAATTTTGGGTCACGTGACAACCATAGAAACGCTAAAAGAATGAAGTGACCAAGTACAGCTTTTTCAGCCCACCTAAAATTTAATGAAGAAATGGTTATGGTATGTTGGGTCACATGACTGGGATATTTAAAGTGTCGGGTAGAGGTTTTGAGTACCAGTCTAGACCAGTCTCACCACAGTACAGTTTGCAATTTAATTTGTTTGAAATTATGTTATTTTATTTGTCGCCTTCCCTGGGCACGCCACCCAACAGTGCGACGGGTGCAGGTTTCCAGAAATGTTTTGTCAAAATTCATTTAGAAAAGGATCTTTTCATTCCCATTTTTCCCTATTCGGACGGCGTGCTAGAACAGGAGCTTTTTATTTTTGTAATGATTGTGTGATGAATGTGTTTACGCGTACCTGTTAATCGACTTATTTAGCTGATTACTAGCGAATGACTGTGTTATGTCTGTCATCGTTTAGACTCATGCGAGGTCCTGGATGGAACTCGACTCAGTGATTTGGAACTAATTGCGATATAACCGTCGCTATTCGAACTACTATTTCTAACAGTTGGTATTCGCAGTTACTAATATAGTGAACGATTAATCAAAAGATATGACGTATTCAGTACTTAGTGTGATTGGCTGTATGATTGAAGGTTACGCCCTAGAGTCTTTTAACTGCTTTGTAATTGGTTAAGGTTTTAAAAGTAAATAAAGTTGTTTTAGTTGGTCTTGGCGAGTACACCAGTTTAAGGCAGTCTAAGGGCAGTCTTGGGCTAGTCTTGGGTCAGCCTTGCTATAGTCTTGGGGACTTTTCCCCAGGGCGCTGTGTCTTATAGAGTGCTCGATAGATCGACTAAGACGAGAGTTGAAACATATTTCGCTGTGTGTGTCTTATTCGACTGTAAAGCTTAAGTGACGTTTCCGATCCCGTACCTCAAGGGGACGCGATAGAGAGACGAGACGAGATTCCCCCCTGGCAAGTGTGGAGAACCCTAGAAGAGAAGAATTTCCCCCCTCATAATTGCATCGTAATTTGTTTCCGTTATTTCTTTCCCTAATAATGTTAGTTGCATTGGCCGAGTGCCAGTGTTAAATTTTTCACACCCCATGTCGGCTTTTTCAGTGTTCAGAATTTTTTTTCCATTTAGTTTTTCTTTCAAGTAGTATATCTGACCAGAGGCGACGGAACGAAATTTTTCTGCTTACCAACCTCGCGCCGAAGACGAGACCTTACTAGGGGCCCGAGGACATGCTCCCCCTTAAACATTTTGAAATCCAGACCCTCTGAAACGCTATTTCCTGCATTTTGAAAGGCAAATTTTGCTGACACAAAGGATTTCAGCGTGATTTTGGAGTAGCGACGCCCCCAACATGTTTTCGAGGGGACCGCCCCCTCTGCTCTCTGCCCGTCCCCGTGCCGCCGCACTGCTGACGAAAGACAAATGCGCTCTCAGACGACAGCTAAAGTCCCAGTTGTTGATATTAGGCTGAGGGCGAACATCACTGGAAAACGAAACAATAAACTCTCATAAATAAAACGTCACACTTACGTCATCGGTCCAAGCTCATCATATTGTTTTTGTATAACAGCAGTAACGGGGTCATCTGCTTTTCCTTCTGTTCTTTTTTTACAGCAGCAGCAATTGCAAGAACACGCTTGCCGACAGCACTGACCTATTTGGCCATGGACACACTGGCTAAACCATCCACGAAGAATTTGTCTGGAAACAAGTGTATTGCAAATGCTTGTTTAACACGATCTTATACGTCTCTATATACATCTTATCAATTGGCGATTAATTCGATGGTATTATATAAAAGGATGGTTCAATTTTATCGATTTTTATTTGAGATACAATTTGAAAAACCATAGTTCTTCTGTGTCAATAACATCCCAATATCCCAAACTTGACAACAACTTTAGGGACACGAAATGCATCAAAAATTACTAAAATACCACTACTGTAATTGCTATCCAATTATCTGGGCGGACATCCGGGCATTTTTACCGCCTGGCACTGGCACCATCACTGCGAAAACAAAGGCCGAAAACTCCCAGAAATCTGTACTTGAACACTTCAAAATAACTTGAAGTGTTCAATCAGCCAATGGGGTGATCGGTATTGAATTGCACTTTGTGTATTTGTTTGTTGAGGGTCAACAACTTACTCACCTCAGGTTCAAGTAAACAACTCCTAACCACAACCATGCTAGAAATAGGCACACCAGCATACCAGGGAAAGCATACATGAACCACGAACCAAAGTCAATAACCGCGTCGGGTCCGTACAGACTGTGTGTAAGAAATTAAATTTAGTTAGCATAGTGACGATAAGTGGGGACAGGGACGATCAGCTTTGCCGTTGAATAGCATAAAAGTACCCATTAAATACCCAGAAGTATATAGATCCAAATAACCAACATTGGTCTTTGGTCTGAATACAATATGGGTATATGATTGATATATACCTATGTTTCTTATACTTCATGGTTGTATATGGTTAATATACCATATATGAATATATTCTTCATAACATTTTTGGTGCGTGATTCATGTACCATATATATGGATCTACGGTCATACCAGATACCGCACTGGTGAATGAACGTTCTGTTTACTAAATGTATCGATACAATGCGACACGGATAAATCCGACTGACCAAACCAAACGACCTGCCTTTCCACCTGTCCACTGATGACTAAGTTAGGACCAGTTCCAGTGAGTGTAGCTGTACCACCGATATTAGCAGCATACGCGATGCATAACGTTATGCCCTTAGCAAACTTTTTTTCCTCTTCTGACATCGTATCTAGAAAATCAGTCTTCCCGATCTTCTCTTCTTCGTCCGTTTCCGTTTCCTTCAGTCGTCTTGAATGACAAAATGCACACTCGATTAATTGATGGAAATGAATATTGCACAACAAAAAAACAACATTTCTCATACGCCGTCACGCGGCGCGGATTCGAATTCCACGCAGACAGTATATTATACACACGTTGTACGCGTCGCGTAGGACCCGTGTCGAACACGACCAGTGCGACGTTTTTAAACTGCAGGAATAATTCAAGCACTAATACACAATATATTCGATTGTCAGTAATTACAAATACACTCACTCGTCTACTTCGTCGGTATTCTTCAGTTCAATCTCTTCGAATTTCTCGACATCGTTGTTGGTCTCATCGTGGCGCTCTTTCTCGTTTAATAACTCCTCCCCAGCAGCTCCCGATTCCAACTACGTGATTCAAACCAAAACAATTACATATGATGCACACTCCGTTCTTAAACATAGTGCCCTTCGATTGTGAGTTCAATGGTATATAAACACAGCACATTTAAAATCTCCTTTTTTGAAAACTTTCAGGTCGACGATCAAAATGACGACCTAATTATTCAAATTTAGGCACTGGTCGTGAAATGCAGGATAACCGTTCATTGGTTCGTGACATTGTTGTATTTTTGTTGTTGTGAATAAGGTGTCAACGTGTACGACTCCCAACAAAAAGAAGTAGGTGAATGTTTATAGACAGCATATACACTTCAGCGGTATGTTTTAATGTTTTACTGAATAATCAATATACCATTTTCCGTTCATTGCGAGATCCCGCGTCCTGCGTGAAATTGAACGGAAAAATCAGGACAACCAAAAGCCATGATGGCGTCGTAGTGGTACTAAAACATCGCATGGGATTTGATAAATGCGATGATGGTCAATTTTGGTGAGATAGGAGTATCTCATTACCATATTCCTCTCCCCTCGCAGTGAATCACATTAGGCTACGGAAATTCACATAATGCAAAAAACAATAAAACTAGTAGCCGGAAAATGAGGAATCAAATGAAAACAAATACTGTAAAACATGTTGAAATAGCTACATGACATTTTAGCGAATTTGACTCCATGCATGAATTAACAGAATCTTAATTTAGCTAAAGTGTTAAAAATCTCATTGTGAGAATATACTTTATTTTAAATTATCTACATCTTGAATTAGCGAAATTACAGATTAGCTAAATCAGATAAAATAACATGCTAGATAAAAAGACATGTTTTATAGTACTACGTAAATGTATATATTTGTCAATGTTCTGGTAAAAGCACAAAACAAATCACAGTTTATATCCCCCACTTTCTCTGTCATGATACAAGTTATACTTTTTTGGATACTTACCTGTCGTTTCTTTTCCAGTAGTTCGACGATCACGGCATGCGCTATGGGCACCATCATGGCGGTGGTGGCGGTATTACTCATCCACATCGAAAGAAATGCCGTCGTTGACATGAATCCAAACATCAACCTGTAAATACAACTCTGTGCACGTGAGTGTCATAAATTCCCTAGGCTGCGCAATGCAATCTATTTAATGCGAGGGAGACGGCCTGCAGCCGAATTCGATTACCCAACTGGCGGATTTATGTGAACACCAATCTGGCACACTAAAATGGCCGCCAATCGGTCACCTCCAATCAACTTGCAAAACATTCTGGCGTGCATCCGTTAGTAGCGCACATCGTGCGTGATACATTCATACTTAGATGCTACGACTAAATGCACAGCTAGTCGGCCATATTGGATTGCGGCACAACAGAAAATTAGATTTTTTCCATACAGGATTTGAAAGTTACTTTTGTCAATCAAGGTTATTAGACTGGTGTGTCTGAACTTATTTGAAGGAATGTCACCAAGAAAGGAATCCATCACAGATGAGTTCTCGATTGATTTGGATACACTGACCATATTAGCAAAATTTGCCAAGTGTCAAAATAGCGTATTTACCAAGCTGGTTTCGATCCCACCAACAACAACACTCGCAGCGCTATCCTGCGATGTAGGTTCCATTTCTCTACAGCTGTGGCTACAATGAGACCACCAACAAACAACATGTTGGTGTCCTTCAGGTAGTTTGAACACGTCCTCTTGGAGTCCAGCACACCCAGTGTAGGAAATAGAACCATGGGTAGAAGGGCGGTCACCGCCAATGGTATTACCTCAGTCACCCAGTACACGGCCATTATGAGGATAGCATAGGCACATAGTGCAGCCTGGAATGCAGAAACAGTTATAACATTGAAACGCTTAAATTTAGCACGTATCTTCTCATTCATTATAATATCGTATAGACGTGAAATATGTTTACATATGATCAAATATATCCAATAAGTGAATATCAGTTATTTCGTATTAAGTCACACCAGTCGCGCACGTGAGATCGTGCCGTCATGGAACAGTACAGATAGTTGAAATATACGGGAGTTAGCAGTTGCTCAATCTCAGAGGTCAAACTCCTTGCTACATGTTTCTAATATCACTATTCTTATTAAATAGTTTGCGTGTGGACCAGTTCGAAACGTATTGTTTGTTTTGAATCACGGACAATCATATCATTGAGGTCACATTGAATACTTTCCTCTACCATAGAAATCATAATACAGTGTCATATTATATTTTTCTGTATATTTAAGCGATTGCTGATTGGTTGTTTGGGTCGCGTGGTTCGGGGGAGTAGCCAATGACGGTTGTTTTTGCAAGGTCTAACCGAATGGTTAGACTGTTATTTGAGTGAGTGGCATGTGACATTTAACCATTTACCAAAAGTAAAAATTTGCCAATTTCTTTTTTTTTCATTTGATATTATAAGAATAAAGATCATGAATTGAAAATATGAAAATTAATTAATAATATAATACATTTTAGTAGATTTTACTGTTGTTCATATAGAGCAATGGTATATTTGAAAATGGATATATAGTGTTTTAAAAGGTACTATTTGATGTCTAGAAGTATCTAAACAACAATTTAAATTTGTTTTCATTCTGGTCTATGGAAACCGCTGTTGAGATGGCATTTTATGTATATTATTTTACTTAAAAATGAATCGATAGTAAACATACAATTGTTGACTAACACTAAAACGATTAATTGAAGATGAAATTCGACACAAAGTACTGTCCCAGCTATGTGCGCTAAACTAAGTGAACATGTAACGAGTAGCGTTATACCTAAAAGGGCGGTTGTCGTCACGCCGCGCATGCGCAAGATATGCGTCTCATATAAACAAAGATGGCGATTTTGACTGTTGCGCACACCAACTAGTACAAACTGAGAGGTTACTGTGCTTTAATTAGGTATTTTTGGAGTGTTTTGAAGGCATCGAAGAAGTCGTCGGCGGTAATTGGTGCAAGTGGCACCCAAGGCAAAACTAGTACTCGTAAATTCATTAGAAACGCGCATTGGATTATGGAAAAATCAAAATTATCAACACACATGCGCGGCGCAACGACCACACTCCTTTAACTTAATAAACATGTTCAAATGCAGCGATGACGTCACTCAATTGGCACACAGTCGTATTTTAGTTTTGACAATCATCTACTAAAATAACTCTTTCAAACCCGAACAAAAAAATGTTCAGTACCAGTGAAAACGAGCAATTTAATTTACAGAATATATATTTATATACACAACGATATTAGAAGAAAACATTGTACTGGTAGGCATACCTTTCTCTATGGATATGAAATTTATAATGAACAGTGCATGCGTGTTGTAGTGCTAGTTTATGCACGTCAACGACGGTGAAAGAAAAAGGTAAATAGTTCAGAATTTCGTCAACCGTGTACATACCAGGGAACAAAACCCATATATCAATAAATAAAGCTGTCGTTAATTTCTTCGACCTTCCGATTCGGACTACGTGGTGTTTAAATGACCGTATCACTACATGGGTTCAATAATAAAATAAGAATCGACAGGTGAATCATGAAATTACTGAGTGGAAACATTTAGTCCAAGAAAAAAAATGATTTTTAATAATTAGCCACAAGTATAATATTAATCTCCTTGAATACTTTCCGAATAGCACTCTGATTGTTCGCCAGTGCCGATCGTCAATCTTTCCATTCAGGTCCATCATGCTGACAGCGACATTTGTCTAATGCCTTAGCCGGTGACTTACTCAGGGTCAAGAGAGTAACAAAAGAAACAATGCCTTCCACATCTCAATGGCAGTACTGTGGAGACTTCACTTGCAAGGTAATTTATTTGTTGTGGATTTGTTTACAATTAATTCACCAGTATATGTATATGGGTCGCAATGGACATACGGTTCAAGCCATAATGGTGCATTGGTGTCCGACATATATAGTCAATGTGTTATAATATGGCTGTGACTGTAACCTAAGACATGAACTATAAATACAGTTCCGGTTTAATTTGAAAACATTTTACCCAATGCAATCGGACAGTCCTAATAAGCGCCCTTCATTCGCCAGGCGACTAGAACGATGGGGTTGACAGTTATTTATACATCTTGTTCAGTGCGATTCGACGATCACTACAACCGACACTCGGTGACAAGGTCGATGTTCTACCTCTGCGATCGAACTTACCGTATCGTTTACCAGTATAGGCAGCGGTGCCAGCAATAGAGGGGTTGTCACCAGTATTAACGTGGAATTGAACTTCCATATGATTGCCAGGAATTCTCGACAGGACACTCGTACGCACTGCACAGGTGGGAGCGCCATGTTGAAAGTTACTGTCGGGATTTCACTTGAAACTGACAGAAGTTTATAACGTTGGGGGCAGATCCACTCAGTCATGGGAGGTTAAAGGTCAAAGCGGAAAGTTGTTGAACTGCAGAGAGTTTATTTAGGGTGGTCCCCTCAGCCCTAACCGTAACCTTAACGCTCCAGTCCCTCCAATGTAATTCGAGATGCTCCTCCAAATAACTATAAGTGACTCGAAAAGGGGTATATACAATTGAAATGGGAGAGTGACACTGGAGGGGCAGGATTAGGATTGGAGCTTTGGGTGAGGGGGCGCTGAACCACTGAACGTGTACATGTAATAACATATATACTTCACAATAAAACAATATTTCGGGAAAATCAGAATATTTCAAGTTTATTGCAATCATGATACATTGCTTTATCCGACCAACTGTCATTATTGATTGACAGTATTACTTCCATTGAATAACTGAACACAAATCCGGCTATATAAAAATACCTATTTTACCTGACTGTAAATATATATTTATATGAGGTCACCGCTACATGATACAAAATAAAAAAGGCTACACAGTATATGTAAAATAGTCAAGGTTACAATATATATATCTTGTTTGTAATATTATTTCCTTTGCCACGCCTGGCATCGTTTATTGTACAGTCACGGTAGCAGACGGGTCGATTCCTGTGACGTTGTAATATATGCAAGTGGTCAGCATTGGCGATGACGTAGGGGATCCTCCTGCCCAATCAGGATATGTATGCAAATCAAAGATGAGAACACCAAGAGTGTTTATGGTCAGATTCACTATCACGATGCTGGCTAAGTTCATAAGGAAACCGGATTTCGCCTAAAGATGGTAAAACAAATACATAAATAATGTTTCCATAAAATCTGAGGAGTTGGAAATAGGAATGTGTTACATACAAATTCGGTGAAACATTTTACTCATTTTTGTGTATTTGTTCTTTTAATGTTCAACCAGATACTAGTACTATTAGACGTAATTTTCCGATTGTTACAGGTGAACACGGCGAACGGTGACAAAAGTAGACTTTGACATTGAAATGGTTACAGCGCGTTTTCGAATTTCGTGCAAACAATGTATGTTACACACGTTGTATACGTTGCTATGGGTCCCATATCAAACACGACGCGAGGCAGGGTCTGTAACGCTTTAACTGTAGTGAATATATTTAATTCGTCCACCTTTTCCAAATTATGAATTTTATATATTTCGTAAATAATTCATACACAAGAGGGATGATAGTGAACTAGACAAGCCCATAACTATTTTAGAGCGGGTGAGTCGTCACCTGCGCATGCGTCAGATGGCCATAGCGTGTCATTGTTTACAAACAAGCGTCTACCCATGAGCCTTTGCATTTTTAGAGTGTGTTGTTATCGTCGCTTGGGACTCAATTTCCGCGCGTGCGCAGGTGACGACTCTCCTGCTTTAATTCGCCACAGTCCGCAATGAATATTGATATTGAATCATATACAATTCTGTGTATATCAACTATATACTGTAAAACACTTTCTTTCAGTTAGTCTAAGAATTTATTTTGACTGAAAAAACAACATTTTGGATGTTGTGTATGGAGTTTATTTTCACTGATTTCTGCGTCAATGTAAAATAAAGAAAGAGAAATGTTTTTACTGACTGGAATATATTATCGCTGATTCATCTCTTCATCGAAAAAGCAAAAATAAAATAAAGTGAAATTAAAGTACTTTTGAAAGCTTACCATATCTAGCACATTGAGAGTCCCATAGGAGAATGCGATAGCATTTGGTGGTGTTGCTATTGGTAACATAAAAGCAAATGAACTTGCCACAGTAGTAGGAATCATAAGATAGTGAGGGTTTATATCCACACTCTCAGCCTGGGGTAAAAACATCAAGTTTAAAAAGTAAGTTCAAACATTATTCAAAAACGACGAAGAAATAAAGTTCATATCAAGCAACACAGTCGCAGTGCAGCAAAGTAAAGAAACAAATTATTTCATATGTGTGGTGTATTGAATAATATTGGCATGATGCAGACCGGGTCATCTTGTAAACGAAGTAAATATTAGTGAACACCGCGAGGGCGTAATCTGATCTTACCATTTTCGCTATGATCGGTAGGAAGACTGCGGCCGTCGCCGTGTTACTGATGAATTCTGTTAGCACCGCGATAAGTACCGTACATACCAGAACGAGTGTCCATGGTGGTATATTGGCGAAGACAGCGAATTTTTCAGCCAGATAATCGGATAGCCCCGAGACCTACAATATAACAGTAGTGTCGGAAGGTAAGTTCATAAGTTCAAGTTTGAGGGCGCTAGAATTATACGATCGGCGTGATGGTAAGAGACCATTTCCTGCATGAAAATGATCACAATTCGGTGACTTTCTTAATCGGAATTCATGAATGAAACTTTAACCAAATTCCGACGTACTTCCTCGATTATTTATGTGTCTACAAAATCTGGTCGCCAGCCCCCCCCCCCAAGTAGCTTGCAAAAGGTTCGTTAAAACTTACGAATTCTTGGCATACCCAAGAA
This sequence comes from Saccoglossus kowalevskii, assembly GCF_978046115.1. NCBI lineage: Eukaryota > Metazoa > Hemichordata > Enteropneusta > Harrimaniidae > Saccoglossus > Saccoglossus kowalevskii. The sequence continues at coordinate 19,354,755 of NC_140644.1, read as the reverse complement.
AATATACACGTTCAATTTAAGGCCACCTCTAGTCTATCATTTCCAGATATCTAGAACATTTTAGAGAGTGTTGAACAAAAATTCAATGATTAAATCACTAAAGATGATTACTGTGATTACCTGGAAAGCGTCTGCGATTGCATAGCCAGCCCCCATTAAAAATATAACTTCCCATTTCAGGTTAGATGAAGCACGTCGCCAATCAAGTAAAGTCTCCGATGACGAAGAATTCTCATCATCTGTATCGTACCCACAAAGAGAGATTATTAAAGAATGTTGTAGACACGTCAGTTTTATGTCATATTGAAATTACAGTAATCAAGCAAATATGTGATGCAACTACGTATGCACTGTACTGCTAACAGTACCCGACATCCATGAGCAAAGAAACAACTGCGAATTAAACCTAAATGTGTTCACGAACATCTCCGAAACACGCGGCTACATGGCTGTTACAAGTTCCTCCTATATGAGCTGTTAGGTCAGAGGAGGCGACTGTCTTAGTTTGCCAGTTACAGAACAAACTGGACACAATTACTGAATTCTCCCTATTACTATTTTACACTAATTTATTTGATGGCGAATAGCCAATTACGTCCTCAGCAACTGTTACTAGGTCATTCTTCCTAGTAAGTATGGATGCAGCGATCAATCGCAAATCTATCAATAATTATGTGAGGACCGAAACCAGAGTTTTTCGAGGAACACGCTCTTAATTGCAAGGAATATCCTCCAGCACGGATGTTACCCAATCCCCAGATGAGCTGAAGCACATATATAAGGCAAAATTTGATACGTCAAAAAAACTATCAACAAACAAGCTGTTTTCTGATTGGTCTGATCGTTAGGTGTTAGGGTTGAGTAGGGAAAAATTTGTAAGTAACTTTGCACTGACTTCCCAATTCAAGTGTGTGTTGTGAAAACAATGTGCCTATAGCTATTATGTTATTGTACACCGACCTTGAATAATGTGTGTCGCGCTCCCGTTACCACATTTCAGAAAAGCTGGACGCTTTGCGGGAAAGAGACATAGAGATACGACGACTGCAATGGTGGCTGTGGTCGCTGTGACGTATCTGAGAAAAATAATTGTATGATCGTAAGAATCAGACACCAATCCAAACAAAATCAGACACGATTTGATACGGCGACCCGTTAATATTGTTGCTGGTATCGCCACTAAACATTCAGCACCGATAAACCGCCGAGGATAGGCCGCTGACGTCGTTTTAGTCACTTACCCATGATCGAAGATTGACGCCCAGCCAGGTATAAATCGTGGAGAGTAACTCAGCCACAATAATGACAGCACCACGAAGTGAATGAGTACCACTACTTCAGCCCAACTAACAAATAACAAAATAAAATGTTGAGTATGTGGTCTGATGCAGGTTTTCACATCGCAATGTTTTCACGTTTGTCAAAATATATTCGTTGTCCTCAAACCTAGCCTGGTCAGGGTACCTTGCCTCTTATTTCGTCTCTCTCAATAATAGTCTGGAAATATTGACTAGATTTCGCTCATTAATCATGTAAATTTATTCCAACGTCACTAAAATCAGGGCGGTCACACTTTCGTCTCTGTCATAGCGTCTGTTGATGCAGCGCATGAGAACGTCGTATAACCGTCATCCATAGTTCCGAAAATCAATTATGACTACGCGGGGAACCGAATCCGCTCAAGCCAGGAATCAGTTGTCAATGTTTCCATCCCAGCTATATGAAAACAATACTGTTCTCCTGTTTTAGTGTATCGCGTGCGTCATTTTACTAACAATAACATTACCTTGCACAACATAGTCCGCGATAAAATTCTTCGCATTTACGTTTTTATAAAAGTCAGACATTAATAAATAGTTCGGTTGTCACTTTTTTGTGGGAACATTTTCGGGTGAAACAACTGCGGAACAATGACCGTGCGTAGTTAAGTGTTAAAGGTTGGCTGTGACGGAGGTACTTTTGCGTGAAGCGCACAGACCTACAGGGAGATTGGATCATCCACTTACCGTACGAGCGAAATACAAACAACATGTCCAGACTAAAAAGAAGAAAAGCAGGCTACATCGAACCAGGAAACCAACAAACATGTGATCGGAGCGCATACAGTTATGACGACAAACACCTGAGAACAGTTATTAATTTGATGCACTTGGTGCATATTGATGTTATACCGCGACAATCGTTAAAGTTGCATTTTTAGATCGTAAAATCTTTAAACAGACTATATGGGTTCGTACAAGCGATATATATATGCACGATGCGCGGTTGGCGAAAAATTGGTCCGTAACGACCGCCGATTCGAGTGATTTTTGTTAATGGGTGGACCACTCAATAACAGTAACCGGAGCGAGCGTCCTCGGTGATGCAGTTCAAATGGGATTCTTAGGGGGTCTCAAATTTTGAAACCGAGGCTTGCACCACCAAGTCTACATTCAAAAGACCTTCTTCCAAATTAATATTATGTAACATTGTTCAGACTTACGACATACTGCCCATTGCCTCGTACTGCTCTCGAATCACTAGTTGTGCATCTGACTCCTTCTTTGTAGTCTTACTACAGCAAGTCGAAAATCCACACCGACAATTCTTTAAAATACCTCTGTTTTGGGACAAAAGCGAAAACATATCAATATACAATAATATATGACCCAAGAATAGTACATTCATTAAAAAAATGTCAAATCTCAAATTAAAGTTCAAGTTGGTATCGTGGTACTAATGAACATCTTTATTTCAAGTTTCCAATTTGGGCTTCTTCCGAATTGTATATAACTTGAGTTTTTTTTTTTATGTTGATTGTTATTCTTGCATAGGTTTACGCAATTATGCTGCGCTCTAATACATTTCATACATGAGGTACTCGACTGGCCAACAGCGATGACACGGAAAGTACTTTTAAGGAAAAACAGACAAAATACACATTTTCTATGGACGTACCCACCTTAAGTCTAAAAATCTCCACTGCAGTACAAACCATGCGAATAATAAAATGATTAACTGATTTGGGAAGGCATAAAGAAACCAAGTGCCAAAGTCAATTACGGCCTCGTACCCATACAAGCTGCAAGACATAAAACATTATTTTTTGATGAGAAGAGAACTATTTTGGAACTGAAAAATAAATGTGAGGAAAGTTTACAAGAAATAAACTGCCACCGAACAGGAAAACAATATTGATACTAGAAAATAATTCACCTAACTGTCGGCAGTTCGTACAACGAAATGTAAAAAACGAAAAAACCAACAACAAATAAATTGTGCAAAACGTCCGACAAAGCAGCCAAGCAAAAGTAATGGTTCATTCATGAATATTTTCTACAAAACTCCCCACCAGACACACGAATCAAATTCTACAAAGTAAAGAAACAAACACGAAAATAAATCAATAAAGAACAACTACCTTTCCAGTTGCCCCGTCATAACGATGTTTGACGATGTACCATACAGTGTGGCAGTGCCGCCGATATTAGCTGCATACGCCACACACAGCACCATACCTTTACTGAGACGTGTGAACGCCTCGTCACCTGTTGGGTCGCTGTCACGTGACTTTCTCAGGGCCTCTACCTCCTCTGTGGACTTATCGTAGTCATGGACACTGAACGAAATGAACGTAAAAACGTATATATTCATGGAGACCGTGACATAACGCGTGAAATGCGATATTTACAATCATAATATCCAGCGCCTTTTGCAATTTTCTTCCGATGTACTGCTCTCTGCGTAACATTTATGCTACACCTGCGCACATTTCACGCTGTACAAAACAGCGCCACCTAGTGTCGTAGAACCGACCACTGCGCACACTTAAAGCGGGAGGGTCGTCACCTGCGCACGCGCGGGAATTGAGTCCCAAGCGACGATAACACACGCTAAAAACGCAAAGGTTCATGGGTAGGCGCTTGTTTGAAAACAATGACATGCTATGGCCATCTGACGCACGCACAGGTGACGACCCCCCGTTGCTTTAATGCAAATATACTAGTAATTATAGCTTACGAGTTATATTCTTTGATTTCTATACCCTCTTCAGTTCTTTCAACAATCACAGCACCATTTTCCATTCCTGAATGTTTGGTTTCCTATATCAACATTTCAAACATAGTAAGTAAATGGAATCGCCTTGTGATATCATGCATGTGTACACACGATAAGGGAACGCACTCGCGATTAGCCTGACATGTAGGCGTGAGTAGGCCCTCGCCGGCCGAACGGCATCAGACCTCACTGGTTCCCGCCTCAAGTGTCATGGCGTATCAAGCCACAGGAGGCCGGTAACTAGTAACGGTTGCAGTATTCTGATTGGTCCGTCACTCTCTCGTTGCTTGTTTTATTTCCCTAGGTTACCTGACGTCAGCGCTTAAGCTCGTGACCCTAAAGCAGGGGTTTCCTTTTACTCTCAAAAGTTGGGCAAATATAAAACTGTTTCTTTTGCTATAAACTCACGCGGCCTCGTCAGGCTAACCATAGAGCTAACATGGGCTAACTCGCGATATGCTGGGAACAATACCCCAGGAGGCGTTATGTAATGAAAAGCAAATCAAATATACGGTATAAATACCTTTCTTTTCGTATCAATTTCTTTGAGTATTGCGATGGTCAAAGGAACCATCATTGCTGTTACAACCGAATTGCTCATCCACATAGCCAAGAAACTGGTGGTCGCCATTAAGCCAAACATCAACCTTAAATCAAAATTACGATCATAATATGTCAATTAATCTATTCCTCACAAAATGTCTGGAGAATTTTGAAAATTATTACCCTTTAACACAAGGTATCGGCAATGCACTTATACATTCATACAGTGACAGGATTGCGTCATCACCACAGGAAAACAAATAATTCCAGCAACAATACTGTCAAGTTCAATCGACGTCGTCTGCATCGTGCGGAGGGCACGAGTTGAAATCAGTGGTAGGCTATTTAGGCGCATGCGCGTCCGATGTCTCCGGCATCACGTCGTTACACCTCAACATCGAACGTCGGCATGTCTGTCAACAGCCACTTCCGACTTATTTTTTATAAAGACACCACACACACTGCATGGACAAATAAAAACATTTAAATTGAAAAGCTCAATTTTAACACAGCTGTTCGCTTTTGATTCTTGTCATTTATAAAGTAAAATAATTAAAAATAGAATTACAATTCTGAATATCGTATTATACAGCAATATCATTTATAGGCGCTGTAACCGCAGACTGAATTTCCCCTATTACAAATTTATACATTGATGGCGAATGGCCAATCATGAATACAATGAAACGGACATTGATATCTCAGAGGTTACAAGAGGTTTGAAAATATATCTTGAGACCGGTGTATATATGTGGGTAGGAATTATGCACCAAAGCTGACGTGCAGCAAACAAACTCAAGTCATTCTTATCGCTATCTTAACTAATATGTAACATAGTGTATTGTTTTAAAATGTTAAATGTAATTTATATCGTCGCCAAGCGTTATGCAGAGATTATCTTTTCTCTGTGGTAATGTGATTATTCAAATACTTATTGTTGATTTACGTCTGGTACTATGGGGGAATTGTGTATATTTATTTAAACATTACATATTATCAGAGGTACATAACTTGGGGTTTGCAACTACGGTGACATGATACCAAGATCCCGTTTCAATCTCGCTCTCGCATAAGCGTTCCAACTCAGAAAAATGCGATTGCGCATACCCGAGGTAACTAGAATACTGGGATGTCCAGGTGGATCAAATTAGCTGCTCACGATATGACAGATTACGTTAACTATATTTTCGATGTATTACATTTTTTCACTATGAATGTGGTAATATATCTTTTATTACAAACCGCCTATGTCATGTCAGAAGGTCGTAGCATAAGTCTCGCTATCTACGAGATGAGACTTGAATGGGAACTTGGCATGATGTAATGTACCTCTGATATTATTTATAAAGTTATTTATTTCGATTCAATCATCCCAACAGGAAAAAAACAATTACGGTAGTGATTAACAGTTTACACTTTTTCTGTTCTCGAATTTAACTGAGTTGTCAGACACGTACGTAATTAGTATTCATGTGATACAATATGTGTGTTCATATTCATAGTAGCAATTTGTTAATAAAGGCCGGATTTTTGATATCCAAACAAGGAAATTATACATGCGTGTGCGAGTCCGCTATAGGACAGTAAAGACGCAAAACACTCACCAGCGAGGACTGGACGCAGTGTATAATAGAATCTTCAATGCAAATCGTCGATGCAAGTCCCAATACGCCAACGCATCGGCCACGAAGAAAGCGCCTATCATTGTCATAATTATGTCTTTCATATAGTTTGCAGAGACCCGACTGGAATGCATGATACCAAGTAGAGGAAACAGTAGTACGGGTAGGAGTGCTGTGACCGCCATCGGGAAAACCTCGGCCATCCAGTAAATAGAAATGATGAGTACGGCATAAGCACATGATGCTGCCTACAGGGTGAAACAAAATGAGATATCTTGCAATTCAGAAACAATTTACGTAACTAACTTGATCACGTGACCAAGATGTTACAGCGCGGAAGTTCTATTCTATGGGTCGACCTATCATAGAATATATATCATCAATTCCTGTAGGATTCTAACAGGTATTCCAAAGAAAGAAAAAAAAAACATTTTCCAGCGTGTAATAAGATGGGAATTAAAAAAACACGTTATCTGATAACAATATGTATAACAATAGAACCAAATGTGTGTTAGAATCGTGCCACGAAGACAGAAACGTAATTTGAGAACAATTAAAGTCTGGGACAGTTTTGAAAAAATCTAGATTAAAATCATAATGAACGTCAATCCCACAAAGACCATGATCAAATATGCAGCTGATTGCTTTGTGTGACGTATCCATTTCGCAATTTCACGCGCTAATAATTGTACAATATAAACGTCAATTCATTTAATTTAAAGCTGTGTCATTGTAAACAGTCGTAACTATTGCTATTTTATCGATTCTCGCCAATTCGTTGAACATCTTTGAATATTGCTCTGATGTTGATTTAGTTTGTTCTTTCTATATTGCATTGTTTTTATTTTTGGGTAACGTTCTACCTTAAATGACAACGGGGGGGGGGGGCAGACGATTGTCGTTTGTTCGGGGTTCTGTAATTGTATAGATTTATTTAGGCATGATGTCGCTGTGATGCAACTCGGGGAGGGAAAGTCATTTTGTTGTTGTTATTGGATGGATATTGACATGAAATCAAGATATTACTTGTCATGTGACCGGCAAGACAAATCATGTTGAAGATATCAAAATGCTGCACGACACTGACACCAACACGTGCGTCAATAAATAGATCTCTTGAACGAGATAAAGAAATCAATTGACCTTTCAACAAATATTTACTTCACCTATTGCTGGTGGTATCGTTATTTCAAATAAATAATACACAAATTAACCTTCGCATTTATCTAACTACTTTCACAAAATAGGCTACGCTTTTATTTCATTTATTTTTTTAAATTCACATATGTTAGTATGCAAATCTAATATAACCTGACATGTATATACTATTTCAGCTATATATACAAGATAAGGACTGAGCATTCGAACTGTTCGAGACATTCAGCGTGGGGATGACTCAATATCCCAGAAGGGTCCTGGCTCTGACCACCCCAGCCATCTATAAATATACATTTAGACATTCACGGAAAAAGAATCATACCCCAGTTTTAAAATGGAATATGCTATAACAATCCTATAATTTGTTCTCATAAAATTTGCATATTGAAATTATGGCAGGTGGACTTTGTAGCTGCATAAATAATCAACTTATGAATATCCATGATCTAAATCTAAACATGATGTAATCGAGCCGTGCTGGTTGGTTCTTAATACGGCAACACTTGATCTAGATTTCATTAAAAGCCAAATACAGTTACGCAATCTCTAAAAAGAAAGTCCGAGTACAATTAGTGAGAAGAAATAGATTTGGCCTGCAACGGGAATCATTTTATTTCTGAAAAGAAAATATATTCGCTTGGCATCAGTTTAAAGCGGGGGGAGTCGTCACCTGCGCACGATGAAGACGGTCATAGCGTATCATTGTTTACAAACAAGCGCCTACCCATGAACCTTTGCGTTTTTAGCGTGCGTTGTTATCGTCGCTTGGGTCTCAATTACAGTGCGCAGGTGACGACCCCTCCGCTTTAATTTCCCTCGTGGCGGTAGTCATAATTAGATAATTTGAAAAGTTTCGAGTGATACTAGTAATCAGTCGACAGTATCGGAAATTAAAAATATTGTCCACGGATGTTATCATTCAAAACGGTAACGCATTCTCGCTGGCCGGAATATGTTTCTGCCATGGACCAATTTGGTGCCGCCGCGAGAGGGCGTGGAAAACGACGAACGTGCGATAGCAAATAGTGCAAATTAATGTATATGTCCGTGAACTAATGCAAGTTTAATAAATCCCATTTTACACCTTGCATTTACCTTATTAAGTAACTTTATAAACAAAATTATGTCGAGTTTACAACAGGCCTATATCCGCCATTTTATATAAATATTTAAAAATTTCACGAGTAATATAGAAACGGGACCTCAGGTGGAAAGTGACATCAAGTATAAAAAATGACGATCTGATGTACTCAAATTTGTAAGTGTACGGCTCCTACAACTTCAAAGCCCCAGATGTCCCCAATAACGTCCAGACCCCACTGGGCAAACTGTACAATAAATACTAGTAAGCGAAAACGAACGTGCGTCCGTGTGCATGTGACCATCCAGCACAGTAGATATTTCAAAAATCATGTGCAAATAGCCTCGATTGAACGTTGTAACGACTAATTACTCGGAAGTGATTAGATGTGAATTAATATTAGAATAATAAGCACATAGCTTCACGTACTTTAGGCATGGAGGTACAACTGTATACCTTTAGGTACTTTCGACAATGATACCAACCTCGACCTGAAGTCAATTGTTGCGAATAATAAATAGGAATAATAAAACAATATAAGTTTTATAACGCAAATTCACTGTTTGTCGAGATCAAAATCGACGATTGGCAATGGCTATTCTGGCGGTTGTTACAGACAATATTTTCAGAAATCTGAGTGTATTGTTATAATGAAGCCACATCATATCACAGCAAGTAATTGTACTTATTTTTTTAAATTGTATTGTAGTTAGTATCATTCAGGGGTTACCCATTTAAATTACAAGAAAGGCGCCGGGGAATTACACCGGGAAATTACAGTGGAAATCGAGTCACCTCGAGAGTTCATCACGAGCAGCAGCGTGCAACAATAATAGGAAGCTTGTTAAATGTACAGGCGGTATTGTACAAATGCGATTTTTTTTTGTCAAATGGGTGGTGTCTAGTGTTTATCAACACCTACCGATGGCAAGTGAGAATTCTTGCATTTAGAGTAGTTAATGTCAACTTGAACCATATTTATAATACTCATCGGTTAAAATTATCTCTGATTTTTTTAGTCAGTTAGTGTTACGTCTGAACACTACTTTTATGACTCATTCAGTTAAAACTACAAATACAAAAAATACAAAAGCGTTCACTATTAATCGTCGAACTGCACTGATTATTGCTGTGCATTATTCTGTAAATACTAGTAGTATATTCAAGTTCACAAATACCTGACGAAAATGTTTTATTCACATTTTCCCAATTTCTCTTTCATTATGCAGTCGTCGTATATACTGTAAAACATGTCTTTTTAGCTAGCATGTTATTTTAGCTAATTTAGCTACTGTAAAACGACTAATTTTCAATAGGTTTAAATTTCGCTGACTTACCATTTCAGGCATATTCAGTGGGTTTTAAATTCACGGTTTTATCATTTAAAATGTGTTCTATGCTCAATTTTACATTCACTGGGTTTTAATTTAGCTGCGCTTTTTCCAGACAGCGAAATAAGCAAAATTAAAACCCAGTGAATAATTAATCCTTTTACAGTAATCAATAATTTCGCTATAAAAATTAAAAATTGTAATTGAAGTAAAAATAGGCCTACTATTTGCTGACTAAATCCGCTTGAAAGCAAGTCAGTCAAGCTTGCCGACAGTACTGCCGTGAATTACAGGTCGTCGTTTTTGCTCTATAACTCCTTACAATCGGAGTTTCGTTTAGTTCAGTTTTGTCGACTTGCAGTACGATTGTTATAAAATTATTACCAGCACAAAACAGTTTTCATTTCCAAGAGCTAAGAATGTACGTGTAACTGCTTTGTCTACGAATCACCGATGCGTCACTGAAATTTGAAAGTCAGTCTGCCGTCCCACATGACACAATGGACCTGATTAGTCTATTTTTGACTACCTCGTATTCTTAGCCAATCCGCGTGCATGTGCTATGTTCGAAAGGCCGCATGTGCACCGGAAACTAAAGTGAGATTCCCATCCACAACGAGATTCTTCATAGATATTTATTTTTCCCTTTTTACACCGAGAACATTTACAGTGGTCAGCCAGATTCGAAATCAATATATCCCGGTCGACGAGCCTCGTGTTATTCGCTTCACCGCAAGCGTTACCAGATACTGCAGACTTCGTTGGCGATATTTTTCGTTTCGACATCATGCTCATCCTGTATGTTGATGTTGTGTCGTCAGCCTCCAATGTCAGTATAGTGGTGTCCTCATCGTCAGCATTCGAGGTAGTTACGGTGGTGTCCTCAGTCTCCAGTGCGGTGGAGCAGATGTCACTTGGGTTTTCACTCGACTTGTCTGTTGTCGACTCGTCCGACTTTGTTTCGTAGAGGGACTGTGTTTCGTAGTAAAAAATACGGTTTCTGCTATTCATAAACTTGCAGGTTTCGCCTGTCATTGGAACACTCTTTTTCCAATTTTTTCCCTGTGCCATTTTCAAAATAAACTTGGTCAAAACAAAATAAATGAACAGTAATATACAGTAGAGAAGCGATGCAATGAACTATCAGCAACGAGTGAGTGTATCCAATCATTTGACCGGACGCGTACACGCGATGTTTATTTGCGGGATTAAGCTAATTACAAATGTTATTGTTTTGACTCAGAGGGGCTTAGCTGAAGTGCACATTCCCGGGGTTTCAGTTAATTGTAAATTATTTTTTATTTTTTAAAAAGCCGTTTTTTTCTTGAAATAAAAACGTGATTTAATAAAAAAGCAAGGTCGTATGGCTGCCTATAGGTATAAGTCACCATTTAATGAAAGAAAAAAAATGAAGAAAAAAAATCACCACGAAAGTCTTCTACATCCTTAAGATGTCGCTAATTAGAATAGAGTATATTCTCACAGTATGATTATTGCCACTTTACCGAAATTAAGATTCAGTTAATTCATGCATTGAGTCAAATTCGCTAAAATGATATGTAGCTATTTCAAAGTGTTTTACAGTATTTTTTGTCGCTTCACCCTGGACATTTTTCTTTTAATTTTACCCCTCATTTAAATCTAGCGCTGTTTAGAGACTGTAAGCTGTGAGTATCAAATTAAAGACGATGTGTGTACGATATACTAAGTAACCTATTATTATCAAACGCTCACAGCTTTCTTTGTTCACATGATCCCGAAGGATTTGACTGAACTCGCGCTTGGTTCACATATACGTAACAGGCGGCGTGCTAATTAACATAAACGAGGTCATAAGATCGGTACATGTGACAGACCCTTTCCATATCCATCATCAGCCGACCGTGATCTCGGCCGTGATCAGCTGTTGTCCGATTTCGTTTCGAGCGACACGGGCGCATTTAAAACGGTGGATTCACCTTTGGCATACGTACTGCTTATAGATTCCAATACACTTACCGCTGTTTGCACTTTGATGAGGAGAGGACTGAGTATAACAGGAGTTAGTACCAGTACAATGCGTTTACGCTGATTCCATATAGTCCGGCCTGCAGCTCGAACGGAAGCCATGTTGTTCCGATTCTCTGTATATTCGTCTTATCAAGAGTCTGTCACATCGGTCGATTCTTCCTTACAGCCGGCGGTGAGAACACAGCCACTTCCCCCAACGCTAAAACATGTCTACCTAGAGTACCGGTTTTAATGCTGCGGCAGTAGCCGGGAGTACAGTAGCAAACACGAGGTCAAATGTTACTATGATTTCACGTGTGACGTCTAGTACCCAGGGTATAATTCCTCAGAGATTATCACGCTAATAAAAACTACCGTACCGTTATAATGATTTAGTGGTTATTTATAGTGGGTAACATAACTGACTTGTGATTCCAGTGGCGCTCCTCAGTACAGGCCTTCAGTGAAAAAGCATTTTCCAATCACCATGCATTATTACACACTCACACACCACGCCATCGCAAAAAAGGGACGGTTCAAATTCTATTGCGTGGGCGGGACAAGACCGGGGTACAAGGTAGAATGACGGTTAGCATGACTGTCATTTCGAGTTCAAGGGCAATTCATGCAAAATTCGACCCCCTAGGTTACTGGATTTCAATAGTTTGAAATTTTAATGGTTCTTAACACGTGGGTTCTTAATTTAATTCTTTCCACTTATGTTGACCTTAGTACATGTTTTATCCATTAGAGTAGTCATATTTGACCGTTGATGGCGCTAACTATCACTATTTTTCGATTTAAAAACATCTGTGTTTAACCACAATTAGTAACCGTGGCTTTACTTTCCGAGCTATAAAATTTTAGTTCATTAATTGGCAATTTTAATTTAATTAATTGGCATAATGTTTTTTTGACAAAATGCCTCGCGCCGAATATCAAGTGATTGTACAAACTTGTTATTTTATGTTTTTTTCTTTAAAGCAGCTGTATTATATGGTCAATCTTCATCTTAGTTTATCTGAAATTCATTAAAAATATGAATATATGAAATATCAAGGTATTTTTTAAACAAATCTGAGAGTAAAATCCTGGTTGCATATTATAGACGGTTTGAAGTACTAGAAGGAAACACGATTTTACTCGAGCTTGACAGGAACGAAATAATCCTTATTGTTTAGAAGCCTATATATCCTTATTTTGGCCTTTAAAGACACTTGCAACTAGAAATGGGACTGGGATATGTTATACGCTTACACGTGAAAAACTCAAGCTCCTCCTATACACAATTTTAGATCAAACGCAACACGACAGAGGTCACACGTGTTTGCTTGGTATATACGACTTTATTGTATTTTATGTCAAGATCTCAAATGAGATACGATAGCAATAAAGATTTACTTACTTACTTACGATTTAAATCATACAATCTGTCAGTTGTGATCTCAGTTGCTCTGGATCATTAAAGGTTGACAATAGTGGTAAACATTGTAGCAGTTTACGTTTTTCTTTGTTACCTCCAATTCAGCAGCCAGTGAACAACCTCTGAAATAACTCGTACACACTAGATCCTACAATAGAGGCACATTGCCAGTAAATACCTCTCTTCTTTTTAAGGTAAGGTCAAATTGTTTGGATTTAGAAGGGAATAAATTAAATCACAGAGTGTTCATATTGTTTCGTGGGTCCCCGGGTGTTGTGGTAATGAACAAAACAATATGAAGGCAACCTGGCTGGGCCTTACGTGACGTAAGCAACGCGTACTATACATTGTTTACACGTTAATTAGACGTGCGTCCCGTGACGACTGTGACGCTTCAACGCTTTTTCACGCAAATATTGATATTTCTGGCAGTGGCGGCGGCACAGGGGGCGATCGCTCCCTCGAAAAAGATGTTAGGGAGGGCGTCGCCCCTTCAAAATCGAAATCCTTTGTGTCAGCAACATTTGCCCCTCAAAATGCAGGAAATAGCGTTTCAGAGGGTCAAGATTTAAAAGGTGTAAAATGTAATCAGCTATTTTATTCGTTCGTAATTTGCACAAAGATATTATTTTTTGTAAGCGTATAAAGCATTTTCCTTCTATTAAGGTCGTGCCTTTGGCGCGAGGTTGGTGAGGAGATCTCACCCCTCCATGTAACATTTCGTGCCGCCGCCTCTGTCTTGTCACCATGCGTGTCAGTTAAAATGTGCGTGTCAAGGCTTTTTAAAATGAATTTTCGAGCGCGCTTTGATTTTGAGAACAAATTGGCCGAAAAGTTATTTCTTTGCTTTAAAAGATGAGAGTACTGTAGGAATGGTCAAAGTTTATCTGTCCTAGTACTGATTCCAAAAAGACTAAAAGGATAAAAGACTGACTGTTTCATGCTCAACTGATAGTAAAACCTAATTTCCTGTTCACTTTTTACATCTTTTTATTTAATAAAGTTTTTTTTTTTTGCAATTATTCACTAACACTGAAATGATTTGTGCCGATTTTCATAATTAATTTTATGATATTTAAATAAATAATAACGTCCATGCACAGTCCAACAATTAAATTATTTTGAAATTTAGAAAAAGTTTAAGGAATATATACTCTGATAGAGTAATTCGGCCGCTCATTAAAAGTATATAAATAAATAAATTAAATAAATAAATCACACATCATGTTAATATCAATACACCTTACATTCTCAAATATTCGTTATCTGTACAGCCTGTATGGACAGTATTTCTAATACAGTTGTTAACTTAAATAGTTAAATGCAAACACTAGCTGTATGTGAATTCTGGCTGCGAGTGCAAACAGGGATGATGACTTAAATATGAGTTACAAATTAGTCATAGAGCGATGGATGTTCATGAACATGTGTTAGAAGGTCAAGTACGGGAATAATAAATGATGACCATGAAATGACGATGTAGATTACGCACATCCCCCGCCTTAGTCAGGTTATTAAATAGTTATGCGCTGTGTGTATCCATTTCTTCCTGATTATCATATGTAAAAAATGGTAGATGGTCCTTCAACATATCCAGACTTCTCGGACCCTCGCTTGCCCCACTTACGTGTCGTGTTAGATTTGTCAACAACTAACCAATAAAACATTTATTGTGTGTTGTAAATGTTGAATTGTATTGTATAGCGAAAGTACAATCACCTGTTGAATGATATACATCTCCGACCATTGGCACAAAGCCTTCATTATAATTACCTTTGTCGACAGACTTAACGCAAAGGCTCGTGGGTAGACGCTTGTTTGTATACAATGACACGCTATGGCCATCTGGGGGAAAGGGCAGGTGACGACACCCCAGCTTGGTTCACTGATTCGAAACTTTCCTCGAGTGAAATGTTGTTGGTTGGTTCTGTTGGTCCAGTTATTCACAATTATAATAACCGAATATTGAAAACCACACATATACATCCACCCTTGCCCTGTTGTTTAAACAATATTGAATGAGGAGCAAAGGTATATGATAACATAATGTGTAATACAATGCCGAACACGTTATCACGTCTAGACCGTCATTCGAATCCAATATGGCGCTGTCACCACCTGACTTATAAATTAGTTAAAATTAGTTAATATAATTAAATTTGGGGGCTTCATGTTGAAACGAATTAACTTGCGAATAGGTTTATATTATCGCGTGATAACCTAAAGCAATGACGTCATAAAAACCTCTTATTCTGATATTGGTGATTTATAATACTATACAATGGGCAATGTGGTGCCCTTTATCCCCCAAAGCACAAATGATTTTGCAGTAAATCAATATTTCGATAATAAATTCAGGTTTTTGGCATAATACCACATAAAAAGGAGTTCACTAAATGGGCCTGTTGAATGACTACCGTCTGATTTATTCGGTAAGTGGGTGATAAAATTGGAGCCAACGCCCTCTTGTGCTTGTATTTGAAACTGTTTTATTCATTGTAATAGTTGACCATAAATTTATTGATGGCATTTTAGCTAAAAATGATTCCGAAATGATCAAAAGGGTCAAATGATTAAATATTGCCAATGTGAAGTTGAATCGACTTTTAGTACTTTCAACATATGTGATGATGTTGTGCACTTTTTGACTACTTAACTTTATGGTTTTTATTTTCAAGTTTTAGAATTGTTTGCTATGGGGTCCGATAAGAATTGGGGAACTTATTAACCACTTGCACTGTAGAACATATTAAGAAAGTCGTTAAAAGAATAAACAAATTAGTACCCAAACAAACTAGTATCCATTATTATGCCAGTATATCTAACAATGGATATACTGTTCAACAATATTCACTCTTACGTCAAATTACTTTATATGCATATTATAAGACATAAATATCGTAAATCCACCCAAAATACGGTGCCGATTTAATTTAATTTTTCAAACACTCAATTGAGTAGATGTTAACTATATATAAGGATATTGACTTGAAAAAGTTGGAGATTATCAGCGTGTGATAGTTGTATTTTAGTAAAAGGCAACCATCAGAGTTGTATAACATTTTCATCATTGTCTTCTATCATATAGGTGCTATGTCATATCTCAAATTGTAGGCTGACGTCACGATGTAAAAGGATCGTCTATCGTGACCTATTATTATCCTAAATTATTTCAAAATTCTGTATTTCAAAAAGTGACAGAATCTTTTTTTTAACATTGTGTTCTATGGAATTGTTCTGAACATTTTCGAATAACATTCCACAGATTTTCTCAAAATACAGCATTGTAATGTTGTTTTTTTGTTTTACCATGGAACAAGAGCATCCTAATTATACATGACCAACTTTCCCGAAAACTAAGTGTAGGCTTCTACCTTAAGAAGAACTTTTCAAAATATATGGGCTTTATATTAGAAAACGTGGAGCACGACTTGTTAACTGTGACGTTGGCAGAGACTGAAGCATCAAGAGCAAAATGTTCCCCGTGTCTCGCGTGTGTCGCAATACCTGACATACTCGTTCATTCGCTTTCGATATGGATTGTTTTTTTTTTTTTAATTAGGTCTATGATATAGAACACCACTTGGATCTGTTCCTCAATTTCAGCGATTTTTTTTTAAATTTTATATTGTTTATTTTAACCGAGCGTGTTTTTTTTTTGTTTAAAAAGTGGGTAACTGAATTGTTGAATTAATTTTAATTAACATACATCTTGATAATCGAATTAACGTCAAAATAAATGTTGTTTTGACTGAAAACATTACATTACGTTTTATCTGTATGTATTACATATACCATGGAGGCATGGGTATACCAAGAACGTATTTTAAATTAAGAAAACGAATACTGCATTTATGAACTATTTTAGAACATAGTTAATACTATGAGTTGGATAGTCAAGCTAACCTGGGGGGGGGGAATATGGGATAATTGAATTTAGGCTCAATCGAGCTCAATAGGTTCGGAAACGTTTGGATGCATACATCGTGCTAGGTCGGGATAATGCCTCGTTTAGTCGCGCTTAGATGAGGTAAGGGATGAACCTGGTGGTGGGGTACCACTTAGTTAACAACTTCGGGGATGTCCTTATTCCGGGGTGCGAGTGGTCGGGGCTTATATTGACGAGAGCATTTACATGGTTTAGATATTCGACATAATGGTAGGATAATGTACCGAGAGTACCTCGAGGACCAATTTGTCCGTTTTCATAACGTTGGATGAGAAAGTGTCTGCTTTAAATAATCCATCAAACCGAGTGCTCATTTTTTGTATGTTTAACATTTACACATATGACCCGCAAGACGGCAGCAGAGCATATATTGCGAGAAAAAGAAAAAGGAGCAGGCCGAGCAGCGCTGAACCGCGTGTGTCGAATCCGTTCAGTTTGTTTTCAAAAGAGCGCCCTCATCATTGAAAGTAAACGACACTAAATGACCTCATTTACGTGTAGTCTACACTACAAGCGCAACACAACACAGACACGCAATGCTGGTAAATATTCAGTACCTTCACGGGACGGCTGCTATTTTTTCTTTACGTTGGTAGGGTTTTCTGTCAGAGCAGTACGTCAGGAGTTCCCCTGAGTATACTGAGCGACTGGATATCGTCTTGGGATGTTCCAGTGACGTACTAGGTAAACCCGGTGTACACAGAAGGTCAATTTCGTCGTTGCGACGACTGTCGTTATTATACACTTACATCATGTTGCGGTGTTTGTTTGCCGGCTTTGTGGTCACCATTGCTGCGATCTTTCACCTCTGTTCTGGGTGTAGTCTCACTGGTTTATGGACGAAGCAGACATTTCTAGAACGGGCGTCACAGGCTGATATCATTGTCAACGGTGTAGTGACAAACCTGTATCCAATACCAGAACATCCGACTTCGTTCCCCGACGCGTACGTGGCGGAGTTTGAGATATTGTGTATTTTCAGAGGTATGTACACTTTCATATTTTGGTGAATGTGACACGAATTGATAGTTTTCCTAGATGTCAATATTTAAATGTTGTGCCAGAAATTAGGTTTTATATATACATAACCAATGATACATAGGATGTATTAGTTTCGGAGTTTAATATAATGGTCGTGTTAAAAAAAAAGTGAAACTACTCTACGAAAAAAAAAACAACTCAATAAATCACTCAGAGTTAACATATATTGTCACAGGCATGTCAGATGTCAAAATAATTACTGGAATTGTAACCGGGTCACATTAGCGCGAAACCAGGTCACTCGCGTATTACTCTGACAGCGTTTTTCGCTTAAATTGATACTCCCAAGAAACATATTTCAGTGTGTTCCTTTTTTATTGTAATATAAAATGTTACAGCTATGTTACAATGTATGCACTACATTGTATCACACTACCAAGTACGCTGCTAGTTTGCCATTTCACAATACACGTAAAACACAAACCAATCCGCCTATCCCGTAAGCCATACATCTCCGAAAAGTTCAACGTCGATATTGTGCCTATATCCACACTGTCAACTCAATAAAATAGTAAACGAACTTGTAGTCTTGAATAGATAATAGCACTAAAGGTAACACGTCACGATTTAAAATAAATACTAGGTTTTAAAAAAAAATACAAACGGTCAACCCCCTTATTTGCATTGATCGTTATTGACGCTTTAACACAACAGTGATCGTAAATAGCATCTATAGATAAACGCAGGCCATATATATTTACTGTAATTTCGTATGTGTGACAAAAATGAGTATTACAACATTACCAAGAAAAGCCTTTAAAAGAAAGAAAAAACACTTCATATTACAACACAGCAAACTCAGTTTAAATAAATAAATTATAATGTGCAGTCTGCGCTGTCTTCCAAACACGTAGTTTGCTTTTTGGTAGAAAAATAGCGCCAAAAACAATAAAACGTCAGAATAAACAACAGTGACTTCAATATACGGAAATGTCACTATATTAGATAAAAAAGAATGATTAACTATTATCATTCATTTGACACGCCTTTTAAATCTACTACCCCCTCTACATTTTCTATTTCTATAGGTGTGTTGTTTCCCAAATATTAGTAATGTGCGGGTCTAGGTAATTCAAGTATTGTTTTCACATGCAACAGGTGGTTTGTCATAATCTTGTATCAAATATGATATCTTCTCGGATGGATGCTTTTTTATTGTTTCTCCGTTAGAAACTAGTTTATTATGACTAGGCTAAGTGGCCCCTTAGTGTATGGCGGATGTCGCGTGTCAAGGTGTGCCCACGTGTTCAGAAATACCAAATATTTTTTTTTTTATATTTTGTGGAGCGATATGGCGATGTGGCCTATGAATTGTTTATCATACATGTTTAGTTATTGCTGATTTCTTTTTAATAGACCCCCGTGTCAAATGTCCCGAACGGGAGCCGTACCAGGTGGGCACATGTGTGGAGGAGTGTTCACGTGACAATAACTGCAGTGATAACATGTTGTGTTGCTCCAATGGATGCGGTCATACGTGTCAACCATTTGAAACAGGTAAGCCAATCAGAGATACGGAGAATAACTGCTGTTTTGTAAAGTAGGGGTGTACTTGAACTCATTATAGTCCACGTGAGTCAGCCATAGAATATATGCCCGGTGGGTATACCTGTTAAAAATGATGTACGTCACTCGTGTTTTGAATTGCAGTGGGTCCTTCCAAATTACCCATATTTTAGTTTGCTTTGTGATTTTCTGTAAATCACGTGACTTGTTTTTCACAAATATTTAACGACAAAGCTGAAAAAATAGAGTTGGTCTTCCGGTCGAAAATTGCGACAGCGCGTGTACATTTCGCAACAAATCCAGTCACAGGTCGGGTCGCCTTTGTGATATAGAAATGCAATTGTCAATTAGCTAAACTGGAACGGATACGAATAAAATTTATAAAATAGTGACGTTGCAGAGATGCTGAATTGTTACGAACATCGAGTTACACAAATGACCACGTCCATTTTTTAGAAACCACGCCCACTTATGAGGAACCACGCCATGTTTAATTAACAGTTAACAGAACTTCGAGTTACGAGCAATATATATATATTTTTTTGTTAAACGTAATTTAATGCTAGAAATACAATTCTTGCTACATTCGTTCGACTTAGAATCTGAGAAAATATTTTTTATTCAGCTCCCTGTTTTATAACGTACCACTTCATATATGGGACTAAGTTCAGATCATGCCTATTTATGTGTATGTTCACTAGGCTTGCAACCCGTTATCTTAAGGTAAATACCCAGACATAAATACATGAATACACAGGATTCATTCATTTTTACTCCAAGTGTAAAGATACTAACCTAAATAAGTTGGGGGTCACCAGCCTAATTTTCGAGAACACAGTGATTGTATTTTAGTGATTAGTTGCCATTTTGGCCTTTTCCCTTGTTATGCCATATCTCAAATTGTAACATAAGTAGTAGTTTTAAGTAGTACTGTAGTTTTTGTTGTCCTGAATTATGCAATTTTTTTTCTTGAACAATGCGTTTTTCAAAAAAACATCAACTGTAACACACAAACGAATGTAATTTCATGGTGCAATAACGACTTGATCATACATAATAAACCAATGAACATTGACTAGCTTCTCGTACGCGACTTTTTGTCTTACTGCTGCGGTGAGCCTATTTTTGTTTTTTTAGAGGCTAATCCAAGTGGAACTGTACCTAAATTATAATAGAGTAACATTTGCCCTATACTCAAATATTTCAACATATTTTGGTCAACCTCTTACAAGTGAATACGTAATAAAACAGACTCTTCGATTATGTTATGCAAATGTCTGTCGACCTGTTCCCGTGATCCCTTGCGTGAAACAAGGTGAAAACGTTCCGGACCCGAACATTTGTAATCGAGAATTGAACGTATTAACAACATATACAACACATCGTATATTTTGGGAGAACAACAGAACCTATTCTTATCACAATATACGTTTGCATGACAGAAGGCAAAAATGACAAACTTTTGGAGACATTTGAGTTTCTTGCACTCCGAGGACTGCCGTCTGTCCGCCATCTTTAATCACTACAGTCACGATCCAGGGCGTGATTGTTAGAATTAGCCAATCACGCTCGTGAATGGACGAAACAAACGCGTATCAGGTCTGCGCCACAGAAAGGTTGATTCTCTAGAAATTGTGGCGTAAAAAGAAAAGGTATATGGAGATTTTAAATATATTTGTTTTATATATACAGATACAGATTTGGGAAAGTATGTAAATGTGACATATATGGGGATGTTGCATTCTTGTTCGGCGACCACAGTGGACATATATTATGAATACATTATGTTATTAACAATGAACGATGCTGGGGAGTTAGAACCAGATGAAATCAACTTACAGACAGCTGCATTCGTTGCTGACGAGGAACACTGGCGTGACTTAGGAGTGCTTTGTAACATTGCTACAACGCCCCCAATTGGAGAGCGAACTTGCGACGAGAAAGTAGAATCCCGGCAGATCCAAGTCGTGGATGGATGTTACATGTATTCAGGCAGTGTGTCGACTTATGTTGGTCGTAGTATTGTCGCTTCCCTGTTATTGTTCGTCTTACAAAGCAGCATGGTTTTTTTTAACTAAACATTGCTTGAATATTGCAAATAGTATTTTAATGTGTACATATCTTGTAAATACTTTTACTCAGAGAGTAGCGCAACGGCGTGCGCAGGTTAGTTGGTGTCTAGGGTGTTCTTCTCACCGACTGGATGGAAACTGATCTGCTTCGTTCGGCGCATTTCCTGATTGTTCGCCATGGGATTGAGATATTCACACCTACTGTCACTCAGGTCTTCAGTCAAGGCACTTAGTAGTAAGTTGAATGACAACATTATGTGATTAAGTCAGTGTCTCGATTATTTGACTGAACACAGTGCATGTCTATGACATTCCATAGTGAATTTATGCAATGCATTATACACATATGTCCATTAATATGGTTTGATTTGTTTATTTGTACATTCACTGCTCCACTGTAAGATATAAATAGCCATCTTAACATATTATAACACAGAGCAACATATCTAGATTTTATTCAATATTTTGTGGATCAAATTTAGTCTATATTAACTATATTTTTTATTATCTGGATTTTAATTATTCATCTATAGCAGTTAAGAATTAATATAATGTACACTATGGTTAATGGGTTAATTTTAACTTTGTGTCCCGTGACGAACTGAATATCACAGTCTGTTTAACTGAGGTAGCTTATATGCTGTACGTGTTTTTTTTGGTGGGGGCTTTGATATTTTGTATAATTTTAAAGTGCACTTAAAACAGAATTTTAACAACCAAGATGACAATTTGTACATTTTATATTTTTTCCATAAAGCTGGATATTCGTAAAATTGTAATGTATGATTTGGTTTGAATAAACGGTATGTAAATCTGAAATGGTTGACAGTGATTCTGATAATTATTTGGTCATTCAGTTGGCAAGATTTACTTGCAACTTTTCAAAACACGTTTCTTGTTGTTCAATCTAGCTATGACGGTGCCGTTCAAATTAGTCACGTGCTAGACGAGGGTAAATCGCAGTTTTTCTAAATAATACGCGTTTGTTAGAATACATGAACAGGTTAATTTGTATTGTTATAATATTTCTTGAATCACATACAATGTAGATATTCAAGAAATGAAGGATTGTTATTGAATACGTTGATCAAACTGTCAACATGAAATAGTGAATATCACACAGCACGCTATCAGTCAAATGGTGCCATCAAGGCGAGAATAAAGCAAACGCCGTAGTTTACATGCCATCTTGCTGACTGATTGTGCGAATAATTCTCACTCCGTACCGGTGTGAATCTATTTTGTGTTGATACTTTTGTCGACACGGTTCACGGTATCTGCCATTGCATATTTCAGATTTTTCTCTCCGTTGGGCTTATTATTTACATATTTATTCAGCTCTTGTGAAATTTTGTTTTATTGTTGGGTGTTGTTTTTGGTGAAATAAATTTATTCATTCATGTTTATGTACTTTTAAACTGTGCCATGGAATTCTTCAAGTCATTATTCTGATAATGGCCACCTAGTATAGCCAACCAGTGTCATGACAGATTTAACGTATTGAATATGCCATAATAATCACCGCTAACATTCCGAATCCGTGGCGTTTTTCGGCCAACTGAATAACCAATATAAAATACGATTAAAATAAGCGAATTATCGCACTTGGTTTTTCACTCAGCGTAATTCATCTTGCTAATGAAAACTTTAAAAATTATGTTTTCCCCTCCGACGATAGCGTTTCTCGGCCACATCAATAATCAATTATATATTACTATACATATACTTAATATTAGAGTAATTACCTACTAGTATTTTCAACTCCAATCCACAGAATTCTGTATGGGTTAATATATTACCGTATACTTGAATTTATCCGGCTTGTTGAAAACTTTAAAACATATTTTTCCTCGCCCTCGATAGCGCCACCAAGCGAACTGAATATATATAATATATTCTATACCACAGTCTGTATCTATACTAATTATTTTAATGCAACAGTTTGCCAAATCGAATATATTTCTTTCTACAATGTCTTTGTTAGTTTTGGACCAAATAGATTTAAATTCTTTATTATTTTTGATCCAACGTTAAATAAGCAATTATACATAAATCGATGTCACCATTTTTTCTTCATTATTTGCCAAATTATAGTTATTTAATTTGCATATTATTAAAGCATTAATTTTCTAAAAGTTCTGACTGTTTCAGTTCAGAGGTTTAAAAGCGTTGCAATTTATATTTGCTGTTGTAATTAGTTTTCCATTTTAATTAAAATTATCAAACCGTGTTTTTATTTGAGATTTATTCAGGGACCGATGACAGCATTGCTTATACCGGGAATATTACTGAATGAGGAAGTACCATTTTAACCTATCGTTGCCGCATATAGGCATGAATGCGTTTGATATAATTGTAGATGTTTTTATAAATTTTTAATGACGGCTGAAAACAACTTAGCCAATCACAGTGCAGTAGTAAATGCGTACCACTCGTTTAAATGTTCTTTCCTGTGCCTGGCAGTGAATCTGCCAATAATTGAAGAAAATCTGCCAAGACTCGTAGGGAAACTTGGGCGTTACCGAATGGCTTCCGTATTCTATGCATGGGTTTTCGAGAAAAAAATGTTGAATACGTAGGTACAAAAATTCCACAAACCACCAATGCCTATATGAAGTGTAGTTTCGTTATTACAATTTATTCAAATCTAAAATTAGCCTGTATTCAAAAACCATCAAAATAATGCTGGCAATAGTTTTGTTTTTAATAGAGCGCCATCAACGACAGTGAAAAGAAACTATAAGACCTTGACGACATTCATTACAGGCAAACAAACAAATGTACTTGTATGTGACAGCTTCTTTCTCATTTATGTTCACACGTCCTGTCTCATAGTTGTACTAACCGACCGGACAGCCTCTTGCTACGTACACGGCAGCTTGAGTTGCTGACTGTCGAGGCAACACACACATGTAAGACAATGTTCCGTCATTTGCTTGTCGGTTTCGTGGTCACCATTGTTGTGTTCATTCACCCCTGTTCTGGGTGTACTCCCCTCGATTCGTGGAGGGAACAGACATTTCTGGAGAGGGCGTCACAAGCCGATATCATTGTCAATGGTGTAGTAACAAATCTGTACCCAATACCAGAACATCCGACTTCGTTCCCAGAACAGTACCTAGCAGAATTTGAAATCGGTTGCATTGTCAGAGGTATGTATTTAGGTATTATTAGTTTTATTTATTTCAAGTATAAGTTTGGTTGTCTGTTCTATGATGGTCAGGGTTAGGGTTATCGTAACGCTGTTACGTGCAATACGCTGATATAATTGTAACACACAGTGTTACACACACATCTACTTTACAAAAATACGTGTTTAAAGCGGGAGGGTCGTCACCTGCGCACGCGCGGGAATTGAGTCCCAAGTGACGATAACAACACACGCTAAAAAGCAAAGACTCATGGGTGGACGCTTGTAAACATTGACACGCTATGGCCATCTGACGCATGCGCGGGTGACGACTCCCCGCTTTAAATTACCACTAAGCAGTTGTCAAAAATGCAATATGTATCAATTGATACATTCCACATACGTTTTAGAATTATAATGTATATATCAATGTATCCATGTATCAATATAACCGATATAACGTGGTCTCTTGATTTCTCTTTTTGCAGCAACTGAGCAAATCCCCGCTATCACCAACGTAACGGGCTTTGGAACATACAGTGGATTGTGTACAGCAACTCTCGTGGAAGAAGGGAGCGACTATATATTGTTTTTGCGAGATGATGACGGACAGCTTGCTCAGGATGACATCAACATCCAGTCCAGTGCTGTGCTTGCCACTGATGAAATCCTAGGCGAGACGGCGACTTTGTGTTATATTGATCTCAGATCACCAGAAGGAAGTGAGAGACAGTGTCCAGCTGTATTAGTACGCGATGACGATACAGAAAAATGTTATTCAGGTTCCAGGTCCTACCATGACTTTGCAGTTACTATATTTATACTATTTGTTGTATATTTCTCGCAAACATTGTGAACTTGACGTTGAAGAAGATATGGAATATGAATTCTACATAGAAGCACAACAGTCTTTGCGCAGCGCGTGCTCGAATTTCGAATAAACAATGTATTACACGTATTACACACGTTCAAAGTTGTACTTGTCGCGGACCCCATATCGAGCACGACGCGATACTACGACTGTGGAATTTTAAAATAGCTGTGTTTGGAGTTGGACTATTTATATATTTTTAGACCGTGATGCCAACTACTCTTATCTTGAGATCTGCCATCAGTCAACAACATGCATTCACAGAAAGGTGAATGCCCGGGGAGGGGCGTACTTGCAAAAAATACTGACAGAGGTGTGTGTAGCTGGTTGTTTGAAACCCCTACCTCTTATCAGACAGAAATAAACTCAAATTGCTTACCCCTTTTCAGACAAACTGTGGATATTTAACACCCACTTCTAGACAGTAAGCATAAATGGTATCAAGGAAAAAGCAGACGGACTCCCGGGGATGGGCTTCGACGATCGAAATGAAGTTACAGAAAAAAAAAATCATCTTCATTCTCCTGATTGTTGGATCACTCACGCTCTAGAGACAGTCTTTGGAAAATATGGACCCCTTTTCAGACAGAAATAATGAAAAAAAAACTGAAGGATACCCCTTTTCAGACAGACACAGGGTTAAATAACATACCCGTTTTCAGATAGATGTGGTAAATTTAGGACCCCTTTTGGCGACACATATACATATAGCACTTCAATGTGAGTACCCCCCTTCCGGGGGGGGGGGGTTAAATGTCACATTTAATGAGTAAATGAGGTGTGTCTGTTCGCACAGCGTGCACAGGCCCGTGCCAGCACTTTAGAATAGGGGGTTCGAAAACAACAATAACATGTTTGACGTGAAACGTGTGAATTTTATAATTTTCAAAAACAAAAAGAGCGGATTCTTTAGTGTCTTAGAGCTATGTTACAGACATTTTTATGTTTTGGGTTTTAAATTATATTGACTTACTTTGTGTAACGTAGTATTAGTCAATTTATGATCATGTAGTTTTACTAGTATTTCAGTACAGGGCCTCAACCAATCGTACAAAATGTAATGGGTAGAAAAGTGCATAACATGTTTTAAAACAATACAACATTCATGTAAACATATGGTACTAATTTAAGCGGGATTCATATTCATCTTGTCGCTTAAAAACGTTTAAAAGATACAGAGCTAGTTGATAAATGGTGGGACAGTTTGTGTAGCGAAAAAGTAATCACAGATTGTCAGTATTTGCATAATTGCATAGGGTTATTGACAAAAGATCAGCCCTTAGATCATTATAAAATGGGTATATAAACACAAAGTGAATTTCATTTTCTACCATACTAAATTCATTACGTATCACTGCAAAAACTAAAAATGTAATGATCTAACGTTGTTTTGTGTGTCTGCCTCAACTCAACATTAAGTTTATGACCAAAACAGCGAAAACTCTTCAGTATATATTTTAGTCTGTAATTGCTTGCCAATAAATTTAAGTATATCTCATGTTCTAATATTAATTTGATTAATACTACACAGCCTGGGTGGTTGTGAAATTGAGGCATGCCATTCAGGCTTGCTGACAACAACCTTTTATTATTTGGGTAAATAGCTCCAAGAAATTTGCAGAGCTCCAACTTGTTTTTTTTAAACCAGACAAGGCCGAAACCATATTTGAACAGGAGATTTTGTATGTGGGTTTTATCGAGTAAGTCTGCCGGTCTCGTCTAAATGTTTAAGCATTATATAACATGTTTTGGGGTTCCAGCTATTTTTTTACTTCAAATAATTGTAACCAAGAATATGAGATACAGCACTTGACAGCCTTCTACATTCATCCAACATTGCTACATTGTTTGTACAACTATTAACGCTAAGTAGATATCTAGATATGTAGTCTGTACCCCCTCGATGATCTCCAAATATTCGTACCCCCATATCTGGCTGACCCATAAAAATATAGTAACTTTTCTAAGACACCAAAAAGAAACATGTCAGGCACTATATATATATCTTTTTCATCATAAGTTACCGAAAAAAAGAGATATTGGGATATATGCTTGCCATATCCCATATTTGTACATGATATATCATTTATGTAAAAATGAAACTGACAATGGTTTGTGTGGCACACTACTCTGATAACGCAGACTTTGGCATATCACACAGTGCATTACATAAGTTATCCTTCTTGGGTGTAAGTTTGCGAACGTATCCAAAACAGGATCAATATCGATTTCTCGATGAATGTGGAGTAAAGCTAGAGATGTCAATCTCTCTTGCCCCATATATGTATTCAACCTTCTCAATGCGGAGAAACTATGCTGATACTTGCAGCTTGTCGCAGATTTTGTAGTACAATATAAAAATGTTTGAAAATTATGATTCATCGCATAGTTTCAGTGCTGAAGCAACACTGTGGCAGTGGCGGATCCAGCAAAATGTATTGGGGGGGGGGGCAAGATTCGCAGAGAAGCTATGCGTTATTCAATCTGATTAAAATCTGATATAGTGTACGGGCTTTAATTATTTTGGCTATAAACTTATTTTAATTTTATTTTTTATTACTTTTGTTATTAATGCCCTTTTATTTTATTATTTTACTTTGATTTTGATTTTGTAATTTTTTTTTAATTCCGCCCTACCTACATCTGATCCGACGCCTATGTAACGAGATTTCAATGAGACCCACTATCGACGATTTTAGTCAACGAATCACAGACCTCCTTCTATAGCGCACATGATGACGTCACCGGGCGGAGTCGGGTGACAAACACACTCAAATAAAATGGCAGATTATACTGACGTTAGCGACCGAGAATAACACGGCTTTTCGATAAGTTTATCATTGTCAAATGCAACGAAAGTCATTTTTATGTTAAAATTGTGGTTCGAATGGTTCGACTTTAGATCGTTATTTTGCATAGTTATTCTGGGAGTGACGATTTTGTTTCCACCGTTTCGACCGAACACCAGTGTCTTTTTCCAGTCGCCTGCCCTGGAGACGGGTGATGTTTTGTTGACGATCGGGCCAACATCGTCTACGGCATTGAAGCAGTAGCTGTAAATATTCATCAAATTGTATCAACATTTTGTACATTATAAAATAACTCTTTATTAAAGTAATTGAGCTGATTTGGACTGGAATAAAATATTTTTTATTGGAACACAACGCAATTGATCAGGAAATATTTTTTGCTCCAATTTTCTGCGTCGATGCCGTGGGCCGGTGACCGTTATACAATTTAAAATCAGTTTGCATTGTTTACTATAGCTGTTTACAGTGTTCTAATCATTACGATTTACTTATTTTTTTGCTTCCATTCTAGATAATTATGCTCAGTGATGTAAAATTGAAGCGATGACTCAGTGAATGAACGAACCTTGGCTGGCGAAGATGTATCTGGAAGTGTACACATTTGTTGGAAGTGAAAAAAATATTCAATGTAATGACAAAAATTGTAAAATGCTGTGGAATTTCTTTTGCAAATAAAAATATACTAGCAATTTTCTATTAATGGTTTATTCAAGTGGGCAAAATATAATGTACAAAAAGATTGCCCATAGAGTGTCGCTACACTGAAAAGTAAGCAACCGACAGCCTGTATAAAAGGGGGGCTGTGATTGGCTGTTACTTACGCGAGATTTGAACCACAGGGAGCCCAGGAACTATAATCAACTGTAGTACGCAGTGTTTATGAGCGGGGGGGGGGGGGGTTATCGGCTGGTATCTAGTGTAAGAAATAGACAAGGGATGAAGGCTCCAGCCAGCTCACATTTTTTAAACTCGAAAAAAAAAACAGACGAAAAGAATGAAAGATAAAATCTAAAAAAAATACCAGGTTGAAGAATATTAGTTGCTCCTTCAAATTTCGCCAAAGCCTTGCCTACATTTTACCGATATCTGCAGAATAAATCAAGAAAACTACACAAATTGACTCCATTTAGGAATTCCTAACGGTTTGCCCGAACGCACGGCAAAGTTTGGAGGCGTGGCCTGTAAGCATTTGGCAACAACCAATCACAAAACTGGTTACGAACCACATCGAGGTCACGACTCGGTTAGCCTTGCTCAACCGATGGCATCTTTAGAGGTGTTTACATTCTATATTTTTCCGTCTCCGTACGGTTGTCTGTTGTCGTGAGCGATCGGTTAATAAAACGAGATAAGCGGGTTTTTTTGCTGTTTTCACAGACTTGTTCGAGTCTTGTTGGTCACTAGTAGGGTCATGGTTCAGGGTCGTCGTAACATTATTGTCGGTAAATGGATAATGTAAAATGTTTATTTCTTTATTTAAAGCGGGAGGGTCGTCACCTGCGCACGCGCGGGGATTGAGTCCCAAGCGACGATAACAACACACACTAAAAACGCAAAGGCTCATGGGTAGACGCTTGTTTGTAAACATTTACACGTTATGGCCATCTGACTCCCGCTTTAATATGTTCATAACAAAATTACTGTTTTCTTCCTTGTATGCAGGGACAACCATACGAAAGTATGTGAATATAACAAATATGGGGTATCTGACGTCATGTTCAAGGACCCTCGTTGACAATGGAACTGAATACATCATATTGTTAAGAATGAACGACGCTGGGGAGTTAGAACCAGATGAAATCAATATACAGACAGCTGCATTCGTTGCTGACGAGGAACACTGGAGTGACTTAGGGGCGTTATGTAACATTACCGCAGCGCCCCCAGTCGGAGAGCAGAGTTGTTCACCGAACGTAGAATCCAAGCACATACAAGTCGTAGACAGGTGTTATTCAGGCACTATGTCGACATATCTTGGCCATAGTGTTATTTTCCTATTAATATCATCATTTACCGTGAATATTCAGCTGAATATTACTTGAATATTAGAGTAGTGGTGACATTTGTAAATATTGTTTGAATTTGTAAAAAAAAATGTCTACATGTTTTAATATTGTAAATATCAAGTTGTTTGTAAATAAATCTCTGGTATTTGTAATACGCAGATCGCGACCTCTATTGACAGACTTTCATATGTACGTCATCAATAAAAAGAATGCTATTGAGAGATTTAGTATATGCCCTCGTGCTGTGACGTCATTTGTTTTCATTTTTGTCAACCAGCATACCAAAAATAATTATGTCTGATAACAAATACCGCTCACTGATCAGCACTAGGTCATGATCTGCTGTTACAACATTGCCCATAATTTGTCTTATTAACATCATCACTTACATGTTATTTATATTTGATAGCGAAAGGGTTGTTTTATTTTTCGGGTGAGAATGACCGGCTCTTGTCAACCAGTCACTGCACTCGCCCAAGAACGCAAAACGTAACTTGAAGAATTCAAAACTAATGAACTAAACTATGAAAGTACATTGTCGTGTTGTGCTTGAAAATTACGGGACCGATCAATCCCGTTCGATCCCACACTTTACTAACTGAGCGAACACTAGCACAAGACAAACGGACCTATTCAGGGTCACCACATCCTTCAGAGAGTGACTACCATTACATTATTGTTTCAATGTTGCTTTAATATTTAACATCAGCTGCTTGAACGCGATCTTCATTACACCATCGCGGAATCACCGAATAAAAGCTTGCCCATTTATAACAATCTTTTTTAAATGGCTGCTATTTAGCTGAGACGGCGTAACTTTAAGATTGACATTTAAGCTCGTTGCCACCAAATTGCTCATTACTATGCAATGACAATTTGATTTATTATAATATCGTCCGGGATATTAATACCAGTGACATTTTATTATATTTTCGAATGCGGTATGTAGCGAATATACTGTAAGTACACAGTCATGTCAGGTTATAATAATACTAATAAAATATAATAATAATATATATTATTATTATTATTATTATTATTATTATTATTATTATTATTATTATTATTATTATTATTATTATTATTATTATTATTATTATTAATAAGTTAATTAGTAAGGTAAAGAGAATAACAAGACAAGAATAAACACATGTATTAAAACAAACAATAAAAAAAAAACTCTGGTTTATCATTATCAATTTGAGAACGCAAATTTTTGAGTATTTACCAGTACTCATTTTGGTTTGATTTATTCATTTTCTCAAGTTCATTAACCACTGACTGCTTGAATTTTTCTTTTTTATCTTTTATAGTGTGTTTATAAGTTTTTTTAACATGAAAATATCTCTGTTTGTCAAAATTGTTGTTTGGTCGTTTTGTGAATAATTCGGAGGCCATAATCAAATCTTTTTTCAGATCATTACATGATCTGTCAAACCAAGGCTGTTTATAATTCTTTTTAAATTTATAACTAACAGCTTCGCGGTAAGTGGCTTTTGCGTTAAGTGGGTTTCGCGTTAAGTGGGTTTAGTATTGGGTGGGTCTTGCGGGGAATAGGGCTTTGTCGCAGTAACTGTTCCTTTCATCGTTGTTGAGAATTAAAGTTTTATGTTTCTTTAACAACTCACGCTATTCTGGGAATACCATCCTTAGAAGCTATTAATCTGCCTTCATGGTTTGTACAGTTGCTCTGGCAAGAGTTCCAAAATACGACCCATTACATTGTCATTATGATCTTATTGGTGTTGCAAAGGATAGTTGAATATTGTTTATTAAAATTAATACTCCCCATAACCGTTTTCCAATATAGATAAACTATAGTACGTAACAAATATATAACCCAGTCTCAACAATGAAATAAAGAAAAGTATATATATATATTTACATTATTACTAATGCATTGCAATACAACTAATTAAAATTGAAAGAAATTGCAATATAAAATATTCCGTCAGTAACACTTCTCAAAGGGGTATTTCACGGTCAGTGTTATTTACGAAAATATTTGTTTATATATAATTTTATAAATTGGCTTGGCAATTCCCACCCCAATTAGTTATAATGTGTACATATTTTAATAAATAAAATTAAAGATACACTAACAAAAATGACAAAATTAATCAATATTTTTCCTTGCTAGAATGATGTGTAACTTCATATGGGAATCCTGATAAAGTTCACAGCTGGCGATTTAGCAATACCCGTATCAGGGATAGTCAACTTCTTGTGATTTTGATTACATAACGTTTTTAGGTTCATGTGCTGCAAGTTACAGAGCACGTACCTAATCGGTCGTTCCTTGGCAAACAATTAAGCCAAGGCAAGGCAATTCTCCGTTTTTACGCAATCTGAGAAGTTCAAATTACTAAAATGAAGTACAGGACGACGAAGCTGAACTTTCCGAGAACGAACACATACCAAAAATCAGAATCTCAAAAATGAATATTTGACATGTAGGTCGTACCGTCACTGATTAGGAAAAAATCCTCGCCCACCACTGCCATTGCAACAGCCAAAAACTGATTTTTGAATGCTTTCGCTCCAAATGTATTACCTCCTACCAGTTTTGTAATAGCTGTGTTCAAATAATCATGCTTTTTATTTTGGCTACTTTGCGCATTAGCTCCGACATTGTTACACTGTATCAACGTAATCCCAACGCAACTTTGAACTTTGAATGAACTGTAAATGCTGCCTTCATTCTAGAAAATATCAAACGGTTGGAAATAATAAATGTAACAGCAGAATACGTCCTAGTAATAAACTAAGTGACTTTTAAAGACTGAATGGTTTTTGCAAACTTCGTATACGGGACCCATTTAGTTATGAACTTATATTATAGCTTCACGTTCATGTCCTACAATGGAAACAGCCACAAACACTTACTTGTCAGTGTCTGACTGTTATATACAGCCCAGAACACGTCAGAATAGTAAAAAAAAAGTCAGAAAATGTCAGTTGCCCGTGCCTTGAGAGCCGTTGAATCAAAACAATCTGTTACCCTTCGCCGCCCACAGCATCGATATAATTTTATATTGCATAGAAAAGAACACTAAATGCAGCTATCCCGGTCAGCAATCGAATGGTCAATCTTCATGATTTATGCAACTGGTATTTCCATCTATTTGCTTAATGGTCTGAACTTTAAAATTGTCAAGTTCGAGAATGTGTTTTTACGTACAGTGACGCGAACATTCAACAACGTGTTATATGTGATTTGAACTTATTATATTTTATTTACTTTTCAAAATTCTTACTAACTTGTTATAGTTTATTTTATTTTTCTGTATTGATTAATATTCCTATTGCTATAAACTGAAAGAAATGTATATTTCTAAAGATGCAATAAACAATTATTATTATATTATTCAACAACGTGTTGAACAAGAAGTACATCTTGGGCTAGTGGCATCCTAAAATTTTAGAGAGTACAGGAAATGCTTCAGTAAGGTATTGTTATGCATATGAAAATCCTTTATTGGAACAGAGCATGTTATATATTCCCCCAAAACAACGTTGCTATGTTTCTAGGCGTACAACGAATTCGAAACAAAAAAGAAATCGTCCAATCCAAACGACCTGCGTCCTTGAGAATCTAGTCTTATAGCATTTCCCTTTGAGCGAAAAAGGTCGAGGCCAAAAACAAGATAGGTTATTTACCAAATCCAAAATTTATCATGAATACCTGCTACCTCAGTTTGATTTTAGTAATCAAAGGTAAAAACCGTGTTCATGCTATGAGAAAGTGCAGATCTTGAACGTACTTTAGTGGAAATAAATATTTGCCTAGCGAACGCAATTTAATGGGAGTGAATTTCCCTAGTTGTAACATAGGGAGCCCAGGAACTATAATCAACTGTAGTACGCAGTCTCTATGAGCGGGGGGGGGGGGTATCGGCTGGTATTTAGTGTAAGAAATAGACAAGGGATGAAGGCTCGAGCCAGCTCACATTTTTTAAACTCGAAAAAACGGACGAAAAGAATGAAAAATAAAATCTAAAAAAATACCAGGTTGAAGAATATTAGTTGCTCCTTCAAATTTCGCCAAAGCATTACCTACATTTTACGATATCTGCAGAACAAATCAAGAAAACTACACAAATTGACTCCATTTAGTTGGAGGCGTGGCCTGTTCAGCATTTTGTCAACAAACAATCACAAGACTGGTTACAAACCAGTTGAGCAAGGCTAACTTATATATAGTGCAAGCTGATCGGCCGGAAACAAGTATTAGTGATTTTCGTTGTTTCGGAGCGTGATGATTAAATTTAATAACATATGCTTGCTTTACATTACTAAACTGTTTTAATTCTATAATTTCTATTATTTTGAGCAAGGACAATGTCCTGTACCGGGACATAGTCGCTCGGTCCCATAGACGTCCATGCGATGAGACGAATAGATCGTCAGGGCCCTGTGCTTCAGCCCTTGTCTATTTCTTACACTAGATACCAGCCGATACCCCCCCCCCCCGCTCATATAGACTGCGTACTACAGGTGATTATAGTTCCTGGGCTCCCTGTGGTTGTAAGCATGTCCAGTATGGCTATCAAGGGGAAAAACATTGTTATGAGTTTTCTCGTCGACAGCTATGTGAATTTGAACCAAAATGTTATCGGCAAGACTCAGAGTAGGACAGCCACAGCCACTGAAACGTTATTGAAGGCAAATGAACACGCCAGGCAAAAAAAGACTGTTCGAGTCCTGGCGTACAATGAAGGCACATACCATTTTGACTCTTGAGGGGAATAGAAATCAGTTGATTTGAGGGTGTCACAATAAGCGAGGTAGTAAATCGTTTTTATGGTACGAAAAAATGCAGACCTTGAACGTACTTTTTGGACTTTAGTACAACGTAATTTTTGTTTGATTACCTAACGTTTTTTAGGTCCATGTGCTGCAATTTACAGAGCACATACCCAAGCGGCCGTCCCTCAGAAAATAATGAAGCAAAAGGCATTTTCGATGCGGAAATCGCGAAATTCGCCGTTTTTACGCAAACTGGGAAGTTCGAATTATTAAACGAAGTACAGGACGACGAAGATGAAATATCCAAGAATCAACACATATCAAAAATTATATCTCAAAAGTGAATATTCGTGGTGTATTTTAAGTCTTACCGGGCCATACATGCTAATGTGCTAGTACTCTAATTATCCAAACATATTTTAGTATTAGGGAGTAATTTTATTAACACTTACACATTCCCCGGAGGGATTGGCAATGGTTACAAAAGTTTAAAAAGGAATAAAAGGTTACAAAACAGAAAATAGATAATAAAAAAAAAAACAAAAAAAACAATCTAAGCTAATACATTACAGATAATAGCTAGTATAAAATTATGATACTACGATAGATAGAAAACAAAATGCAAAACTTAAATAGTGAGAGAAGGTTGTCACTGGGGTTGCTGTCTTATTTCAAAACACTTCTTTAGGTACCTTGCTACGGGGAGTGTTATGCCACTGTTGTTTAGCAAGGCTATGAATTGAGTCTTTAGCGGCAAATTTTTAAAGTTTTGGATTTTGGTTTTTGCTATTTTGAATAGGACATTTCTTTCGGGGGTATATCTTTTACATGACATCATGAGGTGATACTCATCT
Organism: Saccoglossus kowalevskii; assembly: GCF_978046115.1. NCBI lineage: Eukaryota > Metazoa > Hemichordata > Enteropneusta > Harrimaniidae > Saccoglossus > Saccoglossus kowalevskii. The sequence goes on along the minus strand of NC_140644.1, from coordinate 19,318,582 downwards.
TCTACTTCATTTTTATCACAAAGGTTGCATAATCTATTAGCAAGGGGTATTCTTTTGTGTCTGCCAGTCTCAATTTTCAAGTTATGGTCACTGAGGCGGAATTTAGTTAAATTTTCGCGCATATCAATGTTTTTCAGGGTAACAAGGTATGTTTCGAAAGCAAAATTGTTTTTTAATTCTCTGTATGTTCTTAATTTATTTTTTTCATTTTGTTTTGATCGATTGTCATTATGTAATTCACTTTTCCAAGTTGATATGAATGATGTTTGTATATTTTTGTTGATTTGTCCTAATTGTCTTGCAGTTAGAGTTTCATCGCTGTCGATCAGGTAAGAATGGTTGATGTTATTTAAAAGGGAATCTATATTGGTGTACCATTTACTATTAATTTCTTTATTTTCTTGGAAAGCTAGTTTTAGTAATGGATTTGACGAGTTCTTTATACGATTAAAATATTTTATCATTTGTTTTTCGATAAAAGTCTCCAATGGGTAACGTCCAAGTTCGCCGTATAAACCCATTGTTGTAGTGTTTTGGGATGTACCCAAAAGAAAACGAAGATAATTTATATGTACATCTTCAATTGGTGATTTTAGTGAAATTTCATCTCCCCATACATCACTACCATATGTGAGAATTGGTCTGATTAGTTTATCAAACAGAGAGAGTGACAGTGGTATACTTAGATTTTTGCCTGTTTTTTCCTTTAAGGAAAATAAGGCCTTTAAAGCTTTTCTTTTTATGCTTTTTAGGCCTTCCTTGAATTTTCCATTAGCGCTTACTATTAATCCTAGGTAATTGGTTGATTTTACAGTAATTAACTCACAACCTTCAAAGAAGGGAGTAATGATGTTTTGAAATAGCGCCCTCACTGAGAGTAATACGATATTGTGACCTCATTTACGTGTTTGTCACAAGACAGTGAAGCATAGCACAGACACAAATACAAGAAACTTGTATGAGACAGCTGCTTTCTTCTTTCTGGTAGTCGTGTTTCCGGTATAATTTATATCAGTGTAGTACGGAGTGGAACCTTGCTGTATTAACCGTCTCTACGGCTTATTTGTGGTCCCCTCGCCGCGGAAAACATATTATTAGTACTCAACGGCGGCGTACACGGCAGCCTGACCTGTAAGTTATATGAGCGGTTGATTGCGACAGACCGGACGCGACACACACAGTAGTTAGTAGATCATGACTCATTATTTGCTTGTCGGTTTTGTGATCACTACTTCTTTCATTCACCTCTGTCCTGGGTGTAGCCCAGCGTATCCATGGAATTCATTAACATTTCTAGAGAGAGCGTCACGAGCCGATACCATTGTCAACGGTGTAGTGACAAACCTGTTTCCAATACCAGAACATCCGACTTCTTTCCCAGAAGCGTACGTTGCAGAGTTTGAGACAGATTGCATCTTTAGAGGTGTGTATTACATTCTATATTTTTCCGTCTCCGTACAAGTGCTGTTTTCACAGACTTGTCCGAGTCTTGTTGGTCACTAGTAGGGTCATGGTTCAGAGTCGTCGTAACATTGTTGTCAGTAAAAGGATAATGTAAAATGTTTATTCATCGGTTTAAAGCGGGAGGGTCGTCACCTGCGCACGCGCGGGAATTGAGTCCCAAGCGATGATAACAACACACACTAAAAACGCAAAGGCTCATGGGTAGACGCTTGTTTGTAAACATTTACACGTTATGGCCATTTGACTCCCGCTTTAATACGTTCATAACAAAATTACCGTTTTCTTCCTTGTATGCAGGGACAACCATACGAAAGTATGTGAATATAACAAATATGGGGTATCTGACGTCATGTTCAAGGACCCTCGTTGACAATGGAACTGAATACATCATATTGTTAAGAATGAACGACGCTGGGGAGTTAGAACCAGATGAAATCAATATACAGACAGCTGCATTCGTTGCTGACGAGGAACACTGGAGTGACTTAGGGGTGTTATGTAACATTACCGCAGCGCCCCCAGTCGGAGAGCAAAGTTGTTCACCGAACGTAGAATCCAAGCACATACAAGTCGTAGACGGGTGTTATTCAGGCACTATGTCGACATATCTTGGCCATAATGTTATTTTCCTATTAATATCATTTATCTTAAATACCGTGAATATGCAGCTGAATATAACTTGAATATTAGAGTAGTGGTGACATTTGTAAATATTATTTGAATTTGTAAAAACAAATTGTCGACATGTTTTAATATTGTAAATATCAAGTTGTTTGTAAATAATTCTCTGGTACTTGTAATACTCAGATCGCGACCTCTATTGACAGACTTTCATATGTACGTCATCAATAAAAAGAATGCTATTGAGAGATTTAGTATATGTCCTCGTGCTGTGACGTCATTTATTTTCATTTTTGTCAACCTGCATACCAAAAAAAATATGTCTGATATTAAACAAATACCGTTCACTGATCAGCACTAGACATGATCTGCTGTTACAACATTGCCCATAATTTGTCTTATTAACATCATCACTTACATGTTACTTATATTTGATAGCGAAGCAGCGAACAACAGGGTTGTTTTATTTTTTGGGCGAGAATGACCGGCTCTTGTCAACCAGTTACTGCACTCGCCCACGAACGCAAAACGTAATGACGACGTAAAATGTGTGAAGGTTGAGGCGGCGGCACGCTATTTCCTGCATTTTGAGAGGCAAATTTTGCTGACACAAAGGTTTTCAGCTTGATTTTCGAGGGGCGACGCCCCCGTGCCGCCGCCACTGGAAGGCCTACTAGTATATTCTATCCGATAATCGACTACACAACCGTCACGTGACATTCGTCGAACGACATTGTGTTCACCCTTACGTTATTCAGTGCCACAGAAACGCTTCCTAGAATATACTACCGGTAGTACATGATATTTCTCAAAGACAGTGTTTATATTGATGGACGACTTCAGGTGAGAAGAGTAGCGGACGTCCTTTCAGCCCTATAGAGGGCGTCGACATCAAAAACGCCACAGCATGGCGATTAAATCAAATGGATATATAAATGTCTCAAACACATTATTTACGTTGATGATTAAAACGTCGTTTTTTTCATTTATCTACTACATCATCTAAGCGCCCTTGTCATCGGGAGACTTATTGAAAAGTTTGTTCGAAACAAAATGTTTTTCTCAGAAATGACATGTGACTCAACTTCTACCCATTTTCCCACGGTCTTGTCAACAGATTTGGGTTCCCACATCAATCTATACTTCCACTGGCCTACAATGATTGAGTGATTGCTAAATGGCCATGGGTCTAAAAAGAGGTTTATTTTTTAAAATACTATTTTAACTTTTATTTTTGCATTTCGTGTCATTTTCTGGATTTTCCAAATGTGTTTGATAAATATATTGTGCCGTGTGTGTCCCCTTTGACCTTTGATTGCGTTCAGATATATGTAGTTTTGATGGAATGCACCCAGAATGCAATGCATACTTGTAAGGTTCAGTACAAAGTATATGTATTTATTAAGATAATTTAGGTCTACTTTTAATATGCCAAGACCGTACTTTGATGTAAAATGGTGTCTGTCTGGCAACTGTTTGGTCTAAGATTGGGTATACATTTTTGGTTCAAATTGGTCTAAAAAGGGCTCTGGGTTTCACAGTGCGTGGTACACACCTATACCATATCGGTATTAACTCCATAATCCGCATACAGTACTATCACGTTTACTAGTATCTAAAAAGTTAGGCCCGTGACGCCATTTCTTCCACAATCACCATGAACAGCAATAAGCAATCTATTCACAAAATATAAATTAAACAAACCCAAAGACGTTCATTAGTGGATTAATTTTCACTTTAATTTTTAGTGGATTAAAAGGACAACAGAACACAATAGACGGAGTTAAAATATTATAAATTAACAAGAAGAACAATTGTATCCCATGATATCGTGATGCAATCTCGGGGATTGAGGAGCCTCGGTTTAAAGTGGCAAGTTGGCACGATAACGGAAATAAACGAATCATTTTTAGCAATAATATCAACAGTACGCCATTACTGGCTTAGTCAAGGGTGTGCTTTCCGCGTATTTCCTATCAGGGACAGCATCAGACTGTAGGGCGTTAAGTGAGCTTCACACCGGGGGAAAACAAATATTGCTTCTGTAACGCAGAAAAATACACATCACATGTATTGCATTCTTTGTTCAAGGATTCACATGTAAACAAAACAAAACATGTATGAAGAAATCAAAAAATATATGTAAATACAATAAAAAAATGTAAGTAAATGTACATCGATGGAAATATAAACGAGACGAGATATACCGAATAAATAAATAAACTAGATGTATATACAAGTACAATAAACGTATTCTTAATAAATGTATACAGATATTTCATTAAATAAAATAGGATTTTGCAATGTACAAAGACTCACCCTGAAAGGACATAAACTTAAAACTTTAGAAAATAAATCACAAAACGTGGAAGAAATGCTATTCAAACCACTCCTATTATAGAAATAAAATAGGAGTATAAAAATGTGAACTAAAATATTAGGATAAAAATGATTAATAAAACTTGATTGACCATGTAAATATTTGTAACAAACAGAATCGTTTTTCAGAAAATGAGGCAATAATCATAAAAAAATGTCTCCTAAATGGGTTATGAATGACTTGATGTCATTCCAAATAGCAACACTCTTTATATAACAGTAAAACACCAAGAAAGTTCAAAAACATTACAAATCTAAAATTATATATCGAGCAGACGATATTGTAGAAAACGATAATGTAAACAAAGTTTCGTAACTCGAAAAATATGCAAGATTTCTATAAAATCAATAAAAATCAATAAGCATATCAAACATAAATTTTGTGGAAAATAACATCAGACAGCAAAGGAAACCGGAAAATTTAATAGAATTGTTTCGAGAAATATAGTTAACCGCGTTTCGCAGTATAGCGGGTAACTATTGTCTGTGCGAGATGCCAAACAGACGGGTATGGTATGTGGGGTCATGTGACGAGGGTATTTAAGTGGAGGACAGAAGGTTGAATGTCAATCTAGGCCAGTCTCGCTACAGTGCAGTTTTCGGCGGTTTCCTTTTTTAGTCACACTTTGTTCATTCCTGTGCTTCTCGTGTGAATCATCATGAATCAGACAGTACGGCACTATCAGCCCAGCAGTAAAACTTTAACATCACGACTAGGTTTTTTCAAGTGCAAGTAGAAAAGACGGTTGATAGAACTAGCAGATCCAGTAGTGTCGGGAATGCACGACAACGTTCACTTCGGTTAGTCGATTGGGAAGACCTTGGACGAGATGTCAAAACATACAAGACGTACATTTCGGCCTATGTTTTGGGCGGCTGAAAAGCAGGCAAGAAACATTCTGAAGCCGAGAAGAAACAGACTGCAATATTAATTTTATTTACTATGCAGCCTCGTTGGCATCATATCCGGCACCACAGCAAGATTGCTTACAAATGGCATCGAGTACTGTTTCGAGAGCGGAGAATTCAAAGAAACCATGAGCATCTTTCACGTGCCGTATTCGTTACGTGTTCTCCAATCCAAAGATGTCGAACATTAAGTTAAGTAACTCTTTATTGTAACTATTTAAACACTTATGCTGATCTTGATTGTTCGTTTTTTGTGAGGTAGCATCCCAATTGTCGCGGCAAAAAAAAAAAAAAAAAAAAATTCCTGTATGCATTGAGTTGTACGATGTGAGTGGTGTTACAGTCACTCTATTTGGCTGACTTACTATTTTGAGATTTGCGTCCCTTTGCCAGGGACTCTTGTGAGCAGGTTTAGAGTTTGGTAATTTGTTTGTAAAGTGACAACCACTTGGTCTAAACTGTTGGACGTGTATGCCGGTTATGGCTACTTCTCCACGGTATGTATTTGCGTCAATCGGAATTGATAATTCGATCTTGGAGTACTGAAGAAATATGTATTCTCCCACGTTGTTCGTTGATTGTCGATATAATAAGGCAGGTAAACGTTGACTGGTGTTAGATTGTAGAAACGTTATTTTTTTTTGTTCTTGTTCAAATTCAACGTTCGTTGTTAAGACGCGTCTCTCGCTTGACAATTGTTCGTTCGTGTGGAAAAATCAGGGCTATTTTGGATTCTCCCAAGATTCTAGTTACGGTCGTAGGTATTGTGTATCCAAGGCGTTTTACTTTGGAAATTGGCATTTCCATCGCGCCATGTTTCTTCACAAAAATACCAAAGCGAAGGTAAGTTGTTGGTCAGTTGCGTGTGTGTGACTTGGTTTTTGGTGAGCTTGCATCAACGTATCGATGAAATTAAAGCTGGTAACGATTTATTCAAATCTAGAGCTATTTCAAACCGTGCATGTTTGAAGGAATCAGTAAAACACTGTAATTCCACAATAGGTATATTTGTGCCTGTTTTCATCATGTTAGATAAGCGAGTTAGTAATTTAATGCGCATGAATGGGACTACGCCATGCTTCCGTACATGACGGCCATGACGGCCATGGTGGTTTATAATGTTAAACAAGAAGGTAAAAGTGTATGTGGTAAGTGTTCTGTATAGCATTGTTGAAAGTTCAACCTGGCGAGCACTCGTTGAAGCTCACTGTTTGTTATTAGGAAAGATTTGAGCGGATAACCAGTGGTGAGGATTGCATGTAACAGTAAATACTTAGGTCATACACCGTGTGTGTTTTTTATACTGACACGTCCTCAATTGGCCATGGCAGATGTATTGATCAAGAAGGTAAGTGGTCTCTATAAGGACACGTTGGAAGTTCAACCTAGAAGGAACTCGTTGCAGTTCACCGTATATTATTATGAAACAGTCAAGTTTTGAAGGCTTAAACGTGCAATTGTGCACAAATAACTAGATCGTGGCGAAGATGGCGAGAGTCTAAAGTAGAGTACCTGAGTTACAGGATATAGCGTTATGCAATTTGATTTATGCGATAGCATATACGCTGCTATGCAAGGTGTGCGCCTCTGGGGCAGAATGCTCTAGCCAATGGGCTTAGTAAACATGTTGTTTACAACGATTGTAGTATTTGGTTTTGATGTTTTCAATGAGCTTGATGCCCTGTGGGATCCACATTTCAGTGGATATGTTTGCTTTTTGACAGCAACAGTAAATTACAGAAGGAGTATCAGTAATGATGCTTTCCAGGAGCTTTGATGCCCTGCGGGATCCATATTTCAGTGGATATGCGGATAACCAGGAAGTAGTGAGGATTGTATGTAACAGTAAATACTTTGAAGGTGTTTTTTCATACACCGTGTGTGTTTTTATACTGGCACGTCCTCAATTGGCTATGGAAGGTATATTGGCCAAGAAGGTAAGTGGTCTCTATAAGGACACGTTGGAAGTTCAACCTGGAAGGAACTCGTTGCAGTTCACCGTATGTTATTATGAAACAGTGAAAGTTTTGAAGGCTTAAACGTGCAATTGTGCACAAATGACTAGATCGTGGCGAAGATTGCGAGAGTCGAAAGTGGAGTGCCTGAGTTACGGGATATAGTGTTATGCAATTTGATTTATGCGATAGCATATACGCTGGTATGCCCAAGGTGTGCGCCCCTGGGGCAGAATGTTCTAGCCGATGGGCTTAGTAAACATGTTGTTTACAACGATTGTAGTATTCAGTTTTGATGCCTTCCAGGAGCTTGATGCCCTGTGGGATCCACATTTCAGTGGATATGTTTGCTTTTTTTGACAGCAACAGTAAATTGCGACTGGAGCAACAGTAGTGATGCTGTCCAGGAGCTTGAACCTCTGAGTTCTACATTTCAGTGGATGGGGTTGCTTTTGACAGCAACAGTCAACGACGACAAGATCATCAATATTTATGCTTTTCCAGGAGCTTAAAGCTATGTGAGATCTACATTTCAGTGAATGGGGTCGCGTTTGACAGCAACAGTAAATTACGACTGGAGCATCAGTAGTGATGCTGCCCAGAAGCTGGATGCTCAGAGATCTACATTTCAGTGGATAAAGATGCTTTTGACAGCATTAGTACATTATGCGAGGTTCAACCCTAGCTGAAAATGTCCCAATACTGAGACAATTGATGTCCTTTCCCAAAGTTGGGATGGGAAACAAGCACTCAAAATGGCTTTACAAAATTAATGAACAAGGTATGTGCGAAGTTGAGATGAGACCAAGCTCGTGGCACATTATTCATTCCCATGTGGCAGTCGGCCTCTTTCGGACAGTGATATGCCCGGTTGACAATATATATGCAATTAAAGTGGAACGAATGGTAAGATTAATACTTGTATGCCACCATGGCGTATTTAATGAAACTTTCAATTTTTTATCTGGTGGCGTTACACATTTGTTTTGTTGAAAACGTTTTGGCATGAGAAGCCATGATGTAAGAGTTATTAACAGAGTGTTTTTTGTTTCAGGGGTGAGCCTGGACGACGTCCTATTAGGCTGACGAAGTATTACTTTGTGAATCGCGCAGCGAAAATACTATGGTAACAATCAAGAACTTCGCGTACATCAATAATGGAAACACTATTATCGGCAAGGAAGGGTCACTTTTGTATTTTTTTTCATATTTGTTTGAATATTTGCTTAGTCCCCAACAGTCATGTTTACACAATTACCTATTACGGTTATCCAACCATCCATCTTTTCACTGATAGTCTATCCCAGCATATATAGCATAAGTATGAAATACTCATTATGTACAGTTTTGTTAATTTGAAGAGTTTTTATTTTGCTATGTTATTTACGAAAACCACAAGTCATTTTTTATTTTCTCAGTTAAAGCTGAGCAGTGCAAACATGGGGTAATACAGTCGTTATTTCTAGACTCATTGAGTTGTGTGCCGTTATTTCCGCAGATACAGAGTCTTATGCTATATATGCTTGGATAGACTATCGGTGAAAAGACACAACCAATAACGATATATTCTAAACTGTTAAAATACAACGGTATAACTTTTATCGTCACATGCAATTTATGTTATTATTTGTTTTTTTAAATCCAGAACTTGGGGAAAACGGCAAGATATTAGATCCCAATGTTATTAGTATTTTCATTGTAACATTTTAAATATTCACTTGTCTCTACCAGAAAGATAGCCACGAATAATTGAAACCTTGAGAAGACTCTCTCTCTGGGTTCATGGTGAAAAGAGAAAATACAAAGACGCAACAATGAGAAACATTCTAATCGTCCCACGCGATTGTCCACGCTCTATTCTCTAAAGTTTAACAAGAGGAATGAATTACGGCATTTATTTCCGCGGTTAGACTGCCATAATGTAACTTAGCCCTCTCATTTAGGAATTACCCTCTTGACAATTATGGGATTCGGTGTTTTTGGTGATGAGAAAACGAGAACAAACTTCTACGACGTCTCCATAATGTAAAAAGATAGGAAAAACGTGAATTAAAAAAATGTCGTCTGACAAATGGAAATAACGTATTTGATAAGTGACGTCACTGGCATGCTAACCCAGTCCATTTGTCTCTCTGTGAAGTTCTTTATTTCTTTAGTCATTTATGCCACTAAATTGAATTTTATTAGTATCAGATAACTATGAAAGCTTCAACCAGTAATAGGTATGGAGGATGACGATTGTTTTGTTTTTTTACATCAACAATCTTGGAGGTCATTATTTATTGGAGCAGTTTAGACCAATCACCATGTAACATTAACAGACAATATATTTAAAATCAGTTACCAATCCCCTTATTTCTCGATTGTTGTTTCTGTCCGGTGACGTGGAATTGAACCCTGGACTGGGAGAGCTGATATGAAAGATTTAAAGAAAGAAATGAAGAATGTTACTAAGACTGTCGAAAATATACAGGCGAAACAGAATGAACTAATTCGGGGAATATTTGCAAAAAAAAAGAAGAAGAAATTCCTACAAGACTTGAAATGTACAACGTTATATTGCTACACATCTGTGTATTGCCATGTATGGTAAATCCCAGGAACCATACCGCTATAGAAAACGTATCTGTGATCGATTGTAGTTTTAAAAATATTTACGAATGCCTTGGTGTTTTGTACTGGTAATTATAGTTATCAGTCATTTCATCTATTGGAATTTGTAAAATCACTACATAAATAATTATTTTGACGCAAGTCATCAACTTTTTTTTACTCAGTACGAAAAAGCACTTCAGAGGATAAAACTAAAATTTAGAAATTCATTTTTACGATTTTTTTCTTATATTTCGTGACAACTACTCATCAGTCATCTAGTATTTAGGTATCCACAATCACAATGTGTCGTAAACATGTTCTTCATCTCAGTCCCTGTATATGAACATTTTGCTCCAGAGTATTATTCAAATTTGTTATTATAAAAAACGTTAACGTCAAATTGTTACTAAAGACACAGTTCCTCTATCCTCTATCAGTGGGACCGTGCCAAAGACAATTTCATTGATACAGGGAGGTGCTCCATTTATTCAACACGTCTGAGTCGGCACATTCAAGGAAACTGATCTTTGTTTTTGCAATTATCGCTGGTATCTGATCGCAGTGAACAGTGATGTTAATTACAGATGCATTGCCATTTTGAAAATATGTGAAACATAAAAATATATGGGATAGTATTTTTATTGTAATCGAATCCACTCTGGGATATTGATGCGAATGAACAATAAAATGTAAATAATTATGAGATAACAAATATATATATATATATATGAAATGTGTATCTACTGTAAGTAATAATATTATGTATGTGATTATTATTATTTACCTCACAGATGTGCCAGGTGGCAATGTGTCTCAAAAAGACAGTAGTCGTCGTTTTGATATGTGCGGCGACATATACAACCCGAGAACAATACATTTGTTGCATGTGATGTGTGATAGCAGCACTATAACAACATATGGTCACTTTAAAAATACAAAGACATTATTCTGACCTTACCTCTTATGACACATGATATTTGGATTGTTGCATCGTATAAGTCAGGCCACGACTCAGCACCACCGAAATTCGCCGGGAATTTGTCAAGTATCGTCCCGTACACTATAATAATGGCCCATGTCGCACGATTGAGAAACGTGGTTGCTTCCCGGGGGTTGCTTTCCAGTCCGTTATTGGATCACACGCCAAACTATAAGAGATGTAAACTACGGGGAAAAGAAAACAAACGCCGAAGATTGTGCATGCCATTGTGTTTGCCAACTCGGTAAACGAGAGAGTACTGTACAGTGTTAACAAGAGCATTGTTATGTTCGTGCGCCTGGTCCTATTCCAGAGAAAGCTCTGTCTGATTTGTGGATCACAAATTCTGCTTCAACATCTGGGTGTGTATCTTTCATTGCGACCATGTCATCCAGATGAACTCTCAGCCATCTAGAGTAGTAAATATTGTCAATTGAAAAAAATAGCGGGATCAAATTTGCTAATGCCCTCTTGTATTTATCAAAGTTGCCTTCACGTAGTGTACGGATAAAAACTAATATCAACAGCTCTATCTGAAGAACCATATCCCAGTATTTGAAGGATTGGTGTGTTGTACATCTGGATTGACGCCACTCTTCAAAATCCTCAGAATCGTCTATATTATCTTTTTTCTCTTTCGCAAATACTGCTATCATAAAATTATACAGTACACAAGCTGTAATTTGATGGGCTCTGAGTGTTTTGGCAATATGGTGAGCAACAAGAAATGAATCAGCTGTCCCGGAAGAGGTGACTCCAGATTCTTCAATGGCAACTGTCCAACCACTGTTTTTTAGAATGTTGCCAATCATCTTGAGAGCAGCCATTTCTACATGTAAATCTCCAAACATGACAACATAGTTGCCATACTCTGTTGGCCATGCCCATTGAATTTGCTTTGCTAAAGCAAAGAGTGGCTGGTCAGCTGTTATCACAGGGGTTTGATAGGGATTTAGGTATGTGATGGCTTCTTTAACTTTACCCATTGCATGCTCGATGGTAGCAATATCATGTGCACTATCTCTGAGAAGTGGAAGAAGTACTGAGATACCAACTTCAAATGCATTATTTCTTGTCTGGGCTGCATGATGAGCTGACCAAGTAATTTTCACAGTATTTTCAAATATTTCAGTGTGGTGAACTTTTTCCAACCATTTGTACTCTTGTTTTATGCACACTGTTGATGGTTCTGGCAAAAGAGGCACAGGGGAAGCCAGTGGCATAGGTTTAGTATCACTAGGTCTTACATTAGTGTATGATGGTATTAGGTTAGGTATTTTCTTGATGTTATTTTTCAATACCAGTTTTTCCTGGGTTGTGCCAGTTCGTGTCTGGTGTTGAAATACGGATATGTTTGTTCAATGAAAAGATGACATGGTAGTTGTTGCAGAGGTGTTGTGGTCAACATTATCATAAGCTGATATTGTGAAGATACCCTTCCTCAGCTTTGAGGGACACACAACCACGCTTTCAGCATATTTGGACACCACTGCTTCACCTAGTTGATTCGAAATTTGTAGAACCCGGTCATATGAAATACTTATTCCATGTTCATAAAGTGTGTTCACTAACTGTTCTTTCCTAGTCTTTGAGTATACAGAGAGTCTTATATAGACAGGGAAAGCAGGTTCCCGCTTTGCCTGTGGAAAAATTGCACTTTCTTTGTATGTTTTAGAACAATTGAACTGTAGTAAATGAGAAGGAGCAATATCGGCTTTAGATGCACCAAATTCCATCAATGACTTAATATCTGTTCCATGTGAAAGACTTGCAACAAATTGCAATAGTTGCTGTGGAACAGAATCGTCCACATAATCGGCATCAAAGTTGCCCTAGAAGCTAGCTCTACATTGTAGCATTTGCTTTCTTAGAATCTGTGCATCATCATACTCACTTGCTTTGGCTAAAACTGGTCCAATATCCACATTGAATGCAAGCAAAGTATCTCGGCCTCTTCTGTATGCTTCTAATCCAGGAATGTGGTGCAGGAGTCACTCTTTGAGTCTGGATACATTTATTGATGGTTGCTCAACACCCAGCTGCAACAGTCGTTGAGAATACAAATTTGACAATTCTGCCAAACAAAATACAGAAGATTGTTTATCAGATGACAGTTTTGCTTCATGAATAAATGTTACTAGTTCTGAAAATGCAACTGGATATACGTCTTTGTTCACTGTAAGCTGTTCTTCTTGTTCTTGGTGATTCAATGATCTTACCTTGTTATGAATGCCTGCTAAACACCTTGGATGATATTTTAGCTCTCAAGCAATAGGGTCGACACAAACTCTCTTTAGAAGCTTAACATCATTTAGTTCATGGGCCATATCCTCCAGGTTTTTGCATGCTTGAGTGGTTTCTATCTGACTAAGGTTTGCTTTTATGTCTTTTCACAAATAAAACTCTTTTTAACTCGTTCCCTACTGGTTGCATCAAGCATTTCTTGAAATGGTTTTCTTTTCTGTGTATCAGCTTTCTGTTTAGCTCTCTCCAATTTAGTATCTTTAAACTTCAATCTACAGCTTTCATGATATTGTTTTTTCTATTCCACCACCATCATCCAGTCTTAGGGGATTAATAGGAATAGGAGATGAATTGAGACTGTGAAAAATTGGTATATTCTTTGCAAGCGTCTTGTAGCCTGATGTGTCCGAATCAAGTTGCTCTTTTTTTGGTTTCCTCAATGCTTCTCTTGGCACTTCTTGACAGAGACATTTTGACCAGCCTGTTCTACACATACTACTTGTATTACTTGTGCTTGCCATTGCTTCAAATTAGGTCTAAAATGCAAAGAAAAAACGATGCAAATACATGACTAATACGTCTAAACCAGTTAAGGAAACTAAATGGAAGAATACATGCAGTAAATAGCCGCAAATGATGGTTAACCATCTTAAATATTGAAAAAATCTTGAAATCATTATATGAGTTCACAAATATTTATTCATCCAATGTTTGGTCAGTTTTAACATTATGAACACATTATAAAATTATTTATTACAAATATAATGCAGATATAAAGTGAGATTATTATCACCAGGCGGCCATCTTGAATTTGGCAGCCATTTTGAAAATATTTTTTGGCAAACACATTTTTCTTAAAGTGTGACCCCAAAGATTGACTGTACCAAGGATGACACTTCTATCACTATCTGAACGATTTCTCTGTTATATTGAATTATCAAGTACACTATTCCATGAGGACACAGGACAGCACAAGAAAAGTGAAACTGCAAACAAAAATGATATAATATGAAACGTAAACTTCCTATTGCACCCATTCATTCATTTTTTCATTAATTTAAGATTATTTTCGCATAAAATAGGTTGTCATGGCAACAGGACACCTGATGCGATGCGGTTGCTTGGAGAGAATCATTGGACAGTTATGAATAAAATCCTGTTACAGTTACAGCAGATATTTGTATAAGTAACTTCACAACGGTTACATGGTATTATCAACCACAATATTGACGGATTATTAGTAGCTGCAGTTCTGTAGCTCGCTTGGTTTCGCTGTCGGTTATTTTGTTCGTCGTGGTGTTAACGCGAAACCAGGGAGCTACAGTTCCATCCTATGCGAGTTACCATATTTTACCGACCTGAAATCAGGTCGGGCCGTAACAGCCGTTTTTTTTTATTATTTTCGCCTCAAGTTTCTACTTTTCTACTGTCGATGGGTCCCGAAACTATTTCATCAATTATTTTGAGGGCGATGGTCCGAAATTGGTCGTTTTCACGACGAAAACTGCGTGAAATGGGAAAACTGTGACGCCTTGTGACGTCACGATAACTTATTCAAGATGGCGGCAAACGAGGGGATTTCGCTGTAGTTTTCCGCGGTTTTCGTCGCGAAATCGACCAATTTCGGACCATCGCCCTCAAAATAATTGATGAAATAGTTTCGAGACCCATCGACAGTAGAAAAGTAGAAACTTGAGGCGAAAATGCTAAAAAAAAAAAACGGCTGTTACGGCCCGACCTGATTTCAGGTCGGTAAAATATGGTAACTCGCATAGGATGGAACTGTAGCTCCCTGGTTTCGCGTTAACACCACGACGAACAAAATAACCGACAGCGAAACCAAGCGAGCTACAGAACTGCAGCTAGATTATTAGCTGCATATTCAATTAATCACAGAAAAAATGTGCATAACGAGGCATTTTTACCACAACAATAATACAGTGCAGGTTACGTTTTTTCACTCATTCCTCCACTTCACAGCGCCCTCTGTTGACGAAATGTGCGTGCTGACTAACGTTTTAGGCAAAACTGATCGCCCAAAACTGTGAATTTAGTATTTTCAGTTATTTTTTCACACATTCCATGTAAATCATGGGAAAACGAATTTTGTCACTGATTTTAGTGAAAAATAAGGTATTGTACAAGTAGTCAATGTGAGAGATTACTATCCGTGGATCAGCCAGATTTATCATCGCGTTCGGTGCGGTTCATTATTGACGCATACATACACACAGTGATTTCTCAAAATGCATACTAATTAGGTAACTAAATATTTTGAGCAATTTTGAGCAATAGTACTAGAGTGAAATGTTAACGTGCTTCTGCATTCTCCATGAATTTCGGAACTTTCTATGATCACGTTAAAGAAAAACACTGGCTAGTTTAAACAGTTTGCTGGAGTCTGTTCAAAAACATTTTTACATCAGTTTTTCGATTATTTTTTCCAGCTCGTAATGATAGAATCCGTCAATTAGAACTATCATGTAAGCTATCGAAAAGCATTTTGGCACAATTTTACTGAAAAGTCGAGTTCATGAATATTAATTTATGCAAATGAACGATTACCGGTAGTCCTACCAATCACGTCATACACCCTCTGTCATGGTGTTATAGCGCCAGCTACGGTTTATAATTTATGTGTTCGTTCTGCACATGCTCAATAAAGACACTTTCTAACCGGACACCATCTTGTCTGAGTTATTTATAGTTTACATGGTGTCAGAAGTCGCTGATTACTGCGAATATGGAAGGCCTCCGTCCACCTAAACCTCTTAAATTAGAAGTTAACGTTGCTGAGAACTGGAGAAAGTGGAAGCAGCAATTCGAATGGTATCAAACGGCCACAGATCTCAAGTCAAAGGGCGAGGACCTACAATGCGCCATGCTACTCCACTGTATTGGCGAGGAAGCCATGGAAATTTACCAAACCTTCACGTTCACACAAGCAGAAAAAAATAAATATGATCCGCTGGTAAGCAAATTTGAAGCATTCTGTTCTTCACAAAAGAATGTGACATTCAAACGCCAAGTGTTTAATTCAAGAACACAGCTAGAAGGTGAAACTTTCGACAATTTTCTGACTGATCTTTGGAACTAAGTGAAAACATGTGAGTACGGAACACTGTCTAATTCGTTGATCAAAGACCGTATAGTACAAAGTATTAGGTCAAATCAGATAAGAGAGAGACTGGATTTAGTCAAAGCTTTTGATATTTGCCGTGCATCAGAACTATCAAAGTCGCATCTCGAGACAATGATAAATACAGGCGCCAGTGCTAGTGCTGTAAGTGTGAATAGGGTCAACAGTCGCCGTGTAGTCAGGCCCAAGAAATCGACGGGGTCTAAACATACATCAAATTCTGATCAGCAGAATAACTGTGGAAATTGTGGGATGCAACACCCAGCAAAACAATGTCCAGCGTATAGGAAAAAATGTCACAGATGTGGCAAAATGAATCATTATCAACGTGTTTGCCGATCATCAAACCCCAAACAATGCAATAGTACGACCAAACGTGAAAAACAAGTACACACAGTAGAACAAGATGACGAATATGATGAAATACAACAACTCTTTATTGGAACAATATAGTCAAAACCGACTACATTATAATGTAGGAGAATCACAGTGGAATGTTACATTACCAATTTGTCCCAAACATGACAAAATCTCATTCAAAATAGATTCTGGAGCCCAAACAAGGGGGTACCATACTACATATAGTACGTAAAGCTCCTCCACTGTCCAAGGCCAACATCAAGTTATCAACATATAATGGATCAAAAATCAAAGTCCGTGGAAAATGTATGCTGCAAGGTACGCATAAATCATGTGACTACCAAGTTGAATTCATACTGAAGCATATTCACAACATAAATGACGACATACAACCAAAGTGTGGCACAAAGCCCACTAGTGAATCACAATCAATTCTTGAAGAATATAAAGATCTATTTCACGGGATTGGATGTCTCAAAACACCAGTTCATCATTAACTTGCAGTGCCAATCATATATCCTCCTAGAAAAATGTCAGAATCATTGAAACCGCATCTCAAGGATGAGTTGTCCAGATAGCAACAACAGGACATCATCAGTAGCGTGGATGAACCCACTGACTGGGTAATTCCACTAATGAAATTAGTGCAAAGTTAGCAGGTGCACAATATTTCTCTGTGTTGGATGCCTCTAGTTCATTTTGGCAAATAAAACTGGACATAGAAAGTTCAAGCCTATGTTTTGGTCGTTAAAGATTCAACAGATTACCATTTGGGATCTCAAGTGCCTCAGAAGTCTTCCAGAAAATTTTAGCACAACATTTAGAAGGTCTAGAAGGTTGCTGCAACTCAGTAGATGATATCTTAGTATACACAAAAACAAAGGAAGAACACAATGAGGGACTTTTAAAAGTTCTTGATCCTCTTTGTAAAATTGAAATACGTCTAAAACAAACGAAATGCGTCGTTGGTGCAACAGAAGTAGTGTATGTGGGTCTACTGCTAACACAACAAGGCGTCAAACCCAACCCTGCGAAGGTGGAGGCAATTATCAAAATGCCACGCCCACAAGACAAACATTCGCTAATGAGATTCATGGGCATGATACAGTATTTTGGCAAATTTATACCAAACCTGTCTCAAATAAGCGCGCCACTACGTGAATAACTACAGAAAGACACTAGTTGGCATTGGGATGAACCGCACAAGAAAGCAACAGAAATTCTCAAGTCAAAATTAACAGAAACACCAGTGCTTAGTTAGTTAGTATGATCCACACAGTTAACTGTTACAGCTGATGCATCCAAAGACAGTCAGAGCAGCATTACTTCAAGAAAATCATCCGATTGCATTTGCTTCAAGGGCATTGACCCCATGTGAACAAAACTATGCGCAAATAGAAAAGGAGGCTTTGGCAGCCATTTTTGCATGTGAAAAATTTCATATGTACGTGTATGGGAGAGATTTCAGTTAGAATCGGACCACAAACCATTAGAAACAATCGCTAAGAAACCACTTTTCAAAGCACCACCACGCTTTCTACTCCGTCTACAGAAGTACAGATATACACTAGTGCATGTGCCAGGGAAACAGCTCATTGTTGCCGATGCGCTATCCAGTACTAATTTTCCAAGCCAATAGGAAAGTGACATGGAAAAGGAAGTGAACTGCCAAGTACACTTACTCACAAGCTCACTTGCAGTATTCGAAGCAAAATTAAAATAACTTCAGACTGCAACAAAACAAGACACTGAACTACAGAAACTCAAGGATGTAATCAGTAACGGATTTCAATCACACAGACGAAACCTTGATAGTTTGCTAGGACCATACTGGCAAGATCAACACGAATACCATGAGTCAGAGTACTGATATTCAAAGGAAATCGCATTGTCGTACCACAATCTCGCAGATCTGAAATGATAGATATTGTTCATCAGGGACACCTAGGTATCAAAATGTGCAAACGTCGAGCGAAAAGCTTGTTATTTTGGCCAGGCATACTGACCGATCTTACCGACAAGATAACAAAATGTGGTGTTTGTCAGAAATACTCACGAAAACAACAGAAAGAGCCATTGAAACCCCAAGAAACACCAACTAGACCATGGCAACATACAGCCAGTGATTCGTTCTATTTCCATTGCAAAGACTATTTGTTAATAGTGGATGCATACTCAGGCTTTTTCGAAGTCGACATGTTAGAAGACACAAGCTCAGAAACCATCATAAGACACATTGAACAGTCATTTGCACGTCACGGTATCCCAGAAACATGTCAGACAACGGTCTACAATTTACAAGTCGTAAATTCAAAGACTTTAGTACAAAATGGACATTTACCCATAAAACATCCCAACTATCCGAGATCAAACGGTCGTGCTGAAAAAATCGTCCAAACAGTTAAGAATTTGTTAAAGAAAGCTAAGGAGGCTGGTCAGGACCCCTATCTTGCTTTATTAACATACCGCGACACACCTCGTGAGAGTGATTTAGAGTCACCAGCACAACTACTCCTAGGTCGCCGATTAAGGTCACAACAACCCATACTCGCTGAGAAACTACAACCAAAACACCCACATAGCGATATAGTGCACAAGAAACTACTCGATTGCAAAAATGTGATGAAGAAAATGCATAATCATCATTCCAGGCAGTTGCCATACCAACCATTGAAACCAGGTGACCAAGTTCGTGTCCAAAATGACAAAATCTGGACACCGGGAGAGGTAGTAGCAGCAACAGAACAACCCAGATCATACCAGATCCTAACACCCAATGGAAAAGTACTCAGGAGAAACAGAAGTCATATTAGGAAAATTCCAGGCAGCAGTGAGAAAACCAGCAGTGAACAATTACCACCAGTTTCCATAGAAGACAATATTGAATCCAATCGAAACACTATAAATGTTCAGAAGCCCAGTCCTAGAAAAATTGCAAAACCGGCAATTGTAACTAAGTCTGGTAGAGTTGTGAAACCAAACAGAAAATATCACGATTTCGTTAAATAGAAGTTGACTTAGTCATAACAGGGCAGAATAATCTCTTACTGAGTCACATGAAGTTAAGGCAGTCTACCCTTATCTCCAAGACATGTTTAAACATATTTTGAGTGTTACTACATAGACAAGTTTATTACTAAGTTGATAGAGTTAAGATGTTTCCAAAATTATAAATTTCGAGTTTAGCTTATTTATGAGTTCAAGTTTAAATATAAAGAATTCCAGAACTATATGAAAACTTTATATGACACATCAAACAACAAGACTCTTAAACTGTCAGTCACTTTTTATTAGTCCCGTTCTGTCCGTGCGTCCGTCCAGAGTCATATCTCTGAATCCCTTGGACCGATTCCGTTCATTCTTTGCATGTGCCTAGTATCTTAAGTGGTTCATATGCACATGCAGTGGTTTAGGGATTCGATTCAAAATGGCCGACTGGCAGCCATCTTGTTTTTTGAAAATGTTGTATTTTGGACATGCTTTGTCAGTTGTCATTCAAAGTTGGTACATAGATTATACATGTTAGGATACATGTCCATGGCGATTTATTTCGCAATTGGATCAAAGATGGTCGACTGGTAGGCATCTAGTTTTTTTTTTATGCGGTATCTTGGACATGCTTTGTCAGTTTTCATTCAAAATTTGGCACATACATGTACTTTATACATGTTAGGATGCATGTCCATGACAATTTGTTTAAAATCTGGTCAAGGATGGCCGATTGACAGCCATCTGACTTTTTGGCCTTACTACTTCCACAATTTCTGTACCATTTTCATTCGTATTTGGCACATACATCATACATATCAGTGTGTTTAATAATCAGATCAAAGATGGCCGAATAACGGCTGTTTTTATTTTTGGCCATATTACTATTACACGGAACACATGTTTTGATGTAAATAAACAATCTGTTGTATACGCCACTTGGAACTCAAGTTTCAAGGACACGCTTGCGACAACCCCTCCGCTTTAATATGACGAGCTCAAAGAGAACTTTCAAAAATTTAACGGGGACTGTGTCATTTTCAATGACTTTTTCATCTTCAAACTAAAGGGGATGTCATGGTGTTTTAGCGCCACCTACAGCTTATACTTGTAATTTATATGTGTTCGTTCTGCACATGCTCAATAAAGAAACTTTCCAACCGGACACCATCTTGTCTGAGTTATTTATAGTTTACACCCCCACCCCCCCGGTAGAAATAGAACTCTGTGTAGGAGATTGATTGACCCCTTTTATGACAGTGGGTTGCATTCCGCCTGGAACCAGCTAATCCTCATGCTGAGATTGGTCGCAGAAGTCATATTGTCTCTTGGGTAATTGCGGTCAGAAAATTTAAGGAAACATATCCAAATATTACGATAGTCGAAAATCAGGTACGTGATACGAATACAACCGAATTCGGCCAGATTTCAACTCGGCCAAGAAAAAAATGTACAACTCGGCCAGTTGTGAATGTCGAGGTGTAAACTGGTCATTGGTCAACAATTGTCACCTTCTTTCACGTCTGTTGCCGTGGCGGCATTTTATTTCCGGATGTTATATGCTACACAACATACTCAGTGACGCATCCGTTTCACTGACTGTTTTTGACTACTGTAACTCCCATGACTGATTTCAACAACGCAAGTTTACATACACACACAAACGCTACTGGTTCTCCGACATGTTCAAGTTGTTGATTTCAACATTGGCTGAACATTGTCGATTTCAGTGACGCAAATTTTCTTTTCAAAGAAAAAACACAGACATTACATCGGAATCACAGACATCACATCGGCGACCGTCTGGCTACGCTGTGTAACAACACAACACACAAAAAAAGAAACGCTCCTGTTTCCCCGACTGTTGTCGATTTCAGTGATGCAAGTTTTCAAAGAAAAGGCTCTGCTATGTAAAAACACTAAAACTAATGTTTCAATTTGTAGCAGTTTTGTATGGCGCAACATTTTATTGTGTGATCCTTAATGCATTTTATTTTTCAGATCCATTACAAAATATTGTGAAGATTTACGAGTTGCATTTAATAAATCACTTCTGTTATAGATAAACTTTATGTTACGGTAAAATAAACTACTAGTATATCTGCACCATCTCATGTGCAACAGGTTCAAAAGATGAAACCTTCTGAGCAAATACTGCAGCTATCGAATTGGAAAATAATTCTAAAATCGATCTATATCGCGTGTGTATACATATTTCTGAATCTGAAGGCATTCATCACATTAATAAACTATAAGGTTGTTGGATTTTTTAAAATTCACTAGTGTAATAATTGCATAGATTAACGGCTGACTAAATAGGGGAACATGTAAAAATTGTTAATGTACTATACTAAGTTTCGGGCATATTTCAAAGTAATCATGGTGTAATTGCGTCGATTAACGACTTGTACAACAGCGAAATAGTGTGAAGGTACCACACAGTCAGTTTTAAAAGTAAATGTGGAAATACTGTGGAAATTTACTATGCTAAGTTGCAAGGTTTTTTCTCTAAAAAAAACAACAGGTCGCAATGACAATGAATACACTATTGATATTCGTCGTGCTACATGCTCTCTGTTATAAGCTCACTTTCAATTATAAAACCTGTTTTATTATTCGGATAAAATAACTTGGGTTTTCATTCGTACAGTCGATGGCCTCGTCGTCATAATTCAAAGTATCACCTGTTGCATATTATTGAATATTGGTAATTTCCAGTTACATTTAACATTAACCATTTCTCTGACTGTAAAAAAGAGGAAATAATATATTATTGGTACTATATTAATTTTAGTTAAAACTTTAAAAATACGGTAACGACGCCGTAATTTGCGAGTTTTACTAGATTGATAAACGCCGAGGTTGGCTTTAGGTAAACGTAGTGTTCCAAGTTCCCAACACCGGAGGGCGTACGAAGTTTCCGTCAATGGTTGGACTTCGCATTTTCGTATAAAATGCGCGAATTGAAATTATTTCTGACAACGACACCACTGTGAAAGTATTTTATTCAAACACCGATGGTAAAACAAGTGAAAAATCTGTATATGACGACCGAAACTACACATAGAACGTCGGTACGTTTACTTCCGGGGCGTGGCATATAGCCACATTGTCTCCTGCCACGGGCGTGGCACGAGACTCGGCCATATAATAATGGACTATGCTTGAGTATGATTCACATGCGTCTTGACTCATGTCACCGTGATAATAATCCATTTGACAAGGCTACAAGTGTGATTCACAATCGGCGCTAACCCACGGTGTGTTTAAATGAACTAAGGCAGTAGTGTTTTAGATCATGGAACTATAGTTCCATGTTTAGATCGATTCACGGATGGCTTTGTAGTGGGTAAACAAGATTTATGCAAGATTTACTCACCAAAAGTTCTTTATTTTTAACTTGTCACTGTGCTTGGCAAACAGGAAAAGGCTACAATGCTTCATGCGCGGAACCAAGCTATGTATACATTGCATATATATTTAAAAACACAACGCGGTTATTACCAGATTGTTACATCATCTATACCATTTTTCTCACCCAATGTGATTACACTCACACATATATATTGTCTGTAGCTGGGGGAGCAGTATATATGAATGAAAATAAAAATAATAAGAACATTATAACGGTTAATCGCTGGAAAAAAAACCATGGATTTAATAAGATACCTCCAAGGAATAACAAAAACATTTTGGCAAAGCGTCCCGGTTTTATTGGAACGTTCACAGCCATGGCTGCACCCTCTAGCGGCTGATAGCCATAAGCCTAATTCTTTGCCAAATTCTGCTAGGAATGAAAACACCTTTACACGACTTGTTACTTTCAAAAAATAGTTTTATTTAGGAAAAGTACAGACCAATTTGAACACTGCAATTGGTAAATAAATGCAAATACACTGTTCTTGTAAGATACGAGTTATTGGTAAATAAATGCAAATACATCGTTCTTGTAAGATACGAGTTATTGGTAAATAAATGCAAATACATCGTTCTTGTAAGATACGAGTTATTGGTAAATAAATGCAAATACATCGTTCTTGTAAGATACGAGTTATTGGTGAATAAATGCAAATACATCGTTCTTGTAAGATACGAGTTATTGGTAAATAAATGCAATTACGCCGCGCTTATAAGGTACAAGTTGTTGTACATAGGGGAAATTCTATTTTAGTTGTTGAAAGTCACGGGACAACCTGGCAATATCATGAGTGCTTGTGTTTGTGCGTATCTTGAGAGATCGACGCAACCCATAACATATAAACCAGCAGTAATAAGTTGTGTGTTTCAATAAAAGAATGGACATATTTGGCATAAAAATCACAATGGAAATACTGTTGATAACTACACGTGGTCACACCTTTTACCGACTTGTTAAAGAAGAGCTCCCCTGTCGTATGCCACCAGTCAAATCGCGCCTCGCACGAGGTGTTTATTCATCCATGTCTGTCGATTACAAGTTAGTATGCCCACGCTTGTAGCTATGAAGTATTTTACGCACCGATCACGCGAACTCCATTGTTTTTGTGACCATAAAGTTGAAAAAAAAAAACATGACACAAATTGATAATATACATGGAAATATGAAAACAGTGAAAACTGTTATTTCGAATAACGATTGCGCCACATTTAAAAAATAAGTTAAGAAACATAATTTTGCTTTAGAAACCTACCTTGTTACCTTGCAAAATATTGAGATGCGCGAAAATCTAACTAAATTCTACCTCAGTGACCATAACTTGAAAATTGAGACACAAAGAAACACCCCCGAAAGAAATGTTCTATTTGAAACGGCAAAAACTAAAACTTTTCCACCAAAGACACAATTCATAGCCTTGCTAAACAACAGTGGTCTAACACTCCCTGTGGCGAGGTACCCGGAAAGAAATATTTTGAAAAAAGACACCAACCCCAGTGACAATTTTAGTTCGTTTTATTTTATTTATTTGTTGTAACCTTTTCTATCGCAAACTATGCCTCGAAAGCGACATGTCGAAGTTTAGTACAGGCGGCATCATCAATTACGTACTCACTTCTATTCATGTTGTTAACATGAATTTTTTTCTTTAAACAATGATCTGCCGCCAATTTTTTTCTTTAAACAATGATCTGCCGCCAATCGACGGGTCATTGTTTGCAACTTAGCGTATAAAGTACAAGAAGTCGGGCATTTAACTTGGCGACAGAGTGGGACATCTTGCTACATTGTTACATTCCGACTTCAGTTCTCAATTTATTCACGCAATCTCCCCCACGAAAACACATCCTAACAAACCACAACAATGCGGACCCTGAAATGTATTGCTCAACAACCAGAAGCACAACGTGCAAAGAAACAGTTTGTTCAGATATGAACGCATATCGAATATAATTTATACCCAATCTGTTTTGGATCGTCCAAACCAGGGCCGGATCGTCATGGCAACATGTTGCTTGCTTGAGTGGAGTGGATCGCCAACAGCCTTCCGGTTTGTATATACAATAACATTGCATAGTTTCAAAACTGTTGTATTTCATTTCCACTGAAGATTACTACATGCCTCTCACCATTCTTGATTAAACCCTTGCCGTCCGTGCAGTATTTATTTTTTACATAAATAACACGGCGCTCGTTGCTGCCGCTTGTGACACGGAAACAATAACAAGCGTCTAATACAAGAATCACACCTTGCAAGATGTGTTAATTAACCATGAGGGTTACACCACGGTTACACGAACTCCAACGTTTTTAACCATAAAGCACTGCGTCACTGAAACCGATAATCCTTGTGGCCATATTTTATTTTTTAACAATCGACAACCCTTTCAGCATCACTGAAATCGACACCCTTTGACGCCCGTACATTTTTTTATATTGTATTGTGATTTGACTCTGGCAGTCTGTAATACAGCGCTCGCTATTGCATCACTGAGATCGATAACCCTTGGTGCCCGTGTATTTTTTTTAAACATTTTACTGTGATATGACAAAAGACACAGCGCTCGCTATTGCATCACTGAGATGGACAACCCTTGGTGCCCGTGTATTTTTTTTTAAACATTTTACTGTGATATGACAAAAGACACAGCGCTGGCTGTTTCGTCACTGAAATCGACAACCCTTTTTTTATTAACAAAGCACGATAGACATCACTGAAATTGCGCTCGCTATTGCATCACTGAGATCGACAACCATTGGTGCCCGTGTATTTTTTTAAACATTTTACTGTGATATGACAAAAGACACAGCGCTCGCTCTTGCATCACTGAGATCGACAGCCCTTTTTTATTAATAAAGCACGATAGACATCACTGAAATCGCGCTCGCTATTGCATCACTGAGATCGATAACCCTTGGTGCCCGTGTATTTTTTTTAAACATTTTACTGTTGCGTCACTGAAATCGACACCCTTTGACAAACCCATTAACACATATGCTGGCCGAGTACGGTCACTGGCCGTGATCGGTCACTGGCCGAGTAGAATTCTGGCCGAGTTCACAAGTTCAGTACAAGGATCGAGATTAACTGCGTCAGGGTTATCTGCATTCGTGCCCCTATCTATGTACACACATTTTGAAAATGTTGTTTTGGCTTTCAAAAATAATACCTGTTTACAAAAAACCTAACCAATTTAAACGTGTGAGGGGGTGAAAATATACTACACCGTCCCTTGCATAAAATGGCGACTTTTAAAAGTGTGATTATTTTATTAACTAAGACGTTTTTCGAACAAAATGTTACGGTATTGTTTTCTGAATTTTGACAGCAGTGGTCATTTCATGTCCACAAATGTGTGTAATCATGAACTGCTTGATTGGGAAAAACTAAATATTCAGCCTAATTTTCTGAAAACAGAGTGACCAATGGCGGAAGTGGAATTTGTCAAAGTCGAAATCGTAAAAAAAAGGTCGACGTTAGCTGGCGACAGACATGACGTTATTTTTATTTTCTTCTTCTTGACATTTGTTTATATTGCATTTCCTCTTGTTGGGTTGTAATTTTGAGCTATATATAAGCACAAACAAGGGAGTAAAATACTACAGGACATTGAACCATAAACCACAGCGAGGCCGTCGGCAAACCATTCAAATTCAAACGAGATCACGTTTGGCTGATGCAATCAATGCGCACTGTTTTGAAATTAAGACAGAGTGAAGGGGCATATATTTTTGGCTGGTACTTCTTTTTCCAAAACACATAAAAACATTCAAACTTAGGTGAATCACTGTAGTTAATTGAAAAATCAGAGTTTTATTGGGATGCAATTCAAGTAAGTGTTTGAAACATTAAATAAACTAACACTGCTACATTTTTGAATAAAGCTCGTCTTTTGGAGAGGCTTAGATAAGGCATACATTTGATTGTTTATTGTGTCTTATCAGATGCAATTGAAATGTAGCTCATTTGTAAATATACAGTGAATGCTGTGGAACAGTAATATTTAACAGTGGACTATCTCTTGATTGTTATATTTACATTACATTGGATAATAACATATTACTGTTAACCATAGGGACTTGTCGACTGGGGCTAACCCCCTAGTAAGCATAGGATTATTTCCTTATTAGCACCTTGGTTAAAAATAATTCTCATAAGGACATGCTTTGTCATAAAATAATGACTCATCAAAGGTGTTCACTAGTAGCTTATTACTGGGCTGGGAAACAATTCACTGTAAACGAATAAGAATCGGGTTCTAAAAGCAACCTGGACACATTTGCATACATTCAGACTTTACATATACTTAGTGTATCCCATGAATTTCAGGTGAAAACATTGCATTGTTTTCTGAAAATCGTGGTTTAGTCATGTTGGCAAAGTTCGGCAATTAATCTGTCATGTGACTCTTATGCAAACAAATGATTACTTTGTATGTTCAAATGTGGTAGGTAATTTGCATAATAATTTGTTTTAGTAAGTTCATTGTTCATCCAACTGTTTGCATTAAATTTTGATACATATTTTGTGTAGAGTGAAATTTAATAACAGCTTCCAATTAATCTGCATTTTAATTAGCTAATTTGCATACTAATAACTTTTCAGCTTGTTAGTCCCTGTTCGAATGCAGTCTAGAAATTGGGACTTACCGGTATGTTTTGACCTTTGTCGATCTGTGTGTCCGTGCGTGCGTCCAGACCTGTATCTTAGACATGCTTGAACCAATCACAATCAAACTTCACACATTCATCATCCATAATATCATACATTTGCACATGAATTTGGTTCACAATCTAATTCAAGATGGCCGAATGGTGGCCATTTTTGTGCTGAAAAATCATCAAAATCAAGCATTTATGGATGAATTTGGTTTACGGTAAACTTGGTACATATGTTGGACATTATAGGACCTTGATGCACATCATTTTATTTTTCAGATCCAATTTAAAATGACCATTTTTTTTTAATGAATGCAGTTCTAGTGGCATATCTCTGCCATGCTTTGACTGATCATGATCAAATTTTATATATTCATTATACATCATGACATAGATATATTGGCTTGACTATCTAATTCAAAGTGGCCAAATGGCAGCCGTTTTTGTGCTATGGGTTCCTGATGCACATCATTTTATTTTTCAAATCAGATTGAAAATGGCCGACTGGCAGCCATTTTGTTTAAATGAATGCGCTTCTAGAGCCATATCTCTGATATGCTTTGACTGATTATGTTCAATATGTTTTATATATTCCTTTTACATCAAGTTATAGATATTCAAAATCGCCGACTGGTGGCCATTTTGTTTTAATTAATGCTGTTCCAGAGCAATATTTCTCAATATGGACAAGTACTCGTTTGACAATCAGATACAAGATGTCAATCATTTTAATGATAAAAAATCATCATAAATCAAGCATCAACTTCTGGATCCATACTTCTGACATGTTTATGTTCCAACTATATTATTATGAACAAAACTATATATCTCAAATTTGATAACTAACGGGGACTGTGTCATGCACGGCTTGCCTATTCTGTTAATAACAATGGTCTGCAATGAATTTAAACTTGGTATATATGCATATATATGCATATTAGGCATATGCATATCATAGTTTCTAATAATTATAATCTGTTTATTTTAGGTAGCTAATTTACATACTAAGACCAAAAAATAAATTGTGTGCACTTCGAAAACAAGTCGCGTATGTATAATTTTTTGTTTTCATTGAAAATCAGTTTATTTGCTCTAGTTTGCTGATTAGTTAACAAAACCCATGTTTAATTGTATTTACAGTAAAGTCTTTCAAATTTAACCAAGATTCAGGATAATACATTCACATTATATACATTACATTGTGTAGAGTAATATATGATAGTATTTGAAATTACTTTGTGCATATTAATTAGCATACTAATTAACTGTTTCAGCTTGTTGTTCTGTATGATAGCAATATATTATTCAAATGGCTTGTTACTTTGTATCCCCATATTGTGCTTAGTTGAATATTCAACCCTTGGTTATAATTAATCTCTAATTTGCATATTCATTAACTATGTTTTGTCTATGTTCTAAAAATTAGCTTCACAAATTAAAACGTGCTACACATGTGCATTTTATTCAGTCTTGATTAGTGTATTTAAATATTTGTAGCAGTGATAATTACTCTGGAGGGGGCTTGTAGTTTCGTCTCCGTCTGTCCGTCCGGAGTGATTTCTCAGAGATGGCTGGACTGATTTTGTTGAGACTTGTTACAAAGACAAAGGGACCATCCATACAGATGTACTTTTTTTACTTTTTTGAAATGATTAAATATGGCCGACTGGCAGCCATTTTGATTGTTAATCATGGCTTTTGTCTGTCCATTGATATTTCTCAGAGATGCCTTGACGGATTTCAATGATACTAGGTACAAAGACACAGTGAGGAGGTACTTTGTATACATATTCACATGGATTTATTTCCTGATTTGATTAAATATGGCTGCCTGGCGGCCATTTTGAATGTCAAAATCATGTAAAATCCAGTTTTTTGGGTGTGTCCATCATCATTTCTCAAAGATGCCTGGACCGATTTTGCTGAGACTTGGTACAAAGACAGAGTGACCACTGGTACAGATGCACATTGATTTATTTTTTAAGGATCAATTAATGAGCACATTTGAATATTTAATTATTGATTTGAATTCTTGTTAATATCTAACTAATAATCCAAATCAGACCAAACTTGGTAGAGACTTAATCTGTCAATATACGACATGTGCTATGCAATATTGAGTTTCAACTTAATTAACAAGCTCATTTGCATATTTAAATAATTTTGAATTTGTCTTAATATCTTGTGAACTAATTGTCTGAGTGAGACCAAACTTGGTATAGACTTACTTGATCAATATAAGATGTGTGCTACGAAATATTGACTTTCAACTTAATTAATGAGCTAATTTGAATATTTAATTAATTTTGAATTTTTGTTAATATCTTGTGAACAAATAGTTCATGTATTTGGTATTTAATATTGACTCAATTGAATTTCCATATTCAATTGATTGTGAATTTTTGTTAAAATTGATGCAAATTTTACCAAATTTAATAGAGATATCCTAGCTGTTAACTTTGAGTAACATACTTTTCAACTTAATCTTCCTACCCGATTGTATACATATACATTCAAACTTTATAATTCATAGCCAACTATAATCACATCTGACAAGTGGGAGCTGTGTCATCTTCATATGACTTGTTTACGTTCATTTCATGTCTGGTATTGTTTTGTCTTGAATATAGATTTACTTCTTTCAGAGTTAATTAAATTCCAAATTTTTCATCTCTTACAGGTACTTCAGTGACGTCATAAATAAGCAACAACATGGCAGTGTACACTAAAGACAAACAGAATGGTGCTAGATTGGCAGCCCTGCTGATAAACCAAGGCACAGATGTTGTCAGAAAGTTGTTTTCCTCCACTTTTCTTTCGAAACTGACACTCTCATCGCTTTTAACGAATCATGAGTCTGAAATTCGAAAAATAACCAATAAAGACCAACACAAGTTACTTTTCCCAGCAAATCAGGCTTCACTTGACAAATTTGATCTAACCCTACTGATAGGTTTTTTTCGTAATCTGGGCCATAGGTATAGTTTTCCCTACTCAAAAAAACAAAACAACCCACAGACCGGAGATCATAGTAATGCAGCTGATTTAACTCGGATAAGACTTTTTAGGAATAAGTTGTATGGACATGTCACAACAACTGGTGTTGGTAATGATGATTTTAAGAAACACTGGAAAGAAATAGAAAGTGTCCTGATCAGGCTTGGTGCTGATAAAACTAGAATAGATCAATTTTTGAATGACCCACTAGATTCTGAAATGGAGCTGAAGTATATAGATATGATTATTGAGCAGTCTAATATGGATGTTGAAGTTATGGATCTGGTAAAACATGTACATAATGATGTTACTGATATAAAGAAGGGCATCAAAAGAATTGAGAAGCAAGTGAACACCACTCCTCAAGAGCGTAGCAAGCGTGTAAAAGTAAATAAAAATTATTTGTTATCATATTCTAGATTGGAGTAGCTAGATGACAAATCGGGAAATATGAATGAGTAATTCCCGTCGGACGTTAGAGCAAAATAAAAACAATTTTAGGTCTGTCTTAGATTAGCTCAACCATGGCAATTTTGTAATTCTTTTTTTTTAATCATGGTCCGCCACAAAATTACCACAAACTCATTCTTAAAATGAAATTTTATATAAAATATGAAATTGCCAAGACTGGGCCAGTCTAGGTCTGTCTGTCTGTACATGTATACAGTGTAGTTTTTAGAAGATAACTGGACCGATTTTGACAAGGAATAATGCCACACATATGCATGTCGATTTATTTTTCGTTCTATTAACTTTTCTGGTGGTCATTTTTGCCCAAAATTAATATTTGAACATGTCATCAGTCATTTCTCAAGTATGCTTGAGCCAATCTTATAATTGATATGCACTTTTACTGATTTTTTTTCTGAAGACTCCTGGGTATGAGGACCATGTTGATTTTTACTTGTGTCTCTGACAAGTTTGTGGGGTGTTTTTCAATGAAATTTGACCATTTTGTTTAAATTAGGCACAAAGGCAAGACATAATGGTTGCATATGGGCCAGTTTTATTCCTACCCTTTTTTATGTCCTCAAATACTAATGCATTCAAATGACTTGTTAATTTGTGAAATGAGATTATTGTGTCATTATTTGTTATGAATAGGACAGCTGGTGATTGTATTTAAAACATTACAGATACAAAAAATTTACAAGATTTTTAGTCCCCGTTCGAACGTAGTCCGAAAACGGGGACTTATGTTTTGCCCTGTGTGCGTCCGTCCGTGCGTCCGTGCATCCGTGCGTCCGTGATCACCTGTATCTCGAACATGCATGGACCGATTAAGTTCAAACTTCACTCATACATCACACATTATATGGGACATATGCACATGCATTTTTTTCATGATCCGATTAACGATAGCCGAATAGCGGCCATTTTAAGGCTGAAAATGCATCAAAATCGCACATTTTCACCATTCCGGACCCGGATCTCAGTTATGCATGGACGGATTTTGTTCAAATTTGGTACATACATTAAACATAATAGGACCTTGATGCACGTCATTTTTTTGCGGATCAAGTTCGAAATGGCCGACTGGCGGCCATTTTGTTTTAAAGAATTCAGTTCTGGATCCGTATCCGAGACATGTCTGGATTGATCAAGTTCAAACTTCACACACACACATGGTACATCATGTCACAAATAGATATGTGCATTTGTTTCATGATCCGCTTAACAATAGCTGAATGATGGCCATTTTAAGGCTGAAAATGCATCAAAATCACGTATTTTCACAATTCCGGAACCGGATCTCAGTCATGCATGGATGGATTTTGTTCAGATTTAGTGCATATATTAAACATAATATAAGCTTGATGCACACCAATTTTTCTTCGGATCAAGTTCAAAATGGCCGACTGGCGGTCATTTTGTTTTAAAGAATTTAGTTTTCGATCCATATCTCGGACATGCCTGGACAGATCAAGTTCAAACTTCACATAACATCCATCAAAGGTCAAAAATTCGTCAAAATTGCACATATTCACCATGGGTGAATTTAGTTCACACTTCATGCATACATTGTACATTATGGTACCTTGAATCACGTTTTGTTTTCCAAATCGGGTTTTAACTGAATACAGTTCAGCATCCATATTTCAGGCATGCCTGGACAGATCAAGACCACACTTCACACACATCATACAATGTGTTATACATATGCAGGTGCATTTCGGATCAGACCACTGAAAGTGGTCTGAGATTTCGGCCATGATCTGCTTTGAAGGTATATGTCACTCAAATATGAACGGAACGGGGACGTGTCATTGACAATGACTTGTCATTATTAGTTAAAGCGGGGGAGTCATCACGTATGCATGCGTCAGATGGCCATAGCGTGTCAATGTTTACAAACAAGCGTCTACCCATGATGTTTATGTTTTTAGCGTGTGTTGTTATCGTCGCTTGAAACTCTAGTTCCCGCAGATCACCACCCTCCCGCTTTAACAGATATGTTATAGGTGTATTATAGATTTTACAAAAATGTTTACATTTCCTTATACTCATTTGTGTTGCAGTACCACCATTCAACCAAGAAAACTAAGAGAGGTGCGTGCATTGTATATTTTTTTTGCTTTCTAGATTCAAGAGAGTAAAACACACTGAAAAAGTGTATTTTCACCACACATATTTGCAATGGTTCATTTGAACAAAATAAGTCATTCAGAATTTGTACAGGTGCAACTGCTTAGTAATTTATAGGTCTGGCTTTTTTGAAAACCATGATTAATTGCAAATAATGCTATATATATTTTGTATGTTTGATATGTAGAATGTTGTTGCTTAGATATTGGCAGGCAATATTTTACAACAGTTTACTATAGCACTAATGATGTCACATCACATTAGTTCTGAATTGTGTGAATCAACAGATTAGATGGCCACATTTATTTTGACTAATAGATAGCTTGTTTTCATTTCAGCTTTTGTAAATTTGACGAAAATGGTCAAAGCTTATCTCAAATCACATGAATGCTATTATATTTTTGTCTTTTGTCTTCATATATGGACTATTAGTTAAACCCATAAAAGTAAGGTTTTCTTATTTCTGTGATATAGATAAAGAATTGGAAGTCAAGTTAAGAGAAGAATTGGATTGTCACTATAAGAGGATAAAATATGTACAACCAATTCCAGGGAAGAGAAATCATGAAGTGGATCTGAATAAAACTTATTCTGTTCTCAAATTGGTTGATAGAAAACAAAGAGAGATTCAAAGAAAACGTGGCAAGTCAGATCAATGGATGTAAGTATGAAGTTGTGTTCTAGCTTTGACAGCTAGTATATAAAAACTGGTCCTTATAGATTCTGCTCATTTTCCGTTCACTGAGAAATCTAACATATTGTGTGAAAGGTGCTGACCAGCAAAATTTGAATGATTTAATTTCGAACTTGCTTCAATCCCCATTAGAACTCATAATTCGGTCTCCGTCTCTCCAGAGGCCTATTTCAGAATTCTGTGGATGAAATATTTGCATGTGCCTAGTACTTTATCTGGGACATATGCACATGCAGTGGTTTACTGATTTAATCAATTTGAAAGATGACTGTTTTTTATCATACTACTATATCTCCAAGACGCTTAGGAACCATTTGACATATTTGACATACTAGTATACATCATTCATATTAGAATTCATGTTTGTTTCACAATCAGATCAAAGATGGCCGACTGGCGGCTTTTTGATCATACTACTATATCTCCAAGGCTTATGAACCATTTTCATTCATATTTGGCAAATGCATCATACATATAGGAATACATGTTCATGTCAGTTTGTTCTATAATCAGATCAAACATGGCCGACTGGCATCCATCTTTTTTTTTAAATCTTGGTGGTATCTTGGACAGGATTTGTTGGTTTTCAAACATGATACAAACATTATACATGTTGAGATACATGTCCATGATGATTCTTTTCATGTTTTGTATGTCTGTACATAAGCCTGCATGGAGAAATGAAATTCAGTTTGGATACAAAAAATGCATGAATTATTTTGGAAAAGTCATTTAACACATCTATATATTCTGTTGATACTGAATCAGCCAACTATTCACTCTATTAAACTTATTAAGTACTAGTATGCTGGTATGCTGTTGGTACATATTACCGGTACTTTTTGGCATGAATAACATTTCCCCTAATTCCAACAGGGGACTACATGTATGTCATTAACAATGACTTGTTTGTTATAACTCAATGTTGAAATGCCAATCTTTCAGAAAGAAATATGACTTTGAAGTACCTTTGCTTCATCAAAATTGACCATCACATTTGTATAGCACAGTATTAGGCATGGAAATACCCTCAACATATGTTTGTCAAATCTCATCTGATGTGTTGAAGCCACTATGATGCAATAACCTTTGTCCTGTTTTTACCTTCGATTTCACCCGTAACGCATAATCTTGCAGTGAATGAAAGTACATTTACATTTTATGATAATTTTTGTGATTGTTTTCAATGAATGTATAGTTGCATGAGAACATAACAACGGCCTTTAACCAAACTTTATACAAGTATAATATAATAATATTATAGAATATAATATTTTGACGAGTAATAATTATTTTTTTTTGTTTACTTATTATTAGAAAACTACCTGCCCAATTGCTTTGATATTGATATCAGATTTATTCATGTCATTTATTCATGTCATGACTATATCAATTAATTTTTAGTAAATACTCTGAAATGTGCACAGTGTATAGTCACTGTGCATGCATGCATCTAGAGCTGTATCTCAGGCATACAATGTATCATGACTGATTCTTTTTAAATCACTCTCATATACTTAACACCTAGTCTGCTACACATTCATGATTTGATTAAAGATGGCCGACTGGCAGCAATTTATGTTGTAATAATACATCATGTGCTGGCTGATTTACTTCAAACTTGGTGGAAGGATTAACCATTATGGGTAGTTGATGCACACCACTTTGATTTGTAAAAATCGACTCAAGATGGCTGACTGGTGACCATTTTGTTTTTGACAAATTTGTGTTATATGTTAATCTCACTTCAAACGTTATACAAAGAAAGCACATCATAGCATACGTGTGCACATACAATGATTTTATCATCTGCTCAAAGATGGCCAATGCTGACCATTTTAGTTGATATATGTAACAAGAGGCTATAATCAGGTATTTTGACGTGTCCTAAACCAGATCTTGGTCATGTGTTGTTTGATTTTGTTTGTTTGTTAATAGTGAGGAGTAATCATGCAAGCACATTAATTTGATTATCAAAATCTACAAGGTACTTGCATATGTGCAATTATTGGAGCTATAAAACAGCAATGTAAAAAATGTTTATGCACAGGAGTAGAAGCTAAATGAATTTTAAATGTGTATTGTTGAGAATGAAAAAAAAAATTAGGTGCTTTGGTCATTTTATGAGTAACAATAAATACGAATAAGATTCATTCACCTACAGTCACGACCAATCAGTTGGCGTGCCAGCTAATAAAGTATAAAAACATACTCTTATTGTCCACTTCATAACGAACAACATACTTCTATATGCTTATGGTCTTAATGTAATTAAACACAAAACTGAGACTGTGCTTTCATCGCAAAATGCTTGTTTGTGACAAAATTGTTTTATTTTTTATGGCTAAACGACAACGTTGAAGTGTACTCACAGTAGTACGAGTATATGTGCATATAAAACTTCCATTAAATGATTATAATTGCATATTTATAACAGGGTAGAATCAGAAGACAAAGACATTGATCTTGAGAAGATATTCATCTCATCTGATGATGCAGAAACCCCACGACGTATACTGATTGAAGGGGAGGCCGGTATTGGCAAGACCTCATTATGCAGAAGACTTGCTCATGATTGGCAAAGTCAGAAAGAATATATTAATGATAGATTTAAATTTATTTTTTTACTGGAAGGGAAAAAATGTAGTAAGAGTCTTAAAGAAGAGTTAAGAGGACAGGGTTTGATATCTGAAGCCATTGATTGTGATGAAATGTGGGAATATTTGAAGAACAACAATGAAGACATACTTTGGGTTATTGATGGTTTAGATGAGCTTTCTATATCTAATGAAAGTGAAATTGTGAAACTAATAAAAGCTGATATCTTTCGCAAATCAACTGTGATAATAACATCTCGTCCATGCATGGAGGATTTGTTAGATCCTGAGACAAATTATTTTGACAGAAAAATTATAAATTTAGGCTTTACTCAGGAGACTGCAGTTTCATTAATAAAAGAACATTTTAAATCTAAACCAGACCTTTTCAATATATTTGATTTAAAAGTCTTAGAGCATTTTTCGAATATTGAAGATTTATTACGAAATCCCTTAATGTGTATCATTCTTTGCTTTTTAATAGAAGAGAAAGGTGAGATGATCAGTAACCCTGACATTAATTTCTATCAATTGGTCAGAATGTTGTCAGATTGTCTGTTCAACAGATTTTCAGCACAACACAAATCTGAGTTGACTGAATGCAAAGACAGAACCAGAATGATAGCTTTTAGGGGATTGATGCAAAGAAAACACATGTTCACACTGAAAGATATAAATAATATCATTTCATCCGATTTAAAAGCTGATGATGTCTTGTTTCAGACAGGATTATTTATGAAAGAGCTCAGTGTTACCATTACTGGAGATGAAAATGACTTGTATGTCTTTCCACATAAGGCAATACAAGAAGCATTAGCTGCTCAATATGTATATTCACTTACAGATGAGTTGGAAAGAAAGGAAGCTATAATTGGAATTTCCCGCTCACGCTTATTTTGGCCTCCTGTCATATTAGTGTACTTGTGTGTTTTATTTACAGACAAAAATGACACCGACAAACTTAAAGAACTATTTAATATATTTGTCTATCATCTCACGACACATCATTGTCCAAGTGGACAACCAGTATTATCTGGATCCTCTGACAGCACATTTATAGAATGTTTGTTAGTTTCCAATGGTTATCAGTATTATGCAAAGAGTTGGTCAGAGCGGTTCTCATCAAAAAAGTGCATCTTAGACTTAACCTCAGGCACAAAATGTAAACACGTAGCTGCTTTGGATAGGTTGGTTAAAGAAAGAATGTTTGCAAACACTATTACTTCTGTTAAAAGTTCTTCCGATAACGATAGACATTTAGTTTCTTCCATTCTCAGCAACTTGCAATCATTAGAAGCTATCACTTTACACCGTAGTAGAAACTATATTCCATTAATTCAGGAAAATATGTCAATATTTCAGAAAGTGTACACAGAATTGTGTTTATATTCTTCTGATATATTTTTTGATCAACAATGTATTGAGGTATTCAAACTGTTAAATATCTCTTCAATAAGAGCATCAATTACATATGTACCATTAACAGTTTGTCTTAATGCTGATAAATTTGTATATAGTGTTTTAATAGCACCAGATATTTCACCCATCTTCAAACTTTTGAACCAGCTATTGGAAAATCACATAAAAATTGAGCAATACTCTCTCGATGAGAGTCGTAGAACAT
Source organism: Saccoglossus kowalevskii (assembly GCF_978046115.1). NCBI lineage: Eukaryota > Metazoa > Hemichordata > Enteropneusta > Harrimaniidae > Saccoglossus > Saccoglossus kowalevskii. Next base: position 19,280,377 of record NC_140644.1, on the reverse strand, counting down.
TTATTAATATTGGGCCATATTATTATGAATCTTTTTGTCATAAATTCCTTCCGCAATTTCTGAGACTTGTACACAATTCAGATTCCACTGTAACAGCATCTAATGACAAAGACTTTATGGAGTGTTTCATATCGGTTTTGAAAGATAAGAGTAAAGATTTCGGCATTGAGGTGACACGTGAAAAATCCCGTAAAGGGACATTTGGAGATGATATAATAAGTCTCTACACTGGCAAATGTAAGTGGGAATTCACATTTAGATAACTGCAATAATATTCAATGTTATGCTTGTAGAATTTGGAATGGGGGGGGGGGGTCTCAAACCTCTTACCCCAGAACATCCATTAAATATGTGACCGTTATCATTACATTACCTTTCAGTGTGTGTCCATGCTGTCCTCCTTTCATCTACAAATTTTAATTTGTATGACCTTAATCCTATGAACGACAATAAAGATGAAGGGAATACCTTTGTTGCACTGTGAGTATTAGACATTAGTGTAGCGATAGTGATAATTGCAGATTTAGAATTCACATAATATTCTAAATGCTGGGCATTGAATTTAATAGGAATTAAGATGTACAATAGACCCTGTTGTATTTAGAGAATTGTAGTTTGTTTTTTCTTGTATCTTTACCCAAATCTCTTTTACATTTGAATAGATTTTAGAAGGGGAGTTACAGTAGGATAATAGTATTTTTATTATATAATTTCCATTGTTTATCGGAAAGTAAAAGTTAAAACTTGTACAATACAGAAAGAAAACACTTGAATGCACATCATTCAGTATATATCTCAATAAAAAATGCATCAATGTTGCAATAAGTGATGTAATAATAAAATCCTTATTGCAAAAAAAAATAAATAAATAAAAGTCCAGGCATTATATCCAAAGAAAGCTCATTTCTTAAAATGAATGATTTATGCAGAAATTCCCCTAAAATTTTAATTATATTTCTGTCATTACTTTTCATTAAATATGTGAATTTTTGCTAGTTGGTAATGACTTCTTTGAAATGAAATAAAATACTGGAAATAAAATCATTTCTATCTGTTTGATATCATGGGCAAACTAAAAGAAAGTGTAGTTCGTCTTCAACTTCCTGTAATGGGCACTGTTTACAAATTCTATTTTCTAATGGGGTTTTTGGATTGGTATGTCTGCCTTTTTCAATGGCTTAGATTATGAATACTTGTCCTGAATCTAGCCATTGATATTCTTTGATTATTATTCAAAACATTAAGGTAATTTTCATGATTGTAATTCATTTTAAATTGAATGTATGTTCTCAGTTTTGTTTTTTCATTTGTCATATTCTCTCTCCAGTATGTTATGTATTGTTGTTTAATAGTGCTGCTAATTTCCTTAATATTTTGATGAGATAGTTGTGATGTTTTATATTCTACATCTTTCAAGATATTTTTGACTGATGTTTCTCATTGTGCTTTTGACAAAGTCTAATCACTTAACGCTATCTTTGTATAATTATTTTGTGACTATGACATAGGACCAGAACTTAATCATATTAATTTTCACTTCAGTTATCAATGGAAATGCTCCAATTTCAGATGCATCATTTGCTGTGTTTTTATTAAGCCCAAGTAGGTGTTTACTGAATTTTAGATGAACTTTTTCTGTTTTAATTTTGTTCCAGTTATTGTTACTCATATTTTCCATTCCCCAAATTTCATATCCATACAGTAAAATTGGTTTGATACATATATTAAACAGATGGATGTATGTTTTACAGTCTGTTTCTTTTGGTAAAGACTGCTTTAGTGCATACATGGCTTTGATTGCCTTATCTGCTAAGTTGTCTCCAGCTTCTGTCAATTTACCATTAAACTGAAAGATTATCCCAAGATAATTGTATAAGTTGACACAGCAAAGTTTCTCATTTTGATAATAGAATTTTTCATTTCTTTGTAGTGTTCCCCTTCTGAATATAAGAATTTTAGTTTTCGCAAGATTTACTTTGATTTTTCATGTTTGGCAATAATCTTGCAGTTTATTTAATGCATTTTGTAGGCCTTTTTATGTTATTGAAATTAGTACCAGATCATCAGCGTAAAGTAGCGAGCTAATTTTAGTGTTGTGTAGTGTGACCTGATCAAGGGATCTGTCTTCCAAGTATTCACTCATATCATTCACATATAAATTAAATAGTGTGGGGCTTATAACACAGCCTTGTCTCACACCTTTTGTTGTCTCAAATATATTTGTGATTGTGTTCTCTAAACGAATGCATGCTTTCGTATTAAGTAATGTATGTACAATGTATGCCATGTTCAAATAAATGTAGAATAGAATGTACTCTTTTGTTGGCAATGTACTTTATATCTCTGGTGAAATAACAGTTGATACTATGCTTTCAACACATCTACAATCTATACATGTATATTTTTACCTCTCTTGGTCATGTCGAAGACAATAACGTATTTTTTAGTGTCTTTGGACATGACATTGTTCCTGTAAATGCACACACAAAAATTGTCTTAACAGCGATAGCTATGGCACTGATAATCACATTCTACAAACCATTGTAATATGTATATATGCTAAAAAATATGGGGCTGATGACAGGTTGAATTCTAAAGTTTAACCTTTTCACCCATCAGTTCCCTGTTTTCTTCACAAATTCATAAAATAGTCCTGTTTACGGTCTGCAGAGACAATGAATCGAATTTTTTGATTGAAAAATGAAAATTGACACAAATTTTGTTTATTGGCTCCAAAATTAGGATTCATTTCAAGAAATATTTAAGAATATAAGAAAAAATGAAGAAAAATTTGGATGAGAAAATTCTTCTGTTGATCCACTTTAGTTTTGTTTGATAGAGGTAATTCACACTGGTATAGGTACTGGTTCGGTTCATGTGTGTTATATCTGGTTTTAATGTAACTGTATTGTAGTAGATTTTAGATATCTAACTTGTTATGTTTATTTTAACACCTTTATTACATTTTATAAACCAAAATAGATATGTAATTCATTCTATAAGGTTGTAATAAAGAATTATCCTATCTTATCATAGTACAAATTATATTTATACTGTTATTATACAGTAAATTTAGCACTGGAAAAATCTATTGTTCCTCCATCCCTCATCTAAAGGTTATATCAAAACTCAAGCCCATATGTGGGTTGTAAATGCTTTTACCAAATGATCTTCGCTCTGAATGCCATGGTGTAAAAATGACGAAGAATGATTAAATAGAAGTGGCACATTAAGAGGAGTGTTCGATGCCTTGAAAAAAGCAACACAATTAGGCAAAAAAAAAATTATGTTGCCCTCAAGTCAGAAAATTGAAAAATTCGGTCGGTCAGATTTTTTTTTTTAAACTCGTGAAAACTAAGGGTATTGTAAATGGCCGAGGTATATGGGAATCAATGAAACACATGCTAGATATTAAACACAAAAATCAAAGTGTTTCTTTTAGTCTTTTGTATTTAAATACAGATCAACCCGAGGTTCAAAGTCACCACTTAACCCCCGGGACCCTGGGGATCAAACAACGGTCCGGGATCGATAATTTTTAGAGGTAACACTTTTTTACTGCTTAAAATAGTGAGTTTAATAATATTTGGGCCTATTATAAAAAAAATGTGACCCGATATTTCATATTTTTCGGTTGGTCGCTGAGGGCAACAAAAATTTTTTCAAGGTTGCTAGATCTGAACAGACCATCATGAACCACCGACTTCTCAGCGGCGTAACTCTGCTGACTAGTCACACCTAGACTGTTGACAGTCTAAGTCACACCCATCATGATAGATGATGTAGTTAACTGTTCATGTCTTCCAAACAACTTTTTGAAGATCTTAACCAGGATGAACAGAGGCGACGGCATGAAACTTTGCTTTGGGGGGGGGGGTGCTCACAAACCTTGCGCCAAAGGCGTGATCTTACTAGAGGCATGCTCCCCCTTGAAAATTTTGAAATAATACTGTAATTGACTAAATCATTCGGGCTGATGGTGAACTGTTTTGGTTTGTATCTTTTGTGCTGGATTACATGCACCCAAAAATACTTTAAAAAAAGTCAATTATTGGTGTCGTCCCATGTATGTTTATAATCAAATACAAAATAATACAAGTTAAGGTACAAAATCATGGTTTTATTTTTAATATTATTTTTTACAAATGTGCGACAACCACAAATTTAATTACAAACTCACTCACAGGGAAAAAAGTAAAAATACAAAATAAAATTATGTTTATCATGTAATACTGAAAATGTATATTTATATTAGTCTTGTTAATCGCAATGTACCGGTATATCATCGCTACTTTTTAAAAAAAATATATATAATAATTATTTGCTGACATTCATTTCATGATTATTGCAAAGATGAAATGTAATAATATGAAAATAAATTATTGAGGATAGTGTTGAAACTACGGAAAAATGGCCATGGAGAAATCAGAAATTTCCATGACTCAGAAAATTTGGTCTGTATTGTAAATCACCACTATCAAAATTAGAGTTTTTGATGACATCATCGCTCTACATTATCTACACAGTAAACCTCTATTTGTGAGGAAATACTTTTCAACAAAAACACCAAATTTACCAAAATTTGTTTAATTCTAATGGTGGTAATTTATAACAATAATGAATCTTCACAGCATCATATTGGATGCAGAGAAGGTCTTCGCATCATACATTATCTTATCATAGAGCACTCTCCTCATCCAATATAGCGCTGTTCAGGATTTCACAATTCCATACAATTTCAAATCAGTCAATTTTGTGGAATAAAACTTAAAATGATACATAATCTCAAATTTCTCTTATATTCAATTAAATTTTAAAAACACTCATCACACATTTAAATTAGAAAAACATAATTATTCTGTTAATGATATTTCAAATATATACAGAAACATTCAAGAGAAGACAAGTGATATATACAAGACCATATTTGGATAGATTTGACCATATTTGGATAAATAAAGGAGTTAACAATTCAGTAGCAAATAATCAAACTGTCAAATGTACATGTGGTAAACATAATATAAGCATGATGTCTGATGATTTTAACTAAATTAAATTTGTATTGTAAATTCTACTGTTTTTCATAAAATATTCAAGGAGGTCAAAACATCACAGTCATCATTGTGTTCTGTATTGGTTCCATACTCCAATGAACACAGCCTGTGTACAAGACATTTTTAATGCAAAAATATGCGTAGTGCAACGTCTTTGACGATTTAATAGGTACAAGTTGTAGATAATGTTGATACATTTAAAAGGAACTGCCTTACTATCAAAAATCTGCTGAAAATACAAATCTATGGTTAGTGATTGACCATCAGAAACTCTTGGGAAGGCAACAGAAGCACAGTCATGAAAAAAATCTAGTTCCAAACTGAGTTAAGAAAATAAATTTCCTTTTTTTTCTACCATCACCCTTCCCGTAGTACCTGATGGTCTGAGAAATAGGAAAAAATAACCATAACTGAGAACATGCTGTTACACTTAATACACACCCTCCCCATGCACTTCCAGAAAGTACCTGGTTAATTACGACTGGACTTAACCGGGCAACACAACTGCAATGACAGCACTTAATTACTTTTCTAAATTATCTTTGTGAAAGATTTGCTACATTCTTAAAACAATGATGAACTACACAACCAAAAACAGTTGTTGCATTCATTCATTCATCATCTAGGTTAAGGTTATTTTAAACCACAAATGTACTTTGGCACTAGAGGGCGCTACTCACAGAAAAGTGTCCAATAATTCAGACATCTTATCCAATAGTCTTGATTTTTAGATTTTTTTTTAAAATAATTTAATATTGTAATATTGTTATAAAAAGTTATATAGATTATTCACACACACACATTCTGGAACTGGTAACATAAAAACTTGAATATCTGGTACATCAATGAAAATAATTTGACAAGACAATGCTTATTCAACACCAATTAACCCATCACCTGCTAAAGCTTCCACGGACATACCAAAATAAATGGAAAAAAGGGGTGTCAGCAGGTGATGTATTAATACGCTAAAAAATTCACAATGAAATAATTACACATTACAAAAGTGAAATCCAAATTATGATTAAATAATTAACTTAAGACAAATGCGTATTGATATTTTGAGGCAGTTTTTGAATTGACACCATTTATACACAGAATCTATGATTTATAACAGACCCCTCCCCAACCTCTATATTCATTTTGTAAAAAAAACTAACTTGGTTTAATTCCACTTCACACTAAACTAGAATACAATTGATGTTCTACTCGTGATACACCACTCCATTAATACCTAGCTACACTGCTAGTAATATCCCATTGAGATCTGCTATTGACCAGATATTTGATTGGTTGCATGAAAATGTCACCAGAGTAAACACAAGAGATCAGTGCTTCAAAATAGTTAATTCCCCCAGCATGCAGCATTTATATTGACCAATGAACAACAAGTATTTTGCATAAATACCCTGAGGGAAATGCTGTACTGATTCTAGGCTATCTTCGCTCTTTTTCCTTTGACCACTATTACTAAAAATTAAATTTTTAATAAGTAGATTGTTTTGAGAAATCTTTTCATCTCTAAACGAAGATGTAGCATGTTCAAATGGTTTAAAATTTCTGCTGAAGTCAGGAATTTGAGGCCAAAGGAGATTGTATAGCGGAGGGAGGTCATCAACTGCCAAAGCAGATTAAAGCGCGGTAATCGCAGATCAACGAGTACAAACTGAGACGTTTCTAAGCTTTAATTAGGCAATTTTCATATGATTGGAAGGTATCGAAGGAGGCACCGTCGGTAATCAGTGCAAGTCACGCCAAAGTCAAACCTCATACTTGTGATTTCCATTTGAAGAACGCATTGGATTGTGGGAAAATTAATGTTTATCAACACAAATGCGCGATGATTACCGCGCTTTAAACTTCACTCTTAATATCAATATACTGCAAAATACTTTATTTTTCTATTTTCGTTGAAAAGACTTCCTCAGTGTTTTGTATGGAGTTATTTTCCCTGATTATGATGAGTTGAACGTAAGAAATAAGAAAAAAGTGTATTCGCAGAATTTTTTTTTCAATGAATCATCGTTCAGCGAAAATAGAATAGTATTTTTACAGTATCACTTTTGATGTACAATGTACCTAACATATATCACATTACAGAAAATATAGTGTGTTCGTGGACGAAGAAAACAATGATGATGAAAACGAACTATGAACCATTTTCTTTCTAATATTAACAGAAATATCAATAAAAACTAAGATGCGAAGATGCAATTATAATTTGCTCAATTATGCAATACCACACGACAATGAGGTAGACTGAAATTTAGATAAGGCTATATGGCAATACCGGTATATAAGGTATATTCCTGACGACTAGAGACTTACAGCATAGCATATGGGTAATAATAAATCTGGTTAGCTTTTCAGAGCAAATACGAAATGTAATGCATATATTTCAGCAGTGGACAGGCAGCAAAGAGATAATACAGAGTTTTAATTTTTAAACAAACAGTAGAAATTTTTCTCACAAAAATGTTGGTGGAACATTATGCCATTTTTTTTCTTTGTTAAATTTAGACAAAACGAATAAATTTCCTGTTGCCTTGGCATAATGGCATTCGGAATGTTAAAAGCGCATAAACTGTATATTTATACATATAATACATGCATGGTTGGTTGGTCATTTTCCTAATTATAATCTAACTATTTTACCCAGGAAGGACAACACAATAATAAATATATAAATACATGTATTTGACCTGGAAAATTTATGATTGACCTAATTTATGATACCTCTCTCTACTTGACCTATTTTATAATACGCTGTAATAGCAACATTTTATTAATTATTGCTGATTTCCAAATCTGAATTACTGTAAACAGTTTAATTTCCACTGCTAAGAATTTCTGTAATTTGTCAATTTATTGGCATTGGTGAGGACGAGTTGCGTGAAAGTCTTTGTGAGTCTGGTGCCGCAGAGAAATTGTCACTGCTAACTAAATTTTTACTGACTTCCAAAATTATCGGTATGGAAAATTTGCCTTTCCACCACCAGTTCCCTCTTTTCGTCACAAATTCACAAAATAGTCCTGTTTATAGTCTGCACTTTCCTTCAAAAGATTGGAACAAAATAGCCAATTTAAAGAAAAAAAATTAAAATTGACTCAAATTTTGTCTGTTGGCTCCAAAATTCGCTTTCATGTCTAGAAATACTTAAGAATATAGGAAAAAAGTGCAGAAAAATTTCGCAGAGAAAGTCTGGTGGTGAAAAAGTTGAAGCAGTTTTACAATACTGAATTTTGTTCACACCAAGATATGAGGCACAATATGGTTGAAATTAACATAATCTTGATCTCCATGGAAATAGGATTAGAAACTTTAATATATAATGTTGTAATCTGTGTATTGCTTGGAAAACTTAATTATTAAAGCGGGAGGGTTGTCACCTGCGCACATGTGGGATTTGAGTCAACACACGCTAAAAATGCAAAGGCTCATGGGTAGACGCTTGTTTGTAAACAATGACACGCTATGGCCACCTGACGCATGTGTAGGTGGCGACACTCCCGCTGTAACTACTTTAACAGTTTTTAATATTTTTTTATTATTATATATATTAACGTACAACGTTCAACATTCTTATTGTTGATTTCTTTCCCAATTTTCATAAGCTCAGTGAAAACAACACATTTTATAAGTTAGATGTTTTATCCCCTAAAACTCCTTCAAATTTTCAATAATTTCCAATTATCTTTGTCAATATGTTAATTTTTTATAGAAAAAGGTTATGAGGAATCACTTAGAAAAACATGACAAAATTTGACAGGCGATCAAAGGGGATTAAATGAAAAATGCTGAACACATTGATATGATAATGATCAGCTGTATAATTTTAAGCTGATATTTGATTAGTTGTGGTTAATCATTAATAACACTCCACAAAAGCATAATCTCACACAATTTGCTGTAACAATTACTTTTGTTATTAAAAATAGAATTTTGTTTCAATTACTCACCATGACTGTATATGCACATTGTTCAGCTTTTATCAAAATTGTACACTTCAAACAGTACATTCAAATGCGATATGGCAGCAAGCAGTGACCTGGGTCAGCAAGCAGTGACCTGGGTCAGCAAGCAGTGACCTGGTTTTAGAGTACAAGGATAGATGTGGCTAGCACACTTTCTTGAAATTTTGCTAAGTTATTCTAAATGACAAAATAGCCATATCCATCAATATTTAACATTATTTGAAAGCTACAACTCTGGCATAAACTAAAAAAATAGATGTTATTAATCCCCCTGACAAGTGCAGACAATCAGCAATACATCATGTGAGATTTACCATAATTCAGATCGGGCATTCAGAAATAGTCGTCTGGTCGCCAGGAATAATCCATATCTCAGTAGGGGGGATACGCTGACACTATTCTCTCATTAGATCTGTAGTTAGCGATGTCGTTTAATTCTTGTTCCTCCATGTACTTCCTGTCTTCATAGTCGCTCTTCTTGAGTCCAGCTTTCACGTACGCATAATTAGCAGTCATACTCATAAGAAAGTGTACCTACAGGACAGAGGAACATTCAAACAGTGTCAGAGAGTATTACCGGTAACTTTTTTTGCATTTGCAGTTTCAGACACAAAGATAAATCAACAGCTGTTTTGTTTTATGTTCAATCATTGAAAATTTTCTATTTGAGGGCCTTGGTATACTGGTACATGTATTTAAAATCTTGTGTTATGTAATACATGTATGCATATTACAAGTTAAACCTCTATATAGAGAACACCTGTCTATAATGACCACTTCCAGGAAGTCCCAAGGCATAACATAATAGCAACCTGTATATAACGACTGCCTGACTTATGTGACCACCTTTGCAGGTTTGGCATAATTAACATTCTGTTTTAAAAAGAATTTTTTAATTTATTCAATTTAAACATGTTTTATTTTGATCACATTAAGTAAATGTGTTTTGTTGCAATATTACCATCTCATTATTTTCTGAACAAATATGTCAAATGTATAAGTAAATGTATCCATAAAAATAATCCAATCTTCATATTACGACCACTTGCCTATAAAGACCATTTTAATAAAGTCCTTTGAGTTGCCATTATATAAAGGCTTGGTCTTATAATAAATGGAACAATAGTGTTTACAAAATAAATGTTTGCCGATCAAATCTACATGGACATGTGTGACATTCAATAGTATATGGCTGTGTAAGCGAAGAGAAGAGCTGCAGCACATGAATAGATGCAAAAAGTTAAGCGAATGTATAAGCCTTGGTTTACAAAATTATAATTGCACCATGTAATTGCAGAGACTTGAAGTCATTACGAATGAGTCAAGATTCCAGTGACTTGACACCATGCAGCATATTACGATACAGATAACAAGTCTAACTACTCACCAGCCCAATAACTACAAGACAGCAGCCACCAAACAGTATACTCCACCACAGCACATTTTCATCTGCCTAGAAATGAAAAAACATTTATAGTTCTGTGTTATTTAAACATTTTCGACATGCTCGACTGTCATGGCCACATACACATTTTGTATGGATAAAAAATGAATGTGGGTATGTAGCTATGCATAGTATGGGACCCACATTGCAATAACTACAACCCATCAAAGCTAGTATACTTCTGATAACACTGAGAACATGGTTGATAAATCTTGAGCCCTTTCACTAATTACTGCATGCCATAAGATTACTTTGAATACTCTCGATTATTTTAATTTCATTAAAACTTAAACATTGCGAAATACATCAACACTGAAGGCACTGTTGCAATAGATGCACTATATATCATATTTGACAGATTTAGTGTCACAAAGAAAGAAATATTGCGTGCACTATCAACACTAAGGGCAATACCCCGGTATATCATATTTACAAAAAGAGAAATATTGCCTGCACTATCAACACTAAGGGCAATACCCCGGTATATCATATTTACAAAAAGAGAAATATTGCCTGCACTATCAACACTAAGGGCAATACCCCGGTATATCATATTTACAAAAAGAGAAATATTGCCTGCACTATCAACACTAAGGGCAATACCCCGGTATATCATATATACAAAAATAGAAATATTGCCTGCACTATCAAGACTGAGGGCGATACATCAATATAAGTCACAAGGGAAGAAACATTGCCCAAAATTAGAGATATGAACTTAACATCATTAAATTAATAAACCTGATCGAGGTCTACCCAGGTTACATGGTGGGTGATGATTAGAAAATAACAACTAAAAAAAAAAAAGACTTACTGCTACACAGAAATTTTTCATCTGATCATCAGCAGCAGTAATCACATCATCACACAAAGAATCTGTAAAATTTTCAACAGGATATCCTAGAAAACAACATAATTACATGTACGTTATAACCATGAATGAAGAAACAAATTTTCAGTGTGAGGAATGTTTGTGATTTGGATAAAAATGACATGAAAGTTACATGAATTTTCCCTGGTGAGAATTTTGCTGCTACAGAATATTACGACTTCCACAAACCATTGGTATACCTGAGATTAAAATCGTTTAAAGTAATACCCAAGTTTTATTTTGTGTAACATTCTCCCTGTTGTGACAATCATAATTTTAATTTTATCTGTGCCTTAAAGGGCGGCAGTCATCACACCGCGTCCTGTTCGATATGGAACTCATAGCGACGTATACAACGCGTGTAAAATACATTTATTTACATGAATTCGAACACGCGCTGCGCGACAACCACAGCGCTTTAATGGTAAGCATCAGAGAGATGCAGAATTCAACATCGGTGATAGCAGCAGGGATACAAATAAAATCACATTATGCCAACTTTTGATGATTGTTTGGGTTTGCCTATAGCAATGCACTTTAAATAAAGTAATAATTAAGAAGATTTACCATATAGAGTAAGATTTAAGTCAACTTTGTAACTTTCATCAAAGCAATAAATGCTGTTGAGTACTGACAGCAGCTCCATAAGTGGAATAAGCGTTAATGCAGCAAACAACAACCACCCGAGAAATAGTACATACGTGAAACCAATAAACTGAAAGAGTACAAACAAGAAAGACATGTTGATGGTTTGGCATTATGGTTATTAGAGATACTGAATGTGTATCATTTGTTACAAAGAGATTCGTGAATTATGGTTAGTGGTATTGTCAGTATCCTGCATGATTTAAGTTATGGGCTTAGATTCCTGTAGGTTTTTTGTAATGTAGTCGAGACCGCTACTTTAACCATACAGTGTGATATTAGGCCTTGTTTTGCAAACCCGCCGAATGAACAGGAGCCGAAAATGAAATAAAAATAAAACATTTTTTCAGCGTAATTTCTCGTGCCCACCGACTTGTAAGCGCAAAAAAATTGCTAAAAAAATATTATTTTTATCTTCATTATTTACCGACCGCCGCATAACAAATCCAAGTTTCATTTTCCCGGGAGTATCATGATCAAAGTACCGAACTCTTGCGCAGCTGAGAAACAAGGTTATACATGGAATAAAATTGTATTTCATTTCTTCTCTCCAATTAATGATCTCACTCATAATTCTTTGAGAATCACACAAATCTAATGGGAAAAAAAGAATTAATTTTATTTTATTTTCCCGCTCTCCTCAAAAAAATTGCCCTATAAAAACCTGAGAAACAAGGAATAAAAAAAGTCTGACCTTACCAACTAAATTTATATAGGTTGGGGTTCAGTTGTGTGCATGACTAACAGTAGGTGTATTTCCAGTGTACATGTGTCAATATCTAAAACTGATAGTCACAAAAGTTGTTGCCAAGGAGACGGTACTGAGATCAAGAGCAAAATAGCGAATGGAATGAATTTTTTTATTTAATAAGGCCTATGCTTCCCTGTAGATAGATTTTACTAAGGTGTGAGGATGAAGTGCCGATATACAAGTTTATGTGAGATAGAGTATTACTGTTCAGGGTTGCAAGCCTTGACTCTACCGAAAATCAACCATTGAAATACAGTGTGAGCTGAACAACACCAGGGAGAAGAAACTTGCTACAGGAAGTGTCAACACTTTCATTTAAATTAAATATTTATTAATATTGATTTCATTTCACAAAAGATAACTCATGAAATTGTGCATTTGATGATTCTATGTCTAATTATACACAGGACAAAATATCTTGTGAACACTGATATATGGAGCTCATTTGCATAATTATCCCACAATGCACCACATGATGATCACATGATCACAATTCACCAATTATATTAGATCAGACAATACAATACTCACAATAGAATTACAGATGTAACCACCGCATGATGTCTTTTCTCCACCATAAACTTGAACTTTAGCTTTGTGTGTTGACAGAAAACTTAAAACAAGCAGTGCAATTGCCCAGACAGCCATAACAGGTGTTACTATATAAATGGAGAGCTCTAACGCAGATTTACTGTGGGAGAAGGGGGAAAAAAATACTGTAAAATTACATATTTTCTACATATTAATTTGGTGAATTTGCATAATAACTATTATGATAATTTGTTCACATATTGTATCAAAAGAAGTTGATACAATATTTTAAGCATACCTACATGTATGTTGTTTTGGAGGTTTACAAAATATTCATTCATCAGTCTGAGAACTATCAGGAAGATTCCTCTCCCCCAAAATGAAAATTTTCTCCAAAGTTGGGAGAATTCATCAGATCAGGAAACAATTAGTATCAGGAGACAATTACTTGATTTACATTATTATGTTCTGCCTATATGTTTAAACATTTTCTTATATACTACAGAAAAAGTGCCATTGCTCAAAACGTCTAGCTGGTTTGAATAGTTACTTAGAAAAGCCAAACAGCAAACTATATGTTCATTTTCCCAAAGTTAAACAAGCAGCCTGTCGGCTGAGATAGCTCCGCTGTTAGCAATGCACATGGCAATTAAAGAACAGAAGATATCATTAGAAAATGAACAAATCTGAGAGAGGTCCACATGTAGTACCTATATGTATAATATATCAAAGCAATTGGACTTGCGGTTTTCAACAAGAAGTCGAAAGTATCACTTTTTACCAAAAATTACAAAAATATTCATCAAAATTAGAGAATAAAAGATATCATTACAAAATGAACAAATCTGAGAGAGGTCGACATGTAGTACCTATATATGTAATATCAAAGCAATTGGACTTGCGGTTTTCAACAAGAAGTCGAAAATATCACTTTTTACCAAAAATGACAAAAATATTCACCAAAATTAGAGAATTAAAGATATCATTACAAAATGAACAAATCTGAGAGAGGTCCACATGTAGTACCTATATATGTAATATCAAAGCAATTGGACTTGCGGTTTTCAACAAGAAGTCGAAAATATCACTTTTTACCAAAAATTACAAAAATATTCACCAAAATTAGAGAATTGAAGATATCATTACAAAATGAATAAATCTGAGAGAGGTCCACATGTAGTACCTATATATGTAATATCAAAGCAATTGGACTTGCGGTTTTCAACAAGAAGTCGAAAATATCACTTTTTACCAAAAATGACAAAAATATTCACCAAAATTAGAGAATTAAAGATATCATTACAAAATGAACAAATCTGAGAGAGGTCCACATGTAGTACCTATATATGTAATATCAAAGCAATTGCACTTGCGGTTTTCAACAAGAAGTCGAAAATATCACTTTTTACCAAAAATTACAAAAATATTCACCGAAATTAGAGAATTAAAGATATCATTACAAAATGAATAAATCTGAGAGAGGTCCACATGTAGTACCTATATATGTAATATCAAAGCAATTGGACTTGCGGTTTTCAACAAGAAGTCGAAAATATCACTTTTTACCAAAAATTACAAAAATATTCACCAAAATTAGAGAATTGAAGATATCATTACAAAATGAACAAATCTGAGAGAGGTCCACATGTAGTACCTATATATGTAATATCAAAGCAATTGGACTTGCGGTTTTCAACAAGAAGTCGAAAATATCACTTTTTACCAAAAATGACAAAAATATTCACCAAAATTAGAGAATTAAAGATATCATTACAAAATGAACAAATCTGAGAGAGGTCCACATGTAGTACCTATATATGTAATATCAAAGCAATTGCACTTGCGGTTTTCAACAAGAAGTCGAAAATATCACTTTTTACGAAAAATTACAAAAATATTCACCAAAATTAGAGAATTAAAGATATCATTACAAAATGAACAAATCTGAGAGAGGTCCACATGTAGTACCTATATATGTAATATCAAAGCAATTGGACTTGCGGTTTTCAACAAGAAGTCGAAAATATCACTTTTTACCAAAAATTACAAAAATATTCACCAAAATTAGAGAATTGAAGATATCATTACAAAATGAACAAATCTGAGAGAGGTCGACATGTAGTACCTATATATGTAATATCAAAGCAATTGGACTTGCGGTTTTCAACAAGAAGTCGAAAATATCACTTTTTACCAAAAATGACAAAAATATTCACCAAAATTAGAGAATTAAAGATATCATTACAAAATGAACAAATCTGAGAGAGGTCCACATGTAGTACCTATATATGTAATATCAAAGCAATTGCACTTGCGGTTTTCAACAAGAAGTCGAAAATATCACTTTTTACCAAAAATTACAAAAATATTCACCAAAATTAGAGAATTGAAGATATCATTACAAAATGAACAAATCTGAGAGAGGTCGACATGTAGTACCTATATATGTAATATCAAAGCAATTGGACTTGCGGTTTTCAACAAGAAGTCGAAAATATCACTTTTTACCAAAAATGACAAAAATATTCACCAAAATTAGAGAATTAAAGATATCATTACAAAATGAACAAATCTGAGAGAGGTCCACATGTAGTACCTATATATGTAATATCAAAGCAATTGCACTTGCGGTTTTCAACAAGAAGTCGAAAATATCACTTTTTACCAAAAATTACAAAAATATTCACCAAAATTAGAGAATTGAAGATATCATTACAAAATGAACAAATCTGAGAGAGGTCCACATGTAGTACCTATATATGTAATATCAAAGCAATTGGACTTGTGGTTTTCAACAAGAAGTCGAAAATATCACTTTTTACCAAAAATGACAAAAATATTCACCAAAATTAGAGAATTAAAGATATCATTACAAAATGAACAAATCTGAGAGAGGTACACATGTAGTACCTATATATGTAATATCAAAGCAATTGCACTTGCGGTTTTCAACAAGAAGTCGAAAATATCACTTTTTACTAAAAATGACAAAAATGTTCACCAAAATTAGAGAATTGAAGATATCATCATGAAATGAACAAATCTGAAAGAGGTCTACCCAAGGTACATATACACCAAGTATCAAAGCATTCAGGCTTGTAGTTTTCAAGAAGAAGTCGAAAAAGTAAAACATTGACACGGACGACGACGACGGACGACGAACAATCACTCATATGATAAGCTCCGCTCGACAAAGTCGACAGCGGAGCTAAAAATAAATGTATCTTTATTTTTTCCATACAGGGGAAAACTTGGTCTCCTGATTGGAAGATATCCTCCTGAGATATTTCACCTAATTTGTTCATACTTAGAATTTTTTTTAAGGACATTTGTCAAAACTAAATCACTGTAATAGATAATAATCTCCATTTTGAGGAAAAGTGCTTTTCTACATGTAAGAAATATAAACAATACACTATAATACATCCTGGTATTTGATCTCTGGTAGAGAAAACTAATACTTAATTTGAACTTGGAATTTATTTTCACTGAAGAAATGATTCAGCGAAAATAAAATACCTTTTTTCTCATATTTTACATTCATTAAAAATCAGTGAAAACAAACTCTATACAAAACACCCAAAAAGCCTTTGGAGCAAAAATAAATTACAGATAAAGTGAAAGTATTTCACAGTACAGAAGTTTACTTACAACTGTTCAAATTCAGATTCATATGTATCCTCAGCTTCTCCACAACATACGAATGTGTCGGTGAACATGTCACATGTCTTATCCAATGCCACCAATCCACATCCGCAATACAAACCCAGTCCCACTGCCAAAACTATTGTAGCAATTAAAGATGAAAACGGCGTTAACGCCAGACAATCAAAACACCCTGCTGGTGAAAAGAAAAACATTTCTTGGTTAGAAACGCGTGATCTGTCATGTGATATGCACACCACCTCCCAGTAATAAGCTTCCACAATTTCAAGCAAGAACATTTCTCTTTTTCAACACAAGGGGCATGCACAAACTTCTAGGTGGCGCTGTCTACAAATTTTCTGAAAGGTGACTGACTGCACAATCAACAACAGCATGAGTCACTTTCTATCCATAACTTTAATGCAGATAATTCATACAAGGAAAATTGCTATAAATTTGAAAATCATATGAAAATTATTTGAATCTTTCTTCCTTTTTTTTCTTCAAAAAGTGGTTAAAACACATATATATGGTAGACAATATTAAATAATCATTGTCAAAGTAACTATTCAAACCAGCTAGACATTTTGAGCAATGGCTCTTTTTCAGCAGTATATCAGACAAGCAACCTGTCGGCTGAGATAGCTCCGCTGTTAGCAAAATGAACGATATGTATAGTATAGTATCAAAGCAATCAGACTTGTTGTTTTCAACAAGAATTCAAAAATTTCAATTTTCACCGAAAATTACAAAAATATTCATCAAAATAAGATAATTAAA
This sequence comes from Saccoglossus kowalevskii, assembly GCF_978046115.1. Classification (NCBI taxonomy): domain Eukaryota; kingdom Metazoa; phylum Hemichordata; class Enteropneusta; family Harrimaniidae; genus Saccoglossus; species Saccoglossus kowalevskii. The sequence goes on along the minus strand of NC_140644.1, from coordinate 19,262,681 downwards.
AATATCATCACAAAATGTACAAATCTGAGAGAGGTCCACATGTTGTAACTGTATATGTAATATCAAAGTAATCTGACTTGTGGTTTTTAACAAGAAGTCGAAATTATCACTTTTTACCAAAAATGACAAAAATATTCACCAAAATTAGAGAATTAAAGATATCATCACAAAATAAAAAAATCTGAGAGAGGTCCACATGTAGTACCTAAATATGTAATATCAAAGTAATCGGACTTGCAGTTTTTAACAAGAAGTCAAAAATATCGCTTTTTACCAAAAATTACAAAAATATTCATCAAAATTAGAGAATTAAAGATATCATCACAAAATAAAAAAATCTGAGAGAGGTCCACCCAAGGTACCTACATACCAAGTATCAAAGCATTTGGGTTAGCAGTTTTACAGAAGAAGTCAAAAATAGGATTTTTGACCAAAAATGACAAAAATATTGGCTATAAATGAGATAATTGAACATATCCACACGAAATGAACAAATCTGATAGAGAACCACCCAAGGTACCTTCCTAGAAAGGTTCACAGCTATACAGTTTGTGGTTTTTAAGAAGAAGTCGAAAATGTAAAGTCGGCGACGGTGACGACGACAGACAATCAGTAATACTATAAGCTTCGCTCGACTTCGTCGACAGCGGAGCTAAAAAGAAACTACAGTTTGTATACAACATCCAATAGTATATAGCTGTGAATGAACAATATAATTATAAACCATTGTTTAAGTTTTTGTTTATAAATTATTAATGCTGGACTTTACCATCGATACAAGCTTCCTGAGTATTTATAAATTTTATTCACTCAAAAAAATGAACTAATTTTTTTCATTTTGTCACTTTTTTTAAAATGCCTTATTTATAACATTAATATATTAACATTTTCAAACTCAGGAAACTACTAATTTGAGAACAAAAGTGAGACTTGTCAAATTTATTTCAACAAGAGAAAAAAAAATCATACTTCAAAGTATGGAAATATTAATACAAGGTATTGCTGAAATATGAAAACAACACATAAATAACTTAGTTATAAATAACTAATTATTAAAAGTTTCATATCTGTATTTACTTTGCACTAAAGATTGACACACCCATTTAGTCAATACCATATAAACAGGAATTTGAACCCAGCTCATACGTTACTCTCAAACGTAAGTCAACAAACAAAGTCACACATAGATATAGAATGATCCAGGACTTGGACCAAACATTAAACTAAGCTTTCTATAAGATCTCCTAATGAAAATCTAGGCTGATTGCCTTGGGGTAGATATATAGTGTGACTAGTCAAGATTTGGACAATTGCATTTCAATGAGTGACAAAGAGTCAGCTGATCTTTCCTGAATGAAAACCCAGACTGTACAGTGTTTATCAAAGCTACCATGCTGTAGACACAAATACAAGTATAGCTGTGGTTTCGCAAGGTTTTGGGTTCTAGGCTTCATACATGACAACGTCGGTTAGGGTCAGGCATGCAGGTACATCAATGTGGTCATAGACACTGACAGATGAAGCCTAGAACCTACATGTATCCGAACAGAAAATCTTGCCTAATACAAATACAAGTGAATATGGAGGCACCATTCTGTTCACTGAAATACTTAGTATTGAAATACTTAGTAGTATTTCAGTATTACTTATTTATTACCGGTACAAGTAATTGCTCCAATGTGTCTGAGAAATATTGACTAGCACGTGTAACCGGTTACTCATTAAATCTTGAAGTCTGTGTATAATAACAGGCAAATGATTCATATAACAGATATCACAAGGTTATAGCTAAACGATTGTATTGGCCAATCAATACATAACTGAGATCGATGCTATCTTGTACTGTATTTGTGTCATAACTTTGTTATTGCATATTTTCCTGCTCGTAGACATAATTTAGTGAGATAAAACAGCAAAAAATGCCAATAAAAATCTTTTTATGATGTATACATGTATGTCTATGTGACATCACATGCTATAAGGACCACATCTGATGTAAACAATTTCTGAAGCAGTTTGATATGCCACATACCGGTAACACAACACACTCCAAAATAGAATAATGACCATAAAACACACTTGAAAGCATGCATAACACTTTTGAACATGTTCGCACCAGGTTTTTGCTGCCAGATGACGTAGAATAATGCATTTTATTTAATGAACGTATACGATTGTACTTAATTTTTCTATATGATGTGTGTTACCGGTAGAGTAATTAGATTTCTTGATTGAACCATGAAATTGTGAAGCCATGAAAGCGTGAAAACACTGTGGAAAAAAAATAACATAAGATGTACAATCGCCATTATGTTACCGTATAGCTATTAAAACTAATGTAAAACCATTAATTTTCACTGGCATTAAATTTCGCTATTTTGATGTTTTGAGCAATTTCGCTGGGTTAAAGTTCATGAACTCGACAGGGAAAAAATAAGTTCAATTGTATGTTTATGTGAGTTTTAATTTAGAGAATTTTAATTAATTACCAAAAATTACAAAATTAAAATTAATGTGTTTTCCTTGCTTCACTTATATTTATTAGTGTATACAATCATGAATATAATAACAACTTTAACTGTCCCAAATTTGAAATAATCACCAAAGTGAAACTTTTTTTCCCGTTATAAAAATGTGATTCTATCTAATTACAAGTAAAAATTCTTGGAAAAACATGAATGATTTTCAATTTATTTCTGTGAGATAATGCATAAACAACATTCATTACCATAAAACACTTGTTTCTTTGTTATAACTGGTAATTCAGAATAAGAAAAGCAAAAATGGCAAATAATTTGATTCTTTTGATTTAAATATGTATCACTCTTAAAATAAATAAATGGTAACATTACAAATAAGTTTTTAAAAAAGTTTCAAGAATTTACAAAATGACATGTCATGTTGCCATAGAGAAAGGTGCCAATGTGAAACCAAGCCTACTATGGTATATAAAACGCAGCAATGTTTAGTACACTAGAAAGTTGTGTTTTTTGAGCTTGCTGCCTGCAAGGTTTGCTACAGTATGTCTCACTGTTATCATACCTTACTTCAATATTACGCAGTTACCCACATTTTGGGTCTAAAACAACCAAAAGATAGAATTATAGTTGTAACACATAAAATAACATGCTGGTATGTCATTTATAGCAAGGTCTAATCTACCTCAACAAGTATGCATACTAGTAACAATTTACAAACAATAAAATAGTTGGCAAGGTTACATCCATAAATGCATGTACTTCAGGGAGTGTCATGGTGGACACTGCTTATATATACTCATGCCATTAATTAACATAATGGTTTTGGTGTGCACCTTTGGTAATATTTGTGGTTATGGCTAATTTACATAATCATTTGTCACTGTGCAAATTTGCAAATTCTTGAGTAGCAGTGTACAAATGTATGTGATGATGAAGGGTTGGGGCACATATACACAAAAACCTTGCGAGCCAAGACAGTGAACCAGAAGACAGAAAACTGTATAAGAGTCAAAACACAATGTATTTTTTCATCATTTCAGTTTAGCTGGTTATCGCAATTCACCTGCTGAAAGCCTCCATGGATGGCCAAAATGAAAGGGAGAAATGTTACTGAATCTTTTGAGTGCCAAGTCAATTTCATCACCATGTACAAAACAAAATTTTAACAGATTTTTTCCAAAATTTGAATCAAGGTCTGTAGCAAATAGTAAATTATATCCATCTGGTCCAGAATGATCCAAAAGATTATGACGAAATACGTTGTCCAACATTTTTGGCGGGAACAATAATGGCACTCAAGGGTGAATAATGGTTACTATTATGTCACACGTAACGCCATAAGTTCCTGTGAAGTTTTCCTGGGAGGGAAAGATGTATAAACAATAAGGTTATTACGTAAATAATCCTCGTAATAACCTCATATTCTAACTAACTGAATACTTAGGCATTTCAAACTATGATCAAATACAAGTTCATCAATCATAATCATTGTGAAACCTGAAAAATCCCACAATGTACTAAAATTTGGAATTGCAATATGGTCTTTAGAGCAATCGTTGGAAGCCTATAAAAGAATAACCATGACCTGAATGACCTCATTCTCAGGCTGTTCAAACCTGTACCTATTTGGAATGTTTTACAATGACAGTCAGGGTACGGTGCGCACACCAGCAAAATTTACAACCTAATGACAAGGACGAATAGTTTAGTTTTTTATTTTATCAGAAAAGGATATCGTTAACAACAACACATTCACATAATTTGTTTTTATCATGCAAGAATATATCAGCGACAAATCATATTTATACATTTTAGGTAACCCTATAACAAGGTTTGGAAGGCAAATGGTCCCCACATGATAAAAGCAAACTGTAATGTCAATGTTGAGGTAATGAGCGTATATATTGGAACAATATATTAGTTGAAACCTGCCATAATCATATGTCATAACATATACATATATAAACATATTTGAAATTAATGTCATCGGCAAGCCTAACATACACTTTAAATTGAGCTCAATTCAGCAATTACATCAACAGTTCTCAAGTAATTCATGTACAGTATGCCAGCAATTAAAATTAAAGTTTGACAAAGATTACAACTTTTTTTCCAATTAGGTCTTGGCATGTTCTTTGTTAATAACTTGACAATTTAAAAACATAATCAATATTATAATTTTTTAATATACAACTATAATATTGACGCATCAGAGACCTATATATATATGTGTTACTGTCACAATGTAGCAAAGTATGCCCTCTGGCACTATTATTGATATATACAATGCTGTTGGATTAAGGAATGTACATTGCAGTAAACAGGTGTTTTATTTAATATCCCCTCTGGGGGGGCTGTACAATGTACACGTTCAGGTTCAATAACTCTTGGAACATCTTCTACAAAACCAAACCACATTGCAAACATTCCTCAAAACCATTAATATGAGCCCTACCGGGTAATAATTGGGCTATCATGGAAATTTGGGTTGAATTGAAGCAGACAAATTCTGTTCACACGTCAATAAAGGGTTAATTTTTGAACAAAAGAGTAGGATACCGGTACAGTCAGTTAAACGTTATAGAGGTTAGACTTCAAAGGGCAGAAAAAGGGTTAAATTAGGTGGAGATAGGGTGAGGAAAAGAACAGTCTTGGGCGAGGTAGGCGGTGTTCAAAACTAAGGCAGACCCCTGGGCAAAAATGTTTCAGAATGTAATGGCCCAACTTGGCCTACTTTTCATCAGCGCGTTGGTTGTATAATAATAAATAATGTTTTATTTTGAGTACAATCTATTTATTCAAGCAGAGTCAACAAATTTTTCAACTTAGAGATCCTGTGGGCCATCAATTTGTTGATGTGTATGACAAACACTGAAGGTAGGATAGGGTTAGGGTAAAGTCGAGGTGGGTGCATTATGGAAAAGGGTCAAGTGACCAGTAATAGAGAATGTTAGAGTTGCATAAATATTAAAAGAAAACATCACAAAATAAGCTTTGAAAACTAATTAAAAACCAACTTTACAAACAAAAAATACCCATCAACAATAACAAATCCATCATAGAACAGCATTGTATGACCAAATTAAGAACAGGCAATCCTACTTTTCCAACCCTATTTTCCAATTAGAAATAGGGTGAAAATGCAGAAGTTTTACATCATGACTTTTGACACTTTAAATTCAAGCTTCCTGTGTATCACTAACTTGATGACCCAACACAATATCTATAACTCAAGCAGCTCACCTCTGATATACTAAATAAATATGTAAATTAGATTCCTACTGCGAGATTTGAATACATGTACTTACAAACACATTCATAACATTTCTATTTTAATTTAACAAATACTAATATCATTTCTTATGAATTTCTGTATTGAGGGTAAACTTGTTTACATTTTATGTAATTTTCACTGAATTTAATCATAATTTTGGACCAAACAAGCAAAATTACTTTACATGCATGTCAATTATATGATCATTTCCTTGTCATTATGGTCATATTGGTTGTCCATAAATAGGATTCAATTGATAAGGAAATGAAAGAAAAGAATATATTTGCACTTTGAGTTACGACTATCGGGTTATGTCAAGTACTTTAATTACTTCATTAAAAAGATAGTTTTGTTTTTCAGTTATGAAAATATATTTTATTATCTTCCTTTGAGCATGATCATTTTTTCACGGAGAAAATTTGCAACTTTTGCCTGTTTTTATGTATTTTTCTATTATTTTGTTGTCGATAATTTTGGACAAAATGAACAAAATTTCCAAGTCTTGATCCAAATTTTGAAAAAATTAGGAGAGTTTAAAATTTGTGAAAGACGACAAAAGTTGATTTTGGTACTCAAAAGGTTATGAACTGAACATGCATGCATTCAAATACTGTAAAATGACTAATTTTCACTGGCTTTAAATTTCACTGATTTACCATTTCAGGCATATTCAGTAGGTTTTAAATTCACGGTTTTATCATTTAGATAATGTGTTCTATGCTAAATTTGACATATACACTGGGTTTTAATTTAGCGCATTTTCCAGTCAGCGAAATAAGCAAAATTAAAACCTAGTGAATAATTACCGGGTAACCCCTTTACAGTATTGTTTTTCTGTTTCCTGGTGATCTTGACTGTAAAAAAAGGACAATCAACGGTCACAGTGTCATAGTAGCATTAAAACATAATGTGGGACTCTACATATGCGAAACAGTGTTTTTTGGGAATTCAATGCTTAATAATATACTATGGTATACCGGTACATATTTGATGATCGACAATTTTGATGTATGGGTATCGCCATATTCAACTCTCTCAACTCTGAAAGATAGGAATTTTGACATTAACTATTAAAAAAGGGGGAAATTCAAGTTCAAAATCAAATCTTTTTACTTTTGCAACAGGCATTTGGACCATGTCTTTCAAACATTACGCGAGATCACGCAGAGAACATAAAACACTTATTGGCAAATCAAAATACTAAGTTGGACCATCGCTGTCAAGTTGCACAACTAGTTTTGTCAACTTAAATATTCTCTGTATTTTCCATATATGCTAAGGCAATTTCATAAAATTTGGTGTTTAAAATAGGCGTCCATCTCAACTCCAAAACTTCCTACTACTACAACTACTAGTACAGCAGAATTTTAATATGGGTTGGTATTTAGTGTTTTTTTCTCAGAAACTTTAAGATCTTAACTTGTTGAAGGCAGGGAATTAATAACGAGGAATTAATATTCTAAAGAGGTAAATAAGTTGTAAAATCCAGTGGTTTAAGTGGTTTAAAGTAGATATACAGAGTGCAATTTTCCTAGAGGCCTTGGTAAACAGTACATGTTTTTGTTCTATATTTGTTTTGGCTCTGCCATATTTTCCAAGCAGGTATCAAATACGGTCTGACATGGAGTAGCCTTGTGGAATTCAGATGGTGTCAAATTACTGCTCAGATTTGAATGCTAAACTGAGTTTGTGTATGTATTTGTTGTTTTTTTAATTAATAATTTGTATTAGGTGACAGTTCCGGATATTAAATGTCACTGTTATTTTTCCAGACTTTTTGTGTGTGTGCAAATTACACGTATGAGTGCTCAGACATAAATGTAGTGTATTTTGTCATTTGTGTGCCCATCTTCTTATCATAATGGCATTATTAATGTCTTATGGCAATTTAATGTACTGTCCAAGTGTCAACCAACAAGCACATGTTTAATATTAAATCAATCAGTCAGTGAATTAATTCTGGCCAGTGGATATGGCCTTCTTATTGAATCAGGAGAAACACTCACCCATGGTAGCTAGCTAGATGTCAACACAGTGTCCAAATAAGGTAGAATTGAAATAAACACCATGCAGTTGTTACATGTTATTGATGAGTTAATTTGTTTAAAACTGGAGATAATATTGACATCGAATTATTATACACATGCAAATGAGAAGTTAAATTTATTTACTTCATCACAGAGTATATTTAAATTCAATTATCAAACAATACCTGTAGTACAAAAAATATATATCAATTTTGCCACCATAAGAGTAGTTTCAAAACAAGTAATAGTAATAGTCAGAGCAAATAGTCATCATTTGTGAACATGTCAGAAAGATAAACATCACAAAATCAGTATCTACCGGGTACTAAATTAGTGTATTATTGTACCATTTTTAATTTGTTGCCCTTATGAATTAGACACAATAACACGATCTTACAAAATGCTCGTCTCCCTGTTTGTCTATAGTGGCTAAGCAGGATGGTATTTTGCGAAGAAAAACAATGTGGCTACTGCTAAAACTATTTGAAGTACATTGTACATCCTCAATAGAATCATACATAAACTAGAAATCATATTGGTTGTATACTGGAATCATTGAAACATTATTTTGACCATAGAAACATCTGTGTAATTTATTTGGCGCATACATTACCAATAAAGCAAATATGATAACCTCTTTAAAAGTAGACCCTTTCTTCCACCCAAATCATGCATGCACATGTATACTAATGTTTTAATTTGTTGTTCTAGGTATAAAGCCTAGTCATAAATTGGGTGCTAATAAACTGCATTGTAGACATTTCTTTCAATGGATTAAACTCAGCATTAAATGCTATTGTAATTTTGTTACAAAAAAGGCATCAAATTTTTGCATTTCCAATGCCTCAGTGCTGTCAATGTGAAGGCTTAATGAGATTTTAATACAAATACCCAGGTCTATATATCTTCCTATTGTGTTTTGAACTTGTACATGTAGTATGTCCAAACACACCTGTTTCCCCAAATTGAAATCAACAATCTTGTTTTTTTCTACAAAATATTAACAGAGTACTTCTCTTGCGACTTGCCAGTATTCAATCAATTCATGTTGCTGACATTTGCGCCAAAGTGTTGATGGATGCATTTTTTTTTAACCCTTAGCTTAAATCTATGTCGACTTTAAGTTTTGCAGGGAGCCCAGGTTGAGACCGACCATTTGACTGTAAGATAAACTAGCCCTGTTTACACATGTTTTTCAGCAGTGAGTTAAAATTATTTCTGGGTGAGACCCTTTGTGTTTTTATGACACTATACAAGATTTATCACATGCAAATGTGTGAAACATTTGTTTGATGCGAACAAAGTATCAGCCTGGTTTGGAATGTGGACTTGTAACTTCTGAATTACAAATTTATATTGATGTGAAATAAACGTGTAAGTGACAACTCATTGTCTTATTGTACACGCAATTAAAACAACTTGACATAGTAGTGTATGTGTATCTCTGTAAAGTAACTACGGGTAATTCTAGTGTTTAAGCATGATCAGGAAAGCTTCCTGGATTGAGTTAATTATAGTCAGTATAAACTAACCACCTCATTGTTGGGCACATATTACTACACTGCCTCGCCCCGTCAGTGCCAACACCCAACGGCAGAATTTCAGTCAGTATCCCCCTCCCTCATCCCATTGAATGTCCTTCCTATATGTTGACATGATTCATGTTGTAACAGAGGTGACTAATGTGTAATTATGACGGGAATTTATAAGAGTTAAACTGCTTAAACAAGTGCGTGTCCATGAACCTCAAGACAAATCATGTAATGTGCTGGTCAATCACTATCAAGGTCAATCATAAAACAAATTTACACTTCGATAAGTGTTACTATTGTGAACAGCATTGGGTGGTTCCCCCTTTTTTGATGTAAATACATTCTTTTTAAAGAAATGTATCACATATTCTTCACATTACAAAATAGGAGTTAACTAATTTATATAGACTTTCAACACTATGCCATGTCGCCAATCCTCTGAATGATATATGGGAGAGGGCTGGTAACAGGGCGGATCATCTGGGAAGACCGGTACGAGTAAGGTACCCCCTCCTCCCTTCCAACAACACAACACGTTCAATATGACCAAAATTAACCACAACATGTGGTGATTGTAGTACAATCGTATAGTGTATACTAGTAGTACAAATGCGGCTCTAACAACACGGTAAATACAAATCAGCTGCGGGTGTTTTTTGGGGGAATGCACACGGAAATCTAACTCAAACACCTCGGAGCTATTTTCAATTTCAGGTAAAAAGAATGTAATCGCGATTTATTCGTTAACTTACCCATTCCGGTCGTTTTTTCCTCGTTGTAATGTCTCTAGTTAGCTAGTCCGTAATGCGACAGAGATAAGCTGTTGTCTTGTGAGTTTATTACAGGTGTCACCTTTGCAGTATACCACACCCCTATACTTGGTCGATACAAACTATCGCCCTACTAACGCTGTTGAAATCGCTGGTGTGTATCCAGGTTTTCACTTCCGGTTCAAATGTGAATTTCAACAGGTAGTCGCAGGGTGGCGCTGTGTTTAAATATTTCTTGACTTATGAAACAGAGGGCGTATGTTCTTAATCGTGATGAATTGTCTGAAAAGTTGGCGACAGATTGCGTACTTTTTATTTGCGTGATTCTGTTATTTTAATAATGCTACAGTATGTATAATCGATGTTGAGGCTCGTGTAAATTGTTGCGAGGTACAAATGATTTTTATATTTTATATTATATTTTATCGGTAATACGTGCTTTGCTGATGTCAAGTGGGTCTATGTCGTGTTATGCGAACCTTAGATCAGATAAATTTAAAGTGTTTTTTTTGTCTGGGTAACACTCATGCAATGATTTTCTTATAGTATGTTTGGGTATATTACAAGTGCTTATAATGGAAAGTCGTAGTAGAAACTGCATGATTTATACATGGTTAGCAATTGACGATAATATAATTTAGATTAAATTTTTGACTAAACACAAACAACATTGTCATAAACTTCTTACTATAACACTGGATATCATGGGTAGCTTTTTTACTGTGCGCCAAGTTTCGAATAAAATCAGTGCTTGTATGGTGCTGAGCGTTTTTTAGAATTTTTTGACTGAAAATGACAACACTATAAAAACATAATTGGTAACATTTATAATACTTGTAACTAAAATGTTTTTACATAAGAGTAGCCATCTATTCCATCTGGTTTGAAATGGTGACTGGTACATCTACAGTTAGTACTCAACTAGGTAAATTTTCCCAATATGTGTAGCTATGTAAACACTAACAATAGTACACATACATGACGTCATATTTGTATGCAATATTGATGACTTTAAACAAATATTATGGCTAAGTTTGTGAAACCTGATTGGAGTGAATGGCTTACTCAAAGAAGTCGTTGTATGTTCAAGTTCGACGCACGCGTTCATATGAAGGGGCTCAAGCAAACCTGTCTATGGAAGTTGATGATCTAATGGACAACAAACACTGAGAGAAACTCATCTTGAATTTCGGAAGAAGATTTATTTTTATTTTTTCTGAAGTAATGTTTTGTATTTTTCTTTTCGTTATTATCTGAGTAATGCCCATAATGTACGTCGATTTTAAACTGTAAAAAATGCTTTTTATTGTAAAGGAAAAAAAAGGTTCCTTGATAAAACTCACTAAATTTACAACGCCGCACTACGATAAGGATTTTCCGTTTTCAACACTGTGAGGTAAAATAATATATGTTAAAGCACCGTCCCTCAACGGTGTTGAGGGACGGTGGTTAAAGTTGTTGTTCAACAGCCAATGCGCTAGCAAGTTTGTAAATTCACTGCCCCAATACTTTTGAGACTTGCTGTAAGTTTATTTATTTTACTGATTGATTGATTAATTGATTGATTGATTGATTGATTGGTCGATATACTCTGTATTCATTATAGAAGGTGATTGTTTTCCACCTAATTTCAGTAACCAATGACGTCACACATTTAAACCTTTCGGGCCGCGACCACGCCTACTCTAAACAAATCTATATTACAGTAGGGGACATAATATTTTATGTAGTGGAATATAAATAAACGATATGTTTATTTTTTTATTAAATTGTTTGTATTTAATGCAGAATATTGTTCTACGTCACAGGCCTCGTACTGAGGATGGGGGTTCAACAGCTAGAGTTACACCTAAGAACAACTAATTTATAACGATTTGCTGTAATTTATATGATCAAAGGTTCCTTCGCTGAACAAAATCGCCTCTTTTTAGCCCCATTATAAAAACGGCGAAGGGACGGTCGTCATATTTTCCGGAAGGAGCTAATCAGCGAAGGGGAAAGTGTTCAATGTTATGTTCGTTAAATGAGGTGTTTGTATGTGAGGGATTTTAGTAAAAACGACAAATGTGTTCACATTTTATTGTGAAATTTGTAATTCTCCCCCTGATATGCAGAAAACTGAAAACACTGTCTTTGGTTCTGACCAGGGAAAGGCGTGGGAAAAGACGCGATTGTGACAGAACGCCACAGTATTTAAAAATGATAGGATTGGGTGTGCAAACATTTATTGTAAATTACTCGTACTTGACTACAAATTGATAATGGTAAGCGACTTTTATACATTATGTCTCTCGACAGCAAATCACCTTTGAAATGGGAATCTTAAAATGGTGCCAGGATACGTAGACGCACCCCGTACTGTTATACAGACTCGACCATTGAATACCCCAACACTTCTGAGACTGTAATGATAACATGATGGTGAGTTAAGTGCATAAGAAGAAATAATCACCAGTGTTTTGAACATTCCATGTATGTCACAGGTAAACTTTTCCCAGGATAATGCTGCTAAACTAACATATTTCCACCAGTAAAATGCCATAATTGATCGGTTTTCGCTTTGGTGTACTAGTGCCTTGCAAACAAATATTGGTCGCTGAGGGCAGTGTACTCAAACTGAAACACAGTAGTACAGTGTACATTCCAATCGGGGGATATGACAGACGCGGACAGGAAATCGAGTATTATTCTGGTGCCTACTTAATTCAGATTTAATCTTCTAAAAGGTTGGACAACTTAACCGAGTAAATATCCCTAAATAATGAGGCTGTCGCTGATCACCGTCCCTCAACACCGGACGGTGCGCTGATCAACCAACACATGTTATACTCCTACACGTGAAGGCACAGTGTGTATTGGTGTAAAATTACGATTATTTTAAACTTAACGCTGTGCGTAGATTAAGCATGATGCAGTGACCTGTGAGAGAACGATTAAAAATGTGAACAACTTTGACAGTGGAATTTGTTTTTGTCCCAATTGAGATTTTATGTTGAATCACCTATGTAGTCAATACTTATTCAAATCCCCGGATGTTTAGCCTCGGCACCGAGCAGATCATGAGTATACCCCCATAGATGCAATGTAGACGTTTTTTTTTTTTTAATTTCAATAACTGTTTGATAATGTATGTCGATGAATACTTTTGAGTATGACACGGATTTATCAAAAAGTTCGAAACAATGAAATTTTATGATGCTCATTACGCTGATTGCTTTGACATATACATATACAGCCGCTGAGGGCGTTATTCCACGCTGTAGGCTTTGTTGAATAAATATGTTTTCAGTCTTTTGTTTAAATAAGTGGACATCAGTGACATGACGCATGTCAGATGGAAGGGTGTTCCAAAGTTGAGGAGTGGCACGTGAAAAGACACGTCCCCCATATGTTTTCAATTTATATTTAGTGGTACAAAGGAGGTTTTATTGGAGGAACGAAGTGTACGACCGGGTGTGAAGAAGATCACAGAGGTAGTTTGGAACAAGACGTTAACAGAATACTTTTGTAATCAATTCGGTGATAAAACAAGAAGCCGATGTAGTTTTTGTAAAACTGGGAATATATGCTTTGATTTTCTAGTACGGGTGATGATTCTAGCAGCCGTGTTTTGGGTTCTTTGAAGTATTGCATGAATTAAAGTGCGACAAGAATCATTGCTGAGGTATTTCCTGATGCGACTAATGCGACAAAGGTGGTAGTGAATAACTTTGCATATTCTTTAATATGTGGATATCGATCATGTGTGTGTTGTCAGGGCAACAGAATCAGAGCAAATTGTAACATTGTCGATTGGATCAGGAAACCTGAGTAAATTTGGACCGCATAAGCAATAATTCGGTTTTTGAGTTGTTGCGTTTGAGCTTGTTTTGTTTTCATCATAGACACGGGCCTCAACAGAGTTAACCCCTGAAGTAGAATCCTTGTGATGAAACGCAAGATATAATGTATTGCAAAAAAAAAAAAAAAAAAAAAAAAAAAAAAAAAAAAACGGCACTGAGTTTACTGGGGGTATTAGGACTATCATATCCATATGCTAATATTCAGTTGGTAGTCTGAATTTGCGTATTAAATTGCGGGGAAACGATCAATGGACGGTTATCTCTTGAACAAAAAAAAATTAACAATAGATTGCTTCCCAGTGCGTAACAGTGCCATGACAAGAACACTCACACCTGCGGCCGCTATTTAGGTCGAGTATGTTTAGATATTAACAAAAAACAAAACAAAATACAATATAGTTCTTAAAGTCCTATCGAGTAAAGTAATCAAAAAAGGGAGCTGACATGCGCCCTCAATGTTTAATGTCGCGGAACATTATGAAGAGTTGACCATTAAAAACTGTATGTGTGTGTGTGGGGGGGGGGGTAGCTTTATAAATCAATATTTGCATATACAAAAGTTGTATTCCATACTAGTATTTAGAAAAACACACACATTTGCTATAAAATTTATTGGAAGGACCGTGTCGCCCAAAAACGGCGCTCGGGTGGGATGGAAGTGTTTTTTATATGTTGAGACAGATATATTTTGTTTATATATATGAAGAATACATTTGTGTGTGTGAGCGTGAGGGTAGGCACTGAAATAAATGTACGCGCGAGACTTATGATCACAGCCAGTTTGGCGTGTGCTGGCGTTATTTACAAACAATACAATTTTTTTAAATACTCGATCCCGGGCCAGCATATCGGACGAGTTTCCCCGCACATGCGCCGTTAGGCAAAATAAACATCGCACTACACACTTTCAATTCTCGTATGTGATACGCAATTGTTGGTGAATTTTTAAACGAAAATCTTCTTTACTGAGAACTAAGACATTCTTTGGACGACTGTTATTCTAACTAGGTATGTAAAAAGTCGGGAGTGAATTGTAATTCTCTCGAAAACTTGCAACTGCCGAAGAAATCGCTACACATGCCGACACAGTTACCCAACCTGGCTCGGTGTCGAACAGCTGCCATTTTGACTGTGTCTTGAAATCATAGCAGCACGATTTTGTATTAGGCGAATTTCACGTGAGATCGCAGTTATTCCATGAAATCGCCGTCGTCTCCTCTCTGTATATTTACTAAGTAGTCTGTGTCTCCAGTTTCGATATATTTCCCCCACATTTGTCAGTCGAGAAAGGGAATGTGATCTCGCCGGTAGGCTAAAAGCTCAGTCTGATCTTATTTCATAATAATGATGATTGATCGTAATCGTTTTCGTGCTTGAATTACTGTTATTGTTATGTAATGTTTCACATTGTTCTAACGTTGGTCATTTCTGCTTTCCAGTAGTCAAACGGATCTAAATTTTTGCCCAATCGCACAAAATGTTTGACGAGGCAGGGTGACTTGACGTTCTGTAAGGGCAATAACCTCACAGAAAACATGATGGACCCCAGTGAAGCAGGTAAGCTCTTACACTTATTTACCATCTGTAACCGAAAAGTACCCATCTTCCTGTGCCCTAAGTAAACATAATCAAATTCATAGTATAAACAAGGTGTTGTAAATTCAAGTAAGAAAGTCTGGACAAGTTTGAGTGTGATACACAATTTCCATGGTAACAGTTAAATAACAGGAATGATATCACAACTCACAAATTTGATGGAGCATACAGGAAGTTTACCTTTATGGTGTGAGAAAAAGGGAAAGTGTTAATCCAAAAGATAATTGTTGTTTCCTGTTTGTTATTGCTCCAGGCAATGTTTTTTTTCTGCATGGGGTGGGGGCTGACTTATGTCTGTGCATCAAAAATAATTGGTAGACACTTCTGTGAACTCAAAAATACCAAAATGTATCTGGAACTGCTGAATTGTTGTATATCGGTACATGAACTGCTGATTGATCATGAATATTTACTGAATATAGCTTGGATAAATTGTCAAATAATTATTGAAGCTGAATTTGTAGATGTATTCTGTTACAATTTTGAAGTGCTCCGTATTCAGTATAAACTTATGTGTGCTTCACTTTCTATTTACTGTAGAATACTTTGTTTTCGCATGGAATTTATTTTATTTTTTTTCGCTGAAGGAATGATTCAGTGAAAATAAAATCCAGCGAATATACCTATTTTGCTATATTTTTATTCATCTCATCAAAAATAACTAAATGAAAATAATTTTCATACAACACACTGAAAAAGCTTTTCAGAGAAAATTAATTCCAACTAAAGTATTTTACAGTATATGTAGTTACATTTAAAAAAAAATTCTGATTAGAATCCAATGTTCCGTATACAGATAAGTTACTTATGGTGGACAAGCGGTGTTTATGGCCATTGTTTATTTGTTCTACTTGTTATTTATCTGCATGTGTGGTTTTATTTGACACTTTTTTTTATTTATATCTTGGTCATCTTCAAGTACCATAAACCATTCAATTTTTAATCTAACTTTCTACTCTTTGTCGTCTCTTGTTATGAATTAAAGCGATTAACTTAATACTTGTTTCTGTTATTTTCTCTAAAGTGCAAAATCAGCAAAAATAAAATCTGTTGAAAATACTTTTTTATGTAAAGTAAAATATCTCACATTGTATTGCAATCAAACTATTTTACAAAGTAAACAAATTTATTAGTTATTTTATTTGGCTCCTCAATATAACGAAAATCGTTGTTATTGTTAGGGATTTTGGGTGTTCATCTGCTTTACTTACCCTCCCCCCAATATAAGAAGAATCCTTAAATCCTAGTCACTATATGAAAGATAGTAGTATCTCTATGGTCAAAATAAGTAATATTTTACTAATTCAGTATAAAATAAATGTCATGCCTTTCTAATGGAACAAATATAGTAATATAATCCCTATTGTCAAAAAGAAGAAAAAATGTACAGTTACAATATAAACTTCGATAAAATATTTTGGACACTTCTCACATCTGTACACTATGCTTTTTACTTGATACCTGTGAGTGCCCCATAAAAATAACATTGCCTGTGTAATATACACGTAAAGAGAATATATAATTAGATCTTATGCTGTTGTAGTGTCAGTCATGGAACTCAAAATAGCATTGTGCTGAGTATGGCTTGTAGTAATTGCTCATTATTGTCAGTGTTTAGCAGAAAATATAGGCTTTTATGGAATTAATGAGTCATGTGACTTTTCCCTTCAGTATTACTACCATATTGTATCTAGTATAATATTAATTTAATTTTTGGTTTATACATTCTGTCACTATTACAGAATGTGCTACTATAAAAATTTGTATTTTCACTTGGAATTAATTTTCGCTATTTTCGCTGAAGGAATGATTCAGTGAAAATAAAATCCATCGAATATACCGTTTTTCTTATAATTTACATTCAATTCAATTCAAAAATCAGTGAAAATAAATTATTTCATACAAAACACCCAAAAAGTCTTTTCAGCAAAAATTAATTCCAACTAATATAAAGTATTCTACAGTACATTAGTTCTCATGTAAATATATGCGAAATTCATAATACATGTAGTTGATTCAGAAACTGCATTCTTCTTACATTACTGTAAACCGGTAACTTACTGTACTGTGAGTGAAATTCATGTGTCAGGGTTGGATACTGTTTAAAAATGAATAACAAATTCTCTAGTTCAAAACATAGAAATATCAATTTTTAGTTGACCAGACTGTATATTGATGCATTTTTGCCTGCAAATGTCCCTACAACAACAAATCTGCTGAAATTAAATCCTGTGAATATTTTCCCTTGTATAGTACAAATGCTGAATTATGTTGTGCAAAACATCAGGTCAGTGAGACAGCACCACGCATTGTTGTAGTTCTTTGAATTCCTGTGTTTAATTCCTACTACTTCAGCAGAATTACTTGTACAAGCATCTTCTTGGTGTCAGTTGATCTCTGATCCAATATGTGATAGTGCATCTCTGATTCTTAACTTACCAGCCTAGGTGATAGTAATCAGACTCTGGCATCATACTAGCTTTACTGTGACACCTCTGAGGTCATTGCTTCACATCAAACAGTGTAGTCATTATCCAGTAACCTTCATAACATTACAATGTCAGTGCATAATCAGGGCTCAGAATTCAGAGGCCATTACACTGCTTACCACAACTGATTTGCTTCCTTTTGTATCATTATATATTTCCTGCACAAATTTGTGTATCTTTAAAATACCAATGTTTAAAGCAGCAGGCCTATGTGATACTGTAAAAGTTTTAATTATACATGTACCGGTACACTGGTTTTTAATTATAATTAATTCGTTGACCACAAAGTATCATGATACAAAGTAAATTAAAAACAAATAATAATAATGTATAATAGATTAATCCATGACTGACTAAATATATTCTCATAGCTTTATGGATAAAACCATGAATTTAAAACACAGCAAAGTTGCCTACCATATTTGCTCTATTGGAAGTTCATGCTCTTGGTCTTACATTTAGCTACATTGCAGGTGTGCTTCTATGGGATATTTTTCATTTTGAGATGCACTTTTAATAAAGCTAATACAGTATGCTCCAAAAATGAAATATAAACCTAGGCAATGGTCTTATTACACTGACTTGAATTCATGTCGTACCGTGGTACCATGGCTATGGATAAATTTACAATGTAACTATCAAGGGAATGCTATAATAATAATTCAAATAAATGAACATGTAACATTCCTGGGAGTGTTCCTATGGTGCTGAAAAATATTGTTGTTGCAGCTTCAGTTCAACTCATAAATACAAAACAATAGGATAGAAAATTTATTCTAGGTGATTGAAACAAAGTTAGAAACTATGATGGGAAGGTCTGAAAATAATGTACTAGAGATAACCACTTCATATCCCACTTCATTTGAGAAAACCATTTTGATTAAGACTGTATATTGGATAGCAAATTATTCTATTTATTCCTTCATGAAGTGTTTTTATGTTTATGCTATGATTTTTGTTCTATTGAAAATTTCAATCCTGAAAGGATATTTTGCTGTGTTTTAATAATTTAGAATTTTATTGAACATATTGAAAATAATAAGGCATAGAAGGAAGGCAAGAATTCTGTTTTGGTATACCATGCTTTTTTAAACTTTTAATTAATACATCCACCGGTAATATCAATACAATTCATAAAGTTTAAGGACTCCAATCCTGTACATTGCTTTGTGGGGATGTTTACTGTCACTGTATACTCACTAGACTGTAAACCAACTTGTTAATTCTTCCTCTTGACTGGTTTCATAAGATTACAGTTCATAAAACTTCAGTTTGATGAGCAACACAAGTTACTTTTTTATTTAATGAGATTATCCATTGAAGGAAACTTCCTGCAGGCAAAGCTGAGTGAGTCAGCTGGGTGTTCAAAACATCTTTGTTATTGTGATAGGTAGATTCCAGTGGTCAATGATCTCTCTTTCTTGGTTCATTAAATTTTGTTAACATTCACCATGTAACTGTGATTGTTCATGTAACTACTGGTGCACATTATGTACAGTGTTACCATGATTATGGCTAATTTGCATAACAATGAATCTACCACTGTCTTCCAGAGCTTCCCAATTTAATTGTATATGCGAGGGGCATAAAGTTATCACTACCTAAAGTTATCTAAAGGAGGCATATACATGTACAATTGCATTAGAAAGCTTGGGGTGAGAGTTAAGATTAGGGATGGGGTGCAAAGGGAACTCTTTCCAAAAATAGTCTGTAAAAAAAATTGGCAGCTTCTAAAGCTGAAACACATATACAGGTATATGTTTATATATATGGCAGTTACTGGTTTATTATTATTTTGTAGAGGGTTATGTTAATCCTCATATCAGTCAATGACAGCAGATATATTTTGTTAAATTTGCATAGTCGAAAGAGCTTATGAGTTATCTAAGTACGGTGAAACTAATAAATAATTACTGTAAAAGACTTTATTTTAGCTAGATTTAATTTTTGCTGACAAGAGATTTTAGTTGCTTTACATGTATATGACATTTATTAGTCCCCGTTCGGACGCAGTCCGAAAACGGGGACTTATGTTTTGCCCTGTGTGCGTCCGTGCGTCCGTGATCACCTGTATCTCGAACATGCATGGACCGATTAAGTTCAAACTTCACTCATACATCACACATTATATGGGACATATGCACATGCATTTTTTTCATGATCCGATTAACGATAGCCGAATAGCGGCCATTTTAAGGCCGAAAATGCATCAAAATCGCACATTTTCACCATTCTGGACCCGGATCTCAGTTATGCATGGACGGATTTTGTTCAAATTTGGTACATACATTAAACATAATAGGACCTTGATGCACGTCATTTTTTTTTTTGGATCGGGTTCGAAATAAACGACTGGCGGCCATTTTGTTTTAAAGAATTCAGTTCTGGATCCGTATCCGAGACATGCTTGGATTGATCGAGTTCAAACTTCACACACACAAGGTACATCATGTCACAAATATGTATGTGCATTTGTTTCATGATCTCATTAACGATAGCCAAATGGCGGCCGCTTTAAGGCCGAAAATGCATTGAAATCGCACATTTTCACCATTCCGGACCCGGATCTCAGTTATGCATGGACGGATTTCATTCAAATTTGGTACATACATTAAACATAATAGGACCTTGATGCACGTCATTTTTTTTTTCGGATCAAGTTCGAAATAGCCGACTGGCGGCCATTTTGTTTTAAAGAATTCAGTTCTGGATCCGTATCCGAGACATGTCTGGATTGATCAAGTTCAAACTTCACACACACAAGGTACATCATGTCACAAATATATATGTGCATTTGTTTCATGATCTCATTAACGATAGCCAAATGGCGGCCGCTTTAAGGCCGAAAATGCATTGAAATCGCACATTTTCACCATTCCGGACCCGGATCTCAGTTATGCATGGACGGATTTCATTCAAATTTGGTACATACATTAAACATAATAGGACCTTGATGCACGTCATTTTTTTTTCCGGATCAAGTTCGAAATAGCCGACTGGCGGCCATTTTGTTTTAAAGAATTCAGTTCTGGATCCGTATCCGAGACATGCTTGGATTGATCGAGTTCAAACTTCACACACACAAGGTACATCATGTCATAAATATGTATGTGCATTTGTTTCATGATCTCATTAACGATAGCCAAATGGCAGCCGCTTTAAGGCCGAAAATGCATTGAAATCGCACATTTTCACCATTCCGGACCCGTATCTCAGTTATGCATGGATGGATTTTGTTCAAATTTGGTACATACATTAAACATAATAGGACCTTGATGCACGTCTTTTTTTTTTTCGGATCAAGTTCGAAATGGCTGACTGGCGGCCATTTTGTTAAAGAATTCAGTTCTGGATCTTTATCCAAGACATGTCTGGATTGATCAAGTTCAAACTTCACACACACATGGTACATCATGTCACAAATAAATATATGCCTTTGTTTCATGATCTGCTTAACAATAGCGGAATGATGGCCATTTTAAGGCCGAAAATGCATCAAAATCACGTATTTTCACAATTCCAGAACCGGATCTCAGTCATGCATGGATGGATTTTGTTCAGATTTAGCACAATGTGTTGTACATATGCAGGTGCATTTCGGTCATGATCTGCTTTGAATGTATATGTCACTCAAATATGAACGGAACGGGGACGTGTCATTGACAATGACTTGTTTTCACTGAATTTTGATGAGTTGAATGTGAAAACATAGAAAGTATTTTCACTAGGTTTTATTTTTCTTGATTCATTTCTTTCAGTGAAAATAGTGAAAATAAAGTACTTTACAATATGACAATTTTTTTTTCTGCAATGTCATTTCACTACTGAAGTCTAACAATTTTGTTATGGATCTGTAACCTGGTCTATATTATAGCGTAATGCTGACATTGCCAGCTGTGACAAATTGTGATCATGCGAAAGGTATCCACTGCTGTGTTGTGAACATCAGTAGATTCCTTGGTTAATTAAAAACTATTATCCTGGAAGTGACATCATATTCAGCAACAAAATAAACATCACAGAAAAATCATGCCCTCTGAATCTCCAATTTTACCTCAATCGAAATTCTCTTTGTCACCCAGCATGCATCCGTCGTGATATCACAATGTATTGTGGCGTCACAGGTGGCGCTCTTTGACACAGACATTTTGTAAATGTGGTATTTCCAGAGGTCATTTTGTAAAAACAAGACCTGATTTGGATAATATGTTATGATGTAGAGGCACATGTACAGTAAAGCAGCAGTAAGACAACTTGAAAAAGTAATTGTATTATTTGTTCAAAGAACTCATTTCCAGCATTCTAAATTCTATTAACATGAGATGCACCATGTGATCGGGCATTATTCTATGTTTAGCATTTGTCGTGCCAATTTTTATTTTGTCAGAGTATTACATAGATTAAAAAATATAATGCAATATTATTTATTACACTGTCATAAAAAAACAATTCACAATGTGGCTTAATAAATAAAAATAAAAAAATGTAAATTACTATATGAAATAAATTAATAATAAGTGTTTTTGACGTTAATTTTTGAAAATGAATAATATGTCTGAGAAGATTGGGTTTGAAGAACTGAAATTTTAAATTTATTGGTGTTGTTTTCAGACTGAAGACCTTTTTATTATACATTTTAATTTTGTCATTTTTGTAGTGGTCAAGTGACTAATTCTTAATACTTCAAATTTTTTACTTATCGCGAAGCACATTTAAATTTTCATCTTAACAAACACTATATTTTTCACATCTTGAATACTTCAAATGGGATATGTTTCGAACATGGCAGATTTAATATATACATGTACATGTACCGGTATATGCTATATGCCACATTATAATTGTCATAGTGATAAAGGCTTCTAAGGTGGTCAACACATAAATACTGTTTGGTGTCCATATTGATAGTCAACATCCCGTAATTAAATTAATATGTGGAAGATTTTATGTGAATTAGTTTGACCTTGTGAGATGTTAAATTAATTGATAATAAAAAGGTTGTATGTTTCCTCTGATTCGTGATATCAGTGTGAAGCATCTGGAAATTACAGCATCCTGTGATGACTGAACTTCGTTATAAAGGGAATTCTATCATATTATCAAGATTTACAGTATCCATACCTAAACTTGCAAAGTTAAAACTATTTGTATTTTATGCAATTAAGCTCAGATGTTTCTTTATTCTATGCAAATTAAGTATGTTCAACCACCAATATTAATCAAAAACAATTTTATCTTCTTCCTCAATTGAAGTGAATGGTGAAAAAATCCAGGGTAGTTTTTGGCATCTTTAATGATTTAATACCATTATGATATTCTAACAATAACCTATTTTAAACTACAATTAAACCTACAGTACCTACCTCCCGGTACACTATATTTTTCGTTACAAGAAACACAAAAATTTGTTTGTTTGGCCAAATAGTACAGAGACCCCAGTTATCAATGATATATTTATTGTTCTTCAAGGGAAACCACATACCGTACTGACATACTTCAACTGTACATTGAACTATCTGTTAATAATGTTGTTTATTATTTTCTACATTCTACCCCATACCTTTATACGTACTTGCTTGCAATTTATTGACAACATTCCTTAAATCACATTGAGTTATAATCTAATAAAGTGCCCTTTAAAAAGTCAAAGTTTAGCTGTATTCAATTATTGCAGCTATTATTTGTTTCTAATTGAATGTAGTTTCAATGTCAATAGTGGGAATTATTCAAAATAGATTTCATAATTAGTTCTGTGTGGCCTATATAGCGTGCAGTAATTAGAAATAATAGTTTCAGAATTGGCATTCTCTGTTAACATACATGTAGCGTAAACAGTATGAATTGCTTGTACTTCATACAATGCATTGTGGGGGCCCCAGAAGTACATGCTGATACACGATGGGCACCTTTCATAGTGCACGTTTCTTTAGAGACTTTCCAACTGTGTTTGTTTTCATAATTGTATACAACTCTCCATCTTGACAAAGTTCTACATGTGCAACAACAACAACTACCAGTAATATTCAGTTACAAAAAGAAGACTGTTTGCCAATCTAGATTTTATCCTCATGGCTCTCAAAAATGTTTATGTTGGAGACCAACCACTGTCAGTTATTTCAGTGTAGCCTAGTGTCATTGACGTCATTTGTATGAATTTTTAATTTCTATACACAAACACTTAATATTTCACAGGCAAATCATGTACTTTACATATGATTTCATAGAAATGATATATATCTTAGTTGCTGATATTTTTAAAATGACGTCATGTTTATGTCCAAGTTAAAGTTAAAAATCCAATCATCAAATGTGTTTTCATCAATGCCATGATATATAACACTTTGGCTAATCTTATATTAATGAAGACCCATTAAAAGTTAATAGAAATGTTCACGTTACAGATCTTGGCATGTGCGGACATTCTGGGTCGAGTCTTTATTAGGTGCTGTGTGTGTGTGTGAACGGTCAGGACCGAATTGACACATGCTGAACCAAAACCTCTCACGTGCCAAATTTTCTTTGTGAACACTCAGCATGAACTGAAATCATGCCCTTGGCAGTCAATTTAATATATACTTTCATATGACAACTGCTGTAGTCCCTTCCTCTTGTAACATGAACGTAGCGTAGCTACTATTAATGTTAAGATCAATAATTAAGAAAGATGGATATTCTTTTGAAGACACATTCAAGATCAATGTCAAGGTCAAAGTGGTCATATTAAGGTCAGCCTTTACTAGAATCTAATTGGATATAGTTCATGATTAGTTTGTGGTGCTCTAGAGAGGTACACCTGTGTTATCTCTGAATTGAAAAAATCCAAATTAAATCTAAAAAAAAAAAGGGTTTTACAATTTTCACTGATTAAAAAATAGGAAAAGTCCTCCCAGTTCTTTTTTTTTACAATTCTTCATTCAAGTTGTATTCATACTTAAGCCTAAACTAAGAGTATGTGTACGTCATTACATAATTACATCATGCTGTGGGAATTGAACGATAATGGGTTCAACTCAGTCAGTAGCATCCCACAATACCACAGTTCAATCCCAGAGATTGACAACTTCCCTTTCAGAATACTTGTATCACTGCAGCTTCACAGCGAGTAGAAATATTACAGGAATACCATGAGAGATAACCTTGGGCAGAGCACTGAACTTAAATCAATTATTTTTTACATAACCAGCTAAGACTGATTTTTGTAATAATTGGAGACTCAGCAGTGTATATGATTATGGAAAGGTTAAATAAGTACCTTAATCAGGGCAATGCTATATTTTCCATGCCTTTTATTGGCATGAATAGCTTACTTTTACAATATGTTTCTACAGTTTTTCTATCATTTCTGTGTAACCATAGAAACAGACCAAATGTGGTCAACAGACGATACACACAAACAATAACAACAATTTTAACCTTAACTGCATTACAGACCTTTCTGTGGTATGCTTTTATTTTCACAAGGAAGCACATTGCCTCAACAAAGCTCTTGCTATTTTTTTCAACTCCATGATAAGTATAAATAAATCTGTCACTATTTTATAGTTTTGAATTACCCATTTGTTTGTCTGAATCGAATGTCCTCATGAATAATTAATCACATAAGAGATATCAAAAGCTTTTAGACACTAAATTCTTTGCTGTCAGTTCTGTTAATAAGTATTTTTTAACCTGGGGAGATATTTGAAAAAACTTCATTATAAAAGTAACATATACATGTAGGTGAAGAACAGATGCTACTTGCATAGAATTCTTGTAAACATACTGTGACTGGACTGACTATGTTTGTATCTTGATTCGCTTCAGTGCATGATGGATTTCCAGTGTTATCCTGTTCTATTGAACAGAATGCTGGATTTAGTCTAGCTAATTTGAATTGTAAATGAAACCATAGACTGTCAATCTGCATAATAAAAAGGATGCATCTGTTCCTAGGGTTTTACAATGAACAACGCTGGATGCTATTTACTGAAATACTGTAAATTGCTATAATTTTGCGAGATAAATCATCACGAATTTTGTGAGTCAGTGAAAATCAGTAAATTTGTAGAAGTGAAAATTTTTCTAGGGTTCACATGGAGTGCCAGTGACATTTGCAAAATGTTGTCTTCATGAATGCCATCAAATCATGGAAATTCCTCGCAGCGAAAATTTACAGTATTGTTTACAGTAATACCAACTCTTTCATCTGAGTAAAATTAAGTATACATAAGTAGATGGTGTGACTTCACAGTTGGATGACTTCACAGTTATAGTTGCCATGACCTGGGCATGCTCAGTTGTTCATATATCACCTGAGGTTATGACCCCAAAAGTGAGGTATGGTGTGTATTTGCATATGGTTTATAACATCTCCAGTGAATCATTCCATTTAAATTATATATTATATATTATATTTCCTCCATCAGAAGCACATGAGGGTATTTTAATTTCTGTAGCCTCATAAATTAGCCAGATGTGCACCCTTTTAAGGTCTGTTTTGCTTATACAAATTGTTTTTTTACTCCAGGATCCCAGATCATGATTTACAACATGAAATGCTATGGTAGCGTTCATATTTTCAGTGTCAGCTTGTATTTTACAAGAGATTCTAAAAACTAAAAATTGTTGGGAAATTATGTTCACAATGCTGATAGGAGACCCTGCAATTTATTGCATTTAAAGATGAAGACAATTTTGATCTCAGCAAAAATCAGCATTGCTTAACCTATTCATCAATAGACTTTCTAGCCCAAATTTTTCTGCACTTTTTAGTTTCCCTGTTGAGTGGAGCTTATCATATGAGTGATTGTCTGTTGTCGCCAGTGTCAACTTTCTACTTTTTCAACTTCTTCTTGAAAACTACAATTCTTATTGCTTTGATACTTGGTGTATATGTACCTTGGGCAAACATCTCTTAGATTTGTTCATTTCGTGATGATATCTTCAATTCTCTAATTTTGATGAATATTTTTTGTCATTTTTGATGAACAAGTGATATTTGACTCCCATGTGCGTAGCACATAATGGGAGTCTTTGCAGTTAGTGTGTCTGTCTGTGTGTCTGTCTGTGTGTGTGTGTGTGTGTGTGGGTGTGTGTGTGTGTTGGTATAGACGTAGAAGTAGAGCCAGTAGACCAGACATACACAAACAAAGTGGAGCCCTTTGTACAAGTGGAGCCCCAAATTGGTGGCTCCACAATGTTTCATAATTTATATTAATATTTAATCGAATTTAAGTCAGGTTTGCAAAGCTTAGGTTTAGTATCGGGGAAGGTATGGTTCAGGTTATATTAATATTAAAGGGAACCTCAATCCAAACAACATAATGACCCCTAAAGAAAAAGCTCCACAAATGTAGGAGAATGCAATTTACAGTTTTGTTGTATCACTTTTCATTCTCTAGATATTCCACTTTTCATCAGTATTATGTAGTCAGCCATCTTGATTTTCAAGCAAAGGATTATGGGTAAAGTATGACATAGAATAAGTTGTCAGAAATTGAGAAAATGATTTCATCTATAACTTCAAAAGTTGAACATTAAATTGGCTGAAAGTTTAGAAATTGGTAACATACATGTACTGGTGCCATCCATGCTTATAAAATAGTTGTCATGGAAACAGAACTGAAAATATTTATTTTTATGTTTTTCTACCAAACGCTAAAATGTCCTTATACTGTATACAATTTACCGATGTGAGTAGATTATATAGATGATATATCACATGTTGAGCACAAAAAGGGGACAAAAAAGTGACATTCTATATTTCACAACTAAAATATTGATTTTTATTTTTTTAAAGTTTTTAACAATATCTTCACTTTATGTGTATTTGTAAAATTCCAATTTCCATTACTATAATTATACACATGAGTAATATGCACAACAAAAATTTGAACTAATTCGCATCAGTATTTCTCATGTTATAGATGAAATAATTTTCTCAATTTCTGACAACAGATTCTATGATGTCATACTTTACCCATAATCCTTTGCTTGAGAATCAAGATGGCTGACTACATAATACTGATGAAAAGTTGTATATTTAGAGAATGAAAACTGATATAAAAAAGTGTAAATTGCATTCTCCTACATTTGTGGAGCTTTTTCTTTAGGGGTCATTATGTTTGGATTGAGATTCCCTTTAATATAATTATACCATACCTTACCCTGATACTAAACCTAAGCTTCGCAAACATTTCTATGTACACTGTGTCAGTCACGGGATATTCAACTCTAGTTTAATTAAACTTAATTAAAGTGCAATTCTCCATTGTATTGTATTGCATTGTAATTGAGTTTAATTAAACTCCAATTAAAACGCAACCCTATATAGGAACACGTTTTAATCGAGTTCATATCGCAAATATATTAAAAGTTAATTCAATGGTGGCTCCACAATTCATGGGACACCTGTATGTATGTATGTGTGTATGTGTGTCCGACTGTTCCACTGCTATCTCAAGAACCATACATCGGTTTTTGATGAAACTTGGTGCTTAGATGCTCTGGACCAATGTGCAGATTCGATTAGGTTTTGGTAAATATCCATGCTCGTTAATTACCTAATTTGCATGATAATTAGCTAATTTTTAGCTGTTCTATGACTGTTCCACTGATATCTAAAGAACCACTCATTGTATTTTGATGAAACTTGGTACATAGATGCTCTGAACATATGCGCAGATTTGATTAGTTTTTGGTAAAAATCTGTGCATATTAATTACCTAATTTGCATGATAATTAGCTGATTTTTAGCTGTTCCATGATTGTTCCACTGATATCTAAACAACCACTCATTGGATTTTGATGAAACTTTGTACATACATGCTCTGAACTAATGCTAGGTTTTGATTAGTTTTTGGTAATAATCCGTGGATACTAATTACCTAATTTGCATAATGATTAGTCAATTTTCGGTTTTTCCACTGATATCTCAAGTACTAATCATCACATTTCAATGAAACTTGGTACATAGATGTCATATGACACTGCACAGACCTGATAGTTTTTATGGTAATATCAGTACATATTAATTACCTAATTTGCATAATTAATTAATTTTCAGCATTTGATATAAGTACTAATCATCACATTTCAATGAAACTTGGTACATAGATGTCATATGACACTGCACAGACCTGATAGTTTTTATGGTAATATCAGTACATATTATTAATTACCTAATTTGCATAATTAATTAATTTTCAGCATTTGATATAAGTAGTGAGCATTCCATTTCAATGAAACTTAGTACAAAGATGCTCTAGGACAATGTACAAACCTAATTAGTTTGGGGTAAAAATCTGTTCATATTAATTCCCTAATAAGCATAATAATTCATAATTTTTTGGTTCTAATCACATTTCAATTAAACTTGGAAACATAGATTTTCTGTTACATTGTGCAGACCTCATTAGTTTTACACTCAAATCTGTTCATATCAATTTTCTGATTTGCATAATTAGTTTTCAGCTAAGTAATTCCGAATTTTATTTAATGTGTCTCCAATACTCTCAGCACATGGGAGATCTTTCTAAGCTTTCTTTGATTTTGACTTATTGTTGAAAACCGCAAATCCGATTGCTTTGATATTATATATATAGGTACTACATGTAGACCTATCTCAGATTTGCTCATTTCGTGATGATATCCTCAATTCTCTAATTTTAATGAATATTTTCGACTTCTTGTTGAAAACAGCAAGTCAGTTTGCTTTGATATCACACCGGTATATATAGGTACTGCATGTGGACTTCTCTAAGATTTGTTCATTTGTGATGATATCTTCAATTCTCTAATTTTGATGAATATTTTTTGTCATTTTTAGTAAAAATGCAGACTATAAATAGAACTACAGTGTATTTTGTTAATTTGTGATGGAAAGAAGAAACTGATGGTAAAAAGGTTAAAGGTTAATTTTTCCTAGAAAATACAAAAAGCAGTATAAGTAGCCTATTATATAGTTTGACATGTGTTGTGAAATAAAGCTTTACATTGTATGACACATACCCTACAAGTAGCATATTTAAGTTGCTACGTGAATATGATTTACGATAAAATCACTATTACCATCCGCTTTTTTGAGAAGAAACCAAGTGATAATTTACTAATAAATACAAAGTAAATGTGAAAGCCCAGTAGTATGTACATGTATGTTCAGTTATGTACATTTATATCCAAATTAAAGACCCATCTTAATCTCCTTATGGACTTAATATTGTTGGAAAGTTAGGGAAAACATTTCCTCTCTTACATTCGTAATATATTATTCGTCTATTTGTTGGATACAGAATTATATTTATGACAAAAATGGTTGTGAGCATATCAACCTGTTAAGAACCTTTGTGTGTCTTGTTTTGGTAAGCAGCACTATGAAACACCAGTAGCTCAAAACAGTTTATTTTGTATGACCCTGGGTCATGTTACTATTACACTGTTGCAAACTTGGGCAATTCCAACATGTGACCTGACTGCATAATTAAGTATCTGGTCCATAAAGTTTGATGAATATTTTTTGTCATTTTTGGTAAAAAGTGATATTTAGCTCCGCTGTCGACTTTGTCGAGCGGAGCTTATCATATGAGTGATTGTCCGTCGTCGTCGTCGTCGTCCGTCGTCCGTGTCAATGTTTTACTTTTTCGACTTCTTCTTGAAAACTACAAGCCTAAATGCTTTGATACTTGGTGTATATGTACCTTGGGTAGACCTCTCTTAGGTTTGTTTATTTCATGTTGATATCTTTAATTCTCTAATTTTGGTGAATATTTTTGTCATTTTTGGTAAAAACTGATATTTTCGACTTCTTGTTAAAAACCGCAAGTGCAATTGCTTTGATATTACATTTATAGGTACTACATGTGGACCTCTCTCAGATTTGTTTATTTCGTGATGATATCTTCAATTCTCTAATTTTGGTGAATATTTTTGTCATTTTTTGGTGAAAAGTGATATTTTCGACTTCTTGTTAAAAACCGCAAGTCCAATTGCTTTGATACTACATATATAGGTACTACATGTGGACCTCTCTCAGATTTGTTTATTTCGTGATGATATCTTCAATTCTCTAATTTTGGTGAATATTTTTGTCATTTTTGGTAAAAAGTGATATTTTTGACTTCTTGTTAAAAACCGCAAGTCCAATTGCTTTGATATTACATATATAGGTACTACATGTGGACCTCTCTCAGATTTGTTCAATTTGTGATGATATCTTCAATTCTCTAATTTTGGTGAATATTTTTGTCATTTTTGGTAAAAAGTGATATTTTCGACTTCTTGTTGAAAACTGTAAGTCCGATTGCTTTGATATTACATATATAGGTACTACATGTGGACCTCTCTCAGATTTGTTCGTTTTGTGATGATATCTTCAATTCTCTAATTAATTTATTTTGGTGAATATTTTTGTAATTTTTGGTAAAAAGTGATATTTTCGACTTCTTGTTAAAAACTGTAAGTCCGATTGCTTTGATACTATTCATATTGTTCATTTTCTAATGATGTCTTCAGTTCTTTAATTGAAATGTGCATTGCTAACAGCGGAGCTATCTCAGCCGATAGGCTGCTTGTTTTGACTTCTTGTTGAAAACCGCAAATCCGATTGCCCAACATTATTCTATAAACCATAGGCCACATATCTAATCATATACAACCCCGACATGTGTATTTTATAGGTAATACATGTAGACTGCCCTGCAATGTTCAATCCTGAGGGATGAATGCAAACAAATCTAATATTGGTATACAATGTTTTTTGTTTTAATAGATGACACTGAATTCTACATGATTGTACAAAAAATGTATGGTCAATGTATCGATGTCAATTATAGTATTTTCATACTACAGTACAGCAAATATATATACATGTATGACAAAAAATAACACATATTTTCTCTATTAGTAGCACATGCACTTATGAGCAAAAATGTATCTATGGTTAAAATAAATCAATAAATACAATTACTTGTGTATATGTACTTCACTTAGAGATCTGCTTCTCATAGAGAAAATATGATAAACTGACCACGCATGTAAGTAATCAATGAAACAGCGTCCAATGAATCAATGAAACTACACTGCCAGGAGCACCAACCCAATTACCAGTAGTACTAGCAAGTAGTAATTTAGTAAACACTGCTTTCTCAACCCTTCTTGATGACGCCTATCAGTACATGTAGTAATGCTCCAATAGCTATCTTTCTTTATACCAGTTTTGCTCTAGTTAAAATCTTACACAAATAACCTGTTAAAAAAGTTTATATGTATGTAGATGGGTCAGTGTAGGTGATGGTTTTAAAAGCTCTTCAATCTCTTTTAGTTTGCATAGTCCACCAATAGAACAGATATTGTAAATTAATTTTTCAATTGAAAGTTTTTTTGTTGTTGCCAAATTGTTGGTGAGTAACTGTAGATGAAGCCTAATCTCACAACAAATTTAATTTCTGGATTAAAATTACAATGGATAACAAAAGATAGATTAACTTTGTAAACAGCATAAACAATAGTGTCCCATGATTCTTTGGTGCAATCCCTGGGCTTGGAAAGTTCCCCTTTAAGCAAAGCTCTCATACTATCAGTTAGCCAATCAGGGCACATATTTCTCAAATCATATGGTTTGTTGTTAGCCTATGAGAGCTTTTTTCTCTTTTAGCCACTAGGCTTATTTTCTCCACTTCAATTACATGAGCTGTTAAGACTCATGTGTGAAGGTTTGTTTATTGAACAAGTACGAGTGACCTGTGTATCCTGGCAACTGTTGATAAAACCATACATAGAAATTAAAGGACAGTGATTAAAGATCTGACAAATCTTTACGTACATCCATTTTGTAGGAGTTTTAGCCGAAGAACATGCGTTTTTCTGCCCAAAAAATGTTATTTGCATACACAGATTTCAGCCAATTGGAATATTGTTTGAAACTTTAGAACCCGTTTTTTTTGAGGAGAAATTTACCAAAATGCTGACATTGTCATCTATGGAAATCTTATTAGTGGCATGAAACCTTAATCAGCTTACAGGCAACTAAAGACTATTAAATGCTCATTGGCTAATTTAAGACAGTGACGTTACAAGTACATGTGTCTTATTTATGTGTCTGTACTCTTTACTGATAAGTAAGTTTAATTGGACATCCATTACTGCCCATCCAGGGTATACATGTACAACTGTCAGGTACACATTCCTTGGCTATTGTGCAGTATATTTATCACCTAAAGACACCAGTACTCATCTCAGTAGACACCTAAATCATTGTAGCCGGTGTACGGTGTAAATCATGGTACATGTATCAGTTGGAAGAGTTCATCTGTACCCAGTGCTGTCTAATCTTATGGTTCAGCTGTCTAATCTCATGGCTAAGTTGGTACTTCCTGCTTAGAATTTTTGTTTACCTCCTTAACAGCTGAACTGGATTTTGTCATCATAAGACTACTGTTGTATGTCAGTGCACTCATGGAACTATAAACCCCAGGAAGAACAACGAAACTAAGAGGATTAAAAAAAACCTTTGTCTTAATTTATGTTACAGTGCTTTTGCTTTTGTTTCCACAACATTAGTCATACTCCATGTTAGTTGCCGCCAATACGCCCGTATCAACTGCTTTGCTGGAAACGGAAAACTTGAAAAAAATATTTCATATCTGCGCAGTAAAATATTTCGTTCACTACGCATGCGCAAACAAGTCGGTCTGCAGGGTGACCTTCAGTGTACCGGAAATCATGCAACGGGTCGGAGTTTTGGCGAGTTTTCATAATTTTCAATGTTGTTTTTAGATTATTTCTTGTTTTTTTCTACCCTCGAAAAAATAAGGTTGCGAAAGTTTGCGAAACATGGGGTTTGGTATGCTGTTTGTTGTCGAGATATCCCGACTTATTCCGTGTTTCCCTTCGATCGCCAGAAGTGACAATGTGTTTTTTTTCCCGTTGAATGTCGCTCATTTATCAGTGTTTTTGTCTTGGCGCCATTGTTTTTTTTATGCTATAACCGAAACAACTCGATCACGTGATCCCTGAAGTCGCCCGATTGACTCTGAAAATGACCGATAGTCGGAGATAAACGTTCATTTGCGTAAATCGGCTTATTTTTTAATGCGACGAAATAAACAGTCAAAATAAACATTCGCCATCGCGGCAATTATCATAGTTCAAAGGAAACGAAGTGGTTGTTCTTCCTGGGGTTTATAGTTCCATGGTGAACTATACCATGGTTTAACGAATAAAAACGCCATTTAGTGTTCTATCTAGGAAAATATAACATAGTGGCGAATTTACATAACATTAGAATATGTTAATCATTTCAGTTGTATTTTGGTAGTTCTGTTATTTATCCACAAAACAGTGTAAATAGGGTCCCTACTTAATTACCATGTTTACATCTGTTTTGAGTATTCCTTTATGCCATGCAACTTATGGCAGTGTAAAAGAAAAACAGATGTGAACATGTTACATGGACATAAATGGTTTAGTCAGTTGCTAAACTTGAAAGGTGCTGACTGGTTCCAACATATATGCATGTGCTTAATAAAAAGGCTCCATGTTCCAACAAGTTTATATGTATGTATATCATTATGATATTTTACATGCCCTTGAACTACTGTAAAACATGTATAAATAGCTACATGCCATTTTAGGGAATTTGACTCCATGCATGAATTAACTGAATCTTAATTTAGCTAAAGTGTCAACAATCTTATTGTGAGAATATACTTTATTTTAAATTAGAGCCATCTTGAATTTATAGCGAAATTACAGATTAGCTAAATTAGCTAAAATAACATGCTAGCTAAAAAGACGTGTTTTATAGTATTACTGCTCAAATGAAATAGTACACAGAAGACAGAAATATACTTGTACATTCTGTGTATGATCAACCAAAACATTGTCTATCTATGACTCAGTGTCATTGTGATTGTTATTCAATGGCTGCCATATTCATGCCTGTTGTATGAATTGCAGGTGTGAACACAGGATTATGAGACCCTTATTGTCAACTTAACGTTTTCTAGTGAGAGCAGGGTCGTAATGGTAAAGCCCTCATTACCTCCCAGTTTGGCTCTTAGAGAATGAGCTATGAAATTTTACACATAACATGTCACTTTCTCATACATATGAGTGCTATCTGCTTTAGCTTACTGTGTAACTTACTTTAAAAGCAGTACACATCGTTAAACTGTTTTTATTTTCTGCCACTTTCATTATTACAATGAGGTGGGATTTTTCCACAGTAGTTGCCTTATCAGACGTGAATTTCCAATGCACCTACATGTACATATCAAAGATATTTTTTGGGAGGGGGATTTGTGCTGTAAAGTATATCTTCATCTGTTCATCACAAATTCACAAAATAGTGCCATTTATAGTCTACCCTTTCCTTCAGAAGATTGGGAGAAAGATAGCCTAATTTCTTATTGAATAATTGAGAACCAAAAATTCATCATTTCTCATATGTGTAGATGCTCTAAGTCTAATATAAGCCGCATCTCCTCTGTTGCATTGTACCATTTTAATTGAGGCCGCAGTTTCTAATACAGATTTTACAGTAGTCATTTACTTACATGTAGTCAGTAACAAACCCTGTTTACTCCCTTGCTGAAGTTGCCAAATTTGTACCATAATAAATACACTAAAATGATTCTATCAGTCACATTGATAAGACTATTTGATATTAAGCAACTATGGATATAGGTTAATAGATTTCCCTTCTACATTGTATATGTATGCTTTGTGATTGATGAGTAAATAGGTTAAATAGTGTCCACTGCTTTCTTAATCCTTTTATCCCCTGACATGAGGAAAGAGGATAAAGACGTTCACACTAATCATGCTGTGCATCTTACAGTGTTAGTGTTTTCTCTGACTCTGCAGGCCCACTAAGTAATTATAGTCTTTTGGATAAAGTGTCTTCTTGAATACAAAAATTAAGGTTTTTTTTAGCTCCGCTGTCGAGCGGAGCTTATCATATGAGTGATTGTTCGTCATGGTCCGTCGTATGGCGTCCGCGTCAATGTTTTGCTTTTTCGACTTCTTTTTGAAAACTACAAGCCTGAATGCTTTGATACTTGGTCAATGGTGAATATGTACCTTGGGTAGACCTCTCTCAAATTTGTTCATTTCATGATCATATCATCAATTCTCTAATTTTGATGAATATTTTTGTCATTTTTGGTAAAAAGTGATATTTTCGACTTCTTGTTAAAAACTGCAAGTCCAATTGCTTTGATATTACATATATAGGTACTACATGTTAACCACTCTCAAATTTGTTCATTTCGTGATGATATTTTCAATTCTCTAATTTTGATGAATATTTTTGTCATTTTTGGTAAAAAGTGATATTTTCGACTTCTTGTTAAAAACCACAATCATTTATGAAAATGTGAAAAATGATATTTTTGAATTCTTGTTGAAAACAGCAAGTCCCATTGCATTGATACTATACATATTGTTCATTTTCTAATGATATCTTCTGTTCTTTAATTGCAATGTGCATTGCTAACAGCGGAGCTATCTCAGCCAACAGGCTGCTTGTTTTTCTTTCATTGGGCAAAATGTTTATTTAGGGTTTTAATTTGATGTTGCATATTATTATGTTTTAAAACAATTACCTTAAAATAATAAGGTCTTCAAAAAAAATGTCATGCTGAGAGTTAAGGTAACAAAAAACCCTGGATGATTTTTCAGCATAATATTTATATCTCAGAACGAATTTCATACTTATGTTTCATCAAAACAACTTTGTGCTCTATAAACATGCCACGAGCGAAACACATTCACCCAAAGATTTGTGAAGAAAAAGTAACTTTAAGGCAGATTTATGTACCAAGGCTGGACACTTTGATGTGCTTTTAATGCAACGTCTTTTCACTTTCAATACAAAGCATGTCCTGAAGGAACTGTTCTTCTGAGTTCTAAATAATATGAATCATTGCCAACTAATAAGCATAGATTTGTAAAGTTTTTCTTCAAGGGCTGAACTGATCTAGGTATTGACACAGACAATACATCATTGACCAGAGCTGCAGATTGTGACTCACGCCACTAGTGATTCACGTTCCTATTTGGATCCTAGAATACTGTAAAATGACTAAGTTTCACTGAGTTTAAATTTCGCTGATTTACCATTTTAGGGCATATTCAGTGGGTTTTAAATTCATGGTTTCCCATTTAGATAATGTGTTCTATGCTAAATTTCACATATTCACTGGGTTTTAATTTAGAGAATTTTCCAGTCAGCGAAATAAGCAAAATTAAAACCCAGTGAATAATTAACCCTTTTACAGTATATCAGGATGTGTGAGCTTTGGGGGTTATGCAAAATGCTTTATTGTGCACCCTGAAGTTGCAATCAACATCATCATTTATAACACCAGAGTTCCTCATTGTGCATTCTGTTGAGGGATAACTGTACAGATGTAGTCATTGTAATGGCATCGCATTACTTGTACAGACTTGTACAAATATGTATCATAGTCTTGCTGTGAAAAAACAACTTGCGTATTATATTACAGTATGCTAATTGCTGTATTCTGTAAATATGTTTAAACATATGACATATTCTGGCGAATGATGCTTTTTGAAAAAAAAACAGGGTGTCAATGACTTGGGTGCTTCAATGTATACTTTACAGCATCATAATAATATTAATTATATCACCTGTTAAAAAACAATATCTGTATTTCAAATATTTTTTTATATTTTATCAGTAGCGCATGCACACGTGAATGACACAGGTGTGTCTGTGGTCAGAATAAGTCATATTTGGTTATGTACTTTTTTGTTGCAGATGCACTTCTAGTAGGGCAAATACAGTTTATAAATTATTATATAAATTGTTCATATTTTATGTACAATAGTTGTTTCAATGTATAGAATTGTTTCAGTTTGTAAATGGATCAACCTGAACTGACTCGGAAATGTGTGGGTGGGTGTGGTTCACTGTGCATATATGAACAATTAGAAATAGTATGAGTCATGAAATAAAAATAACCGCCGGCCGGAACATGCATGTACATGTTTATAATTATAAACATAGAATTTAAATAAAAATTAAGGAAATATTTATTAAAACATTGTATGTATCTGGTGTGGGAGCATGTATACTATACATTTTTTAGCTCCGCTGTTGACTTTGTCGAGCGAAGCTTATCATATGAGTGATTGTCCGTGGTTGTCAGTGTCAATGTTTTACTTTTTCGACTTCTTCTTGAAAAATACAAGTCTGAATGCTTTGCATTTCTAACAGCGGAGCTATCCCAGCAGACAGGCTGTTTGTTTAAATAAACGGTAAATATGTGAGTACAGTTACCGGTACTGCTCTGGCTGTGGCACAACAGTGCATCATAAGAAACTCATTTAAATGTCATTCTTGTCCAAATTTAAAAATAGCATTTTTAACATTTATTAAATTTAGAATACTACAGAAAGGGATATGTTCACTGGGTTTAATTTTAGCTGAATTGGTGTTGAAGGGATCGTTACTGGGTATTAATTCACTGGTTTGTGAGCTGAACATTGAATTATTTTGTTCTAACTGCGAATATTCACATTTAGCTGTCAGCCATATAGGTGAAATAAAATCCCAGTGAATGATTAAGCTCTATACAGTATATACATGTACACTGCTTTACTTACTACAAGGGTCAAATTTATGTGCATCATTCCTTTTGTGAAATTTCATCTTCACATTGATAGCAGCGACAATGGTTTACATCAAAAGTTTTATTTTCCCAGGAGACAAATTATCGTAAATTAATTGTAATTATCATAAAATTGTGTATCTGTGAGTGTTCTTTAAATACAGTGAATTGGATGTCTTCATGAATGCCATGTAATTAGCATACATTGTATCATGAAAATTGAGCTGCTTACAATATCTATGACTATTATGCTATAGGTTATGGGTCAATTGTCAGTAGAAAAGTATTGGCTGTTTATTTGTGCCAGTAATTTCATTGATATATTCATGTAAACAGTGGTGGTGGAAAACATATCCAAAGTTCACCAGTTCACCTACAATGTATGTGTACTGAAGCTTATCGTTTCAATCTGCCACTGTGATTCACTATCTAGCATACTGGCCATGTGAATAGAGATAATAATCAACAATTTGTTATTGAAAATATTTGTGCATATGTAATTAATAGTGTTGATAGTGTCTTTTTCGCATATCATATTATATTCAACTTTTTAAACTCCCAAGTGATTTTTCTCACATCAAAATAAAGTGACATAAATGTGATCAAGACCTACAAATAATGAAAAATGATGACAATTTTATTCAAAATTAATGATGAAAAGTACCTAAAATTATATATGCCAAATGATGAAGCCAAATGTATAATTAAACCACTCAAAGCATCAATTGTCTTATTTATATAAGCTCATCTCCAATAGCACAAATAACCAAAATTGCATTTATATGCAGTTGTTTTCATAGCCATCTACATAAGCACTCTCTCAACTATTATAGCAAAACATTATATTTACTCTATAGGTCATGTATTATATGTGGAATCATGGGGTCAGACCATAAGGCTCCTGAATTCTATATATATATCAATTCCTGACTATAAACCCTGACCTTTTGTTCCTGCCTGCCAAATTCCAATAGTTCATTCTTTATACCAGTAATGATACCTTCCGCTAATAAATATACACACTACTACACTGTACAGACTGAATAATGCTGAGACAACTATCTCTCTTAACCTAGCTGATACCAGCCAGGCTTTCACAAAACCAAAATGTGATACTGATTGCTATAAATATACTTGTAAAATTCTTGGCCAAGTAATGTTGGTATGCTATTATCAACAGTTGACAGTGTCTGAAGTGCATGTGTACATTACATTGCTTCATTAGGAAGATTAATGTGTCTATTACAATGTAGCTGTGATCCCTTGCATGATGTGATACCAAGATTTTAGCCAAAATTAAAAATGTTTGTCAAAATACATTTAAAATATAGGAAATATAGGAAAAACGATATATTCACTAGATTTTATTTTCACTGAAGTATCTCTTCAGTGAAAATAGCATAAATAAATTCCAAGCGAAAGTAATGTATTCCACAGTAAACTATTTTTTATAAACCCCAGGGGAAAAAATGTGGCAGGTTAATTTATTTTTTAATATGATGAGAGTGTGCTTTTTTTTTTAAATTTGTATTCTCATAAAAATTGTGCTTTTGAAATTTTTTTTTTCTGACAAAAATCTTATAAAAAAAGTTCTTTTGCTGATGACCAGAAATGTGATTATTTTCTTTCTGGGTCTTAATAGGTTGTGGTTGTCCCATTGAAAGATGGGTAAAACACTGACAATTGCACTAAAATGGTATTTATATTTTGTATAAATAATCATAAATTATTTAACCTCAACTCAACTTTCAGTTAGGAGGCATTGAATGCAGTTGCTAAGATGTCCAAAAAGTTTGCCCTTTGTGCCTTTCAAAAAATACAAACTTGTCCTCTACTATTGGTATTACAATATGTACAAGCATTATTGCTTTCAAAATAGGTGCCCTATCAAGCTCTGTTGTAGATTTATTAGTTTATCAATTAAATTTAGATTGGTTTGCATTAAATCCTGTTAAAAAAACTGACCTGTAATTGTTTTGTTATCATATTTAATAGAAACAGCTTGTCAAATCTGCATGTGGTACAGTACATGGACAAAACTGTACAACATACACCAATTCACTGTCTGCATGACCTGGATGTATGCATGGTATGTTGCCATTAAGAAACTGCTAATTCCGCAAACTACTTTCACCACAGGGTTGTTGCAGTGCTTTATACATCAATTGAGATTTCATACCTCATAGTTGCAATATGAAGTCAAACTTAAACCGGTTATTTTTTTTTTTTATATCAATGTACATGTAAATCTATTTGTTTTTATCGCCATTAATTTACATTATTTGTATATTCGACGGCCATAGTGTACATGCAAGACAAAATTACATGTATGATAAATATCTTATTCACCTTTCTCCAAAGTCCTGTGTGCGTCATTCAAACCGCATTTTGACCAATAGCATGGCAACAATTCATCTCAAAATATTGCCAGCCATGAGTGAATATTCAGATTTCAGTCAATACATACTATGTACATCTTTAAGTCAAAAGCACAGCAAAATTTATATGGATCATAAATCTACATGAAGACATTCCACTTTGTCAGACGAGCAATGGTTGTCTGACATTCAATTGTGAAACATAAATTAATATTTTCACTTCTGCAAAAGTTAGTGATTTCTAGTATTTTTTCGCAGAACATTAATTCCTTGTTATACTTTTGTCCATATGCTGCTCAATTAAACAAATATTATGGTATAAAAATTCTCCAGTCTGTCTTATTTGCTACAATGATATCACCATTTGACCTTCTGCTATACATTATATAGCCTTCATTATTAATTGTAAAATATTTGACCTTAAAGTGAAAGTCAAGGCTAACAACATAACACTCCTGGATGGAAGAGCTCGGCAAATGTAAGGACATGCAATTTACAGTTTTTTTAAATCACTTCTCATTCTCTAGATATTCAATTTTTCATCAATTTATGTAGACTGCCATCTTGATTCTTCAGCAAAGGATTATGGGTAAAGTATGACATCATAGAGTCTGTTGTCAGAAATTGAAAAAATGATTTCATTTATAACTTCAAAAGTTGAACTTTAAATTGGCTGAAAGTTTAGAACAGGGTAGCATACATGTACTGGTGCCAAACATGCTTATAAAATAGTTGTCATGGAAACAGAACTGAAAATATTTATTTTTATGTTTTTCTACCAAATGCTCAAATTTCCTTATATTGTATACAATTTACCGTTGTGAGTAGGTTATATAGGTGATATATTACTTGTTGACCATAAAAAGTGGACAGTGTCATTCTATATTTCACAATGAAAATAACGATTTTTATTTTTTTAACGTTTTTGGCAATATCTTCACTTTATGTGTATTTGTAACATTCTAATTTACATTACTATAATCATATACAAGAGTTATATGCATAACGAAAATTTGAACTAATTCGCATCAGTATTTCCCATGTTATAGATGAAATCATTTTCTCAATTTCTGACAATTGCTTCAGAATCAAGATGGCTGACTACATAATACTGATGAAATGTTGAATATCTAGAGAATGAAAAGTGATATAAAAAAACTGTAAATTGCATTCTCCTACATTTGTGGAGCTTTTTCTTGGGGGGGTCATTGTGTTGTTTGGCTTGACTTCCCCTTTAACCATGAAACCTCTTGAGAGTGAGTGTATATTCTCTTATGCTGCTGTGAGGATTGGCTTCCCAAAACATGAACTTTTGACCAAATATTGTAATTATTAAGTTGTACATGTATATTAATATATACTTGATGACTAATATAAAATGAACATATTTTATGCTTTCCTTAGTTGAATTTTAATCTGTATCACCATTTGAATCTATTGCTAACGTTTATATGTGAATGTTTCTCATCCAAATTGTTAAATTTTCACTGTGAAAAATATTTGTTATTTCTCAATTTGAGAATATTTTAAATTAT
Source organism: Saccoglossus kowalevskii (assembly GCF_978046115.1). Lineage (NCBI taxonomy): Eukaryota > Metazoa > Hemichordata > Enteropneusta > Harrimaniidae > Saccoglossus > Saccoglossus kowalevskii. The sequence goes on along the minus strand of NC_140644.1, from coordinate 19,220,146 downwards.
AAAAGTGTCATTTTCTCCACTGCAATATTTCAAGCCCTTTTTCCGCGACTTCCAAAATTGGCAAAAATCTGTCTTGTAAAATTAAGTAGTTTACAATACTAAAAGACAACATCTAGAAGAGTTCAGTATTAATAAGTACCTAATATTCTAAGTTTTCCATGAGACCTCACCTCTGTTTTAAACTTGATTAGACATTATTTTGATGTTGGCCTTCACCTGGTTGACATTCCCAGCCTTGTCACTTACAGTTGTATCTACCACTGGAGGGCAGTATAGCTGATTTAATCCTATTTATACATGTATCCAATGCTATTTGTTTTTCTCAACATACTAAATTTTGGTCAACGTCTGTTTTACTTTCTTACTCCTCATTCAGCAATCCTTTAAATGTCAAGATTTCATTTTTTTACAAAATTTTTCTGCATTATTAATCAAAAGCAAGTTGCCCCTGTTAAATCATGTCTGTTGAGTCCAATAGTTGTCATACTGTGTCAAATGTTTGACATATAGGTCCCATGTGACATATACAATGAATGCAAGACATATAAATATCTTTAAATGAGGATATTTGTTTATTTGATTAACAAATTCTATTCAGAAGAAAGTGTAGTGTCCCCATTGCCTCATGAAGGAACACTCAGGACTGCATGGTGCTCATAACCATTAGTCGGTGCCAACAGCACTCATGTGTAAATCTGTTTGAAAGAAGACATCTGGCTACATTTTGCATGTAAGAAAGTTGATTTAATATTAAAACAAGTGACTATCTTTGATGAGTCATACATGTAAATCCGTCAGTGAGTGCATAGCACAGAGGTGATGTAAGCATGCAAGGTGATGCATAAGCCAATTTTATCAACGACCTTCTTGTTCAAAATCAACATATCTTGTTTAATTACTGACCCTTTATATCACAGACTTGAATACAAGATAGAAGTTACAATAAATTAATGTCAAATTCAATTAAACTGATCATTGAGAGTGTTGGCAGGGTTCTAAGATTAAAAGGTCAGAGTTCAATGAATCCACTGGACATGCAATGCATGCTAGTTATAGCTGAAAGCTGCCACCATCTGTCTGTATTGGACTATGTACAGCGCATATATATGTATGTAAACACAAAGCGCAGGCAGCTTCTACTTTCCCTCCTAGGTATTGTGTAAAGCAGTTGCTAGTATTTAGTTCACTGTAAAAAACCACAGTATCAACATGTACGTCTCTCTCACTTGGCTCTGATTACGTTGTTTATTCTCCTATCTTGATGTATACTTTGCGTATAATAACCCTTCGACATAACACCTATGGAACTCTACTATGAGTTCGATTTCGAGGGTGAGTTTTTTTATTTTTCATATGCCAATTTCTGATTTGCTGGAAAATCGTAATATTGCTCAGTAAAATAGAAATCTATACTTTATCTGTGAGCAGCTTTTTTATTTATATACATATGGTACTTTCATAATGCTACTTTCATTTCTAAATTCCTGATATGACATATTATTATGACATCATTTTATAGTTGCCCTACTTCCCTACACTGTGTGTGTTGCCGGTACAATGTTATTAATTTTTTTTTTCATAGTTCAATCAAACATTTTTCAAAACATCCTTTTCAGAGAGCGGCTACATATCCAAGTACCAGCACATTGCATGATGTCGTTTATTGGCAAATATTTGCAAATAAATATGTGATACCTTGTTGAATACAGCTGATATTTCAAATCATTTTCATGTACATGTACGTTCAGCACCCAGTGTCAGCATTTTCAAATCAAGACTCAGAATTCATCTGTTTCAGCAAGCATTCAAATGAGCTAAAAGTGTCATGAGTGTTTTTGGATGGGTTAAACACTTAATTTATTGTTATTATGTACCTGCAGTTTCAGATACCTAGGAATTGAAACACTTCTTATATAAAACTAGCCATGCCTGTCACATAAAATAAATGTAATCATGACACACTTTTGGATAATTGTTTTTCTAAGCCTTGTGAAGTAGACATACTGAATTTGTAATTTGAAATTTCCATTTGCAAACTTACGGGTACATTTATGTGCCAAGTTTAAAATAATAATCTGTGGCCATATGTGCCAATAAAAATGTAAATGTAAGAATCGTGATGATAATTTAATATAATATGTCTCAATGTAATATGCTTTCGTCCCATGTCAGTATGACAGTATGAAAGGTTAGTAGGGATTCAGGGAATATATATATTTCAGAAGTAATTTGGTAATATTGAGTCATATTCCACTCAGGTTTTCAAAGCGTAATACTGCTATAAGATAATGTCAGATAATGATTCATGTGTCTCCCTGCAGCTGGTGATCATGCATATTTATAGATGTGTGTCTATTTCTTTTTTTGTTTTTTCAGGATCAACACTGAGTTTAGCAACCAACTCCACCGGTAGTTCAGTCTCCTCTACTTTGCCGTGGGGAGCTCCGAGGGAGTATCGTGATAACTTCTGCACCCTTTCCATCCCCATTGACACAAATGTCAAACCAGGAGAATATGTCTTACAAAGTTTATTTGCCGAATTTACAATACAAGCTGAGAGGAAGATTGAAAAGATCATGGCAGAACCACTGGTATGATTACATTTTATTGTTAGTAACTCATTTTTACAGATTCATTCAAGAGATTTTTAGACAAATTCAAATAGTGCACTACTTAACATGTTACTTAGCATATGTGCAGTGCATTATGGGAGATAAATTCAATTCAAATTTTGCTCTACTGAGCATGTTACTGAGCATATAAACACTGCATTATGGGAGAGAAATTCAGATTTTTCACTACTGACATATGTGCAGTGCAAATTCAAATTTTGCACCACTGAACAAATTATTGAGCATATTTGCAATGCATTATGGAAGAAAAATTCAAATGTTTCACCACTGAGCAAGTCATTGAGCATACATGCAATGCATTATAGAAGACAAATTCAAATTTTGCACTACTGTGCGTGTTACTGAGCATATACAAAATGTATATGCTGTGCATTATATCCTTATGGTGTTGATCCATATCGTTAAAAGTGTAAAGAAAATAACATTTAATTCTGAATAATGTGTGACCCTCCTTAGTAACGTTAGCATGTCTAAATTAGTTGTATGACTACAATTGATAATCTTGCTTTTAAATGTAAAAAAAAATGCAGCTAGGCCCCATGCAATCTGTGCTATTAATTTGTAAAACAAATTTACCATCTATTTTGTACATTTTTTCTTTCAATTGTCTATTCTTAACTCGTATTTTAGCATTTCTTTTATATAACCACCTACTATTTTTCATCAACCTGCTACTTGAAAATCTGAAAACTGGTTGACTTTATTTGAAATTTTAGAGTTTGAATTTCTATGTGTGAATTGGAATACGCTTGTTAAAATAAACTCTTTGTTAGGATACTACCGGTATATATATAATTGGTGTATGTGCTGTGTTATGGCTAAACCACTTCCCCTCTCACAGATGAATTATCAAGCTGAGCCAATCCAGGCATGATGGATTGACAGTAAAGTGCATTATGGGGTATCTTGAAATAGGATTTCTGTATACAGTTTTAGCCCTTTAAAGGGGAACTAAATAGAGCCTATTTTGGTGTTTGTATTTATCAAGTTATGTATATTGATAATAAATTTGAAAAAAAAATTTAAAAAAAATGATTATCTTCAGAGTTATGATGATTTAAATATGAGAAACCATAAACCTGCGAAGGACTTCCGTTTGCGCCATCTTGCCATAAAAAAACACCCTCATAAGCAATAAACCTACTAAGGTAACAAAGCATGATGACGAAATAGTATCTGATTAAATATAAGCAACTTAGGGAGCCATAGCTGGCTGGACTGGTGAATTGACTTCTAGTCTAGGTTGTTTCGACTTTTACGTTAATGTTATTTACAAGCGTATCAACATACAAACATTATGGATGTGCGATTGATCGAGACAGGCATTTTGTTTTGTTTTTTGTCTGTCTAATAAATGCTGTTTCCAGTACTGCACTGTGCGGCGTGCAAATTATTCAAAGTCTGGATGCTGGAGTATGCTATCTTGAGTTCGTAGGGTGGTGGTGGTGGAAACATTTTCGTCCATGTATTCACGGGGCTGCACTGGCAAATCATGGGACAAGTATCACAGGAACACCAAGCAGATTGTTCACAGACTTATTTTTGAAAAAAATGCATCATTGATTTGAACGATACTTACAATGAAGAAACAAACATGTTCATAAAAAACACACACATTTTATTACAATACGATTTACATACCGTCTGAATTTACGGTGAAATAATGGGTGGGTCTGTGAGGAAACGGTGGACGAAGGCGTTTATCATTATCTTCGTTTTGGTATGTTTTTGATCGTACGCAAACTCTCGACGCAAAACAATTTTCCACCATGAGGTTTTTCAGCACGATTTGACCTGGAACAACTTCCTTTGACATAACAGGTCATGTCTTTCATTAACCAATCAAAATGATGCGTCGTAATGATGAAATTTTCCGATTATTGACGATGATTTTTTTAGCGCAATGCGGAAGTGAATTACCGCAATGTTAAAATGCGATCTGTAGCACTGATTGCAACAAAAAAACGATGATTTTTTTCCCTAAAAACTGGCGATTCGCAATTTCCGAAATATAAACGACGGTTAATAGTAACCGTGGGTAAACTGAGTGTGGAGGAAGAATTTAAACACCTTTCTCGGTCGCCAACATGTCTCATCGTTCAAACCTTAGGCCTTTCATGATAGTCTCAAAGTAAACCATGCCCAATATCCAGGTACACGCCTTGACGATCACATTTTTGGCTTTTCAAAGGCTACTACTCAAAGAAATATGGATTACTCCAGAATTGTAACATCGATGTTCATCCTGAGTAAATGACAGAATAGAAACGATGCGAATCACGTTGTGTATGTTCGCCATGCACTCTGAACTTGAAATTAATGCGAGTTTTCTCATAAAACTAAAAGCATGAACCAAACTAACATGCCAATCACGATTATTATGAAATGAAACACACCTTTTACACGCATATTTTAAAGAATATCGTCGACGCCCAGTAAAAACACTCTGGGCTTATAATCGTGAATGCCCTCAACTCGATAAATACCAAGTAAAAACATAGGGATGGGCTTCATACTCGGAAGGGGCTTACGATCGGGGAAGTACGGTACTTTAACGCAATTTGGCTTTCACTCTCAGAATACTGTGGTTCAAACGCATAAGGCTCTAACCCAAGTTTTAAAAAGCACATTGTGCATATAAAAGTTGAGTTTATACTAATAGTACACAATGCTTGGCAGCATGAACGGCTATGTACAATGGCGTATACGAATGCGATCAGATACTAAAACGTCATAGCTTTGAAAAGTACCCGGATGTTAAATATGTTCGTTCGTTAATTATTCCCCTCCATGAATGGTCTCCATGGCAAGCACTTCAAATGCCTATCCAAGCTACAGTTATAATTAAAACAAAATTAAACCACTGCAATATTATTTCGAATACAGTTTAGAATATACACAACTATAAATTAAGGCCGCATTTAGGTTCGCTTTAACTTTATCCTTCCTGTCATGGTTGTTTTACTATATTTTTTCTGATGTATTAAAAATTGCTAAAAAAAACATTTAAAAATGATGTTGCAAATGTGGTACATTAAATATCTAATAGTGAATAATTAATGCCTTTGGAAATCATAGTTCCATGAGTGATATTATAAAACTGCTAGAAATATGAACTTATCTTTTCAAATAATGATGACAATGATGCAAGCTAAAAACTGATAACAATATAGCCTTTTTATAGAGCCTGTAAATACAAATAAATAGACACATCTAGTAACATGGATTTTTCCATATACCCTACCACTTTGAGTACTGTAAGACCATTTATTTTCACTGACATTTAATTTCACTATTTTGATGCGAAATTAAAACCCAGTGAATACTGTGATTGATGCATTTACAGTATATGATTGACAGGTTGCTATCTCAGTCTTTTATCGCTGATATTTCAGCAATTTTTAAAATGAACAAGCCGCCAGATGGTTTGTTTTGCCGGTCCCTAGCGGCAGGGTAGTTTGCACTACAGCGTAGTTTGAGATGCAGTTTCTTTTTACTGTTAACCTGGATAGGAATGGTTGGAATTGATTGAATTCCATGCATCAGCTAAATCGGGATATGCTTGTTATTGCAAGAGTATCATATAAACCTGGCTTTCAACTATGACCCTGTCGTTTTATTTAGGCATGTATTAAAGATTACCATCTCCCTTGATGTTTTCTATACTTTATGATATAACTAAGAACACTGTATCAATATTAGTTATTTATAAGCAAAGTAGGGAATAAGTAATTACTAGTATAATCTAACACTCCTGTTTCCAAGAAATGTTGTGCTCCAAAAACCTTTTAAGCATGGGCTTACCTCTTGAAACAATAGTGGCTATTGATGTGCAAAGTAGGTATGCATTGAAAATTATGACATTCATATGCAAATTAGTCATCATGCTGGAAAATAAAGTTGGGAAGAGCACTATAGTAAGTACCGGTAGGTAGTAGACATATTTCAGAAACTGATAACATCTATTAAAAAGAATAATTATGTGGTACTTTTACAATAAGAAATTGTGATAAATTTCCAATCTACATTAATTATTCAAAACATTTTTTATTATGCATAGGGGGTTCATAAAACAAATTTAATTATCATTTTAGAATTTTATGTATTTGTCATTTAAGCTAAACCTCTCAAATTTTCACAAAATTGCAATACTTTTTTTTATTTTTTTCAATCATTAATGTGTCATAATATGTAATATATTGGTCGTAAATTGTGTTCAAGTCTGTTGCTGTCACTGAATATATTCATCCTAATGCATATATACATTTATGTGCGTGTGTGTATTCAATTTGTGTGTACTTTGTGAGAGAATTAATACATACATGTATGCTATGTATTCCTGAATACATTTTGTATCTTGTATGTTTCTGATACAGCAATGAATACAATCAGTTCATATTCCTATGTTTAAAAGTAGTTTCATATCAGGTTTGAACTCAAGAGTTGAGAGGGCACCCATTTTGAAGACCACAATTGATAAAATTGCCTTGGCACTTGGGAATATCAAAAGACACACCAAGGCAAATTCACAAGGCATCAAAGCAATTGATGCATCTGTGAAGTTCATGCCCTGCCATAAACAACGATAAGTGGTGGATAATACTTTTATTTTGTGAGACATTTGAGATTCAGCATTGAACTACACATACTTCTTCAAGGTCATCATACTGGTAGTTACAATCTGAGATCAATGCTATAACTTTATTGAAGTCTTAGGTCTATTCTTTGATGTTCTCAACTTGCTTGATTGTGTGATGGTATTTGAAGAATTTTTCCAAAATACTGTGAACAACAAAAGCATTTAGAAAATGAAATTCCAACAATCAAATGATCAGCCAAATTCGATCAACAAAATTTTGTCCCTCTGAAAATCATTGAAATTTGGATATTTAGTACATACACTTATTTACTATAATTACTTATGCAAATGCAGAGGATTAAATAATTTACAAGACAAATTGAAAATTTTAAGATGAAGAGTAGCAGCATCTTTTATGAAATGTTATCCTCATGAATATTTTTTTAAATTATCAATCACAAAAAAAAGTATATTACCGGTATATATTATTTACATCATAACTTTATAACATAAATAACAATATTATGGTTAAATCTATCTAAGCTTGTAGTCTACAATTTGTGTTCATGCTTGTTTTCACTAATGAATATTGAAAGCTTAGCAACAGTTGCTAAGGTACCTTGATTCAAATTTGCTCACTAAACACAAAAATGTGACACAGTAATATATGTTGTATTGTCAATACAATAAAAAAAAAAAACATTTTCGTGACTACATTGTGGTCATTTATTTATTGGTCATGTTGTATTTCGGTCATTTTTTTAAAAAGTCAGCTTTCACAAAATAAACGCAGTAATAAAATCTTCTAGATTAGCAAAATAAACACACAAATTTGTTCATATTTTCCCATAAATGGTGGTCAAGACCTGTAGGCAATAGGGGGAATTAGATGATGTTCAGCAGTTCAATTTTTGTGACACACCCTTTGTCAGGATGATTTCACAGCGAATTGTGACCCTGGGATACAGCTGTCATATCTGTTTATCATTTAAAATGATCATTTCTTAACAATATGTGAATATTTTCATAATTATTGCCCATATTGATGAAATATTTGTTCTGGCCTACCAATCATAATAAACTAGTTTCCATAGTAATCTGTGATTCTATGTAGCAAATATGGAGATTACAATTTTTACAAATTATCATGAACAGTACAGTTACCGTAATCAATATCTGTCAGTTTTTAACAAAATTGATGAATCTTTAATGGTAAATTATTATTTCACTTCCAGAAATTCAGATGAATTATAATTTGCCATTTTTTATAAATGAATATTTATGGTATGCTTTTAAACCAGACTGCCATGAATTAATTTGACATCATAAATGTTATGATTGACCAGTTCACTTGAGTGAGAAATGTTGCTGTAATGTAGACGATATAATTTAATCACTGGTTCGTGCTGTGGGTGCAAAATAATCTTAATAGTCTTTGATGTGTGCACTTAGAATTTTTTGTTTGTGTTTCACTAAAACCTAATCATGATAGTATACATGTATATTTAAAGGTCCATGATCTCATTCTTACATGCCATATACATGTATGTACCATACTAATATTCAAAAATTATTTTTCTGCTGTTTTGATGAAGTTTGCTTTATTTAGCATGAACTCTATTGTGTACTCATTTGGTACAATGTACCACATTAAAATATATGTGAAAAAGAATAACAAAAACACAGTTTAAATGTCCCCTTTAATCTCAGAAGTAATATAGACCTTTAAGCTGACCAACAAGACTTCCTTTCCTATATGTACATATATACAGCGTAGAGATATGTAGCTGAGCTTGCAACTACTGTCCAAAGTGTCACTTTTACCGGCTTATATATAAAAAACAATCAGTCGATAAAATTATTTATTGATTTTTATTCACCATTATAATTTGCAGAGTCTTTGCTTTGAATCTGATTTTCCACTTTCCAAAATAGACTGAGATTCCTGTATTTACTCTGTCTTGTGTATCCTGATAATAGGACCTATTATTTATGCTATGCTCTTTATGTATTTGTATACTTTTCATTCACTTGATTCTCAAATAAGGTTGATTCAGTAAAAAATTACCCTGTGCATACTCATTTGATACCAGAAAGGTCATTTTGGCTCTGTATTACATAGATTAAAAATTTGAATATCCCAAAACATAGTTTTCCTTCAGGCAGGCATCTAAGGGATTAGGTTATATCCTACATGTGTTGTAACTACACAGATCAGCAAAATGCACACTCAGGACATTTTATTTATCCATATTTTATCCAATGTGTATTTATTATTGAAATAATATGTATTTGCATTGTAAATTGTTTTACCAGTCCACTGTATTGACAGTTAAACGCAAACATACTTATAATTTCACCATATGTTACCTGGTATTTAACAGTTACCTTGCAATTTGCTGACCTGTAATCAGACTCCATTGTCAGCACTCTGATGGAAGTGAAAACTACCACGCCTCAATATTTACCGTTCTATAGTCGCCATGGCGATATAACTTCATTCTTTTGTTATCTGAGATATTGATGTATTTTAGAAATTAGCTTTGTTTAGGTCTTGGAAATGTTACAGTATGCATGTATGTATGCAGTATTTGTAGTTTTGCCAACTCTCGTCCTTCTGAAACACTGTTAACTGTATTTAATTCACTACAGAAGTGATTTTTTGCCATTATGCGTGTGCCACAACACTATTCAAAAACCTGTTGCAGACACACGTGCAGCAATTCTGCTTTGCCGTTTTAGTAAATCAAATTACTACTTTGTGGTCTGATCAGTTTATTAGCCCCCTTTCAGGCGTAGCGTGAAAGACTACTATTATTTCTTATTTCTTGTTTCCTTCCATCCTTCCCCCTTTATGTCTCCAACATTTTCTCAGAAATTCTGCAGCAGATATCAATGAAACTTGGCAGGTTGATGAACAAGTCTGTTGAAATATGCATGTCATTTTTTTTTCCAGATTTGAAAATCCTGTGTGGGTCTTTTTCAAGATTTTAATCAAAAATTACCTCTCGCTACTGCACTGAGAGAACAACTGAGCATGTTCAGAATAAATAATTAGCTTAGATTGTAATGCTAGGGTTTTTAGTGATGTCATGACCTGGTCATAACCTTGATCTGAATCAGTGACAGATGGGTCGTACCATTACCAATCTCAGCAGAAAAATGTAGAGGGGCGTCAGGGCTACATTTTGGTGGGAATAATATAGTGATGATACTGAAACAAACCCAGGTCCTGGTAATATACAAAGACCTGAATTAACAAAGAAGTCAAGTTGTTATTAAAGGTAAATCAAGGTTCACTCAGATTTATGAATGCAGTTTCTTGAACATTTATGAGACATACATGTAGTTTGGTTGCACTTGTGTATTCTGAGATTTTGGACCTGGGTCAATGACAGTTTTTAGTTACCCGATTAAGGGAAATCACTTTATGATGAGTTGTACCCACATAGAGTACATATTAATTCAATTGTTTGCAGATGTTCCATGTATTATTTTAACATGAGTATTTTATAATTAAATAACAGGGACTGTGACATTCATGTCTTGTTCTATATGACAGTCACTGACACATACGGTTATTAGAATTGCTTACATAATTTTATACCCACAAAAAGGAAAAGTTTTCGTTCTATAAAAGATCTGATTACTATAATGAGTTTTAGGATTCTACTTTTGCTGTGGGATTAGTCAGAGATGCACACCAGTCTCTTGAATTGTTTCCTGTATAGCCATTAGATAGCCATTTTATTTGTGCATTATTACTACATTTGAATATATTTGACTTCCTTGGTTACTGGTAGTTGTACTTAGCAATGCAGAATTCAAACAACAATGCATGATGGGACTTATTTTGGTGAAGACAAATGATACTTACCGGGGTTGGTCAAAAATAACTATTTAAAAGAGAGAGAACAGAATTCATGACATTTGCGAATAAAATGTACTCCATAAAACATGTTGAAGTTTTCAACCTAGTTACCATGTGTTGACTGTATAATGCAATGATGTTGCACTTTCTCCAAGGATACAGCTACAATACAGGTAGTTATGTGGTCCTTTTTTCTTAGTAGTTTGTCTCATCACTACATCTTCCAATATTGTGGGATGAACCACATTTTATTGCCAGTGTAAATCCTCACAGTAGCTTTCCTGATGCAATTTCCGCTCTTTAAATTTATATGCTGTATATACTGTATACCCAAATTAGATTTGGTTATATAATTCTAGTACACATATCACTGCTATAAAAAATTGTAATTCCTTGAATCAGACTATCGCCTTTTTTTCTATATCATGTCTGAATATTGATTCATATTCTGTCCATAGCTTACCTGTACTCTAAAATATTGAAGTGATATTATTTGCACTGTTAGAAGTGCATCTTCTAAAAGTTGTACACATAAACCAAAAAATTACATTTATTGTTTATTAGAATAAAGACTCATTTACGTGTATGCACTTGTAATAGAGCAATTACGGCTGAGTAAAATAATATTATTTGCACAAAGCACAGTAATAAAAAAGTATCAGTAATACTATTACATAGACAGTAGTAACAGAATTGTGCTGGTACAAATGTAGCATCCATATCATTTGGGCCATAGCCTGCTATATCATGGTTAGAAGTATTCTATCTTGTTTACTGGTATTAAAAATTGATTAAAATTTGGCATTGAAATGCTATTATTATGTGTACTGGTTATTGTGCTAAAAATAGACTTGCTCACTTGCGTGTCAGGTTGTGAACGATGGCTTGCAGGAAAAGGCATAACTATGAAACAAATATCGGTAATGGCTGATGGAGTCATTGTTTTACAAAAAAGTTGTTCGTGTCCAGATATACAATAATGAGAAATTTTACAATATCTTTTTCAAATTATTTAGAATTTAAACAAGCAGTAGACTTGTTAGAATGATGGTGATAAATCTGTTCATCATCGTACTCGATATTGTGTCCCATCCCAGAATGCTTTTCACTCAAGTTTTTAAATCTATGTTGCTCTCTGTCCCATAGTGGCAAGTGAAAAACAAATTGATTGATTTTTCCTCACAATCTGGTCATGTGATACTTATACCCCTTCCTCTCCCCCTCCTCCTCTGTGTTTTGAAGCTTAACCTGTTACAAAGTTTATTGGTGGTGGTGTTTTGTTACACTGTACCATGTAAAACATCTCCTTATTTTAATTATGTTTGTGTTTTCAACAGATTCAATTTTGATTGCTGCACTTTGAGAGTAGGCTTTTCCGGCATTTCCCATAGGAGATTCCTCATCAACACTTGTGGTTTTCAGCTTTGTTCATTTGATATTCCCAGAGTGGGTGTTAATTTTACCCATGAATAATTTTAATGTATGGACACACTCTCTAACATGCATGTATGGTTACAATGTGGCTTTGCGATTCATAGACCCGGTCAGGAGTAAGACATATTTAATTCTTTATCTGATTACAAGGACAAAAGGATTTTGAAAATATGTGTATATTTTATTGTGCTATTCTGTACTGCTGTACATGTACGTGTAGATGCCAATACATGATGGCTGCTGGGTAATACTACATGTTTACACTGTTCAATTTCATTAAAAGTGCATAAATACCCGAAATTGCATTTATTGTGTAATGAATCATTAAAATATTACTTATTTTGACCGTAGATGAATTATTGTAATTGAGTGAGCATATGCTCTAGAGCAAATGTGGTACAATGTATGCATAACAATACCTTTGCACATGTAACAATAGAAGTAATTAACATATCAATAACAAGCACTGTAAAAGTTTTAAGGGGAACACTGATTGTGTGGTAAGCATCCTTGTATATTAACAAAATTTTGAATTTGAACCATATTTAGAACAAATCAAAAATGTGCAACACAGAGTCAGCTTCACTAAGTTTTGCATTTCTTCTCACTCGTTGCTAATTGAAAAACTTAGATATAATAAAACATTCCCAGAGGAAAGGTTTTGTTTTCTATGTAATTGGGGATGAATTTCATATATATTAATACTCACATGTAAAAATAGTCAGATTGTACAAGCTCGTGCTAAATTTGAAGCTGAATTAGCAATTTATGATGACAACATTTGCAAGTTATCAACTCTTGAGAAATTCAAGTGCTTGCTAGGCGCTTAAGATAGCTTCATTGTCAATTGCTTGGGAAAATTCATTTAATTTATTTCTAAGCTTTAGTTTAGTCTATTGTTTTGATTGTGTTTTTCTTGACCATTGAATTATTGTTTTTTCATTGATGCTAAATTTTGTGTCAAATAAAATATCTATCTATTTATATATCTATCTATGAAGTTGTACATTAGCATACTTTGCATATTATATTACCGGTGTACACATAATAATTTGTGCTTTGGAAAATATATATTTCATTGTCTAGTGTATAATAAATGTAATTTTGGAATGCACTGTGACTTGTAAAAGAGCATATACAATTGTACATGTACTATATTTGAAAATGATAGCATGGCATACATAGAATACTTTGTTTTCGCTTGGAATTTATTTTAAAATGCCTTTGATATGGTTCCCAGGAGACACATGCAATGCATGTACTATATACATTGTAACAGCTGTATATTGGAAATTTGAACATGTCCTGCATCAGTTTTCAGTGACAGTAAATTGCAGCCAAACATAGTAATGCACAGAAAGCCATCATGATTTCTGTAAATACCAGCTGTCTCATATTCCTAATTCATTTATTGTGATAGACTTTAAATGGATTAGTCAGTAACCTAATTAGTTTTCTACTGATCATATGTTAATTAATTAATCTCCAAATAAATATGAAAATATGAATTTTTATTTTGTAATTAATATAATACTGATCTAAATATACCTTGGCATGTACATATACATGTATGTATGATAATAAATAATATTGAAAACTAATAATATAATTAAGTATTATATATATAATAAGTATACGAAAAATGCATATTTGGTACTATAAAGGCCATTTTCTTTTGATATTACGTAAATTATAAAAAAAAATTGTGAAAAGCATAGCTCACGTCTTTTTAAAAAATAAGATCAAATAAAATCATTTCTTGGTAAATTCCTAAAGAGGAAATAGATCTGTAGCACGCATTGTATTTACTATTATAGAATTAGAATTTGCTAACAAAGGCTGTATAGAAAAGAGAAGTTTGCTTGAGCTCACTGTTTACTATGGCATTTTATTGATCACATTTGTTTGTACACAGTGTGGTTTGTGGACTGGTTTCAGGGCATCTATACCGGGAAATCCCAGTCTCAAAATAATGCAAAGGTGGAAAGTTTTCCTACAACAATTGGGTGTGTATATTTGCCGGATATGGTTAGCTGCTGTATTGATTTAAAACTGGTAATGTTTCCTCTTCTACCTGATTGATGGCTGTATACTTAGCCATTGGGTTTCACTATTTAATAAGTTTAATGACAAACATTTCCAAATGGGCTTTTGTGGTCGGCGAGTGGAATGTGATATTACCTGCTTTTGACACTATAGCTTTTTTGTTATGGTTAGTGGTTGATATCGCCTTTGGTTTGCAAGCCACAATGTGTGCCTTGTTCACTTAGGTTACCCTAAACGCATGAAATCCGGTTCTTGCATATTTTTTTATTTTTCACTGCAAGTCTGCATCTGTTCCTGCTAGACGTGCTACTGTAAATTAGTGTATGCAAAACACTTATTTACTTTTGTGGACGCTGGAAATAACCCTGTAGATGTAAAGAAAGATCAAGTTTCTGACAGGAGTTTTGCTGACTTTCGTAGTACATATACAAGATATTGATCAGACCTCACAGCATTGCTTCTGTGCACTCATTAACTAGGATAAGTTATTACTGGTATGCTAGTACACAAAATCACCTGATACTGTTAAGTTGTGTAAATCTGAGGTAAACTGAACTGGGTGGTGTGATTTGTATATGACTCATACAGCTTTAAAGATAACGTTTACTGCTTTGTCACCTGACGTTTTTAGCCGTCAGCATGCAAGTGATATGTGTGTCAAGTAAAATTCCAGTCATAGCTTGGTCTCTACCAATTCCACTCTGTATACATGTAGCTTGGTCTCTACCAATTCCACTCTGTATTGTCACTGTATAGGTGTTATCTCCTAACACACTGTACTTTGATTTTAGCTCTATCTGATATCAACAAATTAAGTTGTAGGAGCTGCTCTTATAAATATATGCTGGTTGTTTTCTCTCGGATCAGCTGGGGACAAGTGGGATTTCACACCAGTGATCTCTTGAGGCATGCTTTGGTTGTGGTATAATACTCATC
Source organism: Saccoglossus kowalevskii (assembly GCF_978046115.1). Lineage (NCBI taxonomy): Eukaryota > Metazoa > Hemichordata > Enteropneusta > Harrimaniidae > Saccoglossus > Saccoglossus kowalevskii. Next base: position 19,204,647 of record NC_140644.1, on the reverse strand, counting down.
TTATATAATATAGATCTTGTAAATGTGTTATCGCCTGTGGCATCCAGTAGCCTTTGGTACTAGTACTGTAGGTTCTAACTTGCAGCTAGAGATTAAGATATACTGCTGATGTCTGTTTAAATATTTTCAATGTAGGGACAAGTATTCTATCATTCATTGAGATTATACAATATTGATTCATTTTAAGGTCTGAAACTCATGAGGGATCCTTCTTCAAATCCATGTACATATACTCAGCTCACAGTTGAATGTGAAGTCTAAAATGTGAAGTCTAAATTTAGACTAGGTCATTGACATTTAGAAAAGTCAAGCTCTGTAATTAGTTGTTGGTTATTTGTTTTCACATCAATAAGTAAGTTGGCTGGCTGCTGATGTTTTTGCAAACAAGCTCGCAGTACTTATTTGTGTCGGTCAAGAAAGCATATCACTGTGCTCCATTGCATGGTGTAGTCAGTGAGTTGTTTTTGTTGTTCATGTACATTGTATACCACCGTCTGTATTTACAAGTGCTGAATCATGGTTGATTTCACCGAAAACCTGCACTGATTGAACCAGAACAAAATTTGTGTCATGTAGTAGTGGTAATCAGTGTACTCTGGCTGCATGTTGTTGTTTAGATTTTCTGCAATTGCTCATTATTTAGTTTTCTATGTAGAATACTTGTGTCAATGGTGTGTTGCTGGGGCATGTTTTTTTCCTTCTTCAGTCTATCTTTTTTTTTTACCATTTGTATGTGTATTTACATGTCCGCACAATAGTTGGTGTGTTTTTTATTATTATAAAACCTAGGCTACAGACACTGCTTTCTTAGAATTATAAGATGAGGTGTGGTTTTTGCATGGTAACTGATCACCTTTAACCCAGTGTGCATGCTTTATAGTTCAAGTCATTCAATCTGTTAGGTTATATGTAGGTGAGGTATTAGTTCATCATGCAGTACATGTGCTGGGTATACTGGGCCAAGGATGATCAGCTGGATTCATACTGTGTGACAGTTGCACCTGTTATCAGCAAGTTATCGCTATAGAGTGGATAGAACTAGGCCGGTAGAGTATAGGGGGACTGTATGCACAGCGGGTGTGAAAACTCGCTTAAATGCATGTGGTTATTTAAGACTTGATTGCCCTTGACTGTGCGTTTACTTCAAGTGTGCATGACCTGTGACCAAGGGATTGCAGCCCATTGCAGTATGGCGTGATTCCCTGTGAGTAATGCTGTAACATCTGCTGCTGGCATATCATGTTGGTTTCATCAGTATCCCAAAATAACCTTTTGCGTTAATGGCAGTATCTGTGTCCTCTTTCATCTAGAGGTGGATTTAAACGTTTAGATGTACCATGCTACCTTTGGACTTAGTTGGGCTCAAACTGTGAGGGTGACTGTAGTCAGAATTTGATGTGGCCACTTGTTGATTAATGTCAGTGTGCCTGTAGCTGACCACACCCATGACTGAGTTGCCGTTCCTAGATGCTTATATGCATGATATATTCAATCTAGGAGGATTCATGCAAGTTATTATTACATGTACATGTATATGTCATTTTCCTTTGTTTGATTTGCAATGGCTTGCTTCAGCTTCTGAGCTAAGACTTCCACATGCTGCCACTGTTTTCTTGTATACTTTCATTTTGAGATATGTCGCATGGCTTGTATAGCATTCCTTGTTAATCAAACTGTTTGTATTAGTACATGTGTACAGCATACTGACACTTGCATGCATAAGGTCAACAAGGTCTTTCGACTGTCCCCGGAAATGGCAAACATTGTTTGATCTCTATCTCTTTTATGCCCACAACTGCTGATTGATGGTATTCCCTAGGCTATGCCATCTCCAACATGTGGTCTGAGCTTTCCATGTGGTCTGAGCTTTCATTCTGAGCTGTATACATTTGTGAACATTGTATGTATATTTGGCAGTCAGTTGATCCAATTATATGTCACACAGTCAAGTTTGAAACTGTACATGGTTAAATTTCATAAAACTGTATGTATCTTTGAAAAGATCAACATGTACTGTATCAACGATTTGATTTGAGATGTGATTGAAATCCAGATTAGGATTATTTAACTGATTCTTGGAATTATGATTGACTATCTTGCAGTTTAAGATGATTAAGTTGTCAGCTCTTGGAGCCATGAACTCTGGATTTGTTTTGGAGCTGTACTAACCCCAATATATTATCTACCGCCTTTGTACTCTGCTGTATTTGATCAAGGTGCTTGCACAATTAATAATAACTGTCGGAAATAACATCAAGTTTTATGAGTCTATGCCAACGCAGTGGATTTATATTTTATTGGCAATAAGGCTCTCAATGCAGTGAAATATGACTTTTTCTTCATATCGCCTGTTCGCTTGATACTTGTGCAGTGTTATGGATGTGTTGATATGCAGGCAAATGATGCAGCAACTCTACCAATACTATAAGGAAAAACAAAAGGTTAGTCTATCATAATGTGTGTACTCTACCCACAGTAGAAAGCATGGATTACTGCTCACCAACTTTAATACTGTATGTATACAGTGTGATTTTGCTGTCTATAACTGAAAATCTCAGAGGAATGGGCTTTTCTGTGTGTAACAATGAGTGGTCAGTGTATGATGGTAGCAAACATCTCCCTGTCATTGAGAGTATGATGTGCTGTTCAGAGATGTACATTTAATTATGTGGTTCAGATTGGGTACATGGCAAAGATCTGTCGGATGCATGTATAGTAAGTTTCACAGTTTTAATTTCACAGAGGCATCAAATAAAACTATGCCTCTGTGTCCTTCAAAAATACCTATTTTTCCATTTCATCAATATTTGACTGAAAATGGGTGCCCCTTAACTCTGAAGTATGTTTAGTTTTTATAATACAATCATTCTGTATTAATTATGTAATCTGAAAATAATATGTAAAGTATTTTACAGTGAATTGCTAGGAATGTTCTCGATTTAATTATTCAAGAATTTAAGGACAAAATTTCTCAACAAATCGATGCATTTTGTGGTTTTCCCCGTCTTCATATTGCTTCATTGCATAAAAGTCAGACGGTTTGAAGTTTTATTTTAAGATTTATTATTGAAACCTTGTGATAGGTGTGCTTTGTCAGTTTTATGACTATCAAGCATTATAAAAAAAATTCAGACATTTTTGTATCTACACATACCATATTTGCACTATTACAAGCGCATCTCCAAATAGGAATACACATAAACACAAAATTGTGTTTATTGTATAATGGATCATTAATATATTACTTATTTGGATCGTACATGTACAAGTAAATATACCTCAACAGGGTATCTCACCACTAGAGACTAGTGGCCATTGGGTCAAGTATTTGGTTCAAGTGTTTATTGTGTTTTATCCGTCATGTGAGGTATGTAAATGTGTCGAAATGGACATGGTGCGAGTGGTTAGTGCTAGTAGCACTAATCCGAAAAACTACTAGATCTAGTGCTAAAACGGCACTAGATCTAGTGCTAAAATGTACATAGTGCGAGTGGCATTGATATCGCGTTGTCAACAACGTCAAGACATCCCGTAATTCTCTGAAAATAAATTAATATTTACGTAAAATTGTTGTATCTTTCATTTATTGGAAGTGTGCTACAGTGGGAAAATTGAGAATGTCATTGTCCACGTTTGTTGTAATAGACCGTTGGAACAATGTGATCGGCCGGGAAACTAGCTGAAACAGTGAAACTCCAGGTCGAACTTCGAAATTTTTACAAATTGTGAATAGATATACTGTATTAAATGGTATTGTGAGGAAGTTTGTGTTTTCAACTTTGGCGAATGGAAACTTTATGTAAATGGTGGAATTCAGCGTTGATTTTTTTTAAATCGCTGATGTGCCGTTTTATTTATGGTCGGCGCCACACTTAATGAAAATAGATCTTCGAAAATGAAATTATGATGCCATATGTGAACTAAATAAAAAATTGGTATACTCCTAGTCTAAGTTCCGGGTCCCTGTAAAGCTTGGTGAATTTCGTGTGTACTGCGACCTGTGAATGGGCATATACATTTTCACGCAATCCTGTTGTTACATTGTATCATGGAGGAACTAACGGAATATGATGCAACCTCGCCGATTTTTTGATTTTTTAACGTGACCATATTATATATGTCTAGACACTTTTTCTGCAAAAATATTTTTTAGGAGCCCTTAGGATTTTTTGTTGTAGACTCTCGAAATCTTGTTCTTGTTACAGTTGCTAATAATTAAAACATGTGAAGTAACAAGTTCGTCTGTTGAATTTCCGGTTGTGAAATACGCATTTTAACCCTTCACAGCTAAACAAACCCAGTGTATAGTTGCGTTTTTCGGCAGTTTTTAAATTTATTTTTTAAAAACATTTTGTCGTAATTTATCGGACATTTCAATCGTTCCTGACGCCTAAATCAGTCTATTTAAGTTTTTATTCAAGAGCGTGTTTATTGTGACTAGCGTAAGCTCCGTTTGGACAAAGAGCTGTTATCACTGTAAACGATGTTAAATTCTTCTTCTTATGCTAAGTTCATCTTTGAAAACAACTATTTTTTTTATTTAAAAAAAATCATGCCATTTTCCCATCAAAATCCAAGCTGAAAGAGCGTATCCCCGGTACTACAACATCGGCAAATCTCTACCGCGTTGCGTTCAATAATATAAACATATTTAAATGAGCTATGGTGATTTGAACACGTTGGCATCATCCAGCATTTTGATTGGTTAATTAGCGATTTGACCTATTAGCTCAACTCACGCAAGAGAAACACTGCGGATACCCTACCGCATCGAGCGTTTATATGCAATCGGAAACATTTGCGTACGATGAAACTAAGTTGAATTTTATTTGAATCAACAAATTTATTTTTTGTGCGTTATTATAATCACTACTGAGTAATATTCAACGTTTGTGAAACATAGCATGTCCGGATTGAGCATATGTGATCACTTGCTGCTACGCAATGCAGTTGTGTTTGTTTTATTAGAAACGTCATTTAAAATATACTTTTGTTACCAATAAAATAAAAACAAATGTATTTGAAAAATGACACTGGGCGACACTGTAATGACATTCAAGGTGGTCTACTTTTTAATTCAGCAAGAATTATTAATTATTGTTGATTCTGCAATAGTTTCTTTCGTCTTGGGTGGCCCAACTGACGGCGTAGAAAGTCTGTGTAGTTGGATACAATGAAAATTTCCCCCCAAAATATTTGATAATTATTAGTCCCTGTTCGGACGAAATCCGAAAACGGGGACTTATAATTTGGTCTCCGTCCGTCCGAGTGTCCGTGCATCTGTGCGTCCGTCCGGAGTCATATCTCAGAATCCCTTGGACCGATTCCGTTCATTCTTTGCATGTGCCTAGTACTTTATGTTGGACATATGCACATGCAGTGGTTTAGCGATTCGATTCAAAATGGCCGACTGGCAGCCATCTTGTTTTTTGAAAATGTTGTTTTTTGGACATGCTTTGTCAGTTTTCTTTCAAACTTGGTACATAGATTATACATGTTAGGATACATGTCCATGATGATTTATTTCACAATTGGATCAAAGATGGTCGACTGGCAGCCATCTTGTTTTTTGAAAATGTCGTATTTTGGACATGCCTTGTCAGTTTTCATTCAAATTTAGTACATAGATCATACATGTTAGGATACATGTCCTCGACCATCCGTGAGTTCCTGAGGAAGACCGTCCGTGTGTCCGTCTGTCCGTGCGTCAGTCTATCAAACGTCATATTTCAGAATCCTGTGGACCGATTCCGTTCATTCTTTGCATGTGCCCAGTACCTTATGTGGTACATATGCACATGCAGTGATTTAGCGATTCGATTCAAAATGGCCGACTGGCAGCCATCTTGTTTTTTGAAAATGTTGTATTTTGGACATGCTTTGTCAGTTGTCATTCAAACTTGGTACATAGAATATACATGTTAGGATACATGTCCATGACGATTTATTTCGCAATTGGATCAAAGATGGTCGACTGGCAGGCATCTTGTTTTTGTTTTTTTATGCGGTATCTTGGATGTGCTCTGTCAGTTTTCATTCAAATTTGGCACATACATGTACTTTATACATGTTAGGATGCATGTCCATGACAATTTGTTTCAAAATCTGGTCAAGGATGGCCGTTTGACAGCCATCTGACTTTTTGGCCTTACTACTATATTTCCGCAATTTATGTACCATTTTCATTCGTATTTGGCACATTCATCATACATATCTCTGTGTTTCATAATCAGATCAAAGATGGCTGAATAACGGCTGTTTTTATTTTGGTCATATTACTATGACACGAAACACGTGTTTTCATGTAAATAAACAATCTGTTGTATACGCCACTTGGAACTCAAGTTTCAAGGACACGCTTGCGACAACCCCTCCGCTTTAATATGACAAGCACAAAGAGAACTTAACGGGGACTGTGTCATTTTCAATGACTTGTTTTTTTAAATTTTGAACCCCAAATAAGCGCCCATCAGCCGTGAAATCCCAAGGGCGTTTTTTGGGATGGGCGAATTTACGGCAGAATCCGGTATTATATAAAGAAAGTATTATTATGGACATTTTGCGCATATTGCCGATGTTTTATACTGTTTGTAGTTTGCATATGAAAGTGGTTGTTGATGCCCCTCCTATTATTCGACGTCGTTGACAATGTGATAACAATGCCACTCGCACTGTGCACATTTTAGCACTAGATCTAGTGCCATTTTAGCACTAGATCTAGTACTTTTTTGGATTAGTGCTACTAGCACTAGCCACTCGCACTAAGCCCATTTCGACACATTTACATACATGGTCATGTGTGAGACATGATTTATAAAATTGTGCTGATATGGAATAATTTAAAATAGTTCTACATATTATTTCCCAAATATTTGCTTATTGCTTTGCCTCTTCTTCCTCTGAATATTCATGTATCCTTGAGGGCAGAGCCATATCACAGAAAGTTCTATATTGCTAAGTTGTGCATAACTGTATCGTGTATTTCTATGGGCTCTGCGTAAGCTGCTGCAGAACGTCGGTCAAAAAGCCAGTAAAAAACAGCTAAAGTCGAGGAATCAGCACAAATTCAACTTTGAAGTAATCCTGAGCAACCAAATTTATATATGTTGCACTGTTCAGGGGAGTCTCAATAGCTATCCCAAAGTACAGTTTTCTGAGACTTTTCGGCATTTGTTTTCACCATGATGGTTGCCATGCATTAACAATGCCTGGATTTCTGCCCCCAAGAATAACCGAAAACGACCCATGAGGTTCTGTGTGTAAGCTTAGGAAATCGGGGGCACTACGTTCGCATGCATGAAGGCACCGTATCAGCGCTGTTCAAAATTCCAGCAGGCCATTCCTTAATGCACTTGATGAAATTGTAAAATATGTCTTTCACAATTTCAATTGAGACAGCCCTGGAACAAAATCTTCATCTTGTTCCACTACTATTACTAAAGCAAAGTCAACAGTTATATAATCAGATATTACATATTCTTATTGCAAATTTTGGGGAAATTCGGTTGTTAATTTGTTTAAGGTTTTGCTAATGTTGTAACCGGCAGTCGTAATATTGTATTTTTATTGGGAATTATGATTGTATATTCCGTTGCTGCCATCTGGCTTGTTTGGGTTTCTAGGTAATAACTGCAGTCAATAAACATTATGATTGTACTTTGGTATTTTATACATACTGGTTGACCTGATATATCATGTGAGACTGAGAGAGGTAATGATATGGTAGGTCAATAGTGAATGCTATCAGACATCCGGTTTATAATAAGTCCTTTAGCCTAAAGATATGAGTGGACATTCCATAACAGTTCTGTAATGATTTTGAACTTGGTACAAGTATTTCCGTCTAGACAAATACTAGTACTGCGTTTAAGGAGGTTCTTATCAATTTTCGTCTTTTACTTGGGCTATTCACATTTAATATACTGTATTAACTTAGGACTTGTGCTTGAATTGACAAGTGCTTTATGTCTCTAACAAACTTGAGTGAAAAAAAATGAATAGCATAAAGTACCGGGGGTATTTATAAGATAAGCATATATAACTGGTGTGATATATGATGAAGATCTACTGTGTTGATGGTTATCTGAGTTCCATACTCTTTATAATGCCTTTATTGCATGCATACAAGAAACACTTTTTTTACTGAAACATTAATGAATTTTCAGCATGTTAAAAAAGTGTTTTTTATTTCTTTGAAATTTGAAAACTAAATCACCAGCCATGCTATGTGTATATGTTTTAAGTCTTAGAAGCTGTATTTTTTTTTTTAATTAGTGAATCATTCATTTGACATTTGGAGATCACTGTATATGCAATATGTGATAAGACTGATGAACAATTTAAGCTTTCTGTACTAACACTGAGGGCAGATGAAGATTATGCTTGCAGTTTAATAAAGTAATTAAATAATGTAACTCAAACATTGATGTCAAGAATATAATATTGGGAAATCAAAAGGTAGTACATGTACATTAATCTCCCCCTGTGACTGACTTGATTCAAATTACCGGTAACTCAACACTTATCTACATTTCATCTTCTGTTATAGTGAATCATAGGGTGGACTCGTAAAATGCTGGACAGTTTTTACTGTATTCTTTCTATTAGTAGCATAAATTACAGTAAATAACTGGTGTGTTTTAGGTTGAATCAAGTGTTAAAATAAGCCAGTGTTCCATAAATGCAATTTTTAGTGTTTGTCGGCTTCTATTAAAAATGTACTTCTGATAGAAAAATTAGATACTTAGAATACTGGTACCAGTGTGTAAATGACGTATTACAAAATTAGCATAAATGGATCAGTGTACTGTGAAATACTTTATTTTCATTTGGAATTAATTTCTGCTATTTTCGCTGAAGGAATAATTCAATAAAAATTAAATCTAGCAAATATACCCTTTTTCCCCTAAATTTTTACCCAACTCACCAAAAATCAGTGGAAATAAATTCCATACAAAACACCCTGAATGTCTATTCAGCAAAGATTAATTTCAGCTAGAATAATGAGCTTTACAGTAATGCCAGTAAAATGTTCAAGTAATGTACTGCTAATGAAAAAGTATATCGGGTCTCAATTTTGAGATGTCACGAACACATAGTGTTCGTGTATTTTACAGGTTGATCACTGGGTTCCTCAACTAACATTTTCTTTTCAGGTTGCACACTACATTGTATATATTACTGACCAAATGTAGACATTTGTACCCAAGCACCGGAAATAATTTGCCCAAGAGGTGTCGACAGTCGATATACGCTCCAGTGGACCACAAAATACCTGGGATGTTCCTAAACCATGTATCAATTTTGCGTGAAAATGAGAGTATTGTATTGCATCATGTGTTGTATTTACCTACTCACAGTAGTGGTCTGTTTTCTGTTATTTTACAGGAATGTCCATTGGCGAAATCATTACAGAGAGGGGAGGACCCTCAGTTTGATCAGGTGAGGTGAAAACACTGCAATCAGCATAACAAGTATCAACCCTTGACACTTGGTGAAATTAGTTACTCTGCACTTGACATTGACGACATACAAACATGACAACTAACAATAAATAGTTGAACAGATAAACAAATTTCATGTTTGTAAAAGTAAACCAATGATTAGATACATGTGTGGCAATACTTGCATTCATGCACAGCTCCTTAGCATGGGCTCAGGGGTCAAAAACGGCTAATTAAGTTTGTACTATATCCTGTGCTGACTGCTGTATATTCTCCAATGCGTCTAGCCGGTATGCAAACATACAAGATTAGCTCATATCTTAGGTTGCACTTGGTGTAGCCTGAACATGACCAATAAATACAATTTATGCCTAGAACATAACATTCACTTTTGGAGATCCATATTTGGACAACTTGATTTTGGGGTACTTTTTTCATTCCTGAATGAATGAAAAATAAAATAACCTGCAGCGACTCAAGAAAAATAACTTTATTGAAACAAAGCTAAAATTTTAGTTTTTGATTTGTAGTGCGTGTCACAGTCAAGCTGTGCGTCTATAGTGAGTTTTAATTTAGTTTGAAGTGAAGGATTTTTCAACTTTCAAAACAAGTGCCAAAATGTCGGGAGGATACACAACTTTATAATAATGAATAATGCTCAATTGTTGCTGTAGTTTGTACTGCTTCTAAATTCTTCATGGTGAATATCAGATCTGGGATGACTTAAAAATAAAACAGAATCTGATGGATGATGCTTTTGTCATCTATATAAACTCTATCTCATATTCACCACCAATGTCTAATGTAAAGAAAATGTCACTTTGCTTCACCCCCCCCCCCCCCCTTCTTCAAAAGTTATGATTCAAACACTGAAAACTATGTACATGTACTTTGGTATTTGGCATCCATTTTCATTTACAAAAAATGTCTTTCACTCAGTGAAATTGTGATACAAATATCTAATGGTATGTGGGTATCAAGACAATCAGACTAACATCCAAAGCAATTACATTTGTGCCCTTCTTAAATTTTATAAGTTCAACTTTTAACTTTTGAATATTAATACGGTTTTCTTTTTATTATCTTGTAGCTGTTAAGTTCATTGAGTTCAGTGGCTGAACACTGTCTGCCATCGTTATTGAAGACACTATTTGAATGGTATGATATTCAGAATGGTGAGATTGCGCAGGAAGAAAGACAGAAAACAGCTGTCAAGCCAACCGGCACAGCTGCAACAGCAAAAGGGTAAGATAAACTGGCATCATCTTCTCTCTACCAGTGTTGATTAAAGGGTAAGATAAACTGGCATCATCTTCTCTCTACCAGTGTTGATTAAAGGGTAAGATAAACTGGCATTATCTTCTCTCTACCAGTGTTGATTAAAGGGTAAGATAAACTGGCATTATCTTCTCTCTACCAGTGTTGATTAAAGGGTAAGATAAACTGGCATTATCTTCTCTCTACCAGTGTTGATTAAAGGGTAAGATAAACTGGCATTATCTTCTCTCTACCAGTGTTGATTAAAGGGTAAGATAAACTGGCATTATCTTCTCTCTACCAGTGTTGATTAAAGGGTAAGATAAACTGGCATTATCTTCTCTCTACCAGTGTTGATTAAAGGGTAAGATAAACTGGCATTATCTTCTCTCTACCAGTGTTGATTAAAGGGTAAGATAAACTGGCATCATCTTCTCTCTACCAGTGTTGATTAAAGGTTAAGATAAACTGGCATCATCTTCTCTCTACCAGTGTTGATTAAAGGGTAAGATAAACTGGCATCATCTTCTCTCTGCAAGTGTTTATTACCCTGGGGCAACTGTCCTGTATGTTGAATGCCTACCTATATATATTGTGCTAATTCCTATTGGATTGTGTAATTATATTTGCATTTTGTCATTTCCTGTGTTTTTGTATTTATTATGTTTTCAGAGAAAAGGACTACCTGTATGAACGGAGAGATGTAAGTATTTTAAATTATTAAGATTTTTTATATTAATTAATTTTACATTAATATCTTTTTGAATGTTTTGAAATGGCATTCACTCAATTTTATTGAAATTGATAGTGATTCTTCACTACTGCACTCAACCAGTATATAACATTTCAATAATTGTCTTTCAGCTGTCGGTTGATTTCTTGACATGTTTGGTCTTGATTGAAGTGCTGAAGAAATTGAACAGACATCCGGTGTCTGATCCTTTGATCTCGCACATAGAAGACATGGCATTCAAGCACTTTAGACACAGGGATGGGTAAGAACAATGTATTTACTCTCAAGTATAAACCAAATTTATGCGTGTTACAAACTGTGGAAAGCTTTAATTTTACAAATAAATTTTAGATAATTTCAAAGTAAACAAAGTATAGTACCGGTAGATCATATTATGTAATAACATTGAATATTTTTGTTGCAGTAAGGTTGACTGCAATGGACAAAAGTACATTTACTTTATGCTTGACTATATCCTAATGTTATCTTCTTTTGCTCTTGGCTGCTTTCTTGATCTTTTCCTTTAATCTTTTCTTTCAAGAGCAAATTATTCTGTCTTTTCATGTGCCCAAAATAAGCTGCTTTCCATTTAGTATACATGTTTGTGCATTTTATATTTAGTTTCTCCAGTATCTGGATATTTGTTATTACAAATGCTCTCAATTCATCATATTGTGAAAATTCTAGCAATGAAAATATAACACTTTCACGATCAGTATTAGTAATGATATTATCTCGAGCTAACATCAAAATATCTCAAATTTCAGATTGCAAGCAGGACCCAATGCTGAGAATATTCACATAGTTGCAGACCTTTATGCTGAAGTCATTGGTGTCTTGGCGCAGACTCGATATCAGTCAATTGAGAAGAAATTCATACAACAGTTGAAAGAGCTGCGAGCGGAACCACCAAATGTTCCGTTTACTACGCAGCGGATCATCAGTCTGATCATGGGGATGAAGTTTTACAGAGTGGTTATGTTTCCTGTAGAGGACTTTGAAGCTTCTTTTCAAATGTTACACGACTGTGCTGGGTATTTCATGGAAGTGAAAGATAAAGACATCAAGCATGCTATAGCAGGACTGTTGGTGGAAATCCTAGTACCTGTTGCAGCTGTAAGTTGTTTCACAATATTTCATGTTCCCGCTGCAAATTAAGCTTTAGAATTTGTTAACTCAGACCAGTTATCAAAATGGTAAATCAACATAGATGTACAAACCTGAGACATTATTTCTTCTGAAAAAAATGAATCACAACACAAAGTTGCCACTAGGGGTGCTATGTACATAACACAAAGTTGCCACTAGAGGTGCTATGTACATAACACAAAGTTGCCACTAGGGGTGCTATGTACATAACACAAAGTTGCCACTAGAGGTGCTATGTACATAACACAAAGTTGCCACTAGGGGTGCTATGTACATAACACAAAGTTGCCACTAGGGGGTGCTATGTACATAACACAAAGTTACCACAAGAGGGTGCTATGTACATAACACAAAGTTGCCACTAGGGGGTGCTATGTACATAACACAAAGTTGCCACTAGAGGTGCTATGTACATAACACAAAGTTGCCACTAGGGGTGCTATGTACATAACACAAAGTTGCCACTAGGGGGTGCTATGTACATAACACAAAGTTACCACAAGAGGGTGCTATTTACATAACACAAAGTTGCCACAATGGGGTGCTATGTACATGTACATCACACAAAGATGCCTCGAGGGGTGCTATGTACATGAGATGGTACTGTGAATAATTCATCTAAAGACCCTCGTCAATTTCTGATTAAATTTTGTGGATAAGAATTTTTAGTGCAAAATGAAAGTCAATTCCAGGGTGGTCACTAAAAAAGTTGTCATGCTGGTCTGCAGGACTTTGTCTTTAAACTTGTATATAATAGAGAGAGTTACTAGTAGTCAGATTTGTTATCTTTTAATGACTTTGTTTATTCCATGGATAGGCTGTGAAGAATGAAGTGAATATACCAGTGTTGAAAAACTTTGTAGAGAAACTCTACCCCTCCACAGAGCAATGCACCAAGAAGACAAAACATGTGTTGGCTTACTTTCCACTGGTTACTTGTATACTATGTGTCAGCCAAAAACATTTCTTTCTCAATTACTGGCATAACTTTCTCAACTTGTGTTTGTCTCATCTAAAGGTAAGTGAGAAATATCGAGTTCATTGTAAAGTGTATTATGAATAAGATATCTATCTCCTTCTATTTAGTTCCATCTACTGAATTTGGATTTTATCGTACCGCAGCCATTACTGCCTAATTTGCGTTCCTAGCCTCGCTTTCAGGGCCACTGCAAGGAGATGATACATACAATTCATCACTGAAATGTTTCGTCAATGTGATTTAGCAAACCTTGGAACGCCAATAGTAAGCAATGGCCACTGGATGATAAAAGAGAATTGTAGTCAAGATACTGTAAAGGGGGTAATTATTCACTGGGTTTTAATTTAGTTTATTTCGCTGACTGGAAAAATGCGCTAAATTAAAACACAGTGAATATGTAAAATTTAGCATAGAACACATTATCTAAATGACGAAACCGTGAATTTAAAACCCACTAAATATGCCTGAAATGGTAAATCAGTGAAATTTAAACCCCGTGAAAATTAGTCATTTTACAGTAGCAAGTATTTGAAGGAATTTCTTGGAGAGATGCAAATGTGTAATTGTGGGTTGTTCAATGTTTGTTTTTCTATTGAAAAAAAAAGCTCAATGAAATGTGCAAATTTGTACTGTTTTTTATCTATGAATGACATTCCATACTCAAATAATGTGCTTGATGTATAATCAAAGTGAAAACTGAAAATTCATTTCAAGATTTGTATCTTTCATACCTTTCAATTAATGAATCCTACATCATACTATTGTCATAGTACATATCATACATGTACACCATATATTTTTTTTTAATTAATTCTCATTATCGATTGTTTGACAGAATCGAGATGCCAAGGTGTCAAGAGTTGCATTGGAGTCTCTATACAGATTGCTATGGGTCTATGTAATACGCATTAAATGTGAAAGCAACAATGTGACCCAGACGAGACTGCAGAGTATTGTCAACAGTCTGTTTCCCAAAGGATCCAGGAATGTTATACCTAGAGATACTCCCCTGAACATTTTTGTGAAAATCATCCAGTTCATAGCACAAGAGAAATTGGACTTTGCTCTTAAAGATGTCGTCTTTGATTTAATCGGTGTTGGAAGCAAGACAAAGATTTTATTTCCAGAGGTATGTCCTATTACTTGTTACTTACATACTCATACATTGCATAAATTCTTGTCTATTGGTCGTGGAGCTAGAATTTAGTGGAGAACAGTGTGCTCTCTAATAGGACTGATTCTGTGGGATCTCAATTCAAAATTAAATGCCCATCAAGTTAGGTTGTCGTCTTGTTGACTGCTGGGAAAATAGGTCTTCCAGAAAAAACAATACTGTGTATGGCTGTAGTTGATTTTGGAGAGTGCAAACTAAAATATTGTGGCCTTGATTTTCTTTTCCACACTTATTACGGTATGTTTATAAAATGTGAATTTCATTTATTTAATAAGATATTTTCCAAGGTCACTTTTTCAATGTACAATGTATGATTTTCTATTGAGTCGACGATGCACCAGGAAATTATCACAAAAATTTTCTGTGATTCAATGTAAAAAATTGATTTTCGCTAACTATAGTGGTTGTATACAGTATTATAGCAATATGTGACAATGAATTTGGAAGTAGGGATGGTGTTTAATGCAGAGGAAGATGTCAATGGCACAAGGCTTAATACTAGCTGTTTAATCTTCTACATTTTACTCAAATCTTCATCATCTGATTTCTACAATTCCTCACAGAGAATGAACATTGGACTGAGGGCATTCCTAGTAATTGCTGACAGCTTACAACAGAAAGATGGTGAGCCACCAATGCCCTCCACAACCAGTGTTCTGCCCTCTGGTAACACATTACGTGTGAAGAAAACCTTCTTAAATAAACAGTTAACGGAGGAAGCTGCCAAGTCAATAGGAATAGCTCAATATCACTTGAATATTCGAAAAGCTTTGGATAATATATTGAGAATATTAGATTTACAAGTTGGTAGGGCTATGATGATGACAAACTCACAGTGCATGAATAAAGAACCTGAAGATCTTATGACGTAAGTTGCTTCCTCACTATTTGTCATATTTCTCTAAACAGCACCCCCTATAGTTTTGTACGTCAGTCTTCCTTAAGGTAGAAGCCTAGTCATAAATTTAAAAACCCAGAATTTTTCGAGAAATTGATGGTTGTATTTTAGTGGAAAGTCATCATTTTGACACTATTGTAACACTTTTACCACATGTTCCTATGGCAGAGATATTATGCAATATCTCAAAATATAGCCTGGTGACATAGGCTGAAAAAAATCATATATTGTTAATGATGGGGTACTTTTTGTTGTTCTGGGTTTTAAAAAGTGTCAAAAAATGCAATTTTTCTTATCTTTCTCAATCTTCTTTTCTTATAATATTAGGACAAAAAGCCCAACTGTAACACACAAAATAATGCTATTTCATTGTACCCTGGGACATGAACTTCATGATTGTACATAATAAAATAATGAACATTGTCATGCGATTTATGACCAATTTTTGCAAAAATTATGACTAGGCTTCTTAATGGTCAAAATATTGATTAATTCTCTCAATGTTCTTGCTAGTTGCAGTACGGTCAGTGCATAACTTTAACATTTTGCTGATATGCATATATGTCTCATATTAGTATAAACATATTAAACGAATGATACAAAAATTACATAATGCAAGTTGCTGATGACAGTGAAACTCATTTCAAAAAAGTTTTTATGAAAGGACAAAGCCAACTTGGAGCCTGCTTGAATATTAAGTTACACCTAGACTGTAGATACCATATAGCCAACTTTTTCGTGAGTGAATAACATGATGTTATTATCTTCTGTTACAGGAGTGATAAGAAACCAAAGATTGATTTATTTCGTACCTGTGTTGCTGCAATCCCCCGTCTGATACCTGATGGCATGAGTAGGCATGACCTATTAGATTTATTATGTAGATTGACTGTACATATGGATGAAGAGTTGAGAGGGTAAGAAATAATTCCCTCGCTGACTCAAAGTGATAAATTATCTATTGTGATTCTCTGACCTGGTGTGTGGAGGTGAAGTAATACTGTAGAATACTTTATTTTCGCTTGGAATTTATTTTCGCTCTTTTCGCTGAAGGGATGATTCCGTGAAAATAAAATCCATATATATACTTTTTTTCCTATATTTCACATTAAACTCATCAAAAATCAGTGAAAATAAATTCCATAAAAAATGCCCAAAAAGCCTTTTCAGCGAAAATAAAGTATTCCACAGTATTACTTAATAGCACAGGGAAAGGAAATAGGAAACCTAATTGGGATAAAAATAGGATGAAAACTGTGTGTATTTAATGTGAATCCTGAGCTATGCAATAGTAACATGTATGCATGTGGGTCAAATATATATTATTTCCTGGCACATACCAGTAGTAATGATGGGGGATTTAGTGATTACCAGTACATCAATATCAGGAGCACGATTGCAGATAGACATTCACACAACATTATATTGAAGATATTGCGCACAAGATCTGATCAACATATTTAATGACCATATATGGTCATATGACCAAATTAAAAATGCATAAATTTATTTGGAAAAATCTTAAAAATGTTTGCGATATGCACTCATATTTGCGAAATTCACAATGAATTGTCTATTGCAAAATCAAATCGGTTTACAGTAAAACAGAATATAGCTTGTTTTGACTCACAATGAACTCGCTGTGATGGTTTCATGGTGTTTTGTTTGCAATAATTTTATTTCAGACTTGCTTTCACTTCATTACAAAATGTGATGCTGGACTTGCAAGATTGGCGTGAGGATGTGCTGCTATGTTTTGTACATTTTATACTGAAAGAAGTACAGGATACGTTTACATTGTTACTGGACAGTGCTCTTAGGATGTTGGTGCAACTGTTAACCCAATGGAGAAGTGCTGTACAAGGCAAAGATGATAAGGTATAGTACAATATTTGCATAGTAATGAATTAATTTACATAAACAGAGATTGGCATTCAACAACTTTGCTGTTTTCTTCATTAGAATTAATTTAGATTTGAGGACACTTATACTTGCATGTAAATGAGGCTTACGAGGAACATGAGTTGTGGGAGATTCATTTATAATGAATTATACTTTTAGATTTGTTTAGCAAAGGATTCTAATCAGTTATGTGTTGCTGAATTTTAATTATTAGGTGTTTTTGAGTTGGGTGATATATGGATGACATTATTCAAAAATAGTTACTTGTTGCCACATAAAAAATGTTTTATAAATAATTTTACTGCCCTACAGTGTTCCCTTTAAGAGAGGATCATTTTATACAAAATTATGTGCATTTGTGCTCTTGGATTGCTCTAGAAGTCTTGTGTCTCTAGGCATCTTGTTATAAAAATAGAGCAGAAAATTAAACAAAATTACCATATATTCAAAGCGCATCCCCAGTAGAACTAAAAATCAGATTTGTTGTTTCCTGAAACATTAAAATATTACTTATTTTGACCATAGAAACACATCTGTAATGTGCTTTAGAATACTTTATTTTCGCTTGGAATTTATTTTCGCTATTTTCACTGAAGGGATAATTACGTGAAAATAAAATCCAGGGGAATATACTTTTTTTCCTATATTTCACATTAAACTCATCAAAAATCAGTGAAAATAAATTCCAAGCAAAACGCCCAAAAGGCCTTTTCAGCAAAAATTAATTCCAGCAAAAAAAAAGTATTGCACAGTACATGTACATAAAGCAGATGCGCTACAAATAGAGCAAACATGTATACAATTGCCACCATCTGCATTTGATTAATACTCAATTTGTATGTATCTTTCATGTGCTTTTCTTTATCTCATAGATGAATAAGATGAACTATGAGAGAAGTCCTCATGCCAATGTTATAAATTTTGTGGAAGGCTTTGCCTTAGTAGTATTATGTAGCTGCCGACCTGTTACAAGAAAACTTGGTGTACTTATACTTAAAGAATGCAGAGCATTATTTACAGCAATGGGATATACAAAGGTAAGTGAAAATTAATGCATAATCAGAGCTTGAACTTGAACCGAGTTGAGAGGTGCACTAATTATGGCAAAATTTGAAAAAAAAATCGTTTCAGTACTTGGTTATACAATATGGAAAATTTCTATTTTCGAGGGCACCCATGCAGATTGCTGTCTCTGTAAAATTCAAGCCCTGTATGATGATACTTTATTACATAAGGAACATCCAGGGTATTTTGTGGCCCAGTGCAGTGTCTATTCGTTTTTTTTCCAAATTCTAAACACATTAAAATTATGAAGCGTGCACTGATAAGAGGAGTAAATTACCTAGACATTGGATATTGTAAAGGTAAATATATTATGCTACTAGTGTAGCTGAAATATATCGGTGAACATTGCATACTTTATAAACATGTGATTATTGGTATTCTTATCATTAATTTGGTCATACCAGAAGTTTACACCAATGATCACTACTGAATAAAAGTTTATCTTTTGAATTTCGGGAGTTTACCCAACCCGCCTTGTGATTGTGGATTACCGGTACCGTTGGTAGTTCAATTTTCCCATGGAGCACATGTTTATGTAACTACAACTTGGCATATAAATCCTTTCCATTTTAAATAAATAGTTTATTACGTGATTTACTACGTTGATTGCATACATTAATACGTCACAATATGCATTTATTATGTGTTCTCCTCCACCCTCTCAGATGTTAATTTGGCCCAAATCAAATGCACATCCAAACCATTTTTGCCAAATTTGTTGCAAATCAGTTGGCTAGTTTGCTAATTAGGTCGCAATTTTGATTTAGCCATTTTTCATGCGTATGTGCCTCACCAGTAATGAACATTTAACACACATGACATCTCCTTTCATTTTGTAGATCGATGATGACGCAGTGATAGACGTGATTGATAAAGCATGTCCTGCCGTTGTAGAGAATTTATTATCCTATTTGCCACCTTCAGAAAAGGTAAGATGGCATAATACTTGACATTTAAAAAGAAAATAAGAAACATGTGTGGATTATTGTTGAACAGATGTGAGAGTACTATTGTTAATTAAATACATATTCAATGGGTTTAACGTTTAGCTATTAGCGGAATAAATGAAATTTAATCTAGTTAATAATTGATGTTACTTTCCTACTTCATATGTTCTGCAGAATCCATTGAATTCATAAGGCACTTCTAAATAAAATTAATATTTACACACCATAACCTTCAATGCAAGTTAGCTTCAAGGCTCCAAGATTTCAGAATTTATGGCTATATCGTATTTGCTCTATTAGTACCAGTAGTGCATGTGCTTACCTATATTTTTTATAGTCAAAATAAGTATTATTTTAAAGAGTATTGCTCATTGCACCACACATGAGCTAATTATGGTTCTCATATGAACAAAGATAGTGATTTTGACAGACTGATGAGTACAAACCGAGACATTACAAAGCTTTAACTAAATGTTTTCTTTGGTGACTGCAAGGTATCAGAGAAGTAATCAATGTCCAAACTCATACTTGTGATTTCTCTTAGAATAGCGCAATGAATTATGGGGAAATCAATGTTTATCAACAAATGTTGCACATGCGCGGCACGATGACCACTTCCCTTTAATGAAACAGCTAATTTTTGGTTTATTTGTGCTTCTAACTGTCCAATTACAGTATCAACTGATTTCCTCATGGTGATTACAATAATCATTGGCAATTTGCTGTTGTTACAATTCATGTTATACCTATTTATGTTGGTTGGCTTCACATGATAATAATATTGTTTATATCTCCGTCTTATATTACAGACTGCCTTTATAACCACACCTGTTATAGATTTACATTGGGTCATTGAAAGATCCTTGACAGTGTGGTCGAGTAATGAATACAACAATACTCTGAATGACAGTTATGGTAAATCTGTCAACTCTATAGATAACTTTGATGCCTGGGCCTGGTGCCTGGCTGGGTTTCTCAACAATGAACATTTACCACATTACAGTCCCTCTGCTGCCATCCATGCTTGGCCTGCAGTGTTTACAAGACTCATGCAGCTGCAAGCACACATTGATCAAAAGTAAGTTGACTGCACACTTGATCCCAAAATCATCATCATTACTGAAATTAAAAACATTCAAAATGTTATTTCAACAAAACTTAATTCCAGCTAAAAAATATTTTACAATTTTTTTTTTCATGAATGATTAATTATTAATAAAATGAAAGTTGAGTCAATGCGACTTTGTATATCAAACTTGAATCGCAAAACTATACTATGTAACCTTATGCTGGAAAGTTTCTGTCAACATTTCATAAATAAAGAGAATTTGCTGTAATGTGCAAATACAATTATGATTAGCTAATTTTTAATATGTCCAAATATTGCATTGTCATTAAATTTGAGTAACGTACAGGTGGTTAGTGCAGAACTTGTATGTTAATATTTTAGGCTGGAGTTTTGATCAGTACAAGACTTGTATTGCTATTCAACTGATGGCATTCCAACTCTTATCTGATGCCAATTGTATTTTTTAACATTCCTAATTTTTCAGGATTTTAACTTTATTATGTCACTTGTTTTTGAGGATGTTTTGTCGCTATCAAATAACAAAGTCTGTTTTACATGACCGCTGTTTAAATCCTATGCTTACTATGTTTTTGTCTACAGTAACCCAGCTGAAGGGACTAACAGGCCATCACTGCGTGGTAAAAAAGTTCTCAATACAGATGATATTAACATTGCATTGTGGAAGAATTATTTGGTATTTGCTTGTAGCTGTGGACCAGCTAGTTCTGGCATACCAATTAGACCTGTCTCCCCTGATATATTAAGGTATTTATGATTACAAATCAAGTTTACTGTGGCCAGTAGCCTTTGTCTACACCCGCGCAGAGTAGGGGGTCAACCATCTATTTAGGGTTCAATTGCAGATAAATTTTAACTCAATTACCTCCTCATCATTGAATCTGACCTAAAATGACCACCACTACAACCATCATCAAGCATACTTCATACTGGTTACATTGTATCATTGTATCTACATTTAAAAATTAAATTTAAAAATAATAATTTAATTCCTGATTTCCAGATTATTTCTTGTTAACTGTTCATATAACGTGTTGACAGTATTTGTTTAAAGTTAGGAAATCAGTCTAAAAGAGAAAGTCAATATTTTCGATAGCATTGTGAATCAAGTGATTCTGAAAATTTATGGATTTCAAAAGTATCAAGGTTTTAACTGTTTGAATGCCATGATTTTTCCTGCCTCACATCTTTTGTACTTTTCTATAATTCCTTCAATCTGTGAAATAACTTCCCATTGACTTCAGGTTGATATTTAGGAAAAAAAAAATAAGGCAAATTTAATTTGTAAAACGTGACTATCTGACTTTGACCTTTAAAATGGCCAGATGCAATTCACCTTAAAGTGGCAGAATGCAATGCACTTTAAAGTGGCAGAATGCAATGCACTTTAAGGTGGCCGAATGCAAGTTACTTAAAAGTGTTCAGATTTCAGTTACCTTAATGCTTGTTTATTTGATGCTGATATGTAACTGAAAAATATTCAAATATATTTGGGTTTATAGTGCATCAACTGAAAGCATGCCCTCTTCAGAAAAAGTGGATTCCAAGACATCGCTAAACGTTACAACTGACAATGCTGCCAGTCTATTTAAACTTATAGTCCCGTTAATACGGTGTGAGAATGCTGAAGTAAGAGACGCCGTCGTGACTGGATTAGGATGGTCTAGTCCCCATGCATTCAAGTAAGTCGACAAGAGTAATTCACTGTGAACTGTTGTAATTTTCTCAAATTTCATGAGTTGACAAAAATTGCTTATAACTATAAAAATAATTGTTTTTAAAATGGTGGACACTATGGTAAAAGAATGGCAAACTATTCTGGGGTAGGGGCGACAAGTCACAGGGCTCTCTCGCTTTGAACAGGATCTTGGTGTCCATTTTTAAATACTGTACAATGATGTATGTAATACTGATAATAATTTAAACTTTTCCATGTGCAGAAAATTTGTATTTAATAATTTAGATGCTCACCTCACCCTAGCAATGTACTGGTATTTTTTTTTTAAAATGTCCTAATTCAAGTGTTTTTTTTTATTAAATTCACTGTTTCACACTAAAAATATGACTAAAATGTTCCAGAAATAGGACAAAATGTTATAAACTATTAAATTTGGAAAAAATTAACTCCTAATGTAATGGGTCGAAAAAAAATGTTTACTTATGTAGAGGCCATGATTATTTGTCAACCCACTGTTATTTATGCATTCAATCTTGAATCTATTACTTTTTCTGAACTCATTTTGCTATTTTTAGAGATTTGGTGGATGAACTTGCACCATTTATCAAAGAAGGCATTGAGAGAAAACAGGAAAATATGAGAAGAAAGAAAAAACGAGATGCACTTCGATTACAGCTAGTTCATGTGTTTGATTTGCTAGCTGAACATGGTGTCTTCAAAGAAAGGTACCGTTATCTATATTTCAGTAGAACTCTGTTGCAGCCATTGTGTGTGTCATTAAACATATAGGTTTGATAGACATATTGATTGTAGCTATGGTTAATTAAAGAGATTGCATGAGCATTTTTGAGAAGCAAGTCCTGGTATGTTAGATTAGACCTGATGAAAATATAGCCTTTTTATCTCAGCAATGCTAGGGGTGGGCTGATGGAGTTTCATTGATAATCTCTGCGACAAAATTAATGTCTAATTAATTAATGCATTGCATCAATATAATAATGATTCATTTCAAATATGATAATTAAAAAAAGTTAATATGTTGTATTTTATTACGAGGTTACTATGAGGTTATTATTAGAAGTATGTAGAGGTTATTGCATTCCTGTATTGTCGGAGTGCACATTTTTTTCTTGTGATAACCTTATTGTTGTACATACATGTATAATTCCCTCTTGTACTAATAAGTTAATGAGAGATAATGGCAACAAAAATTGGTTTGCACTGTCACAGCCAAAGTGCTTCTGTCTCTGATGTAAACATAAGAAATGTTTTAAAAGTTACATATATTTGAGGGATATTTTACAAATAAGAAAAACATTTAAATGGATGGGTATGTATGGATGGATGAATTCTATTGTTATTCGATGCTATATATGTTTCATAGTATGCAGATACCCTATGCAATATACCTTAAAGTATGCTGTAACTTGTGGAAATATGCCAACAAGTGTATAATATAAGGTTATTACGAAGATATCAGTACAGCGGCAGTATCGAGTGGCACTCAGCAGAGGTCTATGCGACAGCGTACTGTCTGAGTGCATACTTTGAGGTATCTTCGTAATAACCTTATTATTACCGGTATACACCTTTTCCTACCAAGGATACATACATCATGAGAACGCCAAAATCTAAAAAGTTTAGAACAGAATCAGCGAACTTCTTTGTATGGAGTCTGCTCAAACCCGGGTGGCAGTCATGTTTGTTTTTAGCTCCGCTGTCGACTTTGTTGAGCGGAGCTTATCATATGAGTGATTGTCCGTCGTCGTCCGTCGTCCGATGATATCTTCAATTCTCTAATTTTGGTGAATATTTTTGTCATTTTTAGTAAAAAGTGATATTTTCGACTTCTTGTTGAAAACCGCAAGTGCAATTGCTTTGATATTACATATATAGGTACTACATGTGGACCTCTCTCAGATTTGTTCATTTTGTAATGATATCTTTAATTCTCTAATTTTGGTAAATATTTTTGTCATTTTTGGTAAAAAGTGATATTTTCGACTTCTTGTTGAAAACCGCAAGTCCAATTGCTTTGATATTTACATATATAGGTACTACATGTCGATCTCTCTCAGATTTGTTCATTTTGTAATGATATCTTCAATTCTCTAATTTTGGTGAATATTTTTGTAATTTTTGGTAAAAAGTGATATTTTCGACCTCTTGTTGAAAACCGCAAGTCCAATTGCTTTGATATTACATATATAGGTACTACATGTGGACCTCTCTCAGATTTGTTCATTTTGTAATGATATCTTTAATTCTCTAATTTTGGTGAATATTTTTGTAATTTTTGGTAAAATGTGATATTTTCGACTTCTTGTTGAAAACCGCAAGTCCAATTGCTTTGATATTACATATATAGGTACTACATGTGGACCTCTCTCAGATTTGTTCATTTTGTAATGATATCTTTAATTCTCTAATTTCGGTGAATATTTTTGTAATTTTTGGTAAAAAGTGATATTTTCGACTTCTTGTTGAAAACCGCAAGTCCAATTGCTTTGATATATTATACGTATAGGTACTACATGTGGACCTCTCTCAGATTTGTTCATTTTCTAATGATATCTTCTGTTCTTTAATTGCCATGTGCATTGCTAACAGCGGAGCTATCTCAGCCGACAGGCTGCTTGTTATTATTAGAGGACACTTACGCACGTAATCATTCCATATTTGGAATTTGCATTTCCTAATATGGTAGGATAAAAATACCCCGTAAAATACTGTAAAATTACGGCATGCTGTAACTTATGGCGTTACGGTGACAGATGTATAATAATTATTCATCATGTAATAAACTACAATTATTTTGTTTCAGTTACTGCGGCATTGTTGACAAAGAGAGTGGATCATTATCTACTGTGTTTGTAGACTACATTGAAGGAACACGGCTATTCCTTGACAGCGAAGGTGACAAAGACTCCACCACGTTACATGAAATAAGATTATATTTTAGTGGATTTATTAGAAAACTTATTCGCAGTGTTCCAGGTACACAAATTACAACTTATTACACTCACACTGGCATAAAGTTGGGAACTGCATATGTACACAAGAAAAACAAAACTGGAATTTAAATAATCTAGAGTGACAGCTGACTTAACCTTTAGTGGAACTCTTATTTGTTCAGCACTTCTACAGATTTTAAAAATCAGTGAAAATAAATTCCATACAAAACACCCAAAAAGTCTTTTCAGCAAAATTAATTCTAGCTAAAATAAAGTATTTTACAGTATTTAGGCCAGTTTATATCCATGAATAAAAAAATTGAGTAAATATTGTCTCTAAATTTATAATAGTCGTATATCAGTGATGGCACGAGCACCATTTTTGACATGGATTGCCTTTTGATCGCTGTTACACATTATTATATATATAAAGACAAGTGATTAGCAGTAGTATGTAAATTTTTGAATTGCGCAAGTGATACATTAACAAATTGGGTAATGTATTGGAATGATCTAAAGACAGTAGAATTATAAGATTTGTCTCGTATATTGTTTTATTAAACTTCTATAGATGTTTAAAGATTTGCTTTTTTTTTTCTTCTATAGTTGGGCAACGCAATACTTTACTGAAACAAGATATCAGATATAGTTTATTTTTCCTGTGTGCAAACTGGTGCAGACGATTCGGTGTCTTGTGTATTACATTTGATAAGAGTGTTGGATATCGGGAACAGAACAAAGAATTGGAAATGTCAGCATTGCAGGTAAAAAATGGAAAATTGAATGTCATTTTTTTTTTCATATATTACCTGTAGATGATATGGTCACATGTCACTGAGATACTGAAATGTTTGGAGAACAAAATGAAAGAGATGCTCATACATGTATTATTCTGATTTCTTCATTTTTGTTTCTTATAAAAGTATTTTATAAACATATTTCATGTACTTTGTTTGAAGTGCATAGCTTGCATGAACGATCTGCTAAAAAAGTCATAACCGGAATACTTGGAGTTGGATATATGCACAATGAGAAGAAAACCAAAAAATACAAGGAGATGTGCTTCTAGTTCTATATTTGACTTTTTAACTTTAATTTGTTTTGTGTAAAATAGGTATAATAACCATACTTTTGTCATCCTCATGTAATGAACTTATTTTGTTTATTTCTCTACAGGCAATGGCTGCACTAGTAGTGTGTGGACCAGTATTTGATAATAATGCGCTATCACAAGAAGGTTATTTATATAACTGGTTGGATTGTCTGCTTAACAGTACAGACAACAGGGTAGGTGGTATCTTATTGGCTTCGTCATGCTAAAATTTAGTGATACATTGCTGACTAATTCCCCCCTGAAATAATTGCCCCAATAAGCATTATAAGGGAGTTATTTCCAGGAGTATTCCTGTAATGATGAACTAATAATAATTATACAAAAAACATAGTACAGAATGAGTAAATGTTGTGTATCAAGCTGAATTGGAGGCCTTTTCTGATACTTATGTAATTATTTTTCACTTGAACAACAAATCATTTTCTAGCCAATACTAGTTACACATGCATGTGAAATATATGAGAAAAATATCAGCTTCTTAACCTATGGGTACTGATTTTCAACGTGACAAAATATTGGTGACAGTATATGGGTAAGACTGGGAATGATCACAAAATTTCACTTTGTAAATTTTCAGCCAAGAAATTATGCTGACTTTAATTCAAGAAATTTATTCTCTGTCATTAAAGTAAATTTGTTGTAACAAGGAATGTTTATATGGATGGGTTAGGTTGAGAAAGGTTTAACTGAAACACTCATTTGAAACTTTTCCTACTTGCAGAAAAACACGAAACTTAAACTTTTTAACAAGTGTTAAACTGTTTTGTAGGTTCACCAACTTGGTAAAGAAACTGTTGTATTGTTATTGCAAAATAACCCAGACAACCCGACAGTGTTAAACTGGGCTATCCATAGATGTTATACTGGTAGCAAACAGATTGCAGACGGCTGTATACAGTCCTTTGCTACCGTACTAAATAACAAGTAAGTCCACCTGTGTGTCATACATGGAAAGTTTATATTCATCCTTTGTTCTTGCAGTGCAACATGTTCCCCTGCATGCTACATTTTAGCTCTGTTGCCAGAATTAAATTTGTAATGCTATGTAATGCTACTGTATTTGATTTATATTAGAAGTGCATACATGTCTGTGGTCAAAATATGTAATATTTTAATAACCCAATATAAAATAAATGCAATTATTGGTATATACTATAAAACAAGTTGAAATAGTTATCGGTATATGCAATTTTAGCGGATTTGACTCAATATATACTTGAATTAACATAATCTTAATGCAGGGTTTTTTCTAGAAAAAACTGCAAGAGGGAGCACTGTAATTCAGTGGCTCCACCAAGTGGGGGAGATAGGGTACCCCTACCAGGGTGTGAAAGTTGTTGATAATTCTAAGTTAAAATGGAGCATTCTATGGCTTCCTTGTGGCGAAAATTACCATCAGACATGTGGTCCCTGGTCAATCAGAATTTTATGGTTGCCAGAGGATCTGCTCCCCAGGGTAAGGGGGCGCATGGCCATGGCATGAGGGTGCTGCACCCCTGTTCCCTTGTTTAAAAAAATCCCTGTTAATATAAAAGTTTCAACAATCTCATTGTAAAAATATACTTTAAAATTTGTGACCTCTTTAATGAAAGAAAATACATATTACAAAATTAGCTAAAATAACATGCTAGCTAAAGACATGTTTTACAATATACATGGAGATAAGCTTCTAATAATTTATGCAAATTCAGATTGCATATTGATTTTGAAGATATGCAACTGCTGTTTTGAACATTTTGTAGTTGCTCTGCTTTTTCAGTCGACTTTTTCAAAACCTGTTTTTTTCATTGCAGAGAGTACAGCTGTGAGTTGATTTCAGTTTTATGCGTCACATTATTCAAGACTGCTGACCCTTGCAAAGAGGTTAAAGACATAGCATTGAGACTACTCCAGGTGCTAGATCAGAGATTCTTTGGAATAGAGGATGGTGTAGCCACACCGTTAAGTCAGTGCAGTCGACTGATAATAACGCTGTCTTCCACATATGGTAAAACCCACACAATATTGTCAGAGGAACTTGCCAGGTTGCATCCTGAGCTGACGATAGCAGTGTTTTCAGGTTTGTAGTGTCTGTGTAGTTGTCTCTCTGATCACAATACTAAATGCACAAATATAGAATGCATGATTGTATATCATTAATATACGATGCAATTCTTTTGTGACAACACTGTCAAAGAAATGAATACTCTTTAAACTTTTCACTACCAGTTTCCTCTTTTCATCATAGAGTCCCATTTATAGTCTGCAGAATTCACAAAATTGAGACAAAAATAGCCAAATTTTTTGAGTAAAAACTGAAAATCGACTCAGGTTTCATCTGTTGGCTCTAAAATTAGGGTTGATTTCCAGAAATATTGAAGAATATTAGAAAAAAGTTCAGATACATTTGGGCAAGAAAGTCTGGTGGTGAAAACGTCAAGAACTGTATTTTTGTACTTATGAAAACTGTTAATCAAATTTAATTTTTGGTGAAAAATATGAAATATTTTTGTATCAGATAATTAGCATAATACAAAAATGCACTTTTTAGAGAGCGCTTGTTCTACTATACTGTCACTCATGACTCAACACAATGTTAAAAAAAAAGTATGTATAAATAAAAATAGGATTTAGACAGCATCATTAGTTAATACAGTCACAGTCTACAGATTGTAATAGTAGGCTTAGTCAGACTTGATACCACATATAGGGTTTGTTTTTATTTGCCAATATCGGTGTTGAGAAGCTCCAGTTTGACCTTTGAACCCCACATACAACAATGAGGTTATTAGTTGGTAGACAGTGGTCTAACTTTCAAAATTTTAATTTTGAATTACCGTAATAACTTTTTATACTGTGTATCATAACACTGAATGTTTTGGCAATGAAATCAAATCACAATTACACTACTCATCAATAATCACATTTACCAACAGAATTTACAGAAAGGTTTGAGTCTGCACCAGCCCATTCCAGACAAGTTATCCTAGAATGTTTACTGCCTTGGTTGTCTAATATAGAACTGGTGGATAACAATGCCCCCAACAGTGAACCATCTAAACCCATCGCTACCAAAGAAGATAAAGAAATGTGCAATAATGAATATGAGAAGTGTCCACTAAGGGGAGAAGGATGGGGATCCCAAGAAGCAACTAACATTGTACTTAATAATTTATTTTATGTTACTGTAGAGGTAAGTCAACAATACTTATTATAATAATATTTAAAGTTGCATTCACACTTTGTATGATCTATGGAAAACTTCTCACTGACTCCTGTGAACATCCTGACGGCTTAGATATGTGTATTGTTCATGAGAAATCATATCCAACAGAATCCTGAAATCAAATTTAGAGGATTGTGGGAAAGCAATTATTCAAAAAAGTAAATTACCATATTTTTTTTATTAGTAGTACATAAATTACAGATGTGTTTTTTAGGTCAAAATATTTTACTAAACTAATATTTTAGTGATTTAGTGTATAAAAATGCAATATTTGCTTCTACATGTGTATCATCACGTATATAAAATTGATATATCATGTGACATTTCTTGTTTGGTTTTCCAGTACGGTGATGAGCACCCCAGAGAATTAGAACAGCTATGGGCAGCTCTTTGTGTGTGCTGGTCGCACAACCTCAAAGTTATTCTAAACTATTTAATGATGATGGCAGGAATTCAAACCAATCCAGATGTACTCCCATATGTAAGTACTTACATAATGCTCAGCGAGCTGCTGAATTTTTGTAACATTTACTAGTCTTCGATCAGTGAATTCGCTGAGTTGGTATTAGTAGTCCATTTATGTTCAATTCTCAATATCTTTAATACTGTCTCCTTTTGATTCAGTAGTAAACACACTACTTTCAAAGTTCCAGGGTTTAGAAGTCTTCTAAAATGTTCTGAAGTAGCACATGTTCAAATTCTGAGTGAACAAAGTGAAATGAGTTTTAATTTTGCAAACTTTCGGGATTGCAGTCTCAGTTTTAGCTTGCCATATGATTTTTTTTAAATTTTGTTATGTCATATACACTAAACTAAAAAAACACACCTAGTACCAGGATGTAAAAGAGAACAAATGGAAATGTACATTTGTATGTATTTTAGGTAAAAAGAGTATTGGCATACATCGGTAAAGCTAAACCGAAACAGCTCTTGGAAGAAATGATGCATGAACTAATGTCTGCAGAGCTTGTCAACTCAACTGTTGAAAAGTTGGAAGAGGCGCCGTATTTCCAGTTGTACATCCCAAAGAGGGAGGATGAGCACTGCATATATGCCTCTGAGGAATGCAGCAGTGATAGTTCTATCATGGAAAAATATGAAAGAGAAATCAAAGATGACAGTGTGGCTGCTACTGTGTCAGTGCCGAGTAACATTGAGAAAGGTCATAGTGGAGTGGAAACACGTACATTGAAAGGCTCTATGTCTGCACCTGATAAACTAGAAAGGTAACGCAGGCTATGAGGCTTGATGATTGCTCTGTGTGTTTACATTTCATTCAGACATACTGTAAAATCTGTATTAGAAACCACAGCTTCTATTAAAATGTTACAATGCAACAGAGGGGATGCGGCTTCTATTAGAGCATCTACACATATGAGAAATGATGAATTTTTGGTTCTCAATTATTCAAAAAGAATGGGTGCGACTTCTATTAGGGATGCAGCTTCTAATACAAATTTCACGGTAGTCTATGATATTGAATGATGAATCTGGACTTTGATGTTATAACTTATTTGCTTTTTATATACGTGAAGAGATGGATGTGTTACTTTTATGGCTATACCGTACATGTATTTGATCTACCAGTAGAGCATGCATTTACGTGAATCCAAAGTCAAATAAGTTGTATTTTAATGATCCAGTATACAATAAATGCAATTGGTGTATGTGCGCTTCTACCAGTGTTATAAATTCGAGTTGCTTTTTCATGAAGCATATGTAGCAGTAAAGGTATTCATGGGAGCGAATATCTGGACATTTTCACCCTATCTACTGTAAAGGGGTTAATTAATCACTGGGTTTTAATTTCGCTTATTTCGCTGACTGGAAAATGCGCTAAATTAAAACCCAGTGAATATGTAAAATTTGGCATAGAACACATTATCTAAATGGTAAAACCGTGAATTTAAAACCCACTGAATATGCCTGAAATGTTAAATCTGTGAAATTTAAACCCAGTGAAAATTAGTCATTTTACAGTATCACGGTGAAAACAAAGGTTAAAAACTCTCAGAAAACTGTACTTTAAGCTGTTGAGACTCTCTGAACAGTATAAGAAGAGTTATAGTTGAGTTTGTGCGGTTTTCACTGGTCCTTTGACCAGTAGCTCGCGGAGAGCCCATAGAAATACTTTATATAGTGGCGCTAGTCTTGGCATAGAACGTTCTGTGATGTACATCCATCCCAAGAATAAGAGTTATAGTTCATTATCTTCATCAACATGCAAAGTAATAATGGAAGAGGTGGATCATATTAGAGAGTATCATGTACAATTAGAGAGGAAGGTCTTGTTATAATTCATAAATGTATAGTGAAAAAAATCTGGTGTTTAGTATCTATGATACAAATGGACAGGTTGTTGCTGGATATGACTTGCCCACTTGTATAGCTTTACCCAAATTAATTCACTATAACTCCCAAAGTTTCATTTATTTCTGTTTACAGCATGCAGAGATGTGATTCTAGTTTCATCCAATCCAGTCACATGTCTGCAAACTGTATTCATGAAGCTGCCACTGTGGAAGACACCAGTATCTTGACAGATCCTGGCAGCAGAACATCTAGTCTGGACTACCCTGAGCTGGAAGGAGAGGAATTCTCCCAAGAAGACTTGCCGAAAGATGCCTACACGCTATGGAGGTATAATCTAGAAATCCAGGGTAGTTCGCCACAGCCGCAGTCAATACCTATGCCAGAACATGGTGGTTACTACGCCCCGCTAGCCGACTACATTGCTGATAACGGCAATGCACATATTGCGCCATCAGCTGTTGTATACAGATGTAATCTTGCGATGATGTTGATGACTGATTTGGTATCTGAAAGATTGGAAGTAGATTGGTCTACAGCTTTACCACAATTATTACATGTTTTGTTTCTTGGTGAGTTAGTGTGCTTTTTAATTTCTTAGTACTAGTTTTTAATGTCCAGATCCGAAATTCTTTAAAAATATATTTTTTAAATGTGTTGTTTTTAATGCTTACCTGTACATGTACGCTCCTCCAGAAGAAATCACATAACTGTGTTGTAGAGTATTGAAAAAAAGAATTTGGAATGAGCGAATGTAAATTTTTGTTATGAACTATATACAATAATTTATATTGCACTAGGACAGTATTTGAAATGCACTTATTATTTTAAAATATTATTTCATTTAGGTTTTGACCATGCCAAGCCATTGGTACATGAACACTGCAAGATGTTACTGGTGAATTTACTAATTGTCTTGTCTGGCCATGGTGACTATGCCCATGTTGCTAAAATGCTATTGTCTAATACCATCACTAGTGATCTTTATGCACTAAGTGAACCACCAACATTGAAGAAAACATACAACTTTACAGGTAAGAATAATATCAATCAGCTGCCAAGCTGGTTAGTATCTGTCCAACACACTAGATCAGTTTTGTTTTAATTTCAATTGGTAAATGGTTTTCATATTCATATTCATGTTATTGGTAATTTGTTTTTTGTTTTGATGACAATTCCTTGATATTCACCAACCTTCTGTTTTTCTCAGATGTCAAATATTTCAAATAGAAATTGGTTAACTTCATATGTGTTCATTCGATACATGTTGGGGTGAGACTTGGGGTGGGAGGGAACTTTTTCCATATTATGAATTGTCTTATTTAATTACAAATACTCTAGGTGATAAAGTGTGTGATGAGGAGGAGAATGCACAAGACCTGCAAGATCCACACATGATTGGTAGTACAACAACACTTAGTGGTTTGTCTACATCATCTAGTGTTAGTAGTAATGCCACAGTGGTGCCTAATTCACCAGTTAAGACGGTACACATTGATGTTGGCACACTGACTAATGTCAAGGACAGCTCAAAGGCCTTGATTGAGTTCCTTGTCACAAGGTAAGCAGTGTTGGTTGTAAATAAATAATGATTCACACTATTTAGTCAACACACACACAATAAAAATGACTGTGGACAGTGATGGAAACCTTTTATGATAGATATTTAAAAATAGAAAAAAAAATCAGAATTCACCTTGAACTATCCTGCCACATCAAACCAACTTCAAGCTATCCAAAACATTGAATAGGGATATTACTATTATTGATAGATTTGGAAAAGTGGGGTCTCTCAGCCTTTGCCATTTGTGTTTTACTATTTGAAGAAGCTTGACTAAATTGCAATCATTTCAACACATTGCCAGTTTCCTTTCTAATAACATTTATACAAGACCTAAATAGTTATATAATGTGTTTCATATTATAGGAAATCTGGTCCACTGTGGTGCTATGAAGACATCATGCCCAGGGCGTACTCTATTAAAAGTGCTGAACAGTTGGAGTCTTTTTTGAAGCATGTTGTACGGATATTCCGGGAATCACTCCCTGGGAAACAGGTGGAACAAAGATGGGCTCAGGTTGCGATACACCTGGCTTTGTCATGTCCAGTTAGACATTATGCTGGGAGATCCTTTCAGGTTTGTTCATCTATTGATGTCACATTAAAACAGCATGTTTCTGGTATCTGACTTTATAGGAAATGCCTTAATTCTTACGATGAACAAATTCTGTGGTATTAAAATGGCATACTTGGGTGTAAATAATCTCATTTAAAAAGACAACTGTGTTAAGTTGGGTAATGGTTTGCCATTTATCATTGTGATGTGTTGACTCATGAAGACACCAAACATCAAAGAAACCAGAGAGCTTTTCATGTTTGAATTCTTGTTTATTCTCAGACGCTATTTTCAGTTGAACCAATGGCACTACTTTTTACATAGCAATACACTTGGGTGATCCGGTGACATATAACACCATTACCAAAGCATGTATTCTGACACATGCAATAAAGTAGTCCCAAAAACGTCCCAATGTCATAAAATTTAAAAAAAAACAAAACTATTCTTTGATTGTTGAAAAACCACAGATAATATTGATTGTAAATGGTGTTCCTCACACCCAGTCACATGACAGAAACACTTTGTCACTAGAGGGCAGTGGTTGGAAAACTAATCTTATGTAGGTATGCCCTCTACAGGCAGACTCACTATTATTATTAGTAGGTTCCTGATTGACTATGATCTGTATTTAGGATGAGAAAAACAAATTTAACATTCATGTCATTGCATCACTTTGGTTTCTGAGGTCACATGATCACCAATGTTTTCCCGTTGATTTGTTAGGTATACAGATCACTAGCTATCCCATTGACTTCAAGATGGTTGTCTGATATATTATCAAGATTGGTAGAGACGGTTGTGGATCATGGTGAAGATACCCAGGTATACATGCATACACTTACATACTTTTTACCAGTTAGCAATTCATTAGGATCCTTTACTCGTTTAGGAAATCATGTTTCTTTTGAGAAGTTTATCTGTTTATCTGAGTAGATTACAAAAATAATGCTAAAAAAGGATTGCTTATGTCACCCTCGTAGATTGGTAGCGGTATTTCTTTTATTCATTGTCACACATGTATTTTGATATGTCTTGTATCATACAGTTGTTGCTAACATTGTTAATACAGCAATTTTTTGACCTGTTCACTGTTGTTTGCTATAACAAAGTCCGAAGTAAAAATTTTGGGATACCCAAAATGCATGAAGTTTTGAATTATGAATCTTAGTCGTGTGTAGGGCTACAAGTAAGAGGGGAAATCACAATGTCATTGTTTCCATGGGGGTTAAAATTTATGTACTCACATTTTTAATTTGCTTTTTTTCATTTATTTGATGTCATCTTTCACTCAAACATCAAGAACTTTAATGTTTTTAATTTTTTTACATTTCGTCTGCTCATCCTGTTTATCCCATATTTCATACCATTAGACAAATAAATCACATACTGTAAACCACTTTATTTAGCTGGAATTAATTTTCACTGAAAAGGTTTTTTGGGTGTTTTGTGTGGAATTTATTTTCACTGATTTTTAATGAGTTGAATGTGAAATATAGGTTAAAAAGTATTTTTGCTGGATTTTATTTTCACTGAAGCATCCCTCCAGCGAAAATAAATTCCAAGCAAAAATAAAGTATTCTACTGTACAGTAGTTCAGTTTATATGGTGACATGCTTGAAACTCTTTCTATGATTGCTCTCTCAAACGTTACTCTCTTTCTTAAGAATACATAGACAGTAATAAATTGGATCACCAAATCAAAAAATTGTTTTTTCATGATCATACTTGCAGGGCTATGTTACTGAGATAATGTTAACGCTGGAAGCAGCTGTAGACTTGCTCGCTCCAGAGATTGTCATTGGGGAATTAAAAGACATGTTCCCACCATTGCCAGCGTTTTCCACAAGTAAAGCAGCATTTCGTAAGAGCACTGGTAACATCATAGGCTTAGCCTCTAGTGGTATGTATATGGGTCCTAAACGAAGTCATTCTATGTCAGTAACAAGGTTATCTTTACCGTCATCATCATCGTCTCCATCCGATAAACTGACAGGTACTAACATATACTCTCTATTTCCTAAATATTAACAGCATGTTGTCTTTTAATTTTATTTCTAGTGTGTATAATGGTAATAATAATAATGATGATAATTATGTGTTTTCCTTTTATTATCTGATGATTTTGATATTTTATGTGCTGTTACTGTTAAATATGTTAGTCGTCTGACGTAACCAATTATGTTTGTTGTGTTAATATGTGTTCTAAGCTCATTTCATTGTATATCTGTGCATGTCCAATAACTAGTTCTAAAAATATAACATTTTTGACTCATTGTTCTAGGTATTCACCTAGGGGGTCAATTATAGTACATGTGTTCAATACTAGGTATCCATCTAGGGGGTCAATTATAGTACATGTGTTCAATACTAGGTATCCATCTAGGGGGTCAATTATAGTGCATGTGATCAATACTAGGTATTCATCTAAGGGGTCAATTATAGTACATGTGTTCAATACTAGGTATCCATCTAGGGGTCAATTATAGTACATGTGTTCAATACTAGGTATTCACCTAGGGGGTCAATTATAGTACATGTGTTCAATACTAGGTATCCATCTAGGGGGTCAATTATAGTACATGTGATCAATACTAGGTATCCATCTAGGGGGTCAATTATAGTACATGTGATCAATAATAGGTATCCATCTAAGGGGTCAATTATAGTACATGTGTTCAATACTAGGTATTCACCTAGGGGGTCAATTATAGTACATGTGTTCAATACTAGGTATCCATCTAGGGGGTCAATTATAGTACATGTGATCAATACTAGGTATCCATCTAGGGGGTCAATTATAGTACATGTGATCAATAAGAGGTATCCATCAAAGGGGTCAATTATAGTACATGTGTTCAATACTAGGTATCCATCTAGGGGGTCAATTATAGTGCATGTGTTCAATACTAGGTATTCACCTAGGGGGTCAATTATAGTACATGTGTTCAATACTAGGTATCCATCTAGGGGGTCAATTATAGTACATGTGATCAATACTAGGTATCCATCTAAGAGGTCAATTATAGTACAGGTGATCAATACTAGGTATCCATCTAAAGGGTCAATCATAGTACATGTGTTCAATACTAGGTATCCATCTAGGGGGTCAATTATAGTACATGTGATCAATAATAGGTATCCATCTAGGGGGTCAATTATAGTACATGTGATCAATAATAGGTATCCATATAAGGGGTCAATTATAGTACATTTGATCAATACTAGGTATCCATCTAAGGGGTCAATTATAGTACATGTGTTCAATACTAGGTATTCATCTAGGGGGTCAATTATAGTGCATGTGTTCAATACTAGGTATTCACCTAGGGGGTCAATTATAGTACATGTGTTCAATACTAGGTATCCATCTAGGGGGTCATTTATAGTACATGTGTTCAATACCAGGTATCCATCTAGGGGGTCAATTATAGTACATGTGATCAATACTAGGTATCCATCTAGGGGGTCAATTATAGTACATGTGTTCAATACTAGGTGTCCATCTAGGGGGTCAATTATAGTACATGTGTTCAATACTAGGTATCCATCTAGGGGGTCAATTGTAGTACATGTGATCAATATACTAGATATCCATCTAGGGGGTTAATTATAATTGAGAAAGAACAGTCATGCACATACATGTATCAATTGAAGATGCACAAAATTGAGGCTGATTTGGTGTTAACTGCGGCAACCTTACCCATGTAATTGTGTGTTTGTCCTGAATTTCATAATCCAATAATTATACATGTATATATATTCTTATTAACCATATTTGTGTGCTTTTGTTAGAGTCAATGCTAACTGCTAAAATAGTGATGATGTTGATGTAGGCAATCTTGTAGTTGATATTGATTTAAATGCTCACTATCCTATCTGCATTTGTGTGTGTTTTGTTATACATATAGCAGGATTTTTGCTATATTGTATGTGTCTTTTTGTCCATACATGTATATTTAGTCCCCGTTCGGACGCAGTCCGAAAGCGGGGACTTATGTTTTGACCTCCGTGTGTCCGTGCGTGTGTGCGTGCGTCCGGACCTGTATCTTAGAAATGCCTGGACCAATCACAATCAAACTTCACACATACATATCATACATGATATCATACATATGCACGTCAATTTGTTTCATGATCTGATTCAAGATGGCCGAATGGCAGCCATTTTTGTGCTAAAAATCATCAAAATTGAGCATTTCCCGGTTGTTTACAGATGGATTTTGTTCAAACCTTGTATATACATTGGACATTATAGGACCTTGATGCACATCATTTTGTTTTACGATCTGATTCAAGATGGCCGAATGGCGGCCATTTTTGTGCTAAAAAATCATAAAAAGCAACCATTTCTCGGCTGTTTACAGATGGATTTTGCTCAAACTTGGTATATACATTAGACATTATGGGACCTTGATGCAAATAATTTTGTTTTTCAGATAACATTCAAAATGGCCGACTGGCGGCCATTTTGTATTAATGAATGTGGTTCTCGTGCCATATCTCCAATTTGTTTTGACTGATTATGTTCAAATTTTAAATATTCATTATACATCATGTCATAGATATATTGGTTTGATGATCCTATTCAAAATGGCCGAATGGTTGTCATTTTTGTACTAAAAAATCATCAAATATCAAGCATTTCTGGCATTTATGGATGGATTTCGTTCAAACTTGGTACATACATTAGGTATTACGGGTTCCTGATGCACGTCATTTTATTTTTCAGATCAGATTCAAAATGGCTGTCTGGCGGCCATTTTGTTTTAATGAATGGGTTTCCAGACCCATATGTCTGACTTGTTTTGTCTGATTATGTTCAAATTTTTAATATTCAGTATACATCATGTCACAGATATACGGATATATTGGTTTGATGATCTTTTTCAAAGTGTGCTATTTTTGTGCTGAAAAAATTCTCGAATATCAAGCATTTCTTGCATTTATGGATGGATTTTGTTCAAACTTATAACACACGTTAGACATTACAGATTCCTGATGCATGTCATTTTATTTTTCAGATTGGATTCAAAATAGCTGACTGGCGGCCATTTTGTTTTAATGATTGGGCTTCTAGAGCCATATCTCTTAAATGCTTTGACTGATTATATTCAAATTTTATATATTCGTTATACATCATGTTATATATATATATATATATATATACATGTATTCAAAATGGCTGATTTTGAATGCTGTTCCAGAGCAATATCTCTCAATTTGGACAAGTACTTGTTTGACGATCAGATACAAATGTCAATCATTTTAATGTTAAAAAAATCATATTCCTGACATGGTTATATTCCAGCTATATTACTATAAACATAACTATATATCTTAAATTTGATAACTAACGGGGACTGTGCCATGCATGGCTTGTCACTGAATGGTTTGAATACCTGAAAATGTTAAAGTAGAGTCGTCGTTTTTGCTTTTTCAATGTGCGTCATTATCATCATTATGTGAGACTCGATCCTTATTCCTGCTCAGGTGATATTGCCTCCATTTTAATTGGTTTAAGGAATAAGTTGACTATTTAAAATGAGCCAGCTAAATCTGATTATAGAATGTACTATCCAGAGCATTATAGAATAAGGGATCTTACGCCATATTTGAAGAAGCATCATATTCTGCTTAACATTAAGTACAAACAACATATTCTATTGTTATGTAAATTATTATTCTTTGCTGGGGAGAACACTGCTACGGGGCAGGCGTATAATAGATTTAATTGTGTTACAATAAATAGGAAAACAAATTATTTAAAAAAAAAGATTAAAAAACTGTGTAAATTTTTCTGTGGGCAGACCTCATTGGCACCAAAAGTGTATAATAATAGTTTTTTAAAATCTAAAAAGTAGATACAAACTCAATCTGTACTGTGACCATATTACCGTAACTTCTATTTTGCATATTAGTCATATTTTTTCAGTAGCCTTTATACTTGCAATGTTCAATACTGTAACAGTGTAATTTTTATTGCTAAATGTTTTGTAATAGGGGATTTTCCGTACAATTGTGAGATCTCGTGAGATGTATGAAAAATGCGCGTTGAATGTCTGCCGCAAAAATCGAACGATTTGATTTGAACTAGAATTTCTTTATTTCGTAACTCACATCGACCGGCCGATCTTCGACAGAGGAATATTGCTTCCGAATACCCTTACTTAATCAAAATTGCCTATCATCAAATGTGAACAGCACATTATTAAGCATGGAAATGTCCCCCAGAATACTTCGCGTTTGTCGAATCCCACCCGATGTTTGACGCCACTACAACGCTATGACCTTTGTTTGCCCTGTTTTTATGTTCGATTTCATGCATAACGCGTGATTCTCGCAGTGAACGGACCGGTCTATTGCAAGATTTTATGACAATAGTGATGAAAAAATTTCACGATTTTCACTCAACATTTGTTTGTTTGTTATTATAGTATTATTATTTAATACTATAGTAGTTTTTTAGCTCTGCTGTCGACTTTGTCGAGCGGAGCTTATCATATGAGTGATTGTCCGTGTCAATGTTTTACTTTTTCGACTTCTTCTTGAAAACTACAAGCCTGAATGCTTTGATACTTGGTGTATATGTACCTTGGGTAGACCTCTCTGAGGTTTGTTCATTTCATCTTTATATCTTCAATTCTCTAATTTTGGTGAATATTTTTGTCATTTTTGGTAAAAAGTGATATTTTCGACTTCTTGTTAAAAACCGCAAGTGCAATTGCTTTGATACTACATATATAGGTACTACATGTGGACCTCTCTCAGATTTGTTCATTTTGTAATGATATCCTTAATTCTCTAATTTTGGTGAATATTTTTGTCATTTTTGGTAAAAAGTGATATTTTCGACTTCTTGTTAAAAACCGCAAGTCCAATTGCTTTGATACTATATATATAGGTACTACATGTAGACCTCTCTCAGATTTGTTCATTTCGTGATGATATCTTCAATTCTCTAATTTTGGTGAATATTTTTGTCATTTTTGGTAAAAAGTGATATTTTTGACTTCTTGTTAAAAACCGCAAGTCCGATTGCTTTGATATTACATATATAGGTACTACATGTGGACCTCTCTCAGATTTGTTCATTTCGTGATGATATCTTCAATTCTCTAATTTTGGTGAATATTTTTGTAATTTTTGGTAAAAAGTGATATTTTCGACTTCTTGTTAAAAACTGTAAGTCCGATTGCTTTGATACTATACATATTGTTCATTTTCTAATGATGTCTTCAGTTCTTTAATTGAAATGTGCATTGCTAACAGCAGAGCTATCTCAGCCGATAGGCTGCTTGTTCACCTTTCCACTGAGTTCCATTTGCTTCATTATAATATTCTGACCAGTAGCGTCAGCAGCTCATCTGAGAAATCTGAGAAGCTACATTTTGCTGTGGCTGACCATGCACTAGTACATATTGCTCTAAATACTTGCAGTTTTGGTGAAATATACTGTGATAAATATCCTGTTGACATCATTAGTGCGACCTGTATTTATAACAAAAAACTGCTTGTAGATTAGCGTACAAAACATGTACATGTACAAGGAAGGGTTCAATTGTGGAAAAGTGAATTGGTATGGC
Source organism: Saccoglossus kowalevskii (assembly GCF_978046115.1). Classification (NCBI taxonomy): domain Eukaryota; kingdom Metazoa; phylum Hemichordata; class Enteropneusta; family Harrimaniidae; genus Saccoglossus; species Saccoglossus kowalevskii. Next base: position 19,163,049 of record NC_140644.1, on the reverse strand, counting down.
TGAAATCTGCTGGACGCTTGAAATGTTTGTAATTCTTCATTTGAGATATTAAAGCACAATGCTTATTAATCAATTGTTTTGTTTGTACAGAATATCGATTAGATCCACGAAATCGAAGTGCCACTACCGGGGAAATCAATGCCAAGAAACCTCTGTCTAGATCACGCAGTGCACAGTCATTGAAACACCTGGGTGAACTAAACATCATTGATGATAGACTTGGTGTGTTAGCTCAGATATTCTGGATTGCAGTATCCATGTTAGAATCAGACTATGAGTACGAGTTTCTGTTAGCAATAAGACTACTGGAAAAGGTATGTTGACTTCATTATACATGTACATGCAGTTTGCCTATGCCCTGTGTTCCTTATTACACACCTTCCATTTTACACAAGTTACATGTAATGCATGGTTTAGAATAAGAATTAGTATTATACATCTGTCACCGTAATGCCATAGGCTATAGCGTGCCGTAATTTTGCGGTATTTTACAGGGTATTTTTATCCTACCATATTAAGAAATGCGAATTCCAAATATGGAATGATTATGCGCGTAAGCGTCCTCTAATAATGAAAACAAACATGGCTGCCACAGGGTTTGACTAGACTCCACCTAAAGAAGTTCGCTGATTCTGTTCCAAACTTTTTGGATTTTGGCATTTCCATGATGTATCCTTGGAAGGAAAAGATGTATAATAATAGCCTCATAGTCTGATCAATTTGTATTTAGACCCGATACTAAATGCAATAGAAGGGCACTTGTTTTTCCGTTCATAAGTGAAGAAATGCAATTAAAGAATCTTTGACGAGACAACCTTTGGCTTTGGAGCAAATACTAAGAAATATTACCACAAAAAAACTTGCAATTAGTGGCAGGTTATGCATGATATTTTGAATGTTACTAAACCATATGTGTAGTATTCTGGAATTGATGTGCTTTCTTTCTCTTCAGCTTTTCAGTCATATGAATTTTGGGAGAACTGAATATCGAGAAAAGATTGACAAAGTATTTGCTGATTTGAAATGGGATGAGTTTCCAGGACTTCAAGCTCTTCTGCTTAAAGTATGTATTCTTCAGTCAATAATGTCAGTCAGTTTTTTACCACAGTCAGCACTATGCTGCTACAATATTGAATGCCTTTGTAAGGCTTAGGCAGGAGATTTTGAATTTGACTTTGTTTTCCAGTGAAATCTTAAAGTCTACTCTAAAATGCTTTATTTTTGATGAAAAGACTTTTTAGGTGTTTTGTATGGAATTTATTTTCACTGATATTTGACGAGTTGAATGTAAAGTATAGGAAAAAAAGGAATATTCGCTGGATTTTATTTTCACTGAATCATTCCTTCAGCGAAAATAGCAAAAGCAAATGAATCTTTTGGCTCTCCTACTCAATAAAATCCTAGTGACAATTTGTAAATTGTCATTTTCTAAAATTGCCAATTTGTCTGATTTTAGGACTATCAATATTTTAGGATTATATCTATAGACATCATTACATGTATTGAAGAATACAAGTTTTCAAATGTTTATTAAATTTAAGTTATGGTCTTTTCACATGATTTAAATTTTAACCATTTAACACATGACCATCTAATGCTATTTGCTCCCCATTCATTTTGGCCATCCATGAAGACTCCCAGAAAATGTTTTAACCAAAAATTTCTGAAAAATATTAATTTGGCAATTTTAGAAAATGACATAAATTTATATTCTATAATTCCATTCGTTTTTTTTTTTCATAATAGGGTTTCACATCACCTGCTACTAGTGATGCTACTCTGCAATTGGTAGGCAAGTTGACATTATTTACATCTTTACATGTGGTGGATCCTACTGGTATGGCTGGATTTCCCATGAACATTATAGCCTTGCTACCAAACTTAGCTGAACACTTTGAAATGCCGGATGATTTCTGTAAAGAATGTGCTGAGAGCATTGCGCAGGTAAACCTAAATTCATTTGATTCTTATTGTTTGTTATGCTCTGTATAATAGGACAGTCTTATTTATCCGTGAATGTATAATCATTGCTCATTTAGCCCCCACCATCTCAATGTCTATAATAATTGTCTCATTTAAGATAATTAGTAAATACCTAGATAAGTTTAAATGACAAATGTAATGTATTCTTACAAATTAAGCTAGACCACCTAAATTTGAAATTGCTGGTAACAACAATAACATCAATAACTTGTTGATCTGTAAAATTAATCTTATATCATTTTTCTGTTTGCTGTCTTCCCAGGTGTGTGCTGTGAAATATCCTAAACTTGATTCACTGGCGACAGTAATGGATATGTACAGTAAGAGAACATATTCCAAAGACAGGGAATCATGGACCTATGCCGTGTGTAAATATGTACATGATGCATTCCAACAACTCAGTATAGCTATGCTCACATTTCTAGTTGAGGTAAGACAAACTATTGTATGGTTTTCAGAGCAAAGCATCAGGAATAGGCATGACACAGCTGTAAAAAATGTTTACATTATTGTCTGTACAGCTAGTGTTGCTCTTCTTGACAGATTGTAACAATTTGTGCAGGATATTCATCTACAAAAATTGTGTACCTACATTTAGTGATGTAACAACCAGGATTCTACAAAATAATGCCAACCTTGACTCACCTAAAATGTTGCTTCAGTTCAATGAAATTTGACCACTTCTCCAGGCAGGAGACTCCAAGTCAAATCATATTGTAAAAGTAGTTTATAAATAAATAAACGCTGCTCGGACTGATAAGTATGATATATTGAAGCACTTGCTTCTATGCTATCGATAAAGAGCCATTGCTCGAAACGTCTAGCTATTTTTAATAGTTATTTAGGACTACGATTACCAAATATTATCTTCAATATATCATATTGTAAAAGTTTTTTGAGTGTTGTGACTTTCTTTCTGTAAGACACTGCATTTCAGCTTCCTGACAATATATGTTGTCTGTTCACAGGTACTTGAAAAAGGTCCACTGAACCATCAACAAGCAGTACTACAAATAATTAAAGACATTGTATCCAATGTAGACTTAATGGCAGCACCTATGCAACAAGTTAACGGCGATCTACTTAGAGTTATTACCAAATATGTCCAGGTAAGAATCAGAAAATGACCGCAGATTGTATATCTAGCTGGATGGTCCTCACATTACATTTAGTTAAAGTTATACTGGCGATCAGTGTGCTTGTTGACTGCAGGGAAGAGAGGTTTTCAGGAAAAAAAATTATTATTGTATGTGGCTGTTGGAGACATCTGAAGGCACAAAAAAAAATGTTGTGGCCCCTGAATTCTTTTTGTTGTTACACTTATTTTGTTTATAAAATGTGATTTATTTCCACATCATTGTAAATTTCTCAGCCATACTATGATGTTTTTTACGGTTACTTTTTTAATGTATGATTTTCTCTTGAGTACATAGCGCACCAGTGATAGCTGCTTCACAAAAGTCTGTGTGTTATTGATACATCAATGGCTTAGGCGGCCACTGTGGGCAAGACTATAAGTATAAGGTGTTCTCAAATGAAATTGTTCATCAGTAGCATAGTGGTTGTTGCATCAAACCCATTATTGGTAGACCTTAAACTCAAAATCCTATCTGTGGTTGAAAACCAAATGGGGTCAAAGCCACTGACAGAAAACCTTTGTTAAAACGCTTGTGCCATTATGATAGAAACATGGTCACACAACCCTGTCATGTCGTCTCAAACATGGCATATGGTTTCTGGGTCAAAATGAACTTACCTGTATATGCTCTATTGGAAGCTGATCTCAAATAGAAATACATATGAACCAAAAATCCAATTTGTTGTGTACTGAATCATGAAAATATAACTTATTTTGACTATAGAAATAGTCTTGTAATTTACGTAAGCGTATGTGCTACTAATAGAGCGAATATAGTATTATATTATTGTTGTAATTTACACACACATAAATACAACAGTAATATTTAATGTCTTAACAATTGTTGTTTGACACTTAAATCTTGTTAGTCTATGTATAATAAAAATACTAGCCAGTGATGGAACGGAGCGGAGTGGAGTCAAAGACAATGGCCTTGGCACCAATATTTGTATTTTAATATTTGCCTTATTAGGGTAATCATTGGCAGAAAGCACTGGAAATTCTGCAGTTAGCAGTGAAAGGCTCATCCAAAATAGTAACTCCGCCAACCAGTAATGAACAGGAGATCATTACAGGTGGTTTTCTCTTTGGTGATGTTGAGATGACCCGAAAGAAAGAACTACCAGGAAGGACTCTAGAGTTTACATTTGATCTCTCCAGGGTAGGTTGTTACTGTATTTTCTTATTATAGTTAGTGTTTGTTATGCACAATTTACTGAAGAATGAAACACCATAGAATAAAGCAATTAAATGAGCTAACAACTGCTACCAATTTATTATTTGGTTTTATTTATTTATTTTTGATATTTTTATCATATTTATTTTTCATATTTATGTTTATTAATTGATTTATTTTATTTATATTGACTAACAATTCTATTCACTGGACCCGTATTCTATATCAAAGGCTGCAATTGAAGAGTTGAAGAGAGTGAGTGAAACAATGCATCATCACGAAACTCTGTTTGCTTTAGAAATCAAATTTGTCACATAGAAATGTATTACTCGATAAATTGTTATAATATGTGATGTATTTGGTAAAGAGCAGAGCTCAGAATTTAAAAACGTGTATTTGGTTTATTTAAAATTCCTGCTCAACCTCGTGCACAGTAAAACTTGCTGGTTTTGATTGTACCCAAATTTATGAACTTTTATTTTTATGTGGCAAATAAATAGTAATATAAATTTCATTTGGGATCAAGGAAGGAATCTTTTTGTGTGAAAGTAAAGTAGTAGTTTCTTTTATTTTACATACATATTATAACAAGTCACAGTGTAAGTTTGCTGTGCTTGGTATTCAATCATAACGAACATTTTTTTCACTTTCCTGTGCCTCCATTGGTGATACACTTCAAATAAAACAATTCTAGTACTTGTACCCGCATCTACTTTATATGCTACTAATCATTCACTCATTCTTTGAAGGTGAATAATTTTGTTGTGAATACTGCTTTCCTACATTATTGTCCTGTGTATGTGCAATGACAGACATGACCAGCAACAGGGAACTAGCTTGGTAAAAACAAGTGAAAAAATAAGATCTGGCTGAGCTTTGATGTGCTAGCCGAGTGCCCTCAACTCACTCAAAGAAATCTTGTCAAACTTAATTAAAGCATAATGACTACAGATATAATCTGTGCACTGGTCAGCACAGCAGCCATAATTTCTCAGACACAATGCGCACAATGGCAAATATTCGCTAATACGAATGTATTTAAGAATTTGAAGTAATACATACATGTATATACAAGTCCAAGTTTTCCTGTTGTGTATGTGGAAAGAAGCACCATAGCTCAACTATGATGTGGAATGTTCTAATCACAACAAATTATTATAGATATATGAAATTTTCAGAAACTGTCATTCATATTCATCTATAACCTGATAATGTATACTGTCTTTATTCCTAATCTATTGTTATGATTTGTTTGTTTTCAGTAGATTTTAGAAAGATTTGTTCTTTTTTGCTGTGCCTTCAGTAATTATGCTATAGATTCATCGCTGATGTTGTAATTAATTGTTTGTTTACAGACACCCCTCATGACACACAAGTTTCCGTCCATGATGACTATGTCCACTACCCTTAGTGATGAATCAGCGACCAGTAGCAGTGATACAGAAAGCTTGGTTACCATAACAACAGATTCCTGCATTCCTCCCTCTGTTGTATCAATGCCATCACAAGCGGCTGCTGATATGAGTTGTGCAGTTAATCAAAATGTAGTGTCATCGTGTTGGAGGAAGCCTCAGCTGTCGCAGAGAAGGACTCGTGAACATCTTGTGAGTGTATTGAATGGGCTAGGACAGAATATTGGATTGCCGAGAAGCCCATCAGTAAGTATCTGTAGTGTGTGTGTGCATTTGGTCACACCTTGATCTCAGACATTCTGAGACCCATCACATTCAAACATCGCGTATAAGTCAAATATGCCACACATAGGAACATGCATTAAATTTGTAAACTGTTTCAAGATGCCCAAATGCTAAAAGTGCATCAAAATCAATCATTTCTACATTCCTGAAGCATGATCTCAGGTGCGCATGAAAAGATTTCATTTAAACTTGGTATATACATCAAGGGATCTTGATACACTTCATTTTGTTTCACAAATTAAATTTTTATGACAGTTTTAAAATGAAAATTGATTTTAGAAATCAAAATGAAATTTCTATGTTTGTTTTTTTCAGTTACTTATTTATGGGCAATTTTAATATTCTCATCCTCTGTGCATTTTACAGGTTATCTTCAGCTCTACCAGCGATATAGCAGCTGAACGCCAAGCCAGTGTGTGTTCATCCAGTGAAACAACATCTTTAGTTGATGGTCTATCCGGTGATACTAAACTAGATGAAAGTGGAGGAAATGACCACTTTGGTGTTCTCAAAGATTTTGATTTCCTGGATACAGAACTGGAAGAGAAGGTAACACTCATTATTTGTAGCTGTTTGCCCTGCATGTAATAGTCATGGTGATGGTATTGCTCTGTCATTGTTCTCGTTGTCAGCGTTGCTGTACAATATACCATTACCGGTATTTTGTGAGAGAGGAATTTTGATGTACCATTTTGTCGATGTGCACGCTTTAGGCTCTTAAACACAGAGTCAGTGTGACTTTCATGTTTTGGTAAAAGTTCTCTTGAATCATCTAATCATAAAAATTCTTTGCAGCGAAAATTAACATTTTCCCATTATTTGTGAATATGCTGTTGTTCTTGCCTTGTCAGTGATGGTATTGATGCTGTTTGGTTATGTCATTGTTTTCTTTGTAAACATTTCTTTTGTATCTCCCATAGAACGATGAAGGGTTCAACTGGGCAGTGACTCGTCAATCATTGGAGAGTCTTGATAGAGAAGGACAGAATCTGAAAGAGTTAAAGGATTTATCTGGATGTGCTCCGAGTTTGGAAGTTGGTGATTTCAAAGATGAGTCTTCAGATGATGAGGTATGTTGTTGCACCACCCAACCTCTTTAGATGACGTACTAACGAAAAAACAAGAGTTGTTAAATTACCACACTACACTGCTGTGTTTGAATATTATGTCAACTAATTCTTGGATGATATAGCTGTGACGTTTTAATTTTGTGAACTTAATAGGATAACAACTGCAAATGATTGATATGATTAAATAAAAACATTTTTACAAATTAATCTATTAAATAAAGATACAGGGGTGGATTATTCATTTTGTATTTGCTCTGTTAGTAGCGCACGAGTTTGTGTAATCTATGGGTAAAATAAGTCAAATGATAATGATCGGTCATACAATTGCATTTTGTGTGCTTCTAATAGAGCAAGTATGGTATGTTGAGCTTGTTTGATGTTTCTATTGCTAGGTACGAAGTATGTCCCCAACGGATGAGACATTGCACGGCCCTAATGCTCAGATTCAGACGGCTGTTGGTGGTTTATATGGGTCATCTCCCAAAGATTCACATTTCTTCCCACTTGGTATGTTACCAATGGAATCACGATCTAGTCCTGCACTATCTACTTCGAGGTAAGTCAAGCTGTAAAAGAATCTAATTAAAATGATCTATTTTGATCTGCATTAAATTTGAATACATTGGCTAAAATAGTTTACTTGATTCCGTATTTTCTAGATTTATCAAAATGTTTCAGATAAGGGTGAAGTTGCATTTGTCTTGAATTATATCACTGAGTATTAGGTATAATTCAACACCGTTCAAACAAATATTCAGTGAAAACTGTCCTAGTGGGCCATCTCTATAGACCTTTGCACTGTGACACCTTGTTTACATTTGCACCAACCAGTAAGTGAACAAATATTGCTCACTGACCAGCACTAGTTCAAGATCGAGAAACAGTACAATTTTATTATTATAACCAACTGTTCAATAAAGTCCATTTTAATGAAGTCCCTTGGGAGATTACTATATATACACAGGCTTGACATATGTATGTATATGTATTTAAATCGGTTCTCTTATTTACAGTGTGTGTAGTGACACTGAAATGACAGACGCAAGTCCTACGACATCACCTCACATCACATCGATGAAATCATCTTTCCTCTACATACCAAACGATGAAATGGAAGATGTATGGGATTCTCACGTCAACAGTGTAATGAGTGATTCCAATGCCACATGTGCTGTGAACACATTCCATCTATTTGCCAAACTCTATAAGGTTACCAGGAGGAGGTTTTGTAATCTAACTAGGGAGTCCTGTAACTACCTAAGTGACAGGCTGAGAGGAATTGCCACACAGTTCCATATCCTTTTTTGGACAGACATGTTGAGTTCAAAATAGAGTTCAACCTGAATTCAAATTGTTCACAACAAAGCATGTTACTGAGTACACTCGCAGTGCATTATGGGAGAGAAATGCAAATTTTGCACTACTGACTATATGTGCATTATGGGAGAGAACTGTCCATTGAATATATTAAAATATTATCAGACTGGATACTCAGCAAGTAAATTTTTAGATTTTTGTTTTTATTATTATTCATATGGTATTTATGTACATTGTATAACTTGTTCTAGCATAATTTTTAGATATGAATAAATACTCAGCATAGAAACTATCACTAAAACAAAGGTAAAATGAAATTTGAACCATTGTCTATGGTTTTTCACACACCTAATTTCGCATCTATTCCTGCAACTTGTAAATACTGTGGAATACTTTATTTTCGCTGGAATTAATTTTCGCTGAAAAGGCTTTTTGGGCGTTTTGTGTGGAATTTATTTTCACTGATTTTTGATGAGTTTAATGTGATGAAATATAGGAAAAAAAGTATATTTGCTGGATTTTATTTTCACAGAATCATCCCTTCAGCGAAAATAGCGAAAATAAATTCCAAGCGAAAATAAAGTATTCTACAGTAGTATGAATATGTAATAATTAAAATTTATAACATCATAAATTTTGATCCGAACATCTTTTGGTTTTAAAAGCTCATTAGTAGTTTGTAGCATAATAAAGTGTATATACATGTATGAATACATACATAAATTCATGTCCTCCCACAATGCAATATTATTTTGTCGTACTGTTTCACAGAAGGTATGAGTGTAAGTTTTCTTTAACCTGTCTCACTGAATATGTTGGATCTGTTGCTGGCACAAGCCGAGTGCCCTCATGTGTACACTGATACAGAAACCATGCTATCCTGTAAGCTGCTGGAGAGGCACAAGTTTGTTGTGTTGGAGATCCAGGAACATTATGATACATATATCAAGAAAAGAGATTCTACTGTTGAGGTACGTTACACTCCAAGTATTGGGATTGCTATTGTTCTCATTAATGTTTCATCAAAACTTTTTTGGTGCTTTTCAGGTGTAATTTGGACAGTTTTAGCACTATTCTGATGTAGCTGATGCGCTAAGATATCAAATTTGAATTACATGTGTTAAAGTGTTTGATTGTACTGTAAGTCTATAGATGTGTGTATTAAATACTATAAAAATTTTAGCTGAAATTAATTTTTTGCTGAAAGGGCTTTTTAGATGTTTTGTATGGAATTTATTTTCACTGATTTTTGATAAGTTGAATGTAAAATATAGGAAAAAAAGTATATTCACTGGATTTTATTTTCACTGAAGCATCCCTAAAGCAAAAATAGCGAAAATAAATTCCAAGCGGAAATAAAGTATTCTACAGTATACAAGTTATAAATACTGTCTTTGTATTTTTTGTAATTCTTCTGTGTCTAAATTGCATTTAAATTTTTACTCTTGAAAAGCTACACATGCTATCCAGAATTAGGATATTGTCAATAATTTGACATTAGTGTATTTTATGTTAATATTATTTTATTTTTCCTAAACAGTGTTTGGACAATATTAAATCATCTTTGAAAATGCAGACATTGGGTTCTCCTGTAAGTATATAACATGGGTTTTACATATACACTAATATATATTTCCTGAACTTAAAACTCTGTGTCAAACATGGGCAGTTTCTTCATCTATTTTAGCTGGTCACCAGCGTTATCTTGTGTAAATTCTCAAGTGCTGTATTATTTTTTTAATTGCATTAATGGGTGGTAATGAATCACTGGGTGCTGTGACTCTTTGCATGTAAGAATACATGCTTGTATTTTTTTTAAAAAGGTTGCCATTTTGAATGCATATTAAGCTGGTGCCGTGTTAAAATGCTGCTTGTCATTTTGCTATCTGAATACAGTAAATATAATGCCGCTTATGATCACTCTGCAGTTAAATATCATCATTCCATCTATTTGCCATCTTTCTGCTTTCCAGGCTGATTTGGTAGATAATCGTAACACCGAGGAGCAGGTACAGGCTGCTTATTAATATCTTTTTCATATTTTTTTTCTTGTTGTGTTCAAGCAATGTGCTGTTTATCTCTCTTTTCATCTTCTAACTGATTCTGATTGCTTGATACATGTGTGTGTGAGATGATGGGTTATAGATTACAGCTATGTCCCAATATTGTATATGTGTATTCCATGACAAAACATAACATCACAATTTGTCCTGATGTCAATAATTATAATCGTCTACTTTTTGCCATTTGCATTAATCTTTCAGACTTGAACTTGTGATTTAATTTTGACTCAAATGTAGTGGCAATTGACAGTTTGATAAAATATTTTTGGTGGTTCGTTTTTTTTTTCATAATTACATTCACTGGAGTACATAGACACTAACTACATCTGACCAAATGAATCATCCTTTAAAGGGGAACCGCTCAATCCCATGGATTGCACCAAAGAATCATGGGACACTATTGTTTATGTTGTTTACATAGTTAATCTATCTTTTGTTATTCATTGTTATTTTAATCCAGAAAGTAAATTTGTTGTGAGATTAGGCTCAACTGGAAGTGCCCCTTTAACTAGTCTAAGAGTGCTCAGTAGTATGAGTTCTAATTAGTTGCTGAACCTTTGAGACTTGAGCACGATTTCATTGGGTAACTGGTCAGATGTAGTTAGATGTACAGTGTAGACAAATGATTGTATATTTCAGTCTCCACCATATTGTTTCAGACAACAAACAGCAACCTGGCCAGCTAAATTGCTGACTGGTTTGCAAAGCTCGCTCAAGATCATTACATGGTTAGAACTAATTAGATCAAACTATTTTACTTTGATATTTGTTTGACCCAATTTGTTCCAATCACACAATGATCTTGAGAATCATATAGAAAACCAGTGAGCAACTTAGCTGGCAATGTTACTTTTCTTTGCATCTGAAACAATATGGTGAAATCTATAATCATGTGACATGTCACCAACATGAAAGAAGACAGCAAATTATTTTACTTAGCTCAAACATGATGCCCATATATCAATCTCTTTCAAACTGCAGTTTTCTCGATCCACAAAATGATCACTTCTGGTTTTTGTTTGAAATTCAAAGACATGGCTGTATCTGGGATTCAGGTGTCACAACAAAACCCAAAATGGTAGAAACATAGTGTGATCTCAATACATTGTATGGCAGTGTGATACCTTCACAATACATCATCTTTGATTTACTAATATATGCTATTCTTTCCACTCTTACTCTTTTCTACTAATGCTATCCTTCATCTCGTAGGATGAGATCTATTTTGTAAGTAGATGTTTATCATCTTTGTTTGGGTCATGTTGTTAATTTTTTTTCCTTCGCCTTTTCCCATCACTTTCCACCATTCACTGTTCTGGTATGGTAAAGTACAGTACAGTACAGTTCAACCATATCTTAACTTCTATGCTGGCTGTAAGCAAGGGTTTGCCATTTCATAAAAACGTAAAATTTTTGAATCATTGCCTTAAGTATTTATCTAAGATTTCTACCATGTGATATTCAGGTTGATTACTTTGCGCAAATTTAGATATAGATGGTTTTGAAAGTTTTCAGCCAGCTTTCAATTAATTTAAATCGGGGGAGTCGTCACCTGCGTGTGCGTCAGATGGCCTTAGCGTGTCATTGTTTACAAACAAGCGTCTACTCATGAGCCTTTGCATTTTAGCATTTGTTGTTATCATTGCTTGGGACTCAATTCGTGCACAGGTGACGATCCTCTCGCTTTAATGTTAAGTTATTGTTTTGAGTGTACAGTATTTGCTTTTGTGTGTTGCTGATAGCCTTTACTACAGTCTGAATACAATCTGATGTAGGTAGATGTTCCTGTCACTTTTAATTTTGTTCATCATTCTACATTGCCTGCAACTGATCAATGTAATTGGTTTATAAATGCTGTCAGAGGAGAGCTGCTTCAACATGACTTTTCATAGGTAGTTGGTCAGATGTACTTAAAAGTGGTGTACACTGGTGAACTGAGATTAGTAACTAGAACATCTACCTATATCTGCTTCAATCAGATTGTATTCACTAGTATATATGCACACTCTGCCAAGCCTAAATGAGTTGCTTTTCACCGTTTAAATATTTCATTTCTTCTAAGAGGAAGACATTGTAGTTTTGATCAAATTCGATCCCCAAGTTTTTTTCATAACTTACGGTCTTCCATTTATGAACGCAATATGCTTAATTCCCATGATGCACTTTATTACGATACAAATCGTATCACTTGACCGGTTTCAGCCAATCAGAGCCACCTGTCAGGAATGTGTATTTATAAGGGAAGTTGGTGGTGAATCACAAATGTTGTGCAAACCAAATTGTAGCTGAAAAATCACAGATCAGATTAATAATAGGTTCAAACCAATTCATTTTAAATAGTTACCTAATTTTAATACATATAATCATTATTTAATTTAGTCTTTTATATTTCAAGAACCTCATTTTAGATTTCAATGATGAACCAAAACAAAATCCAAATAGTTACAAAGTAGGTGTATTTTAAGATACCACTAACTAGTTGGCATGCATAAAATACTTAATTTTCTAGATTTTTCATTATCTCAAAAGAAACTAGCCATGTGATTGGTTCATTCATGTATTAAATATGTGTATAATAAGTGTATCAAATTATTTGCAGCAAAACAATTTTAAAATTAATTTGGTTATTTGCAACTCTTGTACAGCAGGCACCGAACTGATCAGGAATATTGCCTATTCTTTATCAATCTTTCTTACAACATTGTAAACATTTTGCTTATACTTCGAAACTTTTAATCCTAAGCTGGCATTCATGGACATTTTCAAATGTGATTTATGGACTTTGATTCAAATTGAAATTGTGAATCCTACAAGCATTCCACATTTGAGCACAAGTATACAATTTCATTTCATATACAAGCATCCCTGTCAAATATAATAATACTTTTGATAAATAAATGAGTGTTCTACTTTTATAACGTTAAAAACACCACTGACAGTGTTCCTTGGAATATTTTATGTTGCAAGGGATATATAATTGGATATAGCAATTTTCGGATCAATTTCTGTTAAATTGAAATTGAAATCACCTATTTCTATGAATTTGATGTGAGATTAACACAGAAGAGTCAACAATATTTTAAAAAGTTTTTTTTCATGGCATTTTTAAATTGGTGTTAGCTATTACCTTGCTGGACTAATTAATTAGTCAATACATGTGTGTCCATAATAAGTGCTTCAAAAATTAAAACACTGGCACACACACTGTCACAGGTAGTCTTTTTTGGAGTTTAGCTGTCACAAATTGTGTTCTGTATACTACAAAATAAAAAAAAGTTTTTAAACCCAAATGCATTGGTAGCCATACTACCACCATGGTTCACATTTTGTTTGCTGTACAATCTGTCAATCCATCAGCACATAAAATATATTTACATATGTGTTACTTCATTCAAGCTCATTAATTTATTTGACTTAATTCGAGAAAAATTACAAGTAGAAGTCAGGATCCATAGCGTTGGGAAAATCCTTTGAAAGGATTTTTTGAGATCTGGAAAGTCTTTGAGTTGTCTTTAAATTACAAGAAAAAAGTCTTTAAATTTCTTCATTTTAGAAAGGCTGATTTGCTGCAGGGAACTACCATATCCTCAGAACGTTGATGAACTTTGGGGATGATGTTGGCCTGAATTAAGGTCAAAATGAAAGAAAGTTTGGAAAATATCTTGGAAATCATTTGGCTCTTGGTGTTATGCACCCTGAAAGTGAACTATGATACAGTCCTCTTTATCACAACTGTTTTGATTTTGTTTCAGTATATAGAATACAATTCAATAAAAGAGAGATTTGTCCCTAAAATGACTACATGTGACATGTGTGACATACCAAGATCCTATAAATGTACTTTTTCTTAATATTATCAACATGCACTATGGCCTTGGTGTTGTCATTTTCAATATAACATCTGTGTGTGTGTGTGTGAAATGGAATTTAGTTGTAAAATGGTTTTATTGGTCTGTCAATAATATTCTTATAACAAATTATTGTAATTCTCTTCCTATCAATTCGACATGACTATATCATTACCCAATTGGCAGGGCTTGCATAGTGTTTCTATGTTTTCTCTGCCAAGCACAATAGAAGCATGATAGCATTGTCCAACCAGTCCCCACTCACGTCTTGTATTCAGTGGATGTTTGTTCTCACTTACTTCCCTTTCTTTCAGCAAACTGAGTTGTGCAAATGTCTCTACAGTCTGCATTTCCAGCTGCTAATGTTATTTGAAAGTTATTCCAAGTTAATCAATTTATTGAACACTGCCAGCAAAAATCAACAGGTAAGGTGGCTATTGATGTTAGAATCTATGCATCAGATGCACTTCTAATAGAGCAATTACTGTACAGATGTAGGTACCGGTAATAGGTGATACATGTACATGTATGTATGGTGTATGTATGGGAGGATTTGTTTATTGTGTCAACAAATATGTATGTTAAAATTCAGTGTTATTTCTTTCAAATAAAATTACTAAGCTTTAGTACCTTGTTATCAATTATTTATGAAGACGTCTGATTTGGACTATTAAATGGGAAAACAAATGCCGACAGAGTAGCGACAGACGTATTTATAACTGTTGTTGCTTTGTTAAGGCTATGAAATTCTTTTGAAATTGCAACTAATGTCTGAAAATCATAGCAAAGTATTATCAATCTCCTGTTTTTATCTCTTTCACACTTTGCATGAGTCCTAGGGCTGATATACATATACACGTTATAATTAAAACGGTGCTTAACCCCATGAATGTCATAATTTTGTACCAAATGACAGACAGAAATCATTGTAGACTGCGGATTTTTGAAAACAATCTGGAAATAAATTGGTTTAGTTTGTGAAAGATGACATACGTTGACTGTATTCCATGTTGTTTTGGGGATTATTTTATTTCGTGTGTTAGAATACATACTTTTATAAGTGTTACATATTGCCTGATGTATTTATTTGTAAAAAGTAGGGCGTAGGATGTAGCTCAAAATTACGAAATAAACAAGCTCTCTGGTTTCTTTGATAGTTTGATAGTGTGTTTCTGAATCAACACAAAGGTTTGAAGAGAAAAGTTTGATAAAAACAAATAAAGAGATTTCCACGTTCACATGGCATGAGTTTATAACATTTATATTCGTGTGCCAATGGACAATTTGTCATTACTGACAGTACAGGTACTGTCCTAGCGAGCTGGATATTTACACTGGAACATGATCAATCCTAAAAAATCTTTTACTAAATCATTTCATTTCTTATTTTAGATAACTGACTATTCTAAGGAGGTTACGATGGCAAGGCAAGATTTGAAGCACGCTATAACTGAAATAGACAGCGGTAAAATACAGTCACATGTCAGTGAAAATGAGACTCCACAAACGATTGAGAAAGCTAGAGTTGCATTGTTGGATTGTCTCACCAGTAAACAGTATGCAAGTGCAGTCAAGTATATTAGACATTTCAGGTAATAATAATTGCTCTCTTGGTCTCATCCATGATTGGATCACTGTCACTGCCATTTTTATCACTTCTACATATTTGTTTGTCAGATTTCTATAAACATTGTTTCACATCAAACATGCTAGAGAATACAGGGACATGCAACTATGGTAAACAGTTTTGTTTTTGGGGAGGGGATAGAAATTATCTATTGGAAAACACTATCATGTTGTACTCTTTCTTGAAATGTCCTTCAGCAGTCTTGATACAATAAGTTTCATGCTGTGAACCTTTTGAATTTTGTGTGAGACAAATTTGTGAGTTGGTGAAAATCATGAAATTTTGTAGCAGGGAAAATTTGTATTGGTGCCAAGACATGGAGTGTCAGCTTCTCACATGGAATTTGTTGTCATGCTTGCCGTAAAATTAACAAATCGGGAAAAATTCCTAGCAATGTGAAATAAAGTGGTTTATAGTAAACAAATACTTCCTCTTCCATTCTTAACAACAGAGTTGTGTGGCCACAGAATATATTTGGCACATGTGACGAAGAAGACTTGGATGTTTTATTAGACATAAGCTGTCACAATCTGGCTGCTTCTAAAACTGGTAAGAACTTGTTTTCCACACCATTGAATAATTAAATCTTGCAAATTTCATTTAAAATAAGTCTTTAGCCTTTTATTCATCATCTGTTACTAAAAACAATAGAATCATGATGTTTGATGTAATTTGTCAAATCTCTTCTTCCTTACATATTCTGATTATTTTTTCTCATTCCTAGGTGTACTAGTAATCACAAGACCTGAACATGATTTGACAGATGTGTGCAGTCGATTGATGGATGTCAACATTCAACTCAGAGCCTCTCTTAAAATGCTTGAGAATATGGCACCAGAAAGTAAAGAATCTGAAAGTACAAGTAACAGCGCATAAATACCTACCCAGCTTAGAATGGAATCTTCGAAGCAATAGAATAAATGATTGATCTTTGCCGCATTGAATGATTAAAAATAAAAAAGAAGAAAGCATTTTGATCTTATCCCATCAACATTGTCACTGTTTAAAACATTTCACACAGCAATGACCAACAATCTCCAAATTCATGTCCACATATTAAATTATTCTTGATTGCGCTGATCTGAAAATGTCACACCATAGGAAAATCACAATATATTTGTTTTAGGGGCAATCACCAAGATTCTCAATCTGATTAAAAGCTGATATACCCCGGTAGGTAGAAGCCAAAGTTGCCTTTAATCTATACAACTATCAAGGTACATGCCTCAAACTACTATTGACCAACTATAATCACATTCAACAGTTCTCAACCAATCAGCAGATTTGTAATTACAGTGTGGCTTGCATTCTGGAAAGTGGCATCTAACATGAGTTTTGATTGATTGATAATCCTGTCAGACTTGGTCAGATGTAGTTTAGAGGTGCAGGGCTTAGCTTCACAGAGGCATTGATGCCTAATAATTTGCCATCTTCGTTTGAAAATGGACGTCCTTTTAACTTTAAAGCCCAAGTAGTGTGTATGCACACCTGAGAACATCTGTTTTTTAATGAGATTGTGGAGCCCTATACTTTATATCAGTTAAAAAAAGACTTAGTCTTATTTATTATGTTATATGGACCATTCCAACACACCTTTTTTCTGATATTTGAGTAATCCATCCTGTATAATCTGCCAAAGAATATTCACACCAAAGACATACATTTAACTTTTTCTACCAAAGATATTACTACATTAAAGTAGTGTTTGAGATAATTCTATTTTCTCTTCCAAGTAACGCTACAGTAGCTATGTCAATTTTGCATTTAAATATACTTCAACTTTCCACAGTTGTTAACAATATTACCTGACAAGCTTAAATCAAACCATGTATCAATGTATGGCGACAGACATACATACGTTAAATTATCGTTGTGTCCAGTTATATTTTATTCCCATCTCAGGTTTTTTATAGAGATTTTCTCCTTAAGAAAGGTTTGAGCTGAATTGCAGATTATATGTCATGTATGTGATATTTTCATTATTACGAGTTCATACCCTCAGAATACTGAAAATGATCAAAACAATTTTGGTCACCAGTCGATTTTTTTTAGATAAAGAGTCTCAAATATTATGGAAATTGGTAATTTTGACACTGTCTTTTTTGGTGAGATTAGTTATTCAAATCTTGAAATTTTGCTCAGTGACACCGAATAAAAGCAGAATTATAATATTATTATTGATATGGAATCTAATATTGGTAAAGTATTTAAAAAAAATAACGTATAATTTGGTGAGTTACCAGGGTTATACTACTGGTAGTTTTCTATACAATGAGAGGTTATCTCCCATAATGCATTGCATAATGCATGAATTTGATTTCAGTTCAAACTGCCTTAAGTGTCATCACAGTTACTGTGTTGATATCGGTGCAATACATTTTTGGCATGAAATTTCAGAGAACACTGCAGGGGCAGATGTGGTACTCATAAGCTACTAAACTTTGTGTTTCACCGTATACTGATCAACATTGACTCTTGGGGAAATAAAAAATAACTGCGGCTACTGTCCTTCAGATATGTTAATTGCACATGAATCATCGATGTGTAATAAGCATAATTGTAATACAACTGAAGAATTTGATGTATTACTGAAGAATGTGCGAGTCTGCGTCCGAATGCAGATGATTAGACGAGCAAAAGCTAGCTTGTAGAAACAAACATCCATATTTGGGCATTTCAAATAGTTATTACACGCCTTTCAATCGATATATGCAAGATGTTAATAATAAGATCACTAAAAAAAATCAGCTTAAAGAACCCAGGCCTTGTTTTGTGTTCCTTACATGAGCAAGGTAATTTTTTGAGGCAAGTTGTGTGCATGGTGATAGAGAAATTAAGTAAGAATTTAAATATAGTATAATTAAAATTTATTTAAATTTAAAATTAGTGTGGAGTATCCTAAAGTTTTATGACTGGGATGAACCTTTCATCCCTATACTTTCTAAATAGAATATTCTTGCTTATACTATTAGTGTACAAGTTTGGAATAAACCATTATATATATATATATATATAGGGTGGACAGGTGACATGAGAACTTTAGGGTGCAATTGTTCTTGATTGCAGGTGATCATTAAGTTTAATAAATACCTTGAGTTGCATGTAGTTCTCGTTGTCTGATGAGCACCCTCTATTAGGCAAGAGCTATAATCTTTTTTTTAAATGAGGATTGCCGACTTTCATGTATTGAATACAATTAATTCTGATTGACCTAATAGCAATCTTTGTCAGTAGATTTGTTCTTTTAGTTTCCTTTGACACTAATATATATTTAACATACTAAAGTATTATATTAGCAGTTTTTTATAGATTATAAAAAGACATGTTTTGACAGAGAATTTTGTCACTTCAAATCTTGGTAGTGTCTTTACAAAAAAAACAAAAAAAAAACAGTTTGCGCATAATTTCATGTAGGAATGTACTGTTTTATTTTTATTTAAAAAAAAATAACATGTCTGTGTTGGATTTGCTTCTTAAGCAATCAAATGACAGTAGATTTTTAAAACAGCTGTATTTGTATCACTTTCTCAGTTGAGTATTTGCTGTATTTCTACTTGATATATCCTGCTTTTTTTTTCTACCTGTTAGGTTATGTGTATGTTGTCAAGCATCCTGTACATTTATATAGAGCTTAAAGCACCACTGTTGTTCATTGCAGTAATTGCTTCATGGTCAGCACTATGCAGTTTTTATTGTCAGATCTATATGATGTATACAACATTTGTAAAATACATATTATTTCATGAAATTTGAATCAATACTGCATGACGACCATGGTCTTTAAATGTCTGACTTGTATGCCAACACAGTGACATCACAGGGCCAAGCCCCATGTGTGTTTTCTGTGGCTGTGTGTTGAATTTCATCCTTATAAGCGAGTGACATCTGCCTTTCTTTTATGGACTATCAGAACGCCACACGTAAGTGATGGTGATGAAATAGTCCTAGCATAAATTGAGGCAAGTGTATGCTATGTTCTCTTAAACTGTACAGGCATGCTGTGTATGTTATAATATTGCCCCTCTTGGCTGTAACGCCCATACAGAGTGCATGCTGAGATCATTCCATGACATGTTTGCTAATGATGGCTGCTGGGGAGTTCCTTATGAATATTAAGTAGATCTCCCTCCCCGTCTGCCTGAAAGCTATTCAACATGTTTTGAAAATCTTCAGCTGTTTGTGTTGTACAATGTGTTGCCTTGATGTTTTTTATTTAATAGTGTTTTTATCTTTTGCTAAAATGCTATTCTTTCTTATTAAGTGAAAAGTTTTCTTTTTTTTAAACAACTTTTTGTTTTTGTTTTGCTGTCAGCTAATTTA
Source organism: Saccoglossus kowalevskii (assembly GCF_978046115.1). Classification (NCBI taxonomy): domain Eukaryota; kingdom Metazoa; phylum Hemichordata; class Enteropneusta; family Harrimaniidae; genus Saccoglossus; species Saccoglossus kowalevskii. Next base: position 19,142,809 of record NC_140644.1, on the reverse strand, counting down.
ATGCCTTATGTGATTTGTGTACATTTTGTTTATTTTCCAGTCGACCCCATAAATCCTGCGGGAGCAATTCCACTCTGCATAGTGTGGGGGTGAACGGGTGCAATCATAGTTTTCTCCAGTCTATACTTTTACATGCTTAGTAAGGGAGTAACATCTTTTAGTCATATGCAGTTTGCCAGACGAGTGTGATAAGTTTCTGGATCACACCATTATCATATATTGAAATGCCATAACAACAGGACCGCAATATCACATCTAATTAAAAGAATGGACTTTGTGTTATGGTCAAGAATGACATATAAAATAATGGCGTAGACAGAATCACTTCTAAAATTGGCAATTTGCAAGTGGCACTTTCTCAAACATGTATAGTATTTATAGTTTACAGATGATATTCATTGTGTATCTTTTACTCAGGAGTTTGTTAATATTTTTAGAGTGATCTATAAGAGATAATCAAAATTACCATAATATTTACTGCATATTATAATTTATCAGACACTTGTCTAAAAATCATGATATAAAAAAAATATATATACTTAATGACTGCTATCACTGAGTGATATGTGTGAAGAGTATGCTATACACTAATTATACTTGTGTTTAATATTGAAGTCTACTTTAGGCTGCTTCTCCATTTGGGTCTCTGCTCCATTGCAGTTTGCTGTGTTGTGTCTTGTTTGCAAAATTTAATTTGCCAAAGAAAAAATGTATATAAGTTTAAAAAAAAAACTTGAGACAGAGTGGATGAGCTTTGCTTCAGTAGCAGACAATAAAGATAACTGCTGGTAGGTAAGCTGAAGTTTGACAGGTTTCTAAGAGTGAGCAATTAACAGTGACCTGATATTGTAATGATTTTCCCATATATACTATAGTACTCAACAGGTTGTATATTTTCATTAAAAAATTGTGTAAGTTATATTTCTGTTTTAATTTTCTGGTGTATTAAAAAATATTGCAGTGTTGGAAAGTTCATTACATTTTGCAATTGCCATGTTTTTCTTTTTTTGTGTCAACAGCACTGTAAGTGAGCCTAATTCTAGCCGATTGCTGAGATGTTGTAATAAGCCTATATGCAGAGATTATACTTACTGTATAACAGATTAAAGATTATATATAATCAGGAAATCATTTGATTGTCTTTGTGTCTTCTGAGTATGTATGCATGTATGTATGTGTGTGTGTGTGTGGGTGTGTGTGTGTGTGTGTGGTGTATGTACAAAGTAGATTGTTGAAAAAACAGTGAACTTGAGTGAATCAACCCATTCAGTAGCCCAGATACTCGGTTGTGTTACTTTGCATAGCTGCCCGTAGTCACCGCCCAGTGAAACGAGCTGGATCCATCACAGAAATCTGTGCGAGTATGTAAATGGAGGTGGTATGAAGCTAATTGGACAACTGACTGTGACAAAAACAACAACTGACAACAAAGCATTCCCATGTGACCCTGGTTTCAATTTCAAAATAGACAGAAAAGGAAGTAGGGAGGAGTGTGAACGTAAATATAATTTACATACACTCATCAGACTTATGAATAGTAATGAGTGAGTGAGTGCGGTTAAAAATAATAACCAACGACAGGCCCAGGTTCAACAACAATAGCCAGGCACAGGTCAAAATTTGATGGATCGCCATGTCTTATCTCAATATTGAGTGACTGCGACTGCTGCCACGACCACATTCTGCTAATTTGAATAATCCAATTTGAATTTTCAGGCGCTTTTCACTGGGCGTTGGTTAGAATAGAAACCAACGGCCAGACTCTTGGCTACCCATTTAGTGACTAAGTTGAAACACCGGGTCTCCCAGTGAATGTAAAATTGTCGAAGAAGGATGAGAATTTATACACTCAGATTAAAATAGATTAAAATTATCTGTATTCTTGTTGGTTGATTGGATTTTAGTGTTTTTTCTTGTAATTCTCGTTTTTTACTTGGCAAGTCACTACATGTTTATCCATGCCTTGCATTTTGACATCCCAATCTCATAGTATGTTATAAATCTGCAATTTTTGTTTTGCTTACTATTATATCTCTAACATCTGAATATAAGAAGGTTCATTGTGACTAGACCATAGTTTTCATGGAATGACAATTTCAAAAGGATGTTTTTTTCCCAATGTGAAAATCTGTGAAAATCTGTCCATACACATGTCAAATCATAGGCGTTAATCTTGTAATAATATTATAGGTAATGATAATCTCCCAAATCCCATGAGAATACTATACTGGGTTTAAATCCCAACTCATGGAGAGAGTGTTTGCACAGTCTGATACACATTTGCAAAACTACCAATAAAATCTTAACAGAAAACAAGATGTAAGATAATTGATATAAGCGCTCTTATGAACTGGTCACCAACTATTTGCATTCTTTGGCAATTCAACATCTGTCCATTGTCATATGCTATGTCAACTCTGATTAGCCGTATGCTTTACATGCATTCCAATTACTATAACTATTTTTTACGAATCTATTCTCCTCTAAATGAAGCACTTTTTTTCTGAGATGAGACATTTGTTTTTATACTAAAATACTATTTTTGTAAGATATTTACATCAATCAAGGACATTCGGCAGACTGCTTTCCCACTGCCGTTTCAATCCTCAAACTTGTTTGTATTAAAAATTAATTATGACAATACATATTCATATTGAAACAAACTATGACAAAGGAAATAAAATTATACAACAAAGGGCATGGTCCACTATGTTTTAATAATTGTGGAAAAATGTTAATAACTTTATTACACTAACACAACATCTGAGGAAACGGTATGTAATTAATATCACATAGGCATAACAAAATGGTAAATGTAGGTGTATTACATGTATGGAGGGGCGGCAAGGGGTATTTTTGTAAGCTGCAATCTATTGTTTTTATTTTCGTAATAATGTAATTTAAATTAATAAAAAAAACGTAGATTAGGGCAAGATGTAAAATGTAATCAGGTATTGTATTCGCCCGCAGATCTTAAGCGTATAAAGCATTTTTCAGATTAAATATGGCAATTCGTACACAATTTCCAATTTTGATTCTTAAACACAAATTATCAAATATATTGTAAAAATGTAATTAGGAATTTGTTTTATCCGTAAAGCGTAAAAATCTATATTTTACTGTAAATGGAACGTTCATTTTATTTCTTGTAAAAACGTAAAATGCTTTTTTTATTTCCTGTAACTTGTACCAGCTATTCTCCTGTATGCACACAATGGTTTCCACAAGTATATGGAAGTATATATTAATAGAATAATAATTGATTTAGTAACATTCGTTATAAATATGTAAACAAAATGGATACTGTGTCATTTTTTCTCACGGATTTGCCACGTATTCCGTAGAGAAAGCCGTTAGTTATTTATTAGCCTCGTAACGCGTCGTCAGGTGTATTCAACAGCACCACCACCGACGAACAACGACAACTGCGCTCTCCCTTCAGGCCTCGAACCACCAACTGGCGTATCAGAGTTCGTAGCCCTGAAATCACGTGGTTGTTGATAGCCAATGTTTTTTTTTTTTTTTTGCAGCATTTTATCTGAAACGCGATGTGTGAGGGTGTACTTCAATTACATCATCTGTTAGACTTGTGTGTGAAGCTTTGTTCTTTGACAAGTACTGGTGACCTGTGGATCTGGGATAATGACAAGTTTTGTTTTCATCAATTTTGTAGTTAGAACTGGCGAACATGTGTTTTTTGTCCAGAATTCTATTATATTTCCGAGTTGTTATCTCAACATGTGTAGTATCTGTTCTTATCAGCTTAATATCTGATACGTTGCTCATTGAGCAACTCGATATTAAACTGATTTTTGAAAACAGGCCATGGAATAGGGGCTTGCTCCGTCCTGGCCACGGATTGACCCAGTATTGCAGTATTTCTGGGAATGGTCCACCTCATATACAATTTAATATCAGAATAAAACAAATCAACCCTTTGCGTCACCCGTTTTCTCCATTTTAATGCCCGATAGTGGGCGCTAATGGAACTTGTTAAAACCCTTATTCTTCGGCTGGACGGACGGTCCTAATTTGCATAATCGATTACGTCACCTGACGCTACGTATAAATATATATTTTTGGCTTAACTTTAGCTTCGATTGCCACAAAAGTCGCCGAGATAGTATGCAGGCGACTAGTTACTTTGTAACAAATAATAGCAACAAACATGCCATTAGGCATGAAAACAATATACGAAATTTCCGGGTTGTTATTTCAACATTTACCATTTTCGTGTTCGTATATGAGCTGGACCATTTATTTGCATATCTGCATATACCTCTGTGCTATGGCCGTTACTGGTTATCGCTTCTCGGCCTTTTGGCTAAGATCATGTGTAGTATCTGTTCTTATCAGCTTAATATCTGATACGTTGCTCATTGAGCAACTCGATATTAAACTGATTTTTGAAAACAGGCCATGGAATAGGGGCTTGCTCCGTCCTGGCCACGGATTGACCCAGTATTGCAGTATTTCTGGGAATGGTCCACCTCATATACAATTTAATATCAGAATAAAACAAATCAACCCTTTGCGTCACCCGTTTTCTCCATTTTAATGCCCGATAGTGGGCGCTAATGGAACTTGTTAAAACCCTTATTCTTCGGCTGGACGGACGGTCCTAATTTGCATAATCGATTACGTCACCTGACGCTACGTATAAATATATATTTTTGGCTTAACTTTAGCTTCGATTGCCACAAAAGTCGCCGAGATAGTATGCAGGCGACTAGTTACTTTGTAACAAATAATAGCAACAAACATGCCATTAGGCATGAAAACAATATACGAAATTTCCGGGTTGTTATTTCAACATTTACCATTTTCGTGTTCGTATATGAGCTGGACCATTTATTTGCATATCTGCATATACCTCTGTGCTATGGCCGTTACTGGTTATCGCTTCTCGGCCTTTTGGCTAAGATCATGTGTAGTATCTGTTCTTATCAGCTTAATATCTGATACGTTGCTCATTGAGCAACTCGATATTAAACTGATTTTTGAAAACAGGCCATGGAATAGGGGCTTGCTCCGTCCTGGCCACGGATTGACCCAGTATTGCAGTATTTCTGGGAATGGTCCACCTCATATACAATTTAATATCAGAATAAAACAAATCAACCCTTTGCGTCACCCGTTTTCTCCATTTTAATGCCCGATAGTGGGCGCTAATGGAACTTGTTAAAACCCTTATTCTTCGGCTGGACGGACGGTCCTAATTTGCATAATCGATTACGTCACCTGACGCTACGTATAAATATATATTTTTGGCTTAACTTTAGCTTCGATTGCCACAAAAGTCGCCGAGATAGTATGCAGGCGACTAGTTACTTTGTAACAAATAATAGCAACAAACATGCCATTAGGCATGAAAACAATATACGAAATTTCCGGGTTGTTATTTCAACATTTACCATTTTCGTGTTCGTATATGAGCTGGACCATTTATTTGCATATCTGCATATACCTCTGTGCTATGGCCGTTACTGGTTATCGCTTCTCGGCCTTTTGGCTAAGATCATGTGTAGTATCTGTTCTTATCAGCTTAATATCTGATACGTTGCTCATTGAGCAACTCGATATTAAACTGATTTTTGAAAACAGGCCATGGAATAGGGGCTTGCTCCGTCCTGGCCACGGATTGACCCAGTATTGCAGTATTTCTGGGAATGGTCCACCTCATATACAATTTAATATCAGAATAAAACAAATCAACCCTTTGCGTCACCCGTTTTCTCCATTTTAATGCCCGATAGTGGGCGCTAATGGAACTTGTTAAAACCCTTATTCTTCGGCTGGACGGACGGTCCTAATTTGCATAATCGATTACGTCACCTGACGCTACGTATAAATATATATTTTTGGCTTAACTTTAGCTTCGATTGCCACAAAAGTCGCCGAGATAGTATGCAGGCGACTAGTTACTTTGTAACAAATAATAGCAACAAACATGCCATTAGGCATGAAAACAATATACGAAATTTCCGGGTTGTTATTTCAACATTTACCATTTTCGTGTTCGTATATGAGCTGGACCATTTATTTGCATATCTGCATATACCTCTGTGCTATGGCCGTTACTGGTTATCGCTTCTCGGCCTTTTGGCTAAGATCATGTGTAGTATCTGTTCTTATCAGCTTAATATCTGATACGTTGCTCATTGAGCAACTCGATATTAAACTGATTTTTGAAAACAGGCCATGGAATAGGGGCTTGCTCCGTCCTGGCCACGGATTGACCCAGTATTGCAGTATTTCTGGGAATGGTCCACCTCATATACAATTTAATATCAGAATAAAACAAATCAACCCTTTGCGTCACCCGTTTTCTCCATTTTAATGCCCGATAGTGGGCGCTAATGGAACTTGTTAAAACCCTTATTCTTCGGCTGGACGGACGGTCCTAATTTGCATAATCGATTACGTCACCTGACGCTACGTATAAATATATATTTTTGGCTTAACTTTAGCTTCGATTGCCACAAAAGTCGCCGAGATAGTATGCAGGCGACTAGTTACTTTGTAACAAATAATAGCAACAAACATGCCATTAGGCATGAAAACAATATACGAAATTTCCGGGTTGTTATTTCAACATTTACCATTTTCTTGTTCGTATATGAGCTGGACCATTTATTTGCATATCTGCATATACCTCTGTGCTATGGCCGTTACTGGTTATCGCTTCTCGGCCTTTTGGCTAAGATCATGTGTAGTATCTGTTCTTATCAGCTTAATATCTGATACGTTGCTCATTGAGCAACTCGATATTAAACTGATTTTTGAAAACAGGCCATGGAATAGGGGCTTGCTCCGTCCTGGCCACGGATTGACCCAGTATTGCAGTATTTCTGGGAATGGTCCACCTCATATACAATTTAATATCAGAATAAAACAAATCAACCCTTTGCGTCACCCGTTTTCTCCATTTTAATGCCCGATAGTGGGCGCTAATGGAACTTGTTAAAACCCTTATTCTTCGGCTGGACGGACGGTCCTAATTTGCATAATCGATTACGTCACCTGACGCTACGTATAAATATATATTTTTGGCTTAACTTTAGCTTCGATTGCCACAAAAGTCGCCGAGATAGTATGCAGGCGACTAGTTACTTTGTAACAAATAATAGCAACAAACATGCCATTAGGCATGAAAACAATATACGAAATTTCCGGGTTGTTATTTCAACATTTACCATTTTCGTGTTCGTATATGAGCTGGACCATTTATTTGCATATCTGCATATACCTCTGTGCTATGGCCGTTACTGGTTATCGCTTCTCGGCCTTTTGGCTAAGATCATGTGTAGTATCTGTTCTTATCAGCTTAATATCTGATACGTTGCTCATTGAGCAACTCGATATTAAACTGATTTTTGAAAACAGGCCATGGAATAGGGGCTTGCTCCGTCCTGGCCACGGATTGACCCAGTATTGCAGTATTTCTGGGAATGGTCCACCTCATATACAATTTAATATCAGAATAAAACAAATCAACCCTTTGCGTCACCCGTTTTCTCCATTTTAATGCCCGATAGTGGGCACTAATGGAACTTGTTAAAACCCTTATTCTTCGGCTGGACGGACGGTCCTAATTTGCATAATCGATTACGTCACCTGACGCTACGTATAAATATATATTTTTGGCTTAACTTTAGCTTCGATTGCCACAAAAGTCGCCGAGATAGTATGCAGGCGACTAGTTACTTTGTAACAAATAATAGCAACAAACATGCCATTAGGCATGAAAACAATATACGAAATTTCCGGGTTGTTATTTCAACATTTACCATTTTCGTGTTCGTATATGAGCTGGACCATTTATTTGCATATCTGCATATACCTCTGTGCTATGGCCGTTACTGGTTATCGCTTCTCGGCCTTTTGGCTAAGATCATGTGTAGTATCTGTTCTTATCAGCTTAATATCTGATACGTTGCTCATTGAGCAACTCGATATTAAACTGATTTTTGAAAACAGGCCATGGAATAGGGGCTTGCTCCGTCCTGGCCACGGATTGACCCAGTATTGCAGTATTTCTGGGAATGGTCCACCTCATATACAATTTAATATCAGAATAAAACAAATCAACCCTTTGCGTCACCCGTTTTCTCCATTTTAATGCCCGATAGTGGGCGCTAATGGAACTTGTTAAAACCCTTATTCTTCGGCTGGACGGACGGTCCTAATTTGCATAATCGATTACGTCACCTGACGCTACGTATAAATATATATTTTTGGCTTAACTTTAGCTTCGATTGCCACAAAAGTCGCCGAGATAGTATGCAGGCGACTAGTTACTTTGTAACAAATAATAGCAACAAACATGCCATTAGGCATGAAAACAATATACGAAATTTCCGGGTTGTTATTTCAACATTTACCATTTTCGTGTTCGTATATGAGCTGGACCATTTATTTGCATATCTGCATATACCTCTGTGCTATGGCCGTTACTGGTTATCGCTTCTCGGCCTTTTGGCTAAGATCATGTGTAGTATCTGTTCTTATCAGCTTAATATCTGATACGTTGCTCATTGAGCAACTCGATATTAAACTGATTTTTGAAAACAGGCCATGGAATAGGGGCTTGCTCCGTCCTGGCCACGGATTGACCCAGTATTGCAGTATTTCTGGGAATGGTCCACCTCATATACAATTTAATATCAGAATAAAACAAATCAACCCTTTGCGTCACCCGTTTTCTCCATTTTAATGCCCGATAGTGGGCGCTAATGGAACTTGTTAAAACCCTTATTCTTCGGCTGGACGGACGGTCCTAATTTGCATAATCGATTACGTCACCTGACGCTACGTATAAATATATATTTTTGGCTTAACTTTAGCTTCGATTGCCACAAAAGTCGCCGAGATAGTATGCAGGCGACTAGTTACTTTGTAACAAATAATAGCAACAAACATGCCATTAGGCATGAAAACAATATACGAAATTTCCGGGTTGTTATTTCAACATTTACCATTTTCGTGTTCGTATATGAGCTGGACCATTTATTTGCATATCTGCATATACCTCTGTGCTATGGCCGTTACTGGTTATCGCTTCTCGGCCTTTTGGCTAAGATCATGTGTAGTATCTGTTCTTATCAGCTTAATATCTGATACGTTGCTCATTGAGCAACTCGATATTAAACTGATTTTTGAAAACAGGCCATGGAATAGGGGCTTGCTCCGTCCTGGCCACGGATTGACCCAGTATTGCAGTATTTCTGGGAATGGTCCACCTCATATACAATTTAATATCAGAATAAAACAAATCAACCCTTTGCGTCACCCGTTTTCTCCATTTTAATGCCCGATAGTGGGCGCTAATGGAACTTGTTAAAACCCTTATTCTTCGGCTGGACGGACGGTCCTAATTTGCATAATCGATTACGTCACCTGACGCTACGTATAAATATATATTTTTGGCTTAACTTTAGCTTCGATTGCCACAAAAGTCGCCGAGATAGTATGCAGGCGACTAGTTACTTTGTAACAAATAATAGCAACAAACATGCCATTAGGCATGAAAACAATATACGAAATTTCCGGGTTGTTATTTCAACATTTACCATTTTCGTGTTCGTATATGAGCTGGACCATTTATTTGCATATCTGCATATACCTCTGTGCTATGGCCGTTACTGGTTATCGCTTCTCGGCCTTTTGGCTAAGATCATGTGTAGTATCTGTTCTTATCAGCTTAATATCTGATACGTTGCTCATTGAGCAACTCGATATTAAACTGATTTTTGAAAACAGGCCATGGAATAGGGGCTTGCTCCGTCCTGGCCACGGATTGACCCAGTATTGCAGTATTTCTGGGAATGGTCCACCTCATATACAATTTAATATCAGAATAAAACAAATCAACCCTTTGCGTCACCCGTTTTCTCCATTTTAATGCCCGATAGTGGGCGCTAATGGAACTTGTTAAAACCCTTATTCTTCGGCTGGACGGACGGTCCTAATTTGCATAATCGATTACGTCACCTGACGCTACGTATAAATATATATTTTTGGCTTAACTTTAGCTTCGATTGCCACAAAAGTCGCCGAGATAGTATGCAGGCGACTAGTTACTTTGTAACAAATAATAGCAACAAACATGCCATTAGGCATGAAAACAATATACGAAATTTCCGGGTTGTTATTTCAACATTTACCATTTTCGTGTTCGTATATGAGCTGGACCATTTATTTGCATATCTGCATATACCTCTGTGCTATGGCCGTTACTGGTTATCGCTTCTCGGCCTTTTGGCTAAGATCATGTGTAGTATCTGTTCTTATCAGCTTAATATCTGATACGTTGCTCATTGAGCAACTCGATATTAAACTGATTTTTGAAAACAGGCCATGGAATAGGGGCTTGCTCCGTCCTGGCCACGGATTGACCCAGTATTGCAGTATTTCTGGGAATGGTCCACCTCATATACAATTTAATATCAGAATAAAACAAATCAACCCTTTGCGTCACCCGTTTTCTCCATTTTAATGCCCGATAGTGGGCGCTAATGGAACTTGTTAAAACCCTTATTCTTCGGCTGGACGGACGGTCCTAATTTGCATAATCGATTACGTCACCTGACGCTACGTATAAATATATATTTTTGGCTTAACTTTAGCTTCGATTGCCACAAAAGTCGCCGAGATAGTATGCAGGCGACTAGTTACTTTGTAACAAATAATAGCAACAAACATGCCATTAGGCATGAAAACAATATACGAAATTTCCGGGTTGTTATTTCAACATTTACCATTTTCGTGTTCGTATATGAGCTGGACCATTTATTTGCATATCTGCATATACCTCTGTGCTATGGCCGTTACTGGTTATCGCTTCTCGGCCTTTTGGCTAAGATCATGTGTAGTATCTGTTCTTATCAGCTTAATATCTGATACGTTGCTCATTGAGCAACTCGATATTAAACTGATTTTTGAAAACAGGCCATGGAATAGGGGCTTGCTCCGTCCTGGCCACGGATTGACCCAGTATTGCAGTATTTCTGGGAATGGTCCACCTCATATACAATTTAATATCAGAATAAAACAAATCAACCCTTTGCGTCACCCGTTTTCTCCATTTTAATGCCCGATAGTGGGCGCTAATGGAACTTGTTAAAACCCTTATTCTTCGGCTGGACGGACGGTCCTAATTTGCATAATCGATTACGTCACCTGACGCTACGTATAAATATATATTTTTGGCTTAACTTTAGCTTCGATTGCCACAAAAGTCGCCGAGATAGTATGCAGGCGACTAGTTACTTTGTAACAAATAATAGCAACAAACATGCCATTAGGCATGAAAACAATATACGAAATTTCCGGGTTGTTATTTCAACATTTACCATTTTCGTGTTCGTATATGAGCTGGACCATTTATTTGCATATCTGCATATACCTCTGTGCTATGGCCGTTACTGGTTATCGCTTCTCGGCCTTTTGGCTAAGATCATGTGTAGTATCTGTTCTTATCAGCTTAATATCTGATACGTTGCTCATTGAGCAACTCGATATTAAACTGATTTTTGAAAACAGGCCATGGAATAGGGGCTTGCTCCGTCCTGGCCACGGATTGACCCAGTATTGCAGTATTTCTGGGAATGGTCCACCTCATATACAATTTAATATCAGAATAAAACAAATCAACCCTTTGCGTCACCCGTTTTCTCCATTTTAATGCCCGATAGTGGGCGCTAATGGAACTTGTTAAAACCCTTATTCTTCGGCTGGACGGACGGTCCTAATTTGCATAATCGATTACGTCACCTGACGCTACGTATAAATATATATTTTTGGCTTAACTTTAGCTTCGATTGCCACAAAAGTCGCCGAGATAGTATGCAGGCGACTAGTTACTTTGTAACAAATAATAGCAACAAACATGCCATTAGGCATGAAAACAATATACGAAATTTCCGGGTTGTTATTTCAACATTTACCATTTTCGTGTTCGTATATGAGCTGGACCATTTATTTGCATATCTGCATATACCTCTGTGCTATGGCCGTTACTGGTTATCGCTTCTCGGCCTTTTGGCTAAGATCATGTGTAGTATCTGTTCTTATCAGCTTAATATCTGATACGTTGCTCATTGAGCAACTCGATATTAAACTGATTTTTGAAAACAGGCCATGGAATAGGGGCTTGCTCCGTCCTGGCCACGGATTGACCCAGTATTGCAGTATTTCTGGGAATGGTCCACCTCATATACAATTTAATATCAGAATAAAACAAATCAACCCTTTGCGTCACCCGTTTTCTCCATTTTAATGCCCGATAGTGGGCGCTAATGGAACTTGTTAAAACCCTTATTCTTCGGCTGGACGGACGGTCCTAATTTGCATAATCGATTACGTCACCTGACGCTACGTATAAATATATATTTTTGGCTTAACTTTAGCTTCGATTGCCACAAAAGTCGCCGAGATAGTATGCAGGCGACTAGTTACTTTGTAACAAATAATAGCAACAAACATGCCATTAGGCATGAAAACAATATACGAAATTTCCGGGTTGTTATTTCAACATTTACCATTTTCGTGTTCGTATATGAGCTGGACCATTTATTTGCATATCTGCATATACCTCTGTGCTATGGCCGTTACTGGTTATCGCTTCTCGGCCTTTTGGCTAAGATCTCTGCGCCCGTCCGCCAGACTTCGCTGCTTTAAAAGAGAACTTCCTGTTTTTTGCTGACTCATCAAGTCTCGGTCTGTTGTGTATTTGCTTTACTGTGAGTATTTATTTTATTATCCGTTTTATTAGTGGTTGGCCTTTATAGCCATGGCCGGTATTCGGCCAGGCGGTCGAAAGGACCGCACCCTATTGTTGAAGTTTTCAGAATATACTTCAACGAAAGACGTCTTCGAATTATTGAGTAAGGCTGGCGTTGACCCCAAAATCCACCTGGATGCAGTACAGCAGTTGCCGCGTTTTTCCTTTGACGTAAAATTCAGGCAGGTGGTTTTTCGAAACCAGTTCGAACAGGTTTTACAAGGGTTTGATGAATGCACCGTGGAATCCTACTCAGAAGTCACTGTTGTCACAGCTTTGTACATTGACCTGGATTTGGATAACAATTATGTAAAACAGATGCTGTCTCAATATGGTGAGGTTGTCGGGTCAAGGCTGTGTACTTTTGCAAACTTTCCTGGTATACTGAATGGAAATCGTGCGTACCAAATAAAATTGAAAAAGCACATTCCATCAGTGGTTCGGATTGCCAACAGAAACGTGTGGTTCACGTACTGGGGTCAGCCTAAGACTTGTTCTAAATGTGGCAGCATGGGTCACCTAGGAAAGGAATGCAAAAACATGAGGTGCTATCGTTGCCAGCAGGTGGGTCATGTTGTGGCTGAGTGCTCAAATAAAATCAAATGCACAGTGTGTGGCAATGAGGGCCACGTGTACCGCAACTGCCCTTTGTCTTTTGCAAACCGCGTGGCGAACCCCCCCGTATCAGAAGGTAATACTGCATCCGTCCCCGAGACTGAGCAGATTGTTAAAGACCAAGCTGAGAAAACGTCAGGTGTGCCAACTGAAATGACAACTGAAGTCACGTCCGAAATAGCCACTGATGAGGTCAAGGTGTCAATTTTTGGAGAGTCAACCAGTGAGTGGGACATGGATACTGATGGTACCGAGAGAACAGAGGCGTCAGTTTTACCGGGCGTGAAACGCCCCACACTGACAGACTCCGACAGTGGTGGCGAGGCAGTTAAAAGAAATAAACCTGAAGGAAAAAATGAGAGCACTGATGGCTGTGTGGCAGAGTCGACAAAAGTAGGAAAAGAAGAATCGATGGTACAGCGTGCGAAATCCCATCTCCGTTCTTGCCTGTTGAAAAATCTGAAACTTGTCCCTGTTACCTGTTCCAGAGTGACAGGACTGGCATGCGAAGAAACAAACACAGGTTGGGAAGCAGTAGTAAACCACTGCTCGACAGCGCACAAGCAAGGTAAAATAACCATTCCATGTGACTTCAGCAAATCATGTAAAAAGAAAAATCTAGTGTTTCCAAATCCGTCTGAGTGGCTGTCACACATGCACCAAATCCACCCACGTATCGTTCTATCCAAAGATGTGCAGTTTTTCGACAATTTCCTTATATCATAATGGAGTATATTATATGTATTTTTCTCATGGCGTTAACAATGCTCAACATATGTACAATTAATGTTAATGGTTTACAAGATAGTAATAAACGTAAAGTGTTTTTTCAACATTGCCGTGAGGCAAACTACGACATTGTCTGTGTACAAGAATCACATGTCAGTTCTACCAAGGACATGGACGAGTGGAGTAGAGAGTGGGGAGGCCGTACTCACTGGAGTTTGGGATCTAACTTCAGTTGTGGGACGGGTATTTTAATATCGCCAAGAGCGTCCCTTCAATGCTCGGCTGCTTTAACAGACACTGAGGGTCGAATTGTTGCGTGTAATATCACGGTCGAAAGCGGCCACACTTACCGTCTTTGCGCAGTGTACGCTCCAAACGCTCCGGGACAACGTTTACGTTTCCTTTCTGACTTACACTTATACTTGGGAACTCATAAAAATATTCTACTTTGTGGGGATTTTAATTGTGTTGACGGCAAAAAGGATTGTTTTGGTGGTTCTGAAAACAATACTTCCCGTTTTACTGGGACAAATGTACTTCGGGGAATGTGCGCCGATTTTGACTTAGTCGATATCTGGCGGTCACAAAACCCAGACACTCGTAGTTTCACTTGGAGAAATAAAAACAACACTATAGGTAGCCGACTTGATAGGTGGTACATTTCTGCTCAGTTAAAGGCTGACACCAATATTGCGTCATGCTCCTTTTCTGATCACGATTACGTGACTTTAAATATTTCTTTCACTCCGTCTGTATCCTTTGGACCGGGATTTTGGAAGTGTAATACCTCACTGCTTGCAAAATCAGAAGTCATCAACGAAATTAGGGAACGAGTATCAGAGTGGGTCACATTACAAGGAGCCTTTCCCAGTCTCAGTGAATGGTGGGACATGACAAAAACGAGAATTAAGTCGGTAATCCGTAAACACGCCCGTATTCAATCTGCAAAGCGTAAAGCAGAAATGCAAACTTTACAACAACAACTTAATTTGGCAGTGTCTCTTCTCAACCAGGGCGATCAATCTATTGAGGTAATTGCTAATTATAACCGCCTCAAAAGTAAAATGAACGACTTATTGGCAGGTCGCAGTGAAGGGGCCAAGGTGCGATCACGGGCGAAATTACTAGACAACAACGAAAAGCCCACCAAATATTTTTTTGCTCGTGAAAGAAAGCGAGGTAAAAAAAAACGAATCACTAGCGTTATTGATAGCGAAGACAACGTTCATACTGAACCTGAAGCGATCTCGCGTACTTTTACTGATTTTTACTCGTCCCTGTATTCTAACACAGCAAATTTAGATTTTGAAGAACAGAATTCATTTCTTTCAAAATTATCGACTTCTCTTTCTAACGATCAACAATCTGCGCTTGACTCACCGTTGACCTTAGCAGAGCTGACTCGTGCTCTGGCCGATATGCAAAACGACAAGTCACCAGGTTCTGACGGTTTTCCCAAGGAATTCTACATCGCCTGTTGGGATTTCACAGGCCCCATTCTCCTGGACGTATACAATGACTGTTTCCAAAAATCATGTCTCAGCTGTTCTCAACGTTTTGGTCTTATCACCCTCCTTAACAAGTCTGATGACAGCAACGCTAATTCACGACCCGAAAATAAACGCCCCATCTCACTTCTGAACGCAGACTATAAAATCTTGACAAAATCGCTTTGCAATAGATTGCGCCAAGTGCTACCCACCCTAACAAACACATATCAAACATGTGGAGTCAAGGGACGTAGCATTTTTGATAACTTAAGAATAATACGTGATTTTTGTTACTTTTCCAACTCACGCAACTTGCCAGGGGCCATCATATCGCTTGACCAAAAGAAAGCGTTTGACAGAGTAGACTGGGAATTTCTCCAGAGAGTATTGCAGAAAATGAACTTTGGTCCAAATTTGCGCCAGTGGATTAGTATTTTGTATACTGACATTGAAAGTGCCATTCTCATTAATGGAACAATTACTAGCCCTTTTAAATTGAGCAGAGGAGTGCGGCAAGGCTGTCCACTGTCCCCCCTTCTGTACGTGTTATTCTCTGAACCGTTTGCAGCAGCTGTGCGCACTGACGAGGCTATAAAAGGCTTCAGTATTCCAGGTCAGCGCGAAAGTGCAAAACTGCTGCAATACGCGGATGATAATACCGCTCTTGTAACAAATGATATCTCTATCGCGCGTATTTTCACTCATTGCTCTCAATTTTCCCGAGCCACCGGGAGTGAACTCAATTTGAACAAATGTAAAGGCATGTGTGTGGGAGCGTGGCGAACACGTGGTAACTTACCTAACAACATCAGGTGGACACGCAATAGCATCCAAGTCAACGGGATATGGGTTGGGGACGATGCACTGCAAACAAATTGGCGCGACCGTGTCACGCAATTTCGCAAGGTTATTGATTCATGGACCGGTAGAAAGCTTACTCTCCTTGGCAAAACTCTGGTTCTCAATTCAGTGGCGCTACCAATTTTCTGGTACGTCGCTGCGTTGTTTCCAATGCCAGTCGGCTATGCAAATGTCATTAACAAGTGCGTGTTTTCTTTCCTCTGGGGCAAGGGTAAAACAGAGCTTGTGAAAAGAGACGTTCTGTGCCTTCCCTTGGACAGGGGTGGATTGGCTCTAGCCAACGTTGTAATAAAGGCACAGGCCATGCTAGCTAGTCCCTTTTCTCAATTGTTCAATAGTACCAAACCCTGTGTTGATCTCATGAGGAGTTATGTTGTGTCTGACGTTAGATCACATTTCCCGAAACTTTGGTCTAATATGGTTCCCCACTACTCCGATATCCCACCATGGCATTCTGCGTTCATCACTATTATCAAACGTTTAGTCAGCTGTGCTATAGGCAAATCTATTACTTGGAGCTCCCTCACGGCAAAAGAAATATATTTTATTCTTTCCCCCACGACGGTCTGGCCACGAGTGGTGTCTCATAATCCGGGTATTTTATGGACAGAAGTCTGGCGCTCAACGCATGATAACATTCTAGATAATTCTCTGAAGGAAATGGCATGGAAATCGGCACACGGTGTACTGATAACACGTGACCGCCTGGCGCGATGGGGTCATATTCGCGAACCGCCGACTTGTCCACGGGAAGGATGCACATCAAGGGAAACAATTACGCATGCGTTGTATCACTGTAAACACGCTAGCTTTGTGTGGGCTTGGGTCGACGCCATTCTAGCGCGATTGAGCGGTACTCTATTACGTTGTAATGAAAATGACATCATATTTGGACTTACCTCAAACACTATGAATTTGCGTCAAACTTCTCTTCTTAACTTTGTACTTAACTCCGCCAAGCTTGTTTTATGGCGTACCCGCTGTCAAGCCGTGTTCGATCACAATTACCTTTCTTGTGACGAGGTCCTTGAACACGTTAGAAAAGAAATCCGCGCCCGTCTTCATGCCGATATCTACAGACTCTCGATCTCCGAATTTGTCCACCATTGGTGTATAAAAAACGTACTAGCCGTCCGTTCCCATGGCAAAATTAAAATTCTTGTATGATTTATTACAATTTGTTGTAAGTTGTCCAACAGTCTTGTTTAGTTTCACAGAATTCTTCTATTATTCTATAGGGGACATTGATTGGAATTCTCTCTCTTTGATGGATTTGATGCTGGATTTGCATTGCGGTTGTTCTGATATTAAATTGTATCCTTTATCCTTAGTTGCGATGTTGGTGATAGGCAGGGGTGATCGCACCATCTTTAACTTCGAACCGGCGTGGCCGGCCTGCCTTGGGGCGCCTCATTGCCTTTAATATAGATTGAAACATTTTTTGTTTAGTTGATTGATGTTACCCCCAAACCAAAAAGGAGTATCTGTTCTTATCAGCTTAATATCTGATACGTTGCTCATTGAGCAACTCGATATTAAACTGATTTTTGAAAACAGGCCATGGAATAGGGGCTTGCTCCGTCCTGGCCACGGATTGACCCAGTATTGCAGTATTTCTGGGAATGGTCCACCTCATATACAATTTAATATCAGAATAAAACAAATCAACCCTTTGCGTCACCCGTTTTCTCCATTTTAATGCCCGATAGTGGGCGCTAATGGAACTTGTTAAAACCCTTATTCTTCGGCTGGACGGACGGTCCTAATTTGCATAATCGATTACGTCACCTGACGCTACGTATAAATATATATTTTTGGCTTAACTTTAGCTTCGATTGCCACAAAAGTCGCCGAGATAGTATGCAGGCGACTAGTTACTTTGTAACAAATAATAGCAACAAACATGCCATTAGGCATGAAAACAATATACGAAATTTCCGGGTTGTTATTTCAACATTTACCATTTTCGTGTTCGTATATGAGCTGGACCATTTATTTGCATATCTGCATATACCTCTGTGCTATGGCCGTTACTGGTTATCGCTTCTCGGCCTTTTGGCTAAGATCATGTGTAGTATCTGTTCTTATCAGCTTAATATCTGATACGTTGCTCATTGAGCAACTCGATATTAAACTGATTTTTGAAAACAGGCCATGGAATAGGGGCTTGCTCCGTCCTGGCCACGGATTGACCCAGTATTGCAGTATTTCTGGGAATGGTCCACCTCATATACAATTTAATATCAGAATAAAACAAATCAACCCTTTGCGTCACCCGTTTTCTCCATTGTAATGCCCGATAGTGGGCGCTAATGGAACTTGTTAAAAACCTTATTCTTCGGCTGGACGGACGGTCCTAATTTGCATAATCGATTACGTCACCTGACGCTACGTATAAATATATATTTTTGGCTTAACTTTAGCTTCGATTGCCACAAAAGTCGCCGAGATAGTATGCAGGCGACTAGTTACTTTGTAACAAATAATAGCAACAAACATGCCATTAGGCATGAAAACAATATACGAAATTTCCGGGTTGTTATTTCAACATTTACCATTTTCGTGTTCGTATATGAGCTGGACCATTTATTTGCATATCTGCATATACCTCTGTGCTATGGCCGTTACTGGTTATCGCTTCTCGGCCTTTTGGCTAAGATCATGTGTAGTATCTGTTCTTATCAGCTTAATATCTGATACGTTGCTCATTGAGCAACTCGATATTAAACTGATTTTTGAAAACAGGCCATGGAATAGGGGCTTGCTCCGTCCTGGCCACGGATTGACCCAGTATTGCAGTATTTCTGGGAATGGTCCACCTCATATACAATTTAATATCAGAATAAAACAAATCAACCCTTTGCGTCACCCGTTTTCTCCATTTTAATGCCCGATAGTGGGCGCTAATGGAACTTGTTAAAACCCTTATTCTTCGGCTGGACGGACGGTCCTAATTTGCATAATCGATTACGTCACCTGACGCTACGTATAAATATATATTTTTGGCTTAACTTTAGCTTCGATTGCCACAAAAGTCGCCGAGATAGTATGCAGGCGACTAGTTACTTTGTAACAAATAATAGCAACAAACATGCCATTAGGCATGAAAACAATATACGAAATTTCCGGGTTGTTATTTCAACATTTACCATTTTCGTGTTCGTATATGAGCTGGACCATTTATTTGCATATCTGCATATACCTCTGTGCTATGGCCGTTACTGGTTATCGCTTCTCGGCCTTTTGGCTAAGATCATGTGTAGTATCTGTTCTTATCAGCTTAATATCTGATACGTTGCTCATTGAGCAACTCGATATTAAACTGATTTTTGAAAACAGGCCATGGAATAGGGGCTTGCTCCGTCCTGGCCACGGATTGACCCAGTATTGCAGTATTTCTGGGAATGGTCCACCTCATATACAATTTAATATCAGAATAAAACAAATCAACCCTTTGCGTCACCCGTTTTCTCCATTTTAATGCCCGATAGTGGGCGCTAATGGAACTTGTTAAAACCCTTATTCTTCGGCTGGACGGACGGTCCTAATTTGCATAATCGATTACGTCACCTGACGCTACGTATAAATATATATTTTTGGCTTAACTTTAGCTTCGATTGCCACAAAAGTCGCCGAGATAGTATGCAGGCGACTAGTTACTTTGTAACAAATAATAGCAACAAACATGCCATTAGGCATGAAAACAATATACGAAATTTCCGGGTTGTTATTTCAACATTTACCATTTTCGTGTTCGTATATGAGCTGGACCATTTATTTGCATATCTGCATATACCTCTGTGCTATGGCCGTTACTGGTTATCGCTTCTCGGCCTTTTGGCTAAGATCTCTGCGCCCGTTCGCCAGACTTCGCTGCTTTAAAAGAGAACTTCCTGTTTTTTGCTGACTCATCAAGTCTCGGTCTGTTGTGTATTTGCTTTACTGTGAGTATTTATTTTATTATCCGTTTTATTAGTGGTTGGCCTTTATAGCCATGGCCGGTATTCGGCCAGGCGGTCGAAAGGACCGCACCCTATTGTTGAAGTTTTCAGAATATACTTCAACGAAAGACGTCTTCGAATTATTGAGTAAGGCTGGCGTTGACCCCAAAATCCACCTGGATGCAGTACAGCAGTTGCCGCGTTTTTCCTTTGACGTAAAATTCAGGCAGGTGGTTTTTCGAAACCAGTTCGAACAGGTTTTACAAGGGTTTGATGAATGCACCGTGGAATCCTACTCAGAAGTCACTGTTGTCACAGCTTTGTACATTGACCTGGATTTGGATAACAATTATGTAAAACAGATGCTGTCTCAATATGGTGAGGTTGTCGGGTCAAGGCTGTGTACTTTTGCAAACTTTCCTGGTATACTGAATGGAAATCGTGCGTACCAAATAAAATTGAAAAAGCACATTCCATCAGTGGTTCGGATTGCCAACAGAAACGTGTGGTTCACGTACTGGGGTCAGCCTAAGACTTGTTCTAAATGTGGCAGCATGGGTCACCTAGGAAAGGAATGCAAAAACATGAGGTGCTATCGTTGCCAGCAGGTGGGTCATGTTGTGGCTGAGTGCTCAAATAAAATCAAATGCACAGTGTGTGGCAATGAGGGCCACGTGTACCGCAACTGCCCTTTGTCTTTTGCAAACCGCGTGGCGAACCCCCCCGTATCAGAAGGTAATACTGCATCCGTCCCCGAGACTGAGCAGATTGTTAAAGACCAAGCTGAGAAAACGTCAGGTGTGCCAACTGAAATGACAACTGAAGTCACGTCCGAAATAGCCACTGATGAGGTCAAGGTGTCAATTTTTGGAGAGTCAACCAGTGAGTGGGACATGGATACTGATGGTACCGAGAGAACAGAGGCGTCAGTTTTACCGGGCGTGAAACGCCCCACACTGACAGACTCCGACAGTGGTGGCGAGGCAGTTAAAAGAAATAAACCTGAAGGAAAAAATGAGAGCACTGATGGCTGTGTGGCAGAGTCGACAAAAGTAGGAAAAGAAGAATCGATGGTACAGCGTGCGAAATCCCATCTCCGTTCTTGCCTGTTGAAAAATCTGAAACTTGTCCCTGTTACCTGTTCCAGAGTGACAGGACTGGCATGCGAAGAAACAAACACAGGTTGGGAAGCAGTAGTAAACCACTGCTCGACAGCGCACAAGCAAGGTAAAATAACCATTCCATGTGACTTCAGCAAATCATGTAAAAAGAAAAATCTAGTGTTTCCAAATCCGTCTGAGTGGCTGTCACACATGCACCAAATCCACCCACGTATCGTTCTATCCAAAGATGTGCAGTTTTTCGACAATTTCCTTATATCATAATGGAGTATATTATATGTATTTTTCTCATGGCGTTAACAATGCTCAACATATGTACAATTAATGTTAATGGTTTACAAGATAGTAATAAACGTAAAGTGTTTTTTCAACATTGCCGTGAGGCAAACTACGACATTGTCTGTGTACAAGAATCACATGTCAGTTCTACCAAGGACATGGACGAGTGGAGTAGAGAGTGGGGAGGCCGTACTCACTGGAGTTTGGGATCTAACTTCAGTTGTGGGACGGGTATTTTAATATCGCCAAGAGCGTCCCTTCAATGCTCGGCTGCTTTAACAGACACTGAGGGTCGAATTGTTGCGTGTAATATCACGGTCGAAAGCGGCCACACTTACCGTCTTTGCGCAGTGTACGCTCCAAACGCTCCGGGACAACGTTTACGTTTCCTTTCTGACTTACACTTATACTTGGGAACTCATAAAAATATTCTACTTTGTGGGGATTTTAATTGTGTTGACGGCAAAAAGGATTGTTTTGGTGGTTCTGAAAACAATACTTCACGTTTTACTGGGACAAATGTACTTCGGGGAATGTGCGCCGATTTTGACTTAGTCGATATCTGGCGGTCACAAAACCCAGACACTCGTAGTTTCACTTGGAGAAATAAAAACAACACTATAGGTAGCCGACTTGATAGGTGGTACATTTCTGCTCAGTTAAAGGCTGACACCAATATTGCGTCATGCTCCTTTTCTGATCACGATTACGTGACTTTAAATATTTCTTTCACTCCGTCTGTATCCTTTGGACCGGGATTTTGGAAGTGTAATACCTCACTGCTTGCAAAATCAGAAGTCATCAACGAAATTAGGGAACGAGTATCAGAGTGGGTCACATTACAAGGAGCCTTTCCCAGTCTCAGTGAATGGTGGGACATGACAAAAACGAGAATTAAGTCGGTAATCCGTAAACACGCCCGTATTCAATCTGCAAAGCGTAAAGCAGAAATGCAAACTTTACAACAACAACTTAATTTGGCAGTGTCTCTTCTCAACCAGGGCGATCAATCTATTGAGGTAATTGCTAATTATAACCGCCTCAAAAGTAAAATGAACGACTTATTGGCAGGTCGCAGTGAAGGGGCCAAGGTGCGATCACGGGCGAAATTACTAGACAACAACGAAAAGCCCACCAAATATTTTTTTGCTCGTGAAAGAAAGCGAGGTAAAAAAAAACGAATCACTAGCGTTATTGATAGCGAAGACAACGTTCATACTGAACCTGAAGCGATCTCGCGTACTTTTACTGATTTTTACTCGTCCCTGTATTCTAACACAGCAAATTTAGATTTTGAAGAACAGAATTCATTTCTTTCAAAATTATCGACTTCTCTTTCTAACGATCAACAATCTGCGCTTGACTCACCGTTGACCTTAGCAGAGCTGACTCGTGCTCTGGCCGATATGCAAAACGACAAGTCACCAGGTTCTGACGGTTTTCCCAAGGAATTCTACATCGCCTGTTGGGATTTCACAGGCCCCATTCTCCTGGACGTATACAATGACTGTTTCCAAAAATCATGTCTCAGCTGTTCTCAACGTTTTGGTCTTATCACCCTCCTTAACAAGTCTGATGACAGCAACGCTAATTCACGACCCGAAAATAAACGCCCCATCTCACTTCTGAACGCAGACTATAAAATCTTGACAAAATCGCTTTGCAATAGATTGCGCCAAGTGCTACCCACCCTAACAAACACATATCAAACATGTGGAGTCAAGGGACGTAGCATTTTTGATAACTTAAGAATAATACGTGATTTTTGTTACTTTTCCAACTCACGCAACTTGCCAGGGGCCATCATATCGCTTGACCAAAAGAAAGCGTTTGACAGAGTAGACTGGGAATTTCTCCAGAGAGTATTGCAGAAAATGAACTTTGGTCCAAATTTGCGCCAGTGGATTAGTATTTTGTATACTGACATTGAAAGTGCCATTCTCATTAATGGAACAATTACTAGCCCTTTTAAATTGAGCAGAGGAGTGCGGCAAGGCTGTCCACTGTCCCCCCTTCTGTACGTGTTATTCTCTGAACCGTTTGCAGCAGCTGTGCGCACTGACGAGGCTATAAAAGGCTTCAGTATTCCAGGTCAGCGCGAAAGTGCAAAACTGCTGCAATACGCGGATGATAATACCGCTCTTGTAACAAATGATATCTCTATCGCGCGTATTTTCACTCATTGCTCTCAATTTTCCCGAGCCACCGGGAGTGAACTCAATTTGAACAAATGTAAAGGCATGTGTGTGGGAGCGTGGCGAACACGTGGTAACTTACCTAACAACATCAGGTGGACACGCAATAGCATCCAAGTCAACGGGATATGGGTTGGGGACGATGCACTGCAAACAAATTGGCGCGACCGTGTCACGCAATTTCGCAAGGTTATTGATTCATGGACCGGTAGAAAGCTTACTCTCCTTGGCAAAACTCTGGTTCTCAATTCAGTGGCGCTACCAATTTTCTGGTACGTCGCTGCGTTGTTTCCAATGCCAGTCGGCTATGCAAATGTCATTAACAAGTGCGTGTTTTCTTTCCTCTGGGGCAAGGGTAAAACAGAGCTTGTGAAAAGAGACGTTCTGTGCCTTCCCTTGGACAGGGGTGGATTGGCTCTAGCCAACGTTGTAATAAAGGCACAGGCCATGCTAGCTAGTCCCTTTTCTCAATTGTTCAATAGTACCAAACCCTGTGTTGATCTCATGAGGAGTTATGTTGTGTCTGACGTTAGATCACATTTCCCGAAACTTTGGTCTAATATGGTTCCCCACTACTCCGATATCCCACCATGGCATTCTGCGTTCATCACTATTATCAAACGTTTAGTCAGCTGTGCTATAGGCAAATCTATTACTTGGAGCTCCCTCACGGCAAAAGAAATATATTTTATTCTTTCCCCCACGACGGTCTGGCCACGAGTGGTGTCTCATAATCCGGGTATTTTATGGACAGAAGTCTGGCGCTCAACGCATGATAACATTCTAGATAATTCTCTGAAGGAAATGGCATGGAAATCGGCACACGGTGTACTGATAACACGTGACCGCCTGGCGCGATGGGGTCATATTCGCGAACCGCCGACTTGTCCACGGGAAGGATGCACATCAAGGGAAACAATTACGCATGCGTTGTATCACTGTAAACACGCTAGCTTTGTGTGGGCTTGGGTCGACGCCATTCTAGCGCGATTGAGCGGTACTCTATTACGTTGTAATGAAAATGACATCATATTTGGACTTACCTCAAACACTATGAATTTGCGTCAAACTTCTCTTCTTAACTTTGTACTTAACTCCGCCAAGCTTGTTTTATGGCGTACCCGCTGTCAAGCCGTGTTCGATCACAATTACCTTTCTTGTGACGAGGTCCTTGAACACGTTAGAAAAGAAATCCGCGCCCGTCTTCATGCCGATATCTACAGACTCTCGATCTCCGAATTTGTCCACCATTGGTGTATAAAAAACGTACTAGCCGTCCGTTCCCATGGCAAAATTAAAATTCTTGTATGATTTATTACAATTTGTTGTAAGTTGTCCAACAGTCTTGTTTAGTTTCACAGAATTCTTCTATTATTCTATAGGGGACATTGATTGGAATTCTCTCTCTTTGATGGATTTGATGCTGGATTTGCATTGCGGTTGTTCTGATATTAAATTGTATCCTTTATCCTTAGTTGCGATGTTGGTGATAGGCAGGGGTGATCGCACCATCTTTAACTTCGAACCGGCGTGGCCGGCCTGCCTTGGGGCGCCTCATTGCCTTTAATATAGATTGAAACATTTTTTGTTTAGTTGATTGATGTTACCCCCAAACCAAAAAGGAGTATCTGTTCTTATCAGCTTAATATCTGATACGTTGCTCATTGAGCAACTCGATATTAAACTGATTTTTGAAAACAGGCCATGGAATAGGGGCTTGCTCCGTCCTGGCCACGGATTGACCCAGTATTGCAGTATTTCTGGGAATGGTCCACCTCATATACAATTTAATATCAGAATAAAACAAATCAACCCTTTGCGTCACCCGTTTTCTCCATTTTAATGCCCGATAGTGGGCGCTAATGGAACTTGTTAAAACCCTTATTCTTCGGCTGGACGGACGGTCCTAATTTGCATAATCGATTACGTCACCTGACGCTACGTATAAATATATATTTTTGGCTTAACTTTAGCTTCGATTGCTACAAAAGTCGCCGAGATAGTATGCAGGCGACTAGTTACTTTGTAACAAATAATAGCAACAAACATGCCATTAGGCATGAAAACAATATACGAAATTTCCGGGTTGTTATTTCAACATTTACCATTTTCGTGTTCGTATATGAGCTGGACCATTTATTTGCATATCTGCATATACCTCTGTGCTATGGCCGTTACTGGTTATCGCTTCTCGGCCTTTTGGCTAAGATCATGTGTAGTATCTGTTCTTATCAGCTTAATATCTGATACGTTGCTCATTGAGCAACTCGATATTAAACTGATTTTTGAAAACAGGCCATGGAATAGGGGCTTGCTCCGTCCTGGCCACGGATTGACCCAGTATTGCAGTATTTCTGGGAATGGTCCACCTCATATACAATTTAATATCAGAATAAAACAAATCAACCCTTTGCGTCACCCGTTTTCTCCATTTTAATGCCCGATAGTGGGCGCTAATGGAACTTGTTAAAAACCTTATTCTTCGGCTGGACGGACGGTCCTAATTTGCATAATCGATTACGTCACCTGACGCTACGTATAAATATATATTTTTGGCTTAACTTTAGCTTCGATTGCCACAAAAGTCGCCGAGATAGTATGCAGGCGACTAGTTACTTTGTAACAAATAATAGCAACAAACATGCCATTAGGCATGAAAACAATATACGAAATTTCCGGGTTGTTATTTCAACATTTACCATTTTCGTGTTCGTATATGAGCTGGACCATTTATTTGCATATCTGCATATACCTCTGTGCTATGGCCGTTACTGGTTATCGCTTCTCGGCCTTTTGGCTAAGATCATGTGTAGTATCTGTTCTTATCAGCTTAATATCTGATACGTTGCTCATTGAGCAACTCGATATTAAACTGATTTTTGAAAACAGGCCATGGAATAGGGGCTTGCTCCGTCCTGGCCACGGATTGACCCAGTATTGCAGTATTTCTGGGAATGGTCCACCTCATATACAATTTAATATCAGAATAAAACAAATCAACCCTTTGCGTCACCCGTTTTCTCCATTTTAATGCCCGATAGTGGGCGCTAATGGAACTTGTTAAAACCCTTATTCTTCGGCTGGACGGACGGTCCTAATTTGCATAATCGATTACGTCACCTGACGCTACGTATAAATATATATTTTTGGCTTAACTTTAGCTTCGATTGCCACAAAAGTCGCCGAGATAGTATGCAGGCGACTAGTTACTTTGTAACAAATAATAGCAACAAACATGCCATTAGGCATGAAAACAATATACGAAATTTCCGGGTTGTTATTTCAACATTTACCATTTTCGTGTTCGTATATGAGCTGGACCATTTATTTGCATATCTGCATATACCTCTGTGCTATGGCCGTTACTGGTTATCGCTTCTCGGCCTTTTGGCTAAGATCATGTGTAGTATCTGTTCTTATCAGCTTAATATCTGATACGTTGCTCATTGAGCAACTCGATATTAAACTGATTTTTGAAAACAGGCCATGGAATAGGGGCTTGCTCCGTCCTGGCCACGGATTGACCCAGTATTGCAGTATTTCTGGGAATGGTCCACCTCATATACAATTTAATATCAGAATAAAACAAATCAACCCTTTGCGTCACCCGTTTTCTCCATTTTAATGCCCGATAGTGGGCGCTAATGGAACTTGTTAAAACCCTTATTCTTCGGCTGGACGGACGGTCCTAATTTGCATAATCGATTACGTCACCTGACGCTACGTATAAATATATATTTTTGGCTTAACTTTAGCTTCGATTGCCACAAAAGTCGCCGAGATAGTATGCAGGCGACTAGTTACTTTGTAACAAATAATAGCAACAAACATGCCATTAGGCATGAAAACAATATACGAAATTTCCGGGTTGTTATTTCAACATTTACCATTTTCGTGTTCGTATATGAGCTGGACCATTTATTTGCATATCTGCATATACCTCTGTGCTATGGCCGTTACTGGTTATCGCTTCTCGGCCTTTTGGCTAAGATCATGTGTAGTATCTGTTCTTATCAGCTTAATATCTGATACGTTGCTCATTGAGCAACTCGATATTAAACTGATTTTTGAAAACAGGCCATGGAATAGGGGCTTGCTCCGTCCTGGCCACGGATTGACCCAGTATTGCAGTATTTCTGGGAATGGTCCACCTCATATACAATTTAATATCAGAATAAAACAAATCAACCCTTTGCGTCACCCGTTTTCTCCATTTTAATGCCCGATAGTGGGCGCTAATGGAACTTGTTAAAACCCTTATTCTTCGGCTGGACGGACGGTCCTAATTTGCATAATCGATTACGTCACCTGACGCTACGTATAAATATATATTTTTGGCTTAACTTTAGCTTCGATTGCCACAAAAGTCGCCGAGATAGTATGCAGGCGACTAGTTACTTTGTAACAAATAATAGCAACAAACATGCCATTAGGCATGAAAACAATATACGAAATTTCCGGGTTGTTATTTCAACATTTACCATTTTCGTGTTCGTATATGAGCTGGACCATTTATTTGCATATCTGCATATACCTCTGTGCTATGGCCGTTACTGGTTATCGCTTCTCGGCCTTTTGGCTAAGATCATGTGTAGTATCTGTTCTTATCAGCTTAATATCTGATACGTTGCTCATTGAGCAACTCGATATTAAACTGATTTTTGAAAACAGGCCATGGAATAGGGGCTTGCTCCGTCCTGGCCACGGATTGACCCAGTATTGCAGTATTTCTGGGAATGGTCCACCTCATATACAATTTAATATCAGAATAAAACAAATCAACCCTTTGCGTCATCCGTTTTCTCCATTTTAATGCCCGATAGTGGGCGCTAATGGAACTTGTTAAAAACCTTATTCTTCGGCTGGACGGACGGTCCTAATTTGCATAATCGATTACGTCACCTGACGCTACGTATAAATATATATTTTTGGCTTAACTTTAGCTTCGATTGCCACAAAAGTCGCCGAGATAGTATGCAGGCGACTAGTTACTTTGTAACAAATAATAGCAACAAACATGCCATTAGGCATGAAAACAATATACGAAATTTCCGGGTTGTTATTTCAACATTTACCATTTTCGTGTTCGTATATGAGCTGGACCATTTATTTGCATATCTGCATATACCTCTGTGCTATGGCCGTTACTGGTTATCGCTTCTCGGCCTTTTGGCTAAGATCTAATTGGTAATTATCGGACTTAATCTGCGCGTATCCTGAAGAGACTCTTCCAGCAGCTGTTCTACAGTTTCGTAAGTTACATTTCTGTTATTTCTCATTTGCTGCATCCAGTGTTTTTGATTCTCCCCTACCCTTAGTCACCAGACTATAGGTTTAGGGAGTTCCTGCTGTGTTCTCTGTTTCCTGGTGTTCTAGTATGCCGCCAGCCATGGCCAATTCCCGGCCACTGGCAAGAAAAGACAGGGTGCTGAACCTAGCATTCTCGGAAAATGTTGCTCCTAAAGAGGTTTTCATATTTCTTGGCCTCGCCGGTGTTGAAGTAGAACCCCACTTAGAAGCAGTTGAAAGAACTGCTCCCGGAAAGTATGATGTTACATTTCGCTCCATAAGTCTCAGACGAGAGTTTATGCCGAAGTTAGAATCTATATCTGAAATGGTTTCTGTAACAAATTATGAGGAAGTCGTCATTGTCACTGCCTCCTTTGTGGGAAACGACATGAACGACTGCTATGTCCAATATGCGTTGGCACCATATGGAGAGATAGTTGCGGCAAGAAAGTGTGTTTATGCAGACTTTCCATCATGTTACAATGGGTTGCGACAATACAAGATCAAGCTTCGCCACAGCATTCCACCAAGGATTCGCGTTTGTAACCGCAACATTTGGCTGTCGTACCCTGGGCAACCAAAGATCTGCGCAAAATGCAACCAGAAGGGACACTTTGCTAAAGATTGTAAAGAGGTAAAATGCTTCAGGTGTCAAGAGCTCGGACACACTGCTGAGGCGTGTAAGAGACAAATTAAGTGCACAATTTGTAACGAAGACGGACACAACTTCCGTCTCTGTCCGATATCCTTCGCCAACAAAACGAATATCGACAAGAAATGGTCCCTTCCCACGCCTGCCAATGATCCTCCCACCAACAACAACGCTGGCCAAGTTTCACCAACCGAGGATCACGAGGACATCTCAGACCTACTGAAGGAGCCCCTGAACACAATTGGCAGTGATGAGGTGATCCACAGAGAAAAACGGCCAGTGTCAGTCGGCGAAGATATCCCAGAGGACGAGCCGAAGAGAAAGAAGCCCCCTGCTGATGAGGATGACTTCTGCACCTCTTCAGACCAGGAGTCAATTTGTAGCCAAGATGGCAAGAAGAGGAAGCCTGAAAAGCAAACCCTGGCAGCCTTCACTGCAACCAAAAACTCCCCTCTACTCAAACTAGGAGAAGTCGACGTCGTCTGTGGTTCCTTGTCAGGCACTGACTGTAGAAAGCGCCTCACTGGATGGGTTGAGGTGCTCAGACATCGTCAAGAGGTTCACAATAATTTTGACCTGGTGGAGATTCTCTGTCCAGTAAAGGAATGTAAAGAGATCTCGGTGAATACTTCGGAATGGTTGACCCACTGCTGCAACAGTCACCCACAATTTGTCCTCGGTAAGAGTTCTTCCTTTTTTGACTATTATTTCATCAATTAACTCTGTATGGTTCTCCACAACCTCACTGTCATTATGCCTCTCCTCACCGTACTCACCTGTAACGTCAATGGCTTGCGAGACCCTTCTAAGAGAGCACAGTTTTTCCAGCAATGCAGGAATAAGTATGACATCATCTTCATTCAGGAGGCTCACATCGGTAATGTGCAAGAAGAAAATCAATGGACCGCTGAGTGGGGAGGGACTGCAATCTGGAGCCTAGGTTCTAATAAGAGCAAGGGAGTGGGAACTCTCTTCTCACCTCATTCTGAGGCTTGTTTGAAGAATACTATGAAAGACACAGAGGGTAGGGTCATTGCCTGTTCAGTCCTAGTAAATGGCTCCCCCCTCACTCTCATCAATATCTACGGTCCCAACTCACCCGGTCAAAGACCCATATTCTTCAACATTTTGCACCAATATTTTGGCGGTGGCTCCCCTATTATTCTAGGGGGTGACTTCAACTGCCTCTTGTCCCCGGCGGACAGATGTGGTGGTTCCCATTCAAGCTCTCATTCCTACACAGGAAGCAGGAATCTGGAATCGCTGGTTGAAGATCTCCAACTTGTTGACTCTTGGCGAAAAGAACACCCCAATGGACAACAGTTCACTTGGAGGGATTCCAACAACTCAGTGGCCTCTCGGCTGGACCGTTTTTACATCTCGGCCCACATGAGCACGCGGACCACTATTAACGCCTGCTCCCTGTCAGATCATGACTCTGTTTCAGTGAACATTACCTTCCCCAATATCCTGCGTCGTGGCCCGGGTGTATGGAAATGTAACACTTCCTTGCTACAGGATCGCTCAGTTTACACAGAAATCGCGGACAAGTATGCCCTTTGGCAATCACTGCAGCCAGGCTTTCAATGCCAGGCCGATTGGTGGGATATGGTGAAGAGTAGGGTTAAATTCATCTTGCAGAAACACGCAAGAATCAGAGCCAGGGCGCAGAAGGCCGAACAGCAGTCTCTCCAGCTTAAACTCGACCAACTCACTACTCAACTAAACCAGGGAGACCGCTCCAAAGAGACTCTCAGTTCCCACATTTCTATTAAAAATAAAATCAACAACATTAATAAGAAACGCCTCGAAGGTGTGAAAATCCGTGCCCGTGTCCGCAAGTTCGACCTAGACGAAAAGTGTACTAGATTTTTTCTCACCCGCGAGCGCAGACAAGGCAAAAAGAAAATCATCTCTGCAATTCAGGATATGGAGGGTAACATCCACCGGTCCCAGGAAAAAATTGAGGCCTCCCTGACCCAATTCTTTGGATCTCTGTACACTGCTTCTCCCAGCCTTGACACGGATGAACAGGATTATTTTCTTTCCCACATCACTTCTCAGCTGTCCAGCAAGGAACAGCTGGTCTTGGAAAAACCCATCACCCTGACAGAGCTCTTTACCTCCCTGAAGAGTATGGAGGACAACAAAACGCCAGGCAGTGACGGCTTACCCAAAGAATTCTACCTCACCTTTTGGCAGATCATTAAAAACGATCTTCTTCAGGTTATAAACCAGGCTCTGGAACAGGGTAAATTATCTGGCTCACAGAGAGTAGGCATAATCACACTGCTCAACAAAAATGTTGACACGTCCATTCCTGGGAAAGAAAACGCTGATCTCTGCCCCAAAAACAAACGTCCCATTTCTCTACTCAACACAGATTACAAATTGATCTCGAAATCGCTGTGCAACAGGCTGAAGACTGTTACTCCCAAGCTCCTCTCACCCTTTCAAACCTGTGGGGTGCCAGGCAGATCAATACTTCAAAACATCCAACTGATTAGAGACATTGTTCATTTTGCCAACCAGCGCAACATTCCCTGTGCCATTGTCTCCCTTGACCAAGAGAAAGCCTTTGACCGTGTGGAGTGGCCTTTTCTCCACAGAATCCTGCACAAGATGAATTTTGGACCACACTTTATCGATGCTATTCAAACCCTCTACAAGGACATCGGAAGCAAATTACTTGTCAATGGCTTTCTTGCGACTCCATTCCCCCTGTCAAGAGGCGTTCGGCAAGGATGCCCACTGTCTCCTCTGCTGTACACTCTGTACATTGAGCCCTTTGCGGCAGCTGTAAGACACTCATCCAGGTTTGGGGGTTTCAGCCTGCCGGGACCATCACCCGCGGCTAAACTACTTCAATATGCCGATGACATCACAGCAGTCATAGTGAACTCCTCTGAAATTAACGTGCTGATGAACATCTGTAGACAATTTGAGCTTGCCTCAGGCTCTTGTCTCAATAAAGACAAGTCTATGGGCTTATGGACGGGTAAATGGAGAGAAAGAGTCGACTGCCCAGCAGGGATTAAATTCACCAACAATAAGATCAAAATTAATGGCATATGGATATCCAATGGAGACATGCCATCCGAGAATTGGACAGACCGGCACAGCAAGCTCACTAAGCTGTTTTCCACCTGGGAGACCAGACATCTTACTCTGGCAGGGAAAACAGTTGTTCTAAACACTATTGCTCTTCCGCTTTTCTACTACATTGCTCCTCTCTTCCCTTGCCCTCCAGTGGTGGAGAAGGCAATCACTACAGATATTTTTGCCTTTTTTTGGAGCAACAGAGGGGACAGAGTGCGTCGTGAGGTTATCTACCTACCTCCCAATGAAGGGGGCTGGGGCCTGACGAACCTGTCACTTAAATCTAAAGTCATGCTACTGAAACCACTTCAAGCGAGCTTCTACAAACATCCTAGCAGTTTCTTCCTCAAGGCATACTGTGCCACTGCTCTTAGGAAGATGATCCCCGGAATCTGGTCCAATTCATCCCCGCACTTCTCGCCCCACCCCCCTTGGTATACCGCACTTATCAATCTTGCGAACACCGTCCACACAATCGACAGCAACACCAATTGGGAATTGACCTCCACCAAGGAACTCTACACCCTTCTGAACAAGCAGACAATCACGTACCCACGTGTGATGGAGCATAATGCAAACCTTGATTGGAAAACCATCTGGACCAGGATACACTCACCACTTCTGGAGAAAAAGATGATTGATTTGGCCTGGCGCACAACACACAGAGTACTCCCAACCACCATTAATATGCACAAGTGGGGGCTCGCCTCCACCCAAATCTGTCCTCGTAGTGCCTGCAACAACCCCGAATCCATTGAACACATCTTCGTGAAGTGTGCTTTCTCAGACTTTCTGTGGTCGTGGGTAGACTCAAGGTTTTTCCGCCTCTACAACATCTTGTCTACCGCCGATTCAAACCTAATCCTGTACAGCTTGCCCAATACACCGCACAACTCATTTCCAAATAGTCCGGCTATCTACCTTATTAATCTTGTCAAGCTTCACATTTGGAGATCAAGATGTAAAGCAGCTTATGATGATATCCATCTACCAGCGGAGACCACACTACAGCACATTAAGGCAGAAATAACACACCGTCTTAAGGCCGAATTTCAACGCCTCTCCAGACCTGACTTTTTCACTACTTGGAAACCCTTTGTTAGAGCCTCACCATCAGGATATCAAATAACGCTTCTTTAATGCTCACGCATTGTATACCCTCGTGGCTCATTATCTTCACCTCCCTGAGACTCACAGTTCCGTCAGCGACTCCAGCCGCGGCCGTTTTCACGGCCATGGCCCAGCACGTTATACCTAAACCTTTAATGCATGGTACAAGAAAGGTGTTGGCAGGGGTGATCGCACCACCTTGAGCTCCGAACCGGCGTGGCCGGCCTGCCTTGGGGCACCTAACTAACATAGATCTAAATAGTTCCATTTAGTTGAATTTCGCTACCCCTAAACCAAAAAGGAGTATCTGTTCTTATCAGCTTAATATCTGATACGTTGCTCATTGAGCAACTCGATATTAAACTGATTTTTGAAAACAGGCCATGGAATAGGGGCTTGCTCCGTCCTGGCCACGGATTGACCCAGTATTGCAGTATTTCTGGGAATGGTCCACCTCATATACAATTTAATATCAGAATAAAACAAATCAACCCTTTGCGTCACCCGTTTTCTCCATTTTAATGCCCGATAGTGGGCGCTAATGGAACTTGTTAAAACCCTTATTCTTCGGCTGGACGGACGGTCCTAATTTGCATAATCGATTACGTCACCTGACGCTACGTATAAATATATATTTTTGGCTTAACTTTAGCTTCGATTGCCACAAAAGTCGCCGAGATAGTATGCAGGCGACTAGTTACTTTGTAACAAATAATAGCAACAAACATGCCATTAGGCATGAAAACAATATACGAAATTTCCGGGTTGTTATTTCAACATTTACCATTTTCGTGTTCGTATATGAGCTGGACCATTTATTTGCATATCTGCATATACCTCTGTGCTATGGCCGTTACTGGTTATCGCTTCTCGGCCTTTTGGCTAAGATCTCTGCGCCCGTTCGCCAGACTTCGCTGCTTTAAAAGAGAACTTCCTGTTTTTTGCTGACTCATCAAGTCTCGGTCTGTTGTGTATTTGCTTTACTGTGAGTATTTATTTTATTATCCGTTTTATTAGTGGTTGGCCTTTATAGCCATGGCCGGTATTCGGCCAGGCGGTCGAAAGGACCGCACCCTATTGTTGAAGTTTTCAGAATATACTTCAACGAAAGACGTCTTCGAATTATTGAGTAAGGCTGGCGTTGACCCCAAAATCCACCTGGATGCAGTACAGCAGTTGCCGCGTTTTTCCTTTGACGTAAAATTCAGGCAGGTGGTTTTTCGAAACCAGTTCGAACAGGTTTTACAAGGGTTTGATGAATGCACCGTGGAATCCTACTCAGAAGTCACTGTTGTCACAGCTTTGTACATTGACCTGGATTTGGATAACAATTATGTAAAACAGATGCTGTCTCAATATGGTGAGGTTGTCGGGTCAAGGCTGTGTACTTTTGCAAACTTTCCTGGTATACTGAATGGAAATCGTGCGTACCAAATAAAATTGAAAAAGCACATTCCATCAGTGGTTCGGATTGCCAACAGAAACGTGTGGTTCACGTACTGGGGTCAGCCTAAGACTTGTTCTAAATGTGGCAGCATGGGTCACCTAGGAAAGGAATGCAAAAACATGAGGTGCTATCGTTGCCAGCAGGTGGGTCATGTTGTGGCTGAGTGCTCAAATAAAATCAAATGCACAGTGTGTGGCAATGAGGGCCACGTGTACCGCAACTGCCCTTTGTCTTTTGCAAACCGCGTGGCGAACCCCCCCGTATCAGAAGGTAATACTGCATCCGTCCCCGAGACTGAGCAGATTGTTAAAGACCAAGCTGAGAAAACGTCAGGTGTGCCAACTGAAATGACAACTGAAGTCACGTCCGAAATAGCCACTGATGAGGTCAAGGTGTCAATTTTTGGAGAGTCAACCAGTGAGTGGGACATGGATACTGATGGTACCGAGAGAACAGAGGCGTCAGTTTTACCGGGCGTGAAACGCCCCACACTGACAGACTCCGACAGTGGTGGCGAGGCAGTTAAAAGAAATAAACCTGAAGGAAAAAATGAGAGCACTGATGGCTGTGTGGCAGAGTCGACAAAAGTAGGAAAAGAAGAATCGATGGTACAGCGTGCGAAATCCCATCTCCGTTCTTGCCTGTTGAAAAATCTGAAACTTGTCCCTGTTACCTGTTCCAGAGTGACAGGACTGGCATGCGAAGAAACAAACACAGGTTGGGAAGCAGTAGTAAACCACTGCTCGACAGCGCACAAGCAAGGTAAAATAACCATTCCATGTGACTTCAGCAAATCATGTAAAAAGAAAAATCTAGTGTTTCCAAATCCGTCTGAGTGGCTGTCACACATGCACCAAATCCACCCACGTATCGTTCTATCCAAAGATGTGCAGTTTTTCGACAATTTCCTTATATCATAATGGAGTATATTATATGTATTTTTCTCATGGCGTTAACAATGCTCAACATATGTACAATTAATGTTAATGGTTTACAAGATAGTAATAAACGTAAAGTGTTTTTTCAACATTGCCGTGAGGCAAACTACGACATTGTCTGTGTACAAGAATCACATGTCAGTTCTACCAAGGACATGGACGAGTGGAGTAGAGAGTGGGGAGGCCGTACTCACTGGAGTTTGGGATCTAACTTCAGTTGTGGGACGGGTATTTTAATATCGCCAAGAGCGTCCCTTCAATGCTCGGCTGCTTTAACAGACACTGAGGGTCGAATTGTTGCGTGTAATATCACGGTCGAAAGCGGCCACACTTACCGTCTTTGCGCAGTGTACGCTCCAAACGCTCCGGGACAACGTTTACGTTTCCTTTCTGACTTACACTTATACTTGGGAACTCATAAAAATATTCTACTTTGTGGGGATTTTAATTGTGTTGACGGCAAAAAGGATTGTTTTGGTGGTTCTGAAAACAATACTTCACGTTTTACTGGGACAAATGTACTTCGGGGAATGTGCGCCGATTTTGACTTAGTCGATATCTGGCGGTCACAAAACCCAGACACTCGTAGTTTCACTTGGAGAAATAAAAACAACACTATAGGTAGCCGACTTGATAGGTGGTACATTTCTGCTCAGTTAAAGGCTGACACCAATATTGCGTCATGCTCCTTTTCTGATCACGATTACGTGACTTTAAATATTTCTTTCACTCCGTCTGTATCCTTTGGACCGGGATTTTGGAAGTGTAATACCTCACTGCTTGCAAAATCAGAAGTCATCAACGAAATTAGGGAACGAGTATCAGAGTGGGTCACATTACAAGGAGCCTTTCCCAGTCTCAGTGAATGGTGGGACATGACAAAAACGAGAATTAAGTCGGTAATCCGTAAACACGCCCGTATTCAATCTGCAAAGCGTAAAGCAGAAATGCAAACTTTACAACAACAACTTAATTTGGCAGTGTCTCTTCTCAACCAGGGCGATCAATCTATTGAGGTAATTGCTAATTATAACCGCCTCAAAAGTAAAATGAACGACTTATTGGCAGGTCGCAGTGAAGGGGCCAAGGTGCGATCACGGGCGAAATTACTAGACAACAACGAAAAGCCCACCAAATATTTTTTTGCTCGTGAAAGAAAGCGAGGTAAAAAAAAACGAATCACTAGCGTTATTGATAGCGAAGACAACGTTCATACTGAACCTGAAGCGATCTCGCGTACTTTTACTGATTTTTACTCGTCCCTGTATTCTAACACAGCAAATTTAGATTTTGAAGAACAGAATTCATTTCTTTCAAAATTATCGACTTCTCTTTCTAACGATCAACAATCTGCGCTTGACTCACCGTTGACCTTAGCAGAGCTGACTCGTGCTCTGGCCGATATGCAAAACGACAAGTCACCAGGTTCTGACGGTTTTCCCAAGGAATTCTACATCGCCTGTTGGGATTTCACAGGCCCCATTCTCCTGGACGTATACAATGACTGTTTCCAAAAATCATGTCTCAGCTGTTCTCAACGTTTTGGTCTTATCACCCTCCTTAACAAGTCTGATGACAGCAACGCTAATTCACGACCCGAAAATAAACGCCCCATCTCACTTCTGAACGCAGACTATAAAATCTTGACAAAATCGCTTTGCAATAGATTGCGCCAAGTGCTACCCACCCTAACAAACACATATCAAACATGTGGAGTCAAGGGACGTAGCATTTTTGATAACTTAAGAATAATACGTGATTTTTGTTACTTTTCCAACTCACGCAACTTGCCAGGGGCCATCATATCGCTTGACCAAAAGAAAGCGTTTGACAGAGTAGACTGGGAATTTCTCCAGAGAGTATTGCAGAAAATGAACTTTGGTCCAAATTTGCGCCAGTGGATTAGTATTTTGTATACTGACATTGAAAGTGCCATTCTCATTAATGGAACAATTACTAGCCCTTTTAAATTGAGCAGAGGAGTGCGGCAAGGCTGTCCACTGTCCCCCCTTCTGTACGTGTTATTCTCTGAACCGTTTGCAGCAGCTGTGCGCACTGACGAGGCTATAAAAGGCTTCAGTATTCCAGGTCAGCGCGAAAGTGCAAAACTGCTGCAATACGCGGATGATAATACCGCTCTTGTAACAAATGATATCTCTATCGCGCGTATTTTCACTCATTGCTCTCAATTTTCCCGAGCCACCGGGAGTGAACTCAATTTGAACAAATGTAAAGGCATGTGTGTGGGAGCGTGGCGAACACGTGGTAACTTACCTAACAACATCAGGTGGACACGCAATAGCATCCAAGTCAACGGGATATGGGTTGGGGACGATGCACTGCAAACAAATTGGCGCGACCGTGTCACGCAATTTCGCAAGGTTATTGATTCATGGACCGGTAGAAAGCTTACTCTCCTTGGCAAAACTCTGGTTCTCAATTCAGTGGCGCTACCAATTTTCTGGTACGTCGCTGCGTTGTTTCCAATGCCAGTCGGCTATGCAAATGTCATTAACAAGTGCGTGTTTTCTTTCCTCTGGGGCAAGGGTAAAACAGAGCTTGTGAAAAGAGACGTTCTGTGCCTTCCCTTGGACAGGGGTGGATTGGCTCTAGCCAACGTTGTAATAAAGGCACAGGCCATGCTAGCTAGTCCCTTTTCTCAATTGTTCAATAGTACCAAACCCTGTGTTGATCTCATGAGGAGTTATGTTGTGTCTGACGTTAGATCACATTTCCCGAAACTTTGGTCTAATATGGTTCCCCACTACTCCGATATCCCACCATGGCATTCTGCGTTCATCACTATTATCAAACGTTTAGTCAGCTGTGCTATAGGCAAATCTATTACTTGGAGCTCCCTCACGGCAAAAGAAATATATTTTATTCTTTCCCCCACGACGGTCTGGCCACGAGTGGTGTCTCATAATCCGGGTATTTTATGGACAGAAGTCTGGCGCTCAACGCATGATAACATTCTAGATAATTCTCTGAAGGAAATGGCATGGAAATCGGCACACGGTGTACTGATAACACGTGACCGCCTGGCGCGATGGGGTCATATTCGCGAACCGCCGACTTGTCCACGGGAAGGATGCACATCAAGGGAAACAATTACGCATGCGTTGTATCACTGTAAACACGCTAGCTTTGTGTGGGCTTGGGTCGACGCCATTCTAGCGCGATTGAGCGGTACTCTATTACGTTGTAATGAAAATGACATCATATTTGGACTTACCTCAAACACTATGAATTTGCGTCAAACTTCTCTTCTTAACTTTGTACTTAACTCCGCCAAGCTTGTTTTATGGCGTACCCGCTGTCAAGCCGTGTTCGATCACAATTACCTTTCTTGTGACGAGGTCCTTGAACACGTTAGAAAAGAAATCCGCGCCCGTCTTCATGCCGATATCTACAGACTCTCGATCTCCGAATTTGTCCACCATTGGTGTATAAAAAACGTACTAGCCGTCCGTTCCCATGGCAAAATTAAAATTCTTGTATGATTTATTACAATTTGTTGTAAGTTGTCCAACAGTCTTGTTTAGTTTCACAGAATTCTTCTATTATTCTATAGGGGACATTGATTGGAATTCTCTCTCTTTGATGGATTTGATGCTGGATTTGCATTGCGGTTGTTCTGATATTAAATTGTATCCTTTATCCTTAGTTGCGATGTTGGTGATAGGCAGGGGTGATCGCACCATCTTTAACTTCGAACCGGCGTGGCCGGCCTGCCTTGGGGCGCCTCATTGCCTTTAATATAGATTGAAACATTTTTTGTTTAGTTGATTGATGTTACCCCCAAACCAAAAAGGAGTATCTGTTCTTATCAGCTTAATATCTGATACGTTGCTCATTGAGCAACTCGATATTAAACTGATTTTTGAAAACAGGCCATGGAATAGGGGCTTGCTCCGTCCTGGCCACGGATTGACCCAGTATTGCAGTATTTCTGGGAATGGTCCACCTCATATACAATTTAATATCAGAATAAAACAAATCAACCCTTTGCGTCACCCGTTTTCTCCATTTTAATGCCCGATAGTGGGCGCTAATGGAACTTGTTAAAAACCTTATTCTTCGGCTGGACGGACGGTCCTAATTTGCATAATCGATTACGTCACCTGACGCTACGTATAAATATATATTTTTGGCTTAACTTTAGCTTCGATTGCCACAAAAGTCGCCGAGATAGTATGCAGGCGACTAGTTACTTTGTAACAAATAATAGCAACAAACATGCCATTAGGCATGAAAACAATATACGAAATTTCCGGGTTGTTATTTCAACATTTACCATTTTCGTGTTCGTATATGAGCTGGACCATTTATTTGCATATCTGCATATACCTCTGTGCTATGGCCGTTACTGGTTATCGCTTCTCGGCCTTTTGGCTAAGATCATGTGTAGTATCTGTTCTTATCAGCTTAATATCTGATACGTTGCTCATTGAGCAACTCGATATTAAACTGATTTTTGAAAACAGGCCATGGAATAGGGGCTTGCTCCGTCCTGGCCACGGATTGACCCAGTATTGCAGTATTTCTGGGAATGGTCCACCTCATATACAATTTAATATCAGAATAAAACAAATCAACCCTTTGCGTCACCCGTTTTCTCCATTTTAATGCCCGATAGTGGGCGCTAATGGAACTTGTTAAAACCCTTATTCTTCGGCTGGACGGACGGTCCTAATTTGCATAATCGATTACGTCACCTGACGCTACGTATAAATATATATTTTTGGCTTAACTTTAGCTTCGATTGCCACAAAAGTCGCCGAGATAGTATGCAGGCGACTAGTTACTTTGTAACAAATAATAGCAACAAACATGCCATTAGGCATGAAAACAATATACGAAATTTCCGGGTTGTTATTTCAACATTTACCATTTTCGTGTTCGTATATGAGCTGGACCATTTATTTGCATATCTGCATATACCTCTGTGCTATGGCCGTTACTGGTTATCGCTTCTCGGCCTTTTGGCTAAGATCATGTGTAGTATCTGTTCTTATCAGCTTAATATCTGATACGTTGCTCATTGAGCAACTCGATATTAAACTGATTTTTGAAAACAGGCCATGGAATAGGGGCTTGCTCCGTCCTGGCCACGGATTGACCCAGTATTGCAGTATTTCTGGGAATGGTCCACCTCATATACAATTTAATATCAGAATAAAACAAATCAACCCTTTGCGTCACCCGTTTTCTCCATTTTAATGCCCGATAGTGGGCGCTAATGGAACTTGTTAAAACCCTTATTCTTCGGCTGGACGGACGGTCCTAATTTGCATAATCGATTACGTCACCTGACGCTACGTATAAATATATATTTTTGGCTTAACTTTAGCTTCGATTGCCACAAAAGTCGCCGAGATAGTATGCAGGCGACTAGTTACTTTGTAACAAATAATAGCAACAAACATGCCATTAGGCATGAAAACAATATACGAAATTTCCGGGTTGTTATTTCAACATTTACCATTTTCGTGTTCGTATATGAGCTGGACCATTTATTTGCATATCTGCATATACCTCTGTGCTATGGCCGTTACTGGTTATCGCTTCTCGGCCTTTTGGCTAAGATCATGTGTAGTATCTGTTCTTATCAGCTTAATATCTGATACGTTGCTCATTGAGCAACTCGATATTAAACTGATTTTTGAAAACAGGCCATGGAATAGGGGCTTGCTCCGTCCTGGCCACGGATTGACCCAGTATTGCAGTATTTCTGGGAATGGTCCACCTCATATACAATTTAATATCAGAATAAAACAAATCAACCCTTTGCGTCACCCGTTTTCTCCATTTTAATGCCCGATAGTGGGCGCTAATGGAACTTGTTAAAACCCTTATTCTTCGGCTGGACGGACGGTCCTAATTTGCATAATCGATTACGTCACCTGACGCTACGTATAAATATATATTTTTGGCTTAACTTTAGCTTCGATTGCCACAAAAGTCGCCGAGATAGTATGCAGGCGACTAGTTACTTTGTAACAAATAATAGCAACAAACATGCCATTAGGCATGAAAACAATATACGAAATTTCCGGGTTGTTATTTCAACATTTACCATTTTCGTGTTCGTATATGAGCTGGACCATTTATTTGCATATCTGCATATACCTCTGTGCTATGGCCGTTACTGGTTATCGCTTCTCGGCCTTTTGGCTAAGATCATGTGTAGTATCTGTTCTTATCAGCTTAATATCTGATACGTTGCTCATTGAGCAACTCGATATTAAACTGATTTTTGAAAACAGGCCATGGAATAGGGGCTTGCTCCGTCCTGGCCACGGATTGACCCAGTATTGCAGTATTTCTGGGAATGGTCCACCTCATATACAATTTAATATCAGAATAAAACAAATCAACCCTTTGCGTCACCCGTTTTCTCCATTTTAATGCCCGATAGTGGGCGCTAATGGAACTTGTTAAAAACCTTATTCTTCGGCTGGACGGACGGTCCTAATTTGCATAATCGATTACGTCACCTGACGCTACGTATAAATATATATTTTTGGCTTAACTTTAGCTTCGATTGCCACAAAAGTCGCCGAGATAGTATGCAGGCGACTAGTTACTTTGTAACAAATAATAGCAACAAACATGCCATTAGGCATGAAAACAATATACGAAATTTCCGGGTTGTTATTTCAACATTTACCATTTTCGTGTTCGTATATGAGCTGGACCATTTATTTGCATATCTGCATATACCTCTGTGCTATGGCCGTTACTGGTTATCGCTTCTCGGCCTTTTGGCTAAGATCATGTGTAGTATCTGTTCTTATCAGCTTAATATCTGATACGTTGCTCATTGAGCAACTCGATATTAAACTGATTTTTGAAAACAGGCCATGGAATAGGGGCTTGCTCCGTCCTGGCCACGGATTGACCCAGTATTGCAGTATTTCTGGGAATGGTCCACCTCATATACAATTTAATATCAGAATAAAACAAATCAACCCTTTGCGTCACCCGTTTTCTCCATTTTAATGCCCGATAGTGGGCGCTAATGGAACTTGTTAAAACCCTTATTCTTCGGCTGGACGGACGGTCCTAATTTGCATAATCGATTACGTCACCTGACGCTACGTATAAATATATATTTTTGGCTTAACTTTAGCTTCGATTGCCACAAAAGTCGCCGAGATAGTATGCAGGCGACTAGTTACTTTGTAACAAATAATAGCAACAAACATGCCATTAGGCATGAAAACAATATACGAAATTTCCGGGTTGTTATTTCAACATTTACCATTTTCGTGTTC
This sequence comes from Saccoglossus kowalevskii, assembly GCF_978046115.1. NCBI lineage: Eukaryota > Metazoa > Hemichordata > Enteropneusta > Harrimaniidae > Saccoglossus > Saccoglossus kowalevskii. The sequence continues at coordinate 19,098,979 of NC_140644.1, read as the reverse complement.
GTATATGAGCTGGACCATTTATTTGCATATCTGCATATACCTCTGTGCTATGGCCGTTACTGGTTATCGCTTCTCGGCCTTTTGGCTAAGATCATGTGTAGTATCTGTTCTTATCAGCTTAATATCTGATACGTTGCTCATTGAGCAACTCGATATTAAACTGATTTTTGAAAACAGGCCATGGAATAGGGGCTTGCTCCGTCCTGGCCACGGATTGACCCAGTATTGCAGTATTTCTGGGAATGGTCCACCTCATATACAATTTAATATCAGAATAAAACAAATCAACCCTTTGCGTCACCCGTTTTCTCCATTTTAATGCCCGATAGTGGGCGCTAATGGAACTTGTTAAAACCCTTATTCTTCGGCTGGACGGACGGTCCTAATTTGCATAATCGATTACGTCACCTGACGCTACGTATAAATATATATTTTTGGCTTAACTTTAGCTTCGATTGCCACAAAAGTCGCCGAGATAGTATGCAGGCGACTAGTTACTTTGTAACAAATAATAGCAACAAACATGCCATTAGGCATGAAAACAATATACGAAATTTCCGGGTTGTTATTTCAACATTTACCATTTTCGTGTTCGTATATGAGCTGGACCATTTATTTGCATATCTGCATATACCTCTGTGCTATGGCCGTTACTGGTTATCGCTTCTCGGCCTTTTGGCTAAGATCATGTGTAGTATCTGTTCTTATCAGCTTAATATCTGATACGTTGCTCATTGAGCAACTCGATATTAAACTGATTTTTGAAAACAGGCCATGGAATAGGGGCTTGCTCCGTCCTGGCCACGGATTGACCCAGTATTGCAGTATTTCTGGGAATGGTCCACCTCATATACAATTTAATATCAGAATAAAACAAATCAACCCTTTGCGTCACCCGTTTTCTCCATTTTAATGCCCGATAGTGGGCGCTAATGGAACTTGTTAAAACCCTTATTCTTCGGCTGGACGGACGGTCCTAATTTGCATAATCGATTACGTCACCTGACGCTACGTATAAATATATATTTTTGGCTTAACTTTAGCTTCGATTGCCACAAAAGTCGCCGAGATAGTATGCAGGCGACTAGTTACTTTGTAACAAATAATAGCAACAAACATGCCATTAGGCATGAAAACAATATACGAAATTTCCGGGTTGTTATTTCAACATTTACCATTTTCGTGTTCGTATATGAGCTGGACCATTTATTTGCATATCTGCATATACCTCTGTGCTATGGCCGTTACTGGTTATCGCTTCTCGGCCTTTTGGCTAAGATCATGTGTAGTATCTGTTCTTATCAGCTTAATATCTGATACGTTGCTCATTGAGCAACTCGATATTAAACTGATTTTTGAAAACAGGCCATGGAATAGGGGCTTGCTCCGTCCTGGCCACGGATTGACCCAGTATTGCAGTATTTCTGGGAATGGTCCACCTCATATACAATTTAATATCAGAATAAAACAAATCAACCCTTTGCGTCACCCGTTTTCTCCATTTTAATGCCCGATAGTGGGCGCTAATGGAACTTGTTAAAACCCTTATTCTTCGGCTGGACGGACGGTCCTAATTTGCATAATCGATTACGTCACCTGACGCTACGTATAAATATATATTTTTGGCTTAACTTTAGCTTCGATTGCCACAAAAGTCGCCGAGATAGTATGCAGGCGACTAGTTACTTTGTAACAAATAATAGCAACAAACATGCCATTAGGCATGAAAACAATATACGAAATTTCCGGGTTGTTATTTCAACATTTACCATTTTCGTGTTCGTATATGAGCTGGACCATTTATTTGCATATCTGCATATACCTCTGTGCTATGGCCGTTACTGGTTATCGCTTCTCGGCCTTTTGGCTAAGATCATGTGTAGTATCTGTTCTTATCAGCTTAATATCTGATACGTTGCTCATTGAGCAACTCGATATTAAACTGATTTTTGAAAACAGGCCATGGAATAGGGGCTTGCTCCGTCCTGGCCACGGATTGACCCAGTATTGCAGTATTTCTGGGAATGGTCCACCTCATATACAATTTAATATCAGAATAAAACAAATCAACCCTTTGCGTCACCCGTTTTCTCCATTTTAATGCCCGATAGTGGGCGCTAATGGAACTTGTTAAAACCCTTATTCTTCGGCTGGACGGACGGTCCTAATTTGCATAATCGATTACGTCACCTGACGCTACGTATAAATATATATTTTTGGCTTAACTTTAGCTTCGATTGCCACAAAAGTCGCCGAGATAGTATGCAGGCGACTAGTTACTTTGTAACAAATAATAGCAACAAACATGCCATTAGGCATGAAAACAATATACGAAATTTCCGGGTTGTTATTTCAACATTTACCATTTTCGTGTTCGTATATGAGCTGGACCATTTATTTGCATATCTGCATATACCTCTGTGCTATGGCCGTTACTGGTTATCGCTTCTCGGCCTTTTGGCTAAGATCATGTGTAGTATCTGTTCTTATCAGCTTAATATCTGATACGTTGCTCATTGAGCAACTCGATATTAAACTGATTTTTGAAAACAGGCCATGGAATAGGGGCTTGCTCCGTCCTGGCCACGGATTGACCCAGTATTGCAGTATTTCTGGGAATGGTCCACCTCATATACAATTTAATATCAGAATAAAACAAATCAACCCTTTGCGTCACCCGTTTTCTCCATTTTAATGCCCGATAGTGGGCGCTAATGGAACTTGTTAAAACCCTTATTCTTCGGCTGGACGGACGGTCCTAATTTGCATAATCGATTACGTCACCTGACGCAACGTATAAATATATATTTTTGGCTTAACTTTAGCTTCGATTGCCACAAAAGTCGCCGAGATAGTATGCAGGCGACTAGTTACTTTGTAACAAATAATAGCAACAAACATGCCATTAGGCATGAAAACAATATACGAAATTTCCGGGTTGTTATTTCAACATTTACCATTTTCGTGTTCGTATATGAGCTGGACCATTTATTTGCATATCTGCATATACCTCTGTGCTATGGCCGTTACTGGTTATCGCTTCTCGGCCTTTTGGCTAAGATCATGTGTAGTATCTGTTCTTATCAGCTTAATATCTGATACGTTGCTCATTGAGCAACTCGATATTAAACTGATTTTTGAAAACAGGCCATGGAATAGGGGCTTGCTCCGTCCTGGCCACGGATTGACCCAGTATTGCAGTATTTCTGGGAATGGTCCACCTCATATACAATTTAATATCAGAATAAAACAAATCAACCCTTTGCGTCACCCGTTTTCTCCATTTTAATGCCCGATAGTGGGCGCTAATGGAACTTGTTAAAACCCTTATTCTTCGGCTGGACGGACGGTCCTAATTTGCATAATCGATTACGTCACCTGACGCTACGTATAAATATATATTTTTGGCTTAACTTTAGCTTCGATTGCCACAAAAGTCGCCGAGATAGTATGCAGGCGACTAGTTACTTTGTAACAAATAATAGCAACAAACATGCCATTAGGCATGAAAACAATATACGAAATTTCCGGGTTGTTATTTCAACATTTACCATTTTCGTGTTCGTATATGAGCTGGACCATTTATTTGCATATCTGCATATACCTCTGTGCTATGGCCGTTACTGGTTATCGCTTCTCGGCCTTTTGGCTAAGATCATGTGTAGTATCTGTTCTTATCAGCTTAATATCTGATACGTTGCTCATTGAGCAACTCGATATTAAACTGATTTTTGAAAACAGGCCATGGAATAGGGGCTTGCTCCGTCCTGGCCACGGATTGACCCAGTATTGCAGTATTTCTGGGAATGGTCCACCTCATATACAATTTAATATCAGAATAAAACAAATCAACCCTTTGCGTCACCCGTTTTCTCCATTTTAATGCCCGATAGTGGGCGCTAATGGAACTTGTTAAAACCCTTATTCTTCGGCTGGACGGACGGTCCTAATTTGCATAATCGATTACGTCACCTGACGCTACGTATAAATATATATTTTTGGCTTAACTTTAGCTTCGATTGCCACAAAAGTCGCCGAGATAGTATGCAGGCGACTAGTTACTTTGTAACAAATAATAGCAACAAACATGCCATTAGGCATGAAAACAATATACGAAATTTCCGGGTTGTTATTTCAACATTTACCATTTTCGTGTTCGTATATGAGCTGGACCATTTATTTGCATATCTGCATATACCTCTGTGCTATGGCCGTTACTGGTTATCGCTTCTCGGCCTTTTGGCTAAGATCATGTGTAGTATCTGTTCTTATCAGCTTAATATCTGATACGTTGCTCATTGAGCAACTCGATATTAAACTGATTTTTGAAAACAGGCCATGGAATAGGGGCTTGCTCCGTCCTGGCCACGGATTGACCCAGTATTGCAGTATTTCTGGGAATGGTCCACCTCATATACAATTTAATATCAGAATAAAACAAATCAACCCTTTGCGTCACCCGTTTTCTCCATTTTAATGCCCGATAGTGGGCGCTAATGGAACTTGTTAAAACCCTTATTCTTCGGCTGGACGGACGGTCCTAATTTGCATAATCGATTACGTCACCTGACGCTACGTATAAATATATATTTTTGGCTTAACTTTAGCTTCGATTGCCACAAAAGTCGCCGAGATAGTATGCAGGCGACTAGTTACTTTGTAACAAATAATAGCAACAAACATGCCATTAGGCATGAAAACAATATACGAAATTTCCGGGTTGTTATTTCAACATTTACCATTTTCGTGTTCGTATATGAGCTGGACCATTTATTTGCATATCTGCATATACCTCTGTGCTATGGCCGTTACTGGTTATCGCTTCTCGGCCTTTTGGCTAAGATCTCTGCGCCCGTTCGCCAGACTTCGCTGCTTTAAAAGAGAACTTCCTGTTTTTTGCTGACTCATCAAGTCTCGGTCTGTTGTGTATTTGCTTTACTGTGAGTATTTATTTTATTATCCGTTTTATTAGTGGTTGGCCTTTATAGCCATGGCCGGTATTCGGCCAGGCGGTCGAAAGGACCGCACCCTATTGTTGAAGTTTTCAGAATATACTTCAACGAAAGACGTCTTCGAATTATTGAGTAAGGCTGGCGTTGACCCCAAAATCCACCTGGATGCAGTACAGCAGTTGCCGCGTTTTTCCTTTGACGTAAAATTCAGGCAGGTGGTTTTTCGAAACCAGTTCGAACAGGTTTTACAAGGGTTTGATGAATGCACCGTGGAATCCTACTCAGAAGTCACTGTTGTCACAGCTTTGTACATTGACCTGGATTTGGATAACAATTATGTAAAACAGATGCTGTCTCAATATGGTGAGGTTGTCGGGTCAAGGCTGTGTACTTTTGCAAACTTTCCTGGTATACTGAATGGAAATCGTGCGTACCAAATAAAATTGAAAAAGCACATTCCATCAGTGGTTCGGATTGCCAACAGAAACGTGTGGTTCACGTACTGGGGTCAGCCTAAGACTTGTTCTAAATGTGGCAGCATGGGTCACCTAGGAAAGGAATGCAAAAACATGAGGTGCTATCGTTGCCAGCAGGTGGGTCATGTTGTGGCTGAGTGCTCAAATAAAATCAAATGCACAGTGTGTGGCAATGAGGGCCACGTGTACCGCAACTGCCCTTTGTCTTTTGCAAACCGCGTGGCGAACCCCCCCGTATCAGAAGGTAATACTGCATCCGTCCCCGAGACTGAGCAGATTGTTAAAGACCAAGCTGAGAAAACGTCAGGTGTGCCAACTGAAATGACAACTGAAGTCACGTCCGAAATAGCCACTGATGAGGTCAAGGTGTCAATTTTTGGAGAGTCAACCAGTGAGTGGGACATGGATACTGATGGTACCGAGAGAACAGAGGCGTCAGTTTTACCGGGCGTGAAACGCCCCACACTGACAGACTCCGACAGTGGTGGCGAGGCAGTTAAAAGAAATAAACCTGAAGGAAAAAATGAGAGCACTGATGGCTGTGTGGCAGAGTCGACAAAAGTAGGAAAAGAAGAATCGATGGTACAGCGTGCGAAATCCCATCTCCGTTCTTGCCTGTTGAAAAATCTGAAACTTGTCCCTGTTACCTGTTCCAGAGTGACAGGACTGGCATGCGAAGAAACAAACACAGGTTGGGAAGCAGTAGTAAACCACTGCTCGACAGCGCACAAGCAAGGTAAAATAACCATTCCATGTGACTTCAGCAAATCATGTAAAAAGAAAAATCTAGTGTTTCCAAATCCGTCTGAGTGGCTGTCACACATGCACCAAATCCACCCACGTATCGTTCTATCCAAAGATGTGCAGTTTTTCGACAATTTCCTTATATCATAATGGAGTATATTATATGTATTTTTCTCATGGCGTTAACAATGCTCAACATATGTACAATTAATGTTAATGGTTTACAAGATAGTAATAAACGTAAAGTGTTTTTTCAACATTGCCGTGAGGCAAACTACGACATTGTCTGTGTACAAGAATCACATGTCAGTTCTACCAAGGACATGGACGAGTGGAGTAGAGAGTGGGGAGGCCGTACTCACTGGAGTTTGGGATCTAACTTCAGTTGTGGGACGGGTATTTTAATACCGCCAAGAGCGTCCCTTCAATGCTCGGCTGCTTTAACAGACACTGAGGGTCGAATTGTTGCGTGTAATATCACGGTCGAAAGCGGCCACACTTACCGTCTTTGCGCAGTGTACGCTCCAAACGCTCCGGGACAACGTTTACGTTTCCTTTCTGACTTACACTTATACTTGGGAACTCATAAAAATATTCTACTTTGTGGGGATTTTAATTGTGTTGACGGCAAAAAGGATTGTTTTGGTGGTTCTGAAAACAATACTTCACGTTTTACTGGGACAAATGTACTTCGGGGAATGTGCGCCGATTTTGACTTAGTCGATATCTGGCGGTCACAAAACCCAGACACTCGTAGTTTCACTTGGAGAAATAAAAACAACACTATAGGTAGCCGACTTGATAGGTGGTACATTTCTGCTCAGTTAAAGGCTGACACCAATATTGCGTCATGCTCCTTTTCTGATCACGATTACGTGACTTTAAATATTTCTTTCACTCCGTCTGTATCCTTTGGACCGGGATTTTGGAAGTGTAATACCTCACTGCTTGCAAAATCAGAAGTCATCAACGAAATTAGGGAACGAGTATCAGAGTGGGTCACATTACAAGGAGCCTTTCCCAGTCTCAGTGAATGGTGGGACATGACAAAAACGAGAATTAAGTCGGTAATCCGTAAACACGCCCGTATTCAATCTGCAAAGCGTAAAGCAGAAATGCAAACTTTACAACAACAACTTAATTTGGCAGTGTCTCTTCTCAACCAGGGCGATCAATCTATTGAGGTAATTGCTAATTATAACCGCCTCAAAAGTAAAATGAACGACTTATTGGCAGGTCGCAGTGAAGGGGCCAAGGTGCGATCACGGGCGAAATTACTAGACAACAACGAAAAGCCCACCAAATATTTTTTTGCTCGTGAAAGAAAGCGAGGTAAAAAAAAACGAATCACTAGCGTTATTGATAGCGAAGACAACGTTCATACTGAACCTGAAGCGATCTCGCGTACTTTTACTGATTTTTACTCGTCCCTGTATTCTAACACAGCAAATTTAGATTTTGAAGAACAGAATTCATTTCTTTCAAAATTATCGACTTCTCTTTCTAACGATCAACAATCTGCGCTTGACTCACCGTTGACCTTAGCAGAGCTGACTCGTGCTCTGGCCGATATGCAAAACGACAAGTCACCAGGTTCTGACGGTTTTCCCAAGGAATTCTACATCGCCTGTTGGGATTTCACAGGCCCCATTCTCCTGGACGTATACAATGACTGTTTCCAAAAATCATGTCTCAGCTGTTCTCAACGTTTTGGTCTTATCACCCTCCTTAACAAGTCTGATGACAGCAACGCTAATTCACGACCCGAAAATAAACGCCCCATCTCACTTCTGAACGCAGACTATAAAATCTTGACAAAATCGCTTTGCAATAGATTGCGCCAAGTGCTACCCACCCTAACAAACACATATCAAACATGTGGAGTCAAGGGACGTAGCATTTTTGATAACTTAAGAATAATACGTGATTTTTGTTACTTTTCCAACTCACGCAACTTGCCAGGGGCCATCATATCGCTTGACCAAAAGAAAGCGTTTGACAGAGTAGACTGGGAATTTCTCCAGAGAGTATTGCAGAAAATGAACTTTGGTCCAAATTTGCGCCAGTGGATTAGTATTTTGTATACTGACATTGAAAGTGCCATTCTCATTAATGGAACAATTACTAGCCCTTTTAAATTGAGCAGAGGAGTGCGGCAAGGCTGTCCACTGTCCCCCCTTCTGTACGTGTTATTCTCTGAACCGTTTGCAGCAGCTGTGCGCACTGACGAGGCTATAAAAGGCTTCAGTATTCCAGGTCAGCGCGAAAGTGCAAAACTGCTGCAATACGCGGATGATAATACCGCTCTTGTAACAAATGATATCTCTATCGCGCGTATTTTCACTCATTGCTCTCAATTTTCCCGAGCCACCGGGAGTGAACTCAATTTGAACAAATGTAAAGGCATGTGTGTGGGAGCGTGGCGAACACGTGGTAACTTACCTAACAACATCAGGTGGACACGCAATAGCATCCAAGTCAACGGGATATGGGTTGGGGACGATGCACTGCAAACAAATTGGCGCGACCGTGTCACGCAATTTCGCAAGGTTATTGATTCATGGACCGGTAGAAAGCTTACTCTCCTTGGCAAAACTCTGGTTCTCAATTCAGTGGCGCTACCAATTTTCTGGTACGTCGCTGCGTTGTTTCCAATGCCAGTCGGCTATGCAAATGTCATTAACAAGTGCGTGTTTTCTTTCCTCTGGGGCAAGGGTAAAACAGAGCTTGTGAAAAGAGACGTTCTGTGCCTTCCCTTGGACAGGGGTGGATTGGCTCTAGCCAACGTTGTAATAAAGGCACAGGCCATGCTAGCTAGTCCCTTTTCTCAATTGTTCAATAGTACCAAACCCTGTGTTGATCTCATGAGGAGTTATGTTGTGTCTGACGTTAGATCACATTTCCCGAAACTTTGGTCTAATATGGTTCCCCACTACTCCGATATCCCACCATGGCATTCTGCGTTCATCACTATTATCAAACGTTTAGTCAGCTGTGCTATAGGCAAATCTATTACTTGGAGCTCCCTCACGGCAAAAGAAATATATTTTATTCTTTCCCCCACGACGGTCTGGCCACGAGTGGTGTCTCATAATCCGGGTATTTTATGGACAGAAGTCTGGCGCTCAACGCATGATAACATTCTAGATAATTCTCTGAAGGAAATGGCATGGAAATCGGCACACGGTGTACTGATAACACGTGACCGCCTGGCGCGATGGGGTCATATTCGCGAACCGCCGACTTGTCCACGGGAAGGATGCACATCAAGGGAAACAATTACGCATGCGTTGTATCACTGTAAACACGCTAGCTTTGTGTGGGCTTGGGTCGACGCCATTCTAGCGCGATTGAGCGGTACTCTATTACGTTGTAATGAAAATGACATCATATTTGGACTTACCTCAAACACTATGAATTTGCGTCAAACTTCTCTTCTTAACTTTGTACTTAACTCCGCCAAGCTTGTTTTATGGCGTACCCGCTGTCAAGCCGTGTTCGATCACAATTACCTTTCTTGTGACGAGGTCCTTGAACACGTTAGAAAAGAAATCCGCGCCCGTCTTCATGCCGATATCTACAGACTCTCGATCTCCGAATTTGTCCACCATTGGTGTATAAAAAACGTACTAGCCGTCCGTTCCCATGGCAAAATTAAAATTCTTGTATGATTTATTACAATTTGTTGTAAGTTGTCCAACAGTCTTGTTTAGTTTCACAGAATTCTTCTATTATTCTATAGGGGACATTGATTGGAATTCTCTCTCTTTGATGGATTTGATGCTGGATTTGCATTGCGGTTGTTCTGATATTAAATTCTATCCTTTATCCTTAGTTGCGATGTTGGTGATAGGCAGGGGTGATCGCACCATCTTTAACTTCGAACCGGCGTGGCCGGCCTGCCTTGGGGCGCCTCATTGCCTTTAATATAGATTGAAACATTTTTTGTTTAGTTGATTGATGTTACCCCCAAACCAAAAAGGAGTATCTGTTCTTATCAGCTTAATATCTGATACGTTGCTCATTGAGCAACTCGATATTAAACTGATTTTTGAAAACAGGCCATGGAATAGGGGCTTGCTCCGTCCTGGCCACGGATTGACCCAGTATTGCAGTATTTCTGGGAATGGTCCACCTCATATACAATTTAATATCAGAATAAAACAAATCAACCCTTTGCGTCACCCGTTTTCTCCATTTTAATGCCCGATAGTGGGCGCTAATGGAACTTGTTAAAACCCTTATTCTTCGGCTGGACGGACGGTCCTAATTTGCATAATCGATTACGTCACCTGACGCTACGTATAAATATATATTTTTGGCTTAACTTTAGCTTCGATTGCCACAAAAGTCGCCGAGATAGTATGCAGGCGACTAGTTACTTTGTAACAAATAATAGCAACAAACATGCCATTAGGCATGAAAACAATATACGAAATTTCCGGGTTGTTATTTCAACATTTACCATTTTCGTGTTCGTATATGAGCTGGACCATTTATTTGCATATCTGCATATACCTCTGTGCTATGGCCGTTACTGGTTATCGCTTCTCGGCCTTTTGGCTAAGATCATGTGTAGTATCTGTTCTTATCAGCTTAATATCTGATACGTTGCTCATTGAGCAACTCGATATTAAACTGATTTTTGAAAACAGGCCATGGAATAGGGGCTTGCTCCGTCCTGGCCACGGATTGACCCAGTATTGCAGTATTTCTGGGAATGGTCCACCTCATATACAATTTAATATCAGAATAAAACAAATCAACCCTTTGCGTCACCCGTTTTCTCCATTTTAATGCCCGATAGTGGGCGCTAATGGAACTTGTTAAAACCCTTATTCTTCGGCTGGACGGACGGTCCTAATTTGCATAATCGATTACGTCACCTGACGCTACGTATAAATATATATTTTTGGCTTAACTTTAGCTTCGATTGCCACAAAAGTCGCCGAGATAGTATGCAGGCGACTAGTTACTTTGTAACAAATAATAGCAACAAACATGCCATTAGGCATGAAAACAATATACGAAATTTCCGGGTTGTTATTTCAACATTTACCATTTTCGTGTTCGTATATGAGCTGGACCATTTATTTGCATATCTGCATATACCTCTGTGCTATGGCCGTTACTGGTTATCGCTTCTCGGCCTTTTGGCTAAGATCATGTGTAGTATCTGTTCTTATCAGCTTAATATCTGATACGTTGCTCATTGAGCAACTCGATATTAAACTGATTTTTGAAAACAGGCCATGGAATAGGGGCTTGCTCCGTCCTGGCCACGGATTGACCCAGTATTGCAGTATTTCTGGGAATGGTCCACCTCATATACAATTTAATATCAGAATAAAACAAATCAACCCTTTGCGTCACCCGTTTTCTCCATTTTAATGCCCGATAGTGGGCGCTAATGGAACTTGTTAAAACCCTTATTCTTCGGCTGGACGGACGGTCCTAATTTGCATAATCGATTACGTCACCTGACGCTACGTATAAATATATATTTTTGGCTTAACTTTAGCTTCGATTGCCACAAAAGTCGCCGAGATAGTATGCAGGCGACTAGTTACTTTGTAACAAATAATAGCAACAAACATGCCATTAGGCATGAAAACAATATACGAAATTTCCGGGTTGTTATTTCAACATTTACCATTTTCGTGTTCGTATATGAGCTGGACCATTTATTTGCATATCTGCATATACCTCTGTGCTATGGCCGTTACTGGTTATCGCTTCTCGGCCTTTTGGCTAAGATCATGTGTAGTATCTGTTCTTATCAGCTTAATATCTGATACGTTGCTCATTGAGCAACTCGATATTAAACTGATTTTTGAAAACAGGCCATGGAATAGGGGCTTGCTCCGTCCTGGCCACGGATTGACCCAGTATTGCAGTATTTCTGGGAATGGTCCACCTCATATACAATTTAATATCAGAATAAAACAAATCAACCCTTTGCGTCACCCGTTTTCTCCATTTTAATGCCCGATAGTGGGCGCTAATGGAACTTGTTAAAACCCTTATTCTTCGGCTGGACGGACGGTCCTAATTTGCATAATCGATTACGTCACCTGACGCTACGTATAAATATATATTTTTGGCTTAACTTTAGCTTCGATTGCCACAAAAGTCGCCGAGATAGTATGCAGGCGACTAGTTACTTTGTAACAAATAATAGCAACAAACATGCCATTAGGCATGAAAACAATATACGAAATTTCCGGGTTGTTATTTCAACATTTACCATTTTCGTGTTCGTATATGAGCTGGACCATTTATTTGCATATCTGCATATACCTCTGTGCTATGGCCGTTACTGGTTATCGCTTCTCGGCCTTTTGGCTAAGATCATGTGTAGTATCTGTTCTTATCAGCTTAATATCTGATACGTTGCTCATTGAGCAACTCGATATTAAACTGATTTTTGAAAACAGGCCATGGAATAGGGGCTTGCTCCGTCCTGGCCACGGATTGACCCAGTATTGCAGTATTTCTGGGAATGGTCCACCTCATATACAATTTAATATCAGAATAAAACAAATCAACCCTTTGCGTCACCCGTTTTCTCCATTTTAATGCCCGATAGTGGGCGCTAATGGAACTTGTTAAAACCCTTATTCTTCGGCTGGACGGACGGTCCTAATTTGCATAATCGATTACGTCACCTGACGCTACGTATAAATATATATTTTTGGCTTAACTTTAGCTTCGATTGTCACAAAAGTCGCCGAGATAGTATGCAGGCGACTAGTTACTTTGTAACAAATAATAGCAACAAACATGCCATTAGGCATGAAAACAATATACGAAATTTCCGGGTTGTTATTTCAACATTTACCATTTTCGTGTTCGTATATGAGCTGGACCATTTATTTGCATATCTGCATATACCTCTGTGCTATGGCCGTTACTGGTTATCGCTTCTCGGCCTTTTGGCTAAGATCATGTGTAGTATCTGTTCTTATCAGCTTAATATCTGATACGTTGCTCATTGAGCAACTCGATATTAAACTGATTTTTGAAAACAGGCCATGGAATAGGGGCTTGCTCCGTCCTGGCCACGGATTGACCCAGTATTGCAGTATTTCTGGGAATGGTCCACCTCATATACAATTTAATATCAGAATAAAACAAATCAACCCTTTGCGTCACCCGTTTTCTCCATTTTAATGCCCGATAGTGGGCGCTAATGGAACTTGTTAAAACCCTTATTCTTCGGCTGGACGGACGGTCCTAATTTGCATAATCGATTACGTCACCTGACGCTACGTATAAATATATATTTTTGGCTTAACTTTAGCTTCGATTGCCACAAAAGTCGCCGAGATAGTATGCAGGCGACTAGTTACTTTGTAACAAATAATAGCAACAAACATGCCATTAGGCATGAAAACAATATACGAAATTTCCGGGTTGTTATTTCAACATTTACCATTTTCGTGTTCGTATATGAGCTGGACCATTTATTTGCATATCTGCATATACCTCTGTGCTATGGCCGTTACTGGTTATCGCTTCTCGGCCTTTTGGCTAAGATCATGTGTAGTATCTGTTCTTATCAGCTTAATATCTGATACGTTGCTCATTGAGCAACTCGATATTAAACTGATTTTTGAAAACAGGCCATGGAATAGGGGCTTGCTCCGTCCTGGCCACGGATTGACCCAGTATTGCAGTATTTCTGGGAATGGTCCACCTCATATACAATTTAATATCAGAATAAAACAAATCAACCCTTTGCGTCACCCGTTTTCTCCATTTTAATGCCCGATAGTGGGCGCTAATGGAACTTGTTAAAACCCTTATTCTTCGGCTGGACGGACGGTCCTAATTTGCATAATCGATTACGTCACCTGACGCTACGTATAAATATATATTTTTGGCTTAACTTTAGCTTCGATTGCCACAAAAGTCGCCGAGATAGTATGCAGGCGACTAGTTACTTTGTAACAAATAATAGCAACAAACATGCCATTAGGCATGAAAACAATATACGAAATTTCCGGGTTGTTATTTCAACATTTACCATTTTCGTGTTCGTATATGAGCTGGACCATTTATTTGCATATCTGCATATACCTCTGTGCTATGGCCGTTACTGGTCATCGCTTCTCGGCCTTTTGGCTAAGATCATGTGTAGTATCTGTTCTTATCAGCTTAATATCTGATACGTTGCTCATTGAGCAACTCGATATTAAACTGATTTTTGAAAACAGGCCATGGAATAGGGGCTTGCTCCGTCCTGGCCACGGATTGACCCAGTATTGCAGTATTTCTGGGAATGGTCCACCTCATATACAATTTAATATCAGAATAAAACAAATCAACCCTTTGCGTCACCCGTTTTCTCCATTTTAATGCCCGATAGTGGGCGCTAATGGAACTTGTTAAAACCCTTATTCTTCGGCTGGACGGACGGTCCTAATTTGCATAATCGATTACGTCACCTGACGCTACGTATAAATATATATTTTTGGCTTAACTTTAGCTTCGATTGCCACAAAAGTCGCCGAGATAGTATGCAGGCGACTAGTTACTTTGTAACAAATAATAGCAACAAACATGCCATTAGGCATGAAAACAATATACGAAATTTCCGGGTTGTTATTTCAACATTTACCATTTTCGTGTTCGTATATGAGCTGGACCATTTATTTGCATATCTGCATATACCTCTGTGCTATGGCCGTTACTGGTTATCGCTTCTCGGCCTTTTGGCTAAGATCATGTGTAGTATCTGTTCTTATCAGCTTAATATCTGATACGTTGCTCATTGAGCAACTCGATATTAAACTGATTTTTGAAAACAGGCCATGGAATAGGGGCTTGCTCCGTCCTGGCCACGGATTGACCCAGTATTGCAGTATTTCTGGGAATGGTCCACCTCATATACAATTTAATATCAGAATAAAACAAATCAACCCTTTGCGTCACCCGTTTTCTCCATTTTAATGCCCGATAGTGGGCGCTAATGGAACTTGTTAAAACCCTTATTCTTCGGCTGGACGGACGGTCCTAATTTGCATAATCGATTACGTCACCTGACGCTACGTATAAATATATATTTTTGGCTTAACTTTAGCTTCGATTGCCACAAAAGTCGCCGAGATAGTATGCAGGCGACTAGTTACTTTGTAACAAATAATAGCAACAAACATGCCATTAGGCATGAAAACAATATACGAAATTTCCGGGTTGTTATTTCAACATTTACCATTTTCGTGTTCGTATATGAGCTGGACCATTTATTTGCATATCTGCATATACCTCTGTGCTATGGCCGTTACTGGTTATCGCTTCTCGGCCTTTTGGCTAAGATCATGTGTAGTATCTGTTCTTATCAGCTTAATATCTGATACGTTGCTCATTGAGCAACTCGATATTAAACTGATTTTTGAAAACAGGCCATGGAATAGGGGCTTGCTCCGTCCTGGCCACGGATTGACCCAGTATTGCAGTATTTCTGGGAATGGTCCACCTCATATACAATTTAATATCAGAATAAAACAAATCAACCCTTTGCGTCACCCGTTTTCTCCATTTTAATGCCCGATAGTGGGCGCTAATGGAACTTGTTAAAACCCTTATTCTTCGGCTGGACGGACGGTCCTAATTTGCATAATCGATTACGTCACCTGACGCTACGTATAAATATATATTTTTGGCTTAACTTTAGCTTCGATTGCCACAAAAGTCGCCGAGATAGTATGCAGGCGACTAGTTACTTTGTAACAAATAATAGCAACAAACATGCCATTAGGCATGAAAACAATATACGAAATTTCCGGGTTGTTATTTCAACATTTACCATTTTCGTGTTCGTATATGAGCTGGACCATTTATTTGCATATCTGCATATACCTCTGTGCTATGGCCGTTACTGGTTATCGCTTCTCGGCCTTTTGGCTAAGATCATGTGTAGTATCTGTTCTTATCAGCTTAATATCTGATACGTTGCTCATTGAGCAACTCGATATTAAACTGATTTTTGAAAACAGGCCATGGAATAGGGGCTTGCTCCGTCCTGGCCACGGATTGACCCAGTATTGCAGTATTTCTGGGAATGGTCCACCTCATATACAATTTAATATCAGAATAAAACAAATCAACCCTTTGCGTCACCCGTTTTCTCCATTTTAATGCCCGATAGTGGGCGCTAATGGAACTTGTTAAAACCCTTATTCTTCGGCTGGACGGACGGTCCTAATTTGCATAATCGATTACGTCACCTGACGCTACGTATAAATATATATTTTTGGCTTAACTTTAGCTTCGATTGCCACAAAAGTCGCCGAGATAGTATGCAGGCGACTAGTTACTTTGTAACAAATAATAGCAACAAACATGCCATTAGGCATGAAAACAATATACGAAATTTCCGGGTTGTTATTTCAACATTTACCATTTTCGTGTTCGTATATGAGCTGGACCATTTATTTGCATATCTGCATATACCTCTGTGCTATGGCCGTTACTGGTTATCGCTTCTCGGCCTTTTGGCTAAGATCATGTGTAGTATCTGTTCTTATCAGCTTAATATCTGATACGTTGCTCATTGAGCAACTCGATATTAAACTGATTTTTGAAAACAGGCCATGGAATAGGGGCTTGCTCCGTCCTGGCCACGGATTGACCCAGTATTGCAGTATTTCTGGGAATCGTCCACCTCATATACAATTTAATATCAGAATAAAACAAATCAACCCTTTGCGTCACCCGTTTTCTCCATTTTAATGCCCGATAGTGGGCGCTAATGGAACTTGTTAAAACCCTTATTCTTCGGCTGGACGGACGGTCCTAATTTGCATAATCGATTACGTCACCTGACGCTACGTATAAATATATATTTTTGGCTTAACTTTAGCTTCGATTGCCACAAAAGTCGCCGAGATAGTATGCAGGCGACTAGTTACTTTGTAACAAATAATAGCAACAAACATGCCATTAGGCATGAAAACAATATACGAAATTTCCGGGTTGTTATTTCAACATTTACCATTTTCGTGTTCGTATATGAGCTGGACCATTTATTTGCATATCTGCATATACCTCTGTGCTATGGCCGTTACTGGTTATCGCTTCTCGGCCTTTTGGCTAAGATCATGTGTAGTATCTGTTCTTATCAGCTTAATATCTGATACGTTGCTCATTGAGCAACTCGATATTAAACTGATTTTTGAAAACAGGCCATGGAATAGGGGCTTGCTCCGTCCTGGCCACGGATTGACCCAGTATTGCAGTATTTCTGGGAATGGTCCACCTCATATACAATTTAATATCAGAATAAAACAAATCAACCCTTTGCGTCACCCGTTTTCTCCATTTTAATGCCCGATAGTGGGCGCTAATGGAACTTGTTAAAACCCTTATTCTTCGGCTGGACGGACGGTCCTAATTTGCATAATCGATTACGTCACCTGACGCTACGTATAAATATATATTTTTGGCTTAACTTTAGCTTCGATTGCCACAAAAGTCGCCGAGATAGTATGCAGGCGACTAGTTACTTTGTAACAAATAATAGCAACAAACATGCCATTAGGCATGAAAACAATATACGAAATTTCCGGGTTGTTATTTCAACATTTACCATTTTCGTGTTCGTATATGAGCTGGACCATTTATTTGCATATCTGCATATACCTCTGTGCTATGGCCGTTACTGGTTATCGCTTCTCGGCCTTTTGGCTAAGATCATGTGTAGTATCTGTTCTTATCAGCTTAATATCTGATACGTTGCTCATTGAGCAACTCGATATTAAACTGATTTTTGAAAACAGGCCATGGAATAGGGGCTTGCTCCGTCCTGGCCACGGATTGACCCAGTATTGCAGTATTTCTGGGAATGGTCCACCTCATATACAATTTAATATCAGAATAAAACAAATCAACCCTTTGCGTCACCCGTTTTCTCCATTTTAATGCCCGATAGTGGGCGCTAATGGAACTTGTTAAAACCCTTATTCTTCGGCTGGACGGACGGTCCTAATTTGCATAATCGATTACGTCACCTGACGCTACGTATAAATATATATTTTTGGCTTAACTTTAGCTTCGATTGCCACAAAAGTCGCCGAGATAGTATGCAGGCGACTAGTTACTTTGTAACAAATAATAGCAACAAACATGCCATTAGGCATGAAAACAATATACGAAATTTCCGGGTTGTTATTTCAACATTTACCATTTTCGTGTTCGTATATGAGCTGGACCATTTATTTGCATATCTGCATATACCTCTGTGCTATGGCCGTTACTGGTTATCGCTTCTCGGCCTTTTGGCTAAGATCATGTGTAGTATCTGTTCTTATCAGCTTAATATCTGATACGTTGCTCATTGAGCAACTCGATATTAAACTGATTTTTGAAAACAGGCCATGGAATAGGGGCTTGCTCCGTCCTGGCCACGGATTGACCCAGTATTGCAGTATTTCTGGGAATGGTCCACCTCATATACAATTTAATATCAGAATAAAACAAATCAACCCTTTGCGTCACCCGTTTTCTCCATTTTAATGCCCGATAGTGGGCGCTAATGGAACTTGTTAAAACCCTTATTCTTCGGCTGGACGGACGGTCCTAATTTGCATAATCGATTACGTCACCTGACGCTACGTATAAATATATATTTTTGGCTTAACTTTAGCTTCGATTGCCACAAAAGTCGCCGAGATAGTATGCAGGCGACTAGTTACTTTGTAACAAATAATAGCAACAAACATGCCATTAGGCATGAAAACAATATACGAAATTTCCGGGTTGTTATTTCAACATTTACCATTTTCGTGTTCGTATATGAGCTGGACCATTTATTTGCATATCTGCATATACCTCTGTGCTATGGCCGTTACTGGTTATCGCTTCTCGGCCTTTTGGCTAAGATCATGTGTAGTATCTGTTCTTATCAGCTTAATATCTGATACGTTGCTCATTGAGCAACTCGATATTAAACTGATTTTTGAAAACAGGCCATGGAATAGGGGCTTGCTCCGTCCTGGCCACGGATTGACCCAGTATTGCAGTATTTCTGGGAATGGTCCACCTCATATACAATTTAATATCAGAATAAAACAAATCAACCCTTTGCGTCACCCGTTTTCTCCATTTTAATGCCCGATAGTGGGCGCTAATGGAACTTGTTAAAACCCTTATTCTTCGGCTGGACGGACGGTCCTAATTTGCATAATCGATTACGTCACCTGACGCTACGTATAAATATATATTTTTGGCTTAACTTTAGCTTCGATTGCCACAAAAGTCGCCGAGATAGTATGCAGGCGACTAGTTACTTTGTAACAAATAATAGCAACAAACATGCCATTAGGCATGAAAACAATATACGAAATTTCCGGGTTGTTATTTCAACATTTACCATTTTCGTGTTCGTATATGAGCTGGACCATTTATTTGCATATCTGCATATACCTCTGTGCTATGGCCGTTACTGGTTATCGCTTCTCGGCCTTTTGGCTAAGATCATGTGTAGTATCTGTTCTTATCAGCTTAATATCTGATACGTTGCTCATTGAGCAACTCGATATTAAACTGATTTTTGAAAACAGGCCATGGAATAGGGGCTTGCTCCGTCCTGGCCACGGATTGACCCAGTATTGCAGTATTTCTGGGAATGGTCCACCTCATATACAATTTAATATCAGAATAAAACAAATCAACCCTTTGCGTCACCCGTTTTCTCCATTTTAATGCCCGATAGTGGGCGCTAATGGAACTTGTTAAAACCCTTATTCTTCGGCTGGACGGACGGTCCTAATTTGCATAATCGATTACGTCACCTGACGCTACGTATAAATATATATTTTTGGCTTAACTTTAGCTTCGATTGCCACAAAAGTCGCCGAGATAGTATGCAGGCGACTAGTTACTTTGTAACAAATAATAGCAACAAACATGCCATTAGGCATGAAAACAATATACGAAATTTCCGGGTTGTTATTTCAACATTTACCATTTTCGTGTTCGTATATGAGCTGGACCATTTATTTGCATATCTGCATATACCTCTGTGCTATGGCCGTTACTGGTTATCGCTTCTCGGCCTTTTGGCTAAGATCATGTGTAGTATCTGTTCTTATCAGCTTAATATCTGATACGTTGCTCATTGAGCAACTCGATATTAAACTGATTTTTGAAAACAGGCCATGGAATAGGGGCTTGCTCCGTCCTGGCCACGGATTGACCCAGTATTGCAGTATTTCTGGGAATGGTCCACCTCATATACAATTTAATATCAGAATAAAACAAATCAACCCTTTGCGTCACCCGTTTTCTCCATTTTAATGCCCGATAGTGGGCGCTAATGGAACTTGTTAAAACCCTTATTCTTCGGCTGGACGGACGGTCCTAATTTGCATAATCGATTACGTCACCTGACGCTACGTATAAATATATATTTTTGGCTTAACTTTAGCTTCGATTGCCACAAAAGTCGCCGAGATAGTATGCAGGCGACTAGTTACTTTGTAACAAATAATAGCAACAAACATGCCATTAGGCATGAAAACAATATACGAAATTTCCGGGTTGTTATTTCAACATTTACCATTTTCGTGTTCGTATATGAGCTGGACCATTTATTTGCATATCTGCATATACCTCTGTGCTATGGCCGTTACTGGTTATCGCTTCTCGGCCTTTTGGCTAAGATCATGTGTAGTATCTGTTCTTATCAGCTTAATATCTGATACGTTGCTCATTGATCAGAGACAACTCGATATTAAACTGATTTTTGAAAACAGGCCATGGAATAGGGGCTTGCTCCGTCCTGGCCACGGATTGACCCAGTATTGCAGTATTTCTGGGAATGGTCCACCTCATATACAATTTAATATCAGAATAAAACAAATCAACCCTTTGCGTCACCCGTTTTCTCCATTTTAATGCCCGATAGTGGGCGCTAATGGAACTTGTTAAAACCCTTATTCTTCGGCTGGACGGACGGTCCTAATTTGCATAATCGATTACGTCACCTGACGCTACGTATAAATATATATTTTTGGCTTAACTTTAGCTTCGATTGCCACAAAAGTCGCCGAGATAGTATGCAGGCGACTAGTTACTTTGTAACAAATAATAGCAACAAACATGCCATTAGGCATGAAAACAATATACGAAATTTCCGGGTTGTTATTTCAACATTTACCATTTTCGTGTTCGTATATGAGCTGGACCATTTATTTGCATATCTGCATATACCTCTGTGCTATGGCCGTTACTGGTTATCGCTTCTCGGCCTTTTGGCTAAGATCATGTGTAGTATCTGTTCTTATCAGCTTAATATCTGATACGTTGCTCATTGAGCAACTCGATATTAAACTGATTTTTGAAAACAGGCCATGGAATAGGGGCTTGCTCCGTCCTGGCCACGGATTGACCCAGTATTGCAGTATTTCTGGGAATGGTCCACCTCATATACAATTTAATATCAGAATAAAACAAATCAACCCTTTGCGTCACCCGTTTTCTCCATTTTAATGCCCGATAGTGGGCGCTAATGGAACTTGTTAAAACCCTTATTCTTCGGCTGGACGGACGGTCCTAATTTGCATAATCGATTACGTCACCTGACGCTACGTATAAATATATATTTTTGGCTTAACTTTAGCTTCGATTGCCACAAAAGTCGCCGAGATAGTATGCAGGCGACTAGTTACTTTGTAACAAATAATAGCAACAAACATGCCATTAGGCATGAAAACAATATACGAAATTTCCGGGTTGTTATTTCAACATTTACCATTTTCGTGTTCGTATATGAGCTGGACCATTTATTTGCATATCTGCATATACCTCTGTGCTATGGCCGTTACTGGTTATCGCTTCTCGGCCTTTTGGCTAAGATCATGTGTAGTATCTGTTCTTATCAGCTTAATATCTGATACGTTGCTCATTGAGCAACTCGATATTAAACTGATTTTTGAAAACAGGCCATGGAATAGGGGCTTGCTCCGTCCTGGCCACGGATTGACCCAGTATTGCAGTATTTCTGGGAATGGTCCACCTCATATACAATTTAATATCAGAATAAAACAAATCAACCCTTTGCGTCACCCGTTTTCTCCATTTTAATGCCCGATAGTGGGCGCTAATGGAACTTGTTAAAACCCTTATTCTTCGGCTGGACGGACGGTCCTAATTTGCATAATCGATTACGTCACCTGACGCTACGTATAAATATATATTTTTGGCTTAACTTTAGCTTCGATTGCCACAAAAGTCGCCGAGATAGTATGCAGGCGACTAGTTACTTTGTAACAAATAATAGCAACAAACATGCCATTAGGCATGAAAACAATATACGAAATTTCCGGGTTGTTATTTCAACATTTACCATTTTCGTGTTCGTATATGAGCTGGACCATTTATTTGCATATCTGCATATACCTCTGTGCTATGGCCGTTACTGGTTATCGCTTCTCGGCCTTTTGGCTAAGATCATGTGTAGTATCTGTTCTTATCAGCTTAATATCTGATACGTTGCTCATTGAGCAACTCGATATTAAACTGATTTTTGAAAACAGGCCATGGAATAGGGGCTTGCTCCGTCCTGGCCACGGATTGACCCAGTATTGCAGTATTTCTGGGAATGGTCCACCTCATATACAATTTAATATCAGAATAAAACAAATCAACCCTTTGCGTCACCCGTTTTCTCCATTTTAATGCCCGATAGTGGGCGCTAATGGAACTTGTTAAAACCCTTATTCTTCGGCTGGACGGACGGTCCTAATTTGCATAATCGATTACGTCACCTGACGCTACGTATAAATATATATTTTTGGCTTAACTTTAGCTTCGATTGCCACAAAAGTCGCCGAGATAGTATGCAGGCGACTAGTTACTTTGTAACAAATAATAGCAACAAACATGCCATTAGGCATGAAAACAATATACGAAATTTCCGGGTTGTTATTTCAACATTTACCATTTTCGTGTTCGTATATGAGCTGGACCATTTATTTGCATATCTGCATATACCTCTGTGCTATGGCCGTTACTGGTTATCGCTTCTCGGCCTTTTGGCTAAGATCATGTGTAGTATCTGTTCTTATCAGCTTAATATCTGATACGTTGCTCATTGATCAGAGACAACTCGATATTAAACTGATTTTTGAAAACAGGCCATGGAATAGGGGCTTGCTCCGTCCTGGCCACGGATTGACCCAGTATTGCAGTATTTCTGGGAATGGTCCACCTCATATACAATTTAATATCAGAATAAAACAAATCAACCCTTTGCGTCACCCGTTTTCTCCATTTTAATGCCCGATAGTGGGCGCTAATGGAACTTGTTAAAACCCTTATTCTTCGGCTGGACGGACGGTCCTAATTTGCATAATCGATTACGTCACCTGACGCTACGTATAAATATATATTTTTGGCTTAACTTTAGCTTCGATTGCCACAAAAGTCGCCGAGATAGTATGCAGGCGACTAGTTACTTTGTAACAAATAATAGCAACAAACATGCCATTAGGCATGAAAACAATATACGAAATTTCCGGGTTGTTATTTCAACATTTACCATTTTCGTGTTCGTATATGAGCTGGACCATTTATTTGCATATCTGCATATACCTCTGTGCTATGGCCGTTACTGGTTATCGCTTCTCGGCCTTTTGGCTAAGATCATGTGTAGTATCTGTTCTTATCAGCTTAATATCTGATACGTTGCTCATTGAGCAACTCGATATTAAACTGATTTTTGAAAACAGGCCATGGAATAGGGGCTTGCTCCGTCCTGGCCACGGATTGACCCAGTATTGCAGTATTTCTGGGAATGGTCCACCTCATATACAATTTAATATCAGAATAAAACAAATCAACCCTTTGCGTCACCCGTTTTCTCCATTTTAATGCCCGATAGTGGGCGCTAATGGAACTTGTTAAAACCCTTATTCTTCGGCTGGACGGACGGTCCTAATTTGCATAATCGATTACGTCACCTGACGCTACGTATAAATATATATTTTTGGCTTAACTTTAGCTTCGATTGCCACAAAAGTCGCCGAGATAGTATGCAGGCGACTAGTTACTTTGTAACAAATAATAGCAACAAACATGCCATTAGGCATGAAAACAATATACGAAATTTCCGGGTTGTTATTTCAACATTTACCATTTTCGTGTTCGTATATGAGCTGGACCATTTATTTGCATATCTGCATATACCTCTGTGCTATGGCCGTTACTGGTTATCGCTTCTCGGCCTTTTGGCTAAGATCATGTGTAGTATCTGTTCTTATCAGCTTAATATCTGATACGTTGCTCATTGAGCAACTCGATATTAAACTGATTTTTGAAAACAGGCCATGGAATAGGGGCTTGCTCCGTCCTGGCCACGGATTGACCCAGTATTGCAGTATTTCTGGGAATGGTCCACCTCATATACAATTTAATATCAGAATAAAACAAATCAACCCTTTGCGTCACCCGTTTTCTCCATTTTAATGCCCGATAGTGGGCGCTAATGGAACTTGTTAAAACCCTTATTCTTCGGCTGGACGGACGGTCCTAATTTGCATAATCGATTACGTCACCTGACGCTACGTATAAATATATATTTTTGGCTTAACTTTAGCTTCGATTGCCACAAAAGTCGCCGAGATAGTATGCAGGCGACTAGTTACTTTGTAACAAATAATAGCAACAAACATGCCATTAGGCATGAAAACAATATACGAAATTTCCGGGTTGTTATTTCAACATTTACCATTTTCGTGTTCGTATATGAGCTGGACCATTTATTTGCATATCTGCATATACCTCTGTGCTATGGCCGTTACTGGTTATCGCTTCTCGGCCTTTTGGCTAAGATCATGTGTAGTATCTGTTCTTATCAGCTTAATATCTGATACGTTGCTCATTGAGCAACTCGATATTAAACTGATTTTTGAAAACAGGCCATGGAATAGGGGCTTGCTCCGTCCTGGCCACGGATTGACCCAGTATTGCAGTATTTCTGGGAATGGTCCACCTCATATACAATTTAATATCAGAATAAAACAAATCAACCCTTTGCGTCACCCGTTTTCTCCATTTTAATGCCCGATAGTGGGCGCTAATGGAACTTGTTAAAACCCTTATTCTTCGGCTGGACGGACGGTCCTAATTTGCATAATCGATTACGTCACCTGACGCTACGTATAAATATATATTTTTGGCTTAACTTTAGCTTCGATTGCCACAAAAGTCGCCGAGATAGTATGCAGGCGACTAGTTACTTTGTAACAAATAATAGCAACAAACATGCCATTAGGCATGAAAACAATATACGAAATTTCCGGGTTGTTATTTCAACATTTACCATTTTCGTGTTCGTATATGAGCTGGACCATTTATTTGCATATCTGCATATACCTCTGTGCTATGGCCGTTACTGGTTATCGCTTCTCGGCCTTTTGGCTAAGATCATGTGTAGTATCTGTTCTTATCAGCTTAATATCTGATACGTTGCTCATTGAGCAACTCGATATTAAACTGATTTTTGAAAACAGGCCATGGAATAGGGGCTTGCTCCGTCCTGGCCACGGATTGACCCAGTATTGCAGTATTTCTGGGAATGGTCCACCTCATATACAATTTAATATCAGAATAAAACAAATCAACCCTTTGCGTCACCCGTTTTCTCCATTTTAATGCCCGATAGTGGGCGCTAATGGAACTTGTTAAAACCCTTATTCTTCGGCTGGACGGACGGTCCTAATTTGCATAATCGATTACGTCACCTGACGCTACGTATAAATATATATTTTTGGCTTAACTTTAGCTTCGATTGCCACAAAAGTCGCCGAGATAGTATGCAGGCGACTAGTTACTTTGTAACAAATAATAGCAACAAACATGCCATTAGGCATGAAAACAATATACGAAATTTCCGGGTTGTTATTTCAACATTTACCATTTTCGTGTTCGTATATGAGCTGGACCATTTATTTGCATATCTGCATATACCTCTGTGCTATGGCCGTTACTGGTTATCGCTTCTCGGCCTTTTGGCTAAGATCATGTGTAGTATCTGTTCTTATCAGCTTAATATCTGATACGTTGCTCATTGAGCAACTCGATATTAAACTGATTTTTGAAAACAGGCCATGGAATAGGGGCTTGCTCCGTCCTGGCCACGGATTGACCCAGTATTGCAGTATTTCTGGGAATGGTCCACCTCATATACAATTTAATATCAGAATAAAACAAATCAACCCTTTGCGTCACCCGTTTTCTCCATTTTAATGCCCGATAGTGGGCGCTAATGGAACTTGTTAAAACCCTTATTCTTCGGCTGGACGGACGGTCCTAATTTGCATAATCGATTACGTCACCTGACGCTACGTATAAATATATATTTTTGGCTTAACTTTAGCTTCGATTGCCACAAAAGTCGCCGAGATAGTATGCAGGCGACTAGTTACTTTGTAACAAATAATAGCAACAAACATGCCATTAGGCATGAAAACAATATACGAAATTTCCGGGTTGTTATTTCAACATTTACCATTTTCGTGTTCGTATATGAGCTGGACCATTTATTTGCATATCTGCATATACCTCTGTGCTATGGCCGTTACTGGTTATCGCTTCTCGGCCTTTTGGCTAAGATCATGTGTAGTATCTGTTCTTATCAGCTTAATATCTGATACGTTGCTCATTGAGCAACTCGATATTAAACTGATTTTTGAAAACAGGCCATGGAATAGGGGCTTGCTCCGTCCTGGCCACGGATTGACCCAGTATTGCAGTATTTCTGGGAATGGTCCACCTCATATACAATTTAATATCAGAATAAAACAAATCAACCCTTTGCGTCACCCGTTTTCTCCATTTTAATGCCCGATAGTGGGCGCTAATGGAACTTGTTAAAACCCTTATTCTTCGGCTGGACGGACGGTCCTAATTTGCATAATCGATTACGTCACCTGACGCTACGTATAAATATATATTTTTGGCTTAACTTTAGCTTCGATTGCCACAAAAGTCGCCGAGATAGTATGCAGGCGACTAGTTACTTTGTAACAAATAATAGCAACAAACATGCCATTAGGCATGAAAACAATATACGAAATTTCCGGGTTGTTATTTCAACATTTACCATTTTCGTGTTCGTATATGAGCTGGACCATTTATTTGCATATCTGCATATACCTCTGTGCTATGGCCGTTACTGGTTATCGCTTCTCGGCCTTTTGGCTAAGATCATGTGTAGTATCTGTTCTTATCAGCTTAATATCTGATACGTTGCTCATTGAGCAACTCGATATTAAACTGATTTTTGAAAACAGGCCATGGAATAGGGGCTTGCTCCGTCCTGGCCACGGATTGACCCAGTATTGCAGTATTTCTGGGAATGGTCCACCTCATATACAATTTAATATCAGAATAAAACAAATCAACCCTTTGCGTCACCCGTTTTCTCCATTTTAATGCCCGATAGTGGGCGCTAATGGAACTTGTTAAAACCCTTATTCTTCGGCTGGACGGACGGTCCTAATTTGCATAATCGATTACGTCACCTGACGCTACGTATAAATATATATTTTTGGCTTAACTTTAGCTTCGATTGCCACAAAAGTCGCCGAGATAGTATGCAGGCGACTAGTTACTTTGTAACAAATAATAGCAACAAACATGCCATTAGGCATGAAAACAATATACGAAATTTCCGGGTTGTTATTTCAACATTTACCATTTTCGTGTTCGTATATGAGCTGGACCATTTATTTGCATATCTGCATATACCTCTGTGCTATGGCCGTTACTGGTTATCGCTTCTCGGCCTTTTGGCTAAGATCATGTGTAGTATCTGTTCTTATCAGCTTAATATCTGATACGTTGCTCATTGAGCAACTCGATATTAAACTGATTTTTGAAAACAGGCCATGGAATAGGGGCTTGCTCCGTCCTGGCCACGGATTGACCCAGTATTGCAGTATTTCTGGGAATGGTCCACCTCATATACAATTTAATATCAGAATAAAACAAATCAACCCTTTGCGTCACCCGTTTTCTCCATTTTAATGCCCGATAGTGGGCGCTAATGGAACTTGTTAAAACCCTTATTCTTCGGCTGGACGGACGGTCCTAATTTGCATAATCGATTACGTCACCTGACGCTACGTATAAATATATATTTTTGGCTTAACTTTAGCTTCGATTGCCACAAAAGTCGCCGAGATAGTATGCAGGCGACTAGTTACTTTGTAACAAATAATAGCAACAAACATGCCATTAGGCATGAAAACAATATACGAAATTTCCGGGTTGTTATTTCAACATTTACCATTTTCGTGTTCGTATATGAGCTGGACCATTTATTTGCATATCTGCATATACCTCTGTGCTATGGCCGTTACTGGTTATCGGTTCTCGGCCTTTTGGCTAAGATCTAATTGGTAATTATCGGACTTAATCTGCGCGTATCCTGAAGAGACTCTTCCAGCAGCTGTTCTACAGTTTCGTAAGTTACATTTCTGTTATTTCTCATTTGCTGCATCCAGTGTTTTAGATCCTCCCCTACCCTTAGTCACCAGACTATAGGTTTAGGGAGTTCCTGCTGTGTTCTCTGTTTCCTGGTGTTCTAGTATGCCGCCAGCCATGGCCAATTCCCGGCCACTGGCAAGAAAAGACAGGGTGCTGAACCTAGCATTCTCGGAAAATGTTGCTCCTAAAGAGGTTTTCATATTTCTTGGCCTCGCCGGTGTTGAAGTAGAACCCCACTTAGAAGCAGTTGAAAGAACTGCTCCCGGAAAGTATGATGTTACATTTCGCTCCATAAGTCTCAGACGAGAGTTTATGCCGAAGTTAGAATCTATATCTGAAATGGTTTCTGTAACAAATTATGAGGAAGTCGTCATTGTCACTGCCTCCTTTGTGGGAAACGACATGAACGACTGCTATGTCCAATATGCGTTGGCACCATATGGAGAGATAGTTGCGGCAAGAAAGTGTGTTTATGCAGACTTTCCATCATGTTACAATGGGTTGCGACAATACAAGATCAAGCTTCGCCACAGCATTCCACCAAGGATTCGCGTCTGTAACCGCAACATCTGGCTGTCGTACCCTGGGCAACCAAAGATCTGCGCAAAGTGCAACCAGAAGGGACACTTTGCTAAAGATTGTAAAGAGGTAAAATGCTTCAGGTGTCAAGAGCTCGGACACACTGCTGAGGCGTGTAAGAGACAAATTAAGTGCACAATTTGTAACGAAGACGGACACAACTTCCGTCTCTGTCCGATATCCTTCGCCAACAAAACGAATATCGACAAGAAATGGTCCCTTCCCACGCCTGCCAATGATCCTCCCACCAACAACAACGCTGGCCAAGTTTCACCAACCGAGGATCACGAGGACATCTCAGACCTACTGAAGGAGCCCCTGAACACAATTGGCAGTGATGAGGGGATCCACAGAGAAAAACGGCCAGTGTCAGTCGGCGAAGATATCCCAGAGGACGAGCCGAAGAGAAAGAAGCCCCCTGCTGATGAGGATGACTTCTGCACCTCTTCAGACCAGGAGTCAATTTGTAGCCAAGATGGCAAGGAGAGGAAGCCTGAAAAGCAAACCCTGGCAGCCTTCACTGCAACCAAAAACTCCCCTCTACTCAAACTAGGAGAAGTCGACGTCGTCTGTGGTTCCTTGTCAGGCACTGACTGTAGAAAGCGCCTCACTGGATGGGTTGAGGTGCTCAGACATCGTCAAGAGGTTCACAATAATTTTGACCTGGTGGAGATTCTCTGTCCAGTAAAGGAATGTAAAGAGATCTCGGTGAATACTTCGGAATGGTTGACCCACTGCTGCAACAGTCACCCACAATTTGTCCTCGGTAAGAGTTCTTCCTTTTTTGACTATTATTTCATCAATTAACTCTGTATGGTTCTCCACAACCTCACTGTCATTATGCCTCTCCTCACCGTACTCACCTGTAACGTCAATGGCTTGCGAGACCCTTCTAAGAGAGCACAGTTTTTCCAGCAATGCAGGAATAAGTATGACATCATCTTCATTCAGGAGGCTCACATCGGTAATGTGCAAGAAGAAAATCAATGGACCGCTGAGTGGGGAGGGACTGCAATCTGGAGCCTAGGTTCTAATAAGAGCAAGGGAGTGGGAACTCTCTTCTCACCTCATTCTGAGGCTTGTTTGAAGAATACTATGAAAGACACAGAGGGTAGGGTCATTGCCTGTTCAGTCCTAGTAAATGGCTCCCCCCTCACTCTCATCAATATCTACGGTCCCAACTCACCCGGTCAAAGACCCATATTCTTCAACAATTTGCACCAATATTTTGGCGGTGGCTCCCCTATTATTCTAGGGGGTGACTTCAACTGCCTCTTGTCCCCGGCGGACAGATGTGGTGGTTCCCATTCAAGCTCTCATTCCTACACAGGAAGCAGGAATCTGGAATCGCTGGTTGAAGATCTCCAACTTGTTGACTCTTGGCGAAATGAACACCCCAATGGACAACAGTTCACTTGGAGGGATTCCAACAACTCAGTGGCCTCTCGGCTGGACCGTTTTTACATCTCGGCCCACATGAGCACGCGGACCACTATTAACGCCTGCTCCCTGTCAGATCATGACTCTGTTTCAGTGAACATTACCTTCCCCAATATCCTGCCTCGTGGCCCGGGTGTATGGAAATGTAACACTTCCTTGCTACAGGATCGCTCAGTTTATACAGAAATCGCGGACAAGTATGCCCTTTGGCAATCACTGCAGCCAGGCTTTCAATGCCAGGCCGATTGGTGGGATATGGTGAAGAGTAGGGTTAAATTCATCTTGCAGAAACACGCAAGAATCAGAGCCAGGGCGCAGAAGGCCGAACAGCAGTCTCTCCAGCTTAAACTCGACCAACTCACTACTCAACTAAACCAGGGAGACCGCTCCAAAGAGACTCTCAGTTCCCACATTTCTATTAAAAATAAAATCAACAACATTAATAAGAAACGCCTCGAAGGTGTGAAAATCCGTGCCCGTGTCCGCAAGTTCGACCTAGACGAAAAGTGTACTAGATTTTTTCTCACCCGCGAGCGCAGACAAGGCAAAAAGAAAATCATCTCTGCAATTCAGGATATGGAGGGTAACATCCACCGGTCCCAGGAAAAAATTGAGGCCTCCCTGACCCAATTCTTTGGATCTCTGTACACTGCTTCTCCCAGCCTTGACACGGATGAACAGGATTATTTTCTTTCCCACATCACTTCTCAGCTGTCCAGCAAGGAACAGCTGGTCTTGGAAAAACCCATCACCCTGACAGAGCTCTTTACCTCCCTGAAGAGTATGGAGGACAACAAAACGCCAGGCAGTGACGGCTTACCCAAAGAATTCTACCTCACCTTTTGGCAGATCATTAAAAACGATCTTCTTCAGGTTATAAACCAGGCTCTGAAACAGGGTAAATTATCTGGCTCACAGAGAGTAGGCATAATCACACTGCTCAACAAAAATGTTGACACGTCCATTCCTGGGAAAGAAAACGCTGATCTCTGCCCCAAAAACAAACGTCCCATTTCTCTACTCAACACAGATTACAAATTGATCTCGAAATCGCTGTGCAACAGGCTGAAGACTGTTACTCCCAAGCTCCTCTCACCCTTTCAAACCTGTGGGGTGCCAGGCAGATCAATACTTCAAAACATGCAACTGATTAGAGACATTGTTCATTTTGCCAACCAGCGCAACATTCCCTGTGCCATTGTCTCCCTTGACCAAGAGAAAGCCTTTGACCGTGTGGAGTGGCCTTTTCTCCACAGAATCCTGCACAAGATGAATTTTGGACCACGCTTTATCGATGCTATTCAAACCCTCTACAAGGACATCGGAAGCAAATTACTTGTCAATGGCTTTCTTGCGACCCCATTCCCCCTGTCAAGAGGCGTTCGGCAAGGATGCCCACTGTCTCCTCTGCTGTACACTCTGTACATTGAGCCCTTTGCGGCAGCTGTAAGACACTCATCCAGGTTTGGGGGTTTCAGCCTGCCGGGACCATCACCCGCGGCTAAACTACTTCAATATGCCGATGACATCACAGCAGTCATAGTGAACTCCTCTGAAATTAACGTGCTGATGAACATCTGTAGACAATTTGAGCTTGCCTCAGGCTCTTGTCTCAATAAAGACAAGTCTATGGGCTTATGGACGGGTAAATGGAGAGAAAGAGTCGACTGCCCAGCAGGGATTAAATTCACCAACAATAAGATCAAAATTAATGGCATATGGATATCCAATGGAGACATGCCATCCGAGAATTGGACAGACCGGCACAGCAAGCTCACTAAGCTGTTTTCCACCTGGGAGACCAGACATCTTACTCTGGCAGGGAAAACAGTTGTTCTAAACACTATTGCTCTTCCGCTTTTCTACTACATTGCTCCTCTCTTCCCTTGCCCTCCAGTGGTGGAGAAGGCAATCACTACAGATATTTTTGCCTTTTTTTGGAGCAACAGAGGGGACAGAGTGCGTCGTGAGGTTATCTACCTACCTCCCAATGAAGGGGGCTGGGGCCTGACGAACCTGTCACTTAAATCTAAAGTCATGCTGCTGAAACCACTTCAAGCGAGCTTCTACAAACATCCTAGCAGTTTCTTCCTCAAGGCATACTGTGCCACTGCTCTTAGGAAGATGATCCCCGGAATCTGGTCCAATTCATCCCCGCACTTCTCGCCCCACCCCCCTTGGTATACCGCACTTATCAATCTTGCGAACACCGTCCACACAATCGACAGCAACACCAATTGGGAATTGACCTCCACCAAGGAACTCTACACCCTTCTGAACAAGCAGACAATCACGTACCCACGTGTGATGGAGCATAATGCAAACCTTGATTGGAAAACCATCTGGACCAGGATACACTCACCACTTCTGGAGAAAAAGATGATTGATTTGGCCTGGCGCACAACACACAGAGTACTCCCAACCACCATTAATATGCACAAGTGGGGGCTCGCCTCCACCCAAATCTGTCCTCGTAGTGCCTGCAACAACCCCGAATCCATTGAACACATCTTCGTGAAGTGTGCTTTCTCAGACTTTCTGTGGTCGTGGGTAGACTCAAGGTTTTTCTGCCTCTACAACATCTTGTGTACCGCCGATTCAAACCTAATCCTGTACAGCTTGCCCAATACACCGCACAACTCATTTCCAAATAGTCCGGCTATCTACCTTATTAATCTTGTCAAGCTTCACATTTGGAGATCAAGATGTAAAGCAGCTTATGATGATATCCATCTACCAGCGGAGACCACACTACAGCACATTAAGGCAGAAATAACACACCGTCTTAAGGCCGAATTTCAACGCCTCTCCAGACCTGACTTTTTCACTACTTGGAAACCCTTTGTTAGAGCCTCACCATCAGGATATCAAATAACGCTTCTTTAATGCTCATGCATTGTATACCCTCGCGGCTCATTATCTTCACCTCCCTGAGACTCACAGTTCCGTCAGCGACTCCAGCCGCGGCCGTTTTCACGGCCATGGCCCAGCACGTTATACCTAAACTTTTAATGCATGGTACAAGAAAGGTGTTGGCAGGGGTGATCGCACCACCTTGAGCTCCGAACCGGCGTGGCCGGCCTGCCTTGGGGCACCTAACTAACATAGATCTAAATAGTTCCATTTAGTTGAATTTCGTTACCCCTAAACCAAAAAGGAGTATCTGTTCTTATCAGCTTAATATCTGATACGTTGCTCATTGAGCAACTCGATATTAAACTGATTTTTGAAAACAGGCCATGGAATAGGGGCTTGCTCCGTCCTGGCCACGGATTGACCCAGTATTGCAGTATTTCTGGGAATGGTCCACCTCATATACAATTTAATATCAGAATAAAACAAATCAACCCTTTGCGTCACCCGTTTTCTCCATTTTAATGCCCGATAGTGGGCGCTAATGGAACTTTTTAAAACCCTTATTCTTCGGCTGGACGGACGGTCCTAATTTGCATAATCGATTACGTCACCTGACGCTACGTATAAATATATATTTTTGGCTTAACTTTAGCTTCGATTGCCACAAAAGTCGCCGAGATAGTATGCAGGCGACTAGTAACTTTGTAACAAATAATAGCAACAAACATGCCATTAGGCATGAAAACAATATACGAAATTTCCGGGTTGTTATTTCAACATTTACCATTTTCGTGTTCGTATATGAGCTGGACCATTTATTTGCATATCTGCATATACCTCTGTGCTATGGCCGTTACTGGTTATCGCTTCTCGGCCTTTTGGCTAAGATCATGTGTAGTATCTGTTCTTATCAGCTTAATATCTGATACGTTGCTCATTGAGCAACTCGATATTAAACTGATTTTTGAAAACAGGCCATGGAATAGGGGCTTGCTCCGTCCTGGCCACGGATTGACCCAGTATTGCAGTATTTCTGGGAATGGTCCACCTCATATACAATTTAATATCAGAATAAAACAAATCAACCCTTTGCGTCACCCGTTTTCTCCATTTTAATGCCCGATAGTGGGCGCTAATGGAACTTTTTAAAACCCTTATTCTTCGGCTGGACGGACGGTCCTAATTTGCATAATCGATTACGTCACCTGACGCTACGTATAAATATATATTTTTGGCTTAACTTTAGCTTCGATTGCCACAAAAGTCGCCGAGATAGTATGCAGGCGACTAGTAACTTTGTAACAAATAATAGCAACAAACATGCCATTAGGCATGAAAACAATATACGAAATTTCCGGGTTGTTATTTCAACATTTACCATTTTCGTGTTCGTATATGAGCTGGACCATTTATTTGCATATCTGCATATACCTCTGTGCTATGGCCGTTACTGGTTATCGCTTCTCGGCCTTTTGGCTAAGATCATGTGTAGTATCTGTTCTTATCAGCTTAATATCTGATACGTTGCTCATTGAGCAACTCGATATTAAACTGATTTTTGAAAACAGGCCATGGAATAGGGGCTTGCTCCGTCCTGGCCACGGATTGACCCAGTATTGCAGTATTTCTGGGAATGGTCCACCTCATATACAATTTAATATCAGAATAAAACAAATCAACCCTTTGCGTCACCCGTTTTCTCCATTTTAATGCCCGATAGTGGGCGCTAATGGAACTTTTTAAAACCCTTATTCTTCGGCTGGACGGACGGTCCTAATTTGCATAATCGATTACGTCACCTGACGCTACGTATAAATATATATTTTTGGCTTAACTTTAGCTTCGATTGCCACAAAAGTCGCCGAGATAGTATGCAGGCGACTAGTAACTTTGTAACAAATAATAGCAACAAACATGCCATTAGGCATGAAAACAATATACGAAATTTCCGGGTTGTTATTTCAACATTTACCATTTTCGTGTTCGTATATGAGCTGGACCATTTATTTGCATATCTGCATATACCTCTGTGCTATGGCCGTTACTGGTTATCGCTTCTCGGCCTTTTGGCTAAGATCATGTGTAGTATCTGTTCTTATCAGCTTAATATCTGATACGTTGCTCATTGAGCAACTCGATATTAAACTGATTTTTGAAAACAGGCCATGGAATAGGGGCTTGCTCCGTCCTGGCCACGGATTGACCCAGTATTGCAGTATTTCTGGGAATGGTCCACCTCATATACAATTTAATATCAGAATAAAACAAATCAACCCTTTGCGTCACCCGTTTTCTCCATTTTAATGCCAGATAGTGGGCGCTAATGGAACTTTTTAAAACCCTTATTCTTCGGCTGGACGGACGGTCCTAATTTGCATAATCGATTACGTCACCTGACGCTACGTATAAATATATATTTTTGGCTTAACTTTAGCTTCGATTGCCACAAAAGTCGCCGAGATAGTATGCAGGCGACTAGTAACTTTGTAACAAATAATAGCAACAAACATGCCATTAGGCATGAAAACAATATACGAAATTTCCGGGTTGTTATTTCAACATTTACCATTTTCGTGTTCGTATATGAGCTGGACCATTTATTTGCATATCTGCATATACCTCTGTGCTATGGCCGTTACTGGTTATCGCTTCTCGGCCTTTTGGCTAAGATCATGTGTAGTATCTGTTCTTATCAGCTTAATATCTGATACGCTGCTCATTGAGCAACTCGATATTAAACTGATTTTTGAAAACAGGCCATGGAATAGGGGCTTGCTCCGTCCTGGCCACGGATTGACCCAGTATTGCAGTATTTCTGGGAATGGTCCACCTCATATACAATTTAATATCAGAATAAAACAAATCAACCCTTTGCGTCACCCGTTTTCTCCATTTTAATGCCCGATAGTGGGCGCTAATGGAACTTTTTAAAACCCTTATTCTTCGGCTGGACGAACGGTCCTAATTTGCATAATCGATTACGTCACCTGACGCTACGTATAAATATATATTTTTGGCTTAACTTTAGCTTCGATTGCCACAAAAGTCGCCGAGATAGTATGCAGGCGACTAGTAACTTTGTAACAAATAATAGCAACAAACATGCCATTAGGCATGAAAACAATATACGAAATTTCCGGGTTGTTATTTCAACATTTACCATTTTCGTGTTCGTATATGAGCTGTACCATTTATTTGCATATCTGCATATACCTCTGTGCTATGGCCGTTACTGGTTATCGCTTCTCGGCCTTTTGGCTAAGATCATGTGTAGTATCTGTTCTTATCAGCTTAATATCTGATACGTTGCTCATTGAGCAACTCGATATTAAACTGATTTTTGAAAACAGGCCATGGAATAGGGGCTTGCTCCGTCCTGGCCACAGATTGACCCAGTATTGCAGTATTTCTGGGAATGGTCCACCTCATATACAATTTAATATCAGAATAAAACAAATCAACCCTTTGCGTCACCCGTTTTCTCCATTTTAATGCCCGATAGTGGGCGCTAATGGAACTTTTTAAAACCCTTATTCTTCGGCTGGACGGACGGTCCTAATTTGCATAATCGATTACGTCACCTGACGCTACGTATAAATATATATTTTTGGCTTAACTTTAGCTTCGATTGCCACAAAAGTCGCCGAGATAGTATGCAGGCGACTAGTAACTTTGTAACAAATAATAGCAACAAACATGCCATTAGGCATGAAAACAATATACGAAATTTCCGGGTTGTTATTTCAACATTTACCATTTTCGTGTTCGTATATGAGCTGGACCATTTATTTGCATATCTGCATATACCTCTGTGCTATGGCCGTTACTGGTTATCGCTTCTCGGCCTTTTGGCTAAGATCATGTGTAGTATCTGTTCTTATCAGCTTAATATCTGATACGTTGCTCATTGAGCAACTCGATATTAAACTGATTTTTGAAAACAGGCCATGGAATAGGGGCTTGCTCCGTCCTGGCCACGGATTGACCCAGTATTGCAGTATTTCTGGGAATGGTCCACCTCATATACAATTTAATATCAGAATAAAACAAATCAACCCTTTGCGTCACCCGTTTTCTCCATTTTAATGCCCGATAGTGGGCGCTAATGGAACTTTTTAAAACCCTTATTCTTCGGCTGGACGGACGGTCCTAATTTGCATAATCGATTACGTCACCTGACGCTACGTATAAATATATATTTTTGGCTTAACTTTAGCTTCGATTGCCACAAAAGTCGCCGAGATAGTATGCAGGCGACTAGTAACTTTGTAACAAATAATAGCAACAAACATGCCATTAGGCATGAAAACAATATACGAAATTTCCGGGTTGTTATTTCAACATTTACCATTTTCGTGTTCGTATATGAGCTGGACCATTTATTTGCATATCTGCATATACCTCTGTGCTATGGCCGTTACTGGTTATCGCTTCTCGGCCTTTTGGCTAAGATCATGTGTAGTATCTGTTCTTATCAGCTTAATATCTGATACGTTGCTCATTGAGCAACTCGATATTAAACTGATTTTTGAAAACAGGCCATGGAATAGGGGCTTGCTCCGTCCTGGCCACGGATTGACCCAGTATTGCAGTATTTCTGGGAATGGTCCACCTCATATACAATTTAATATCAGAATAAAACAAATCAACCCTTTGCGTCACCCGTTTTCTCCATTTTAATGCCCGATAGTGGGCGCTAATGGAACTTTTTAAAACCCTTATTCTTCGGCTGGACGGACGGTCCTAATTTGCATAATCGATTACGTCACCTGACGCTACGTATAAATATATATTTTTGGCTTAACTTTAGCTTCGATTGCCACAAAAGTCGCCGAGATAGTATGCAGGCGACTAGTAACTTTGTAACAAATAATAGCAACAAACATGCCATTAGGCATGAAAACAATATACGAAATTTCCGGGTTGTTATTTCAACATTTACCATTTTCGTGTTCGTATATGAGCTGGACCATTTATTTGCATATCTGCATATACCTCTGTGCTATGGCCGTTACTGGTTATCGCTTCTCGGCCTTTTGGCTAAGATCTAATTGGTAATTATCGGACTTAATCTGCGCGTATCCTGAAGAGACTCTTCCAGCAGCTGTTCTACAGTTTCGTAAGTTACATTTCTGTTATTTCTCATTTGCTGCATCCAGTGTTTTAGATTCTCCCCTACCCTTAGTCACCAGACTATAGGTTTAGGGAGTTCCTGCTGTGTTCTCTGTTTCCTGGTGTTCTAGTATGCCGCCAGCCATGGCCAATTCCCGGCCACTGGCAAGAAAAGACAGGGTGCTGAACCTAGCATTCTCGGAAAATGTTGCTCCTAAAGAGGTTTTCATATTTCTTGGCCTCGCCGGTGTTGAAGTAGAACCCCACTTAGAAGCAGTTGAAAGAACTGCTCCCGGAAAGTATGATGTTACATTTCGCTCCATAAGTCTCAGACGAGAGTTTATGCCGAAGTTAGAATCTATATCTGAAATGGTTTCTGTAACAAATTATGAGGAAGTCGTCATTGTCACTGCCTCCTTTGTGGGAAACGACATGAACGACTGCTATGTCCAATATGCGTTGGCACCATATGGAGAGATAGTTGCGGCAAGAAAGTGTGTTTATGCAGACTTTCCATCATGTTACAATGGGTTGCGACAATACAAGATCAAGCTTCGCCACAGCATTCCACCAAGGATTCGCGTTTGTAACCGCAACATCTGGCTGTCGTACCCTGGGCAACCAAAGATCTGCGCAAAGTGCAACCAGAAGGGACACTTTGCTAAAGATTGTAAAGAGGTAAAATGCTTCAGGTGTCAAGAGCTCGGACACACTGCTGAGGCGTGTAAGAGACAAATTAAGTGCACAATTTGTAACGAAGACGGACACAACTTCCGCCTCTGTCCGATATCCTTCGCCAACAAAACGAATATCGACAAGAAATGGTCCCTTCCCACGCCTGCCAATGATCCTCCCACCAACAACAACGCTGGCCAAGTTTTACCAACCGAGGATCACGAGGACATCTCAGACCTACTGAAGGAGCCCCTGAACACAATTGGCAGTGATGAGGTGATCCACAGAGAAAAACGGCCAGTGTCAGTCGGCGAAGATATCCCAGAGGACGAGCCGAAGAGAAAGAAGCCCCCTGCTGATGAGGATGACTTCTGTACCTCTTCAGACCAGGAGTCAATTTGTAGCCAAGATGGCAAGAAGAGGAAGCCTGAAAAGCAAACCCTGGCAGCCTTCACTGCAACCAAAAACTCCCCTCTACTCAAACTAGGAGAAGTCGACGTCGTCTGTGGTTCCTTGTCAGGCACTGACTGTAGAAAGCGCCTCACTGAATGGGTTGAGGTGCTCAGACATCGTCAAGAGGTTCACAATAATTTTGACCTGGTGGAGATTCTCTGTCCAGTAAAGGAATGTAAAGAGATCTCGGTGAATACTTCGGAATGGTTGACCCACTGCTGCAACAGTCACCCACAATTTGTCCTCGGTAAGAGTTCTTCCTTTTTTGACTATTATTTCATCAATTAACTCTGTATGGTTCTCCACAACCTCACTGTCATTATGCCTCTCCTCACCGTACTCACCTGTAACGTCAATGGCTTGCGAGACCCTTCTAAGAGAGCACAGTTTTTCCAGCAATGCAGGAATAAGTATGACATCATCTTCATTCAGGAGGCTCACATCGGTAATGTGCAAGAAGAAAATCAATGGACCGCTGAGTGGGGAGGGACTGCAATCTGGAGCCTAGGTTCTAATAAGAGCAAGGGAGTGGGAACTCTCTTCTCACCTCATTCTGAGGCTTGTTTGAAGAATACTATGAAAGACACAGAGGGTAGGGTCATTGCCTGTTCAGTCCTAGTAAATGGCTCCCCCCTCACTCTCATCAATATCTACGGTCCCAACTCACCCGGTCAAAGACCCATATTCTTCAACAATTTGCACCAATATTTTGGCGGTGGCTCCCCTATTATTCTAGGGGGTGACTTCAACTGCCTATTGTCCCCGGCGGACAGATGTGGTGGTTCCCATTCAAGCTCTCATTCCTACACAGGAAGCAGGAATCTGGAATCGCTGGTTGAAGATTTCCAACTTGTTGACTCTTGGCGAAAAGAACACCCCAATGGACAACAGTTCACTTGGAGGGATTCCAACAACTCAGTGGCCTCTCGGCTGGACCGTTTTTACATCTCGGCCCACATGAGCACGCGGACCACTATTAACGCCTGCTCCCTGTCAGATCATGACTCTGTTTCAGTGAACATTACCTTCCCCAATATCCTGCCTCGTGGCCCGGGTGTATGGAAATGTAACACTTCCTTGCTACAGGATCGCTCAGTTTACACAGAAATCGCGGACAAGTATGCCCTTTGGCAATCACTGCAGCCAGGCTTTCAATGCCAGGCCGATTGGTGGGATATGGTGAAGAGTAGGGTTAAATTCATCTTGCAGAAACACGCAAGAATCAGAGCCAGGGCGCAGAAGGCCGAACAGCAGTCTCTCCAGCTTAAACTCGACCAACTCACTACTCAACTAAACCAGGGAGACCGCTCCAAAGAGACTCTCAGTTCCCACATTTCTATTAAAAATAAAATCAACAACATTAATAAGAAACGCCTCGAAGGTGTGAAAATCCGTGCCCGTGTCCGCAAGTTCGACCTAGACGAAAAGTGTACTAGATTTTTTCTCACCCGCGAGCGCAGACAAGGCAAAAAGAAAATCATCTCTGCAATTCAGGATATGGAGGGTAACATCCACCGGTCCCAGGAAAAAATTGAGGCCTCCCTGACCCAATTCTTTGGATCTCTGTACACTGCTTCTCCCAGCCTTGACACGGATGAACAGGATTATTTTCTTTCCCACATCACTTCTCAGCTGTCCAGCAAGGAACAGCTGGTCTTGGAAAAACCCATCACCCTGACAGAGCTCTTTACCTCCCTGAAGAGTATGGAGGACAACAAAACGCCAGGCAGTGACGGCTTACCCAAAGAATTCTACCTCACCTTTTGGCAGATCATTAAAAATGATCTTCTTCAGGTTATAAACCAGGCTCTGGAACAGGGTAAATTATCTGGCTCACAGAGAGTAGGCATAATCACACTGCTCAACAAAAATGTTGACACGTCCATTCCTGGGAAAGAAAACGCTGATCTCTGCCCCAAAAACAAACGTCCCATTTCTCTACTCAACACAGATTACAAATTGATCTCGAAATCGCTGTGCAACAGGCTGAAGACTGTTACTCCCAAGCTCCTCTCACCCTTTCAAACCTGTGGGGTGCCAGGCAGATCAATACTTCAAAACATCCAACTGATTAGAGACATTGTTCATTTTGCCAACCAGCGCAACATTCCCTGTGCCATTGTCTCCCTTGACCAAGAGAAAGCCTTTGATCGTGTGGAGTGGCCTTTTCTCCACAGAATCCTGCACAAGATGAATTTTGGACCACGCTTTATCGATGCTATTCAAACCCTCTACAAGGACATCGGAAGCAAATTACTTGTCAATGGCTTTCTTGCGACCCCATTCCCCCTGTCGAGAGGCGTTCGGCAAGGATGCCCACTGTCTCCTCTGCTGTACACTCTGTACATTGAGCCCTTTGCGGCAGCTGTAAGACACTCATCCAGGTTTGGGGGTTTCAGCCTGCCGGGACCATCACCCGCGGCTAAACTACTTCAATATGCCGATGACATCACAGCAGTCATAGTGAACTCCTCTGAAATTAACGTGCTGATGAACATCTGTAGACAATTTGAGCTTGCCTCAGGCTCTTGTCTCAATAAAGACAAGTCTATGGGCTTATGGACGGGTAAATGGAGAGAAAGAGTCGACTGCCCAGCAGGGATTAAATTCACCAACAATAAGATCAAAATTAATGGCATATGGATATCCAATGGAGACATGCCATCCGAGAATTGGACAGACCGGCACAGCAAGCTCACTAAGCTGTTTTCCACCTGGGAGACCAGACATCTTACTCTGGCAGGGAAAACAGTTGTTCTAAACACTATTGCTCTTCCGCTTTTCTACTACATTGCTCCTCTCTTCCCTTGCCCTCCAGTGGTGGAGAAGGCAATCACTACAGATATTTTTGCCTTTTTTTGGAGCAACAGAGGGGACAGAGTGCGTCGTGAGGTTATCTACCTACCTCCCAATGAAGGGGGCTGGGGCCTGACGAACCTGTCACTTAAATCTAAAGTCATGCTACTGAAACCACTTCAAGCGAGCTTCTACAAACATCCTAGCAGTTTCTTCCTCAAGGCATACTGTGCCACTGCTCTTAGGAAGATGATCCCCGGAATCTGGTCCAATTCATCACCGCACTTCTCGCCCCACCCCCTTGGTATACCGCACTTATCAATCTTGCGAACACCGTCCACACAATCGACAGCAACACCAATTGGGAATTGACCTCCACCAAGGAACTCTACACCCTTCTGAACAAGCAGACAATCACGTACCCACGTGTGATGGAGCATAACGCAAACCTTGATTGGAAAACCATCTGGACCAGGATACACTCACCACTTCTGGAGAAAAAGATGATTGATTTGGCCTGGCGCACAACACACAGAGTACTCCCAACCACCATTAATATGCACAAGTGGGGGCTCGCCTCCACCCAAATCTGTCCTCGTAGTGCCTGCAACAACCCCGAATCCATTGAACACATCTTCGTGAAGTGTGCTTTCTCAGACTTTCTGTGGTCGTGGGTAGACTCAAGGTTTTTCCGCCTCTACAACATCTTGTCTACCGCCGATTCAAACCTAATCCTGTACAGCTTGCCCAATACACCGCACAACTCATTTCCAAATAGTCCAGCTATCTACCTTATTAATCTTGTCAAGCTTCACATTTGGAGATCAAGATGTAAAGCA
Organism: Saccoglossus kowalevskii; assembly: GCF_978046115.1. Classification (NCBI taxonomy): domain Eukaryota; kingdom Metazoa; phylum Hemichordata; class Enteropneusta; family Harrimaniidae; genus Saccoglossus; species Saccoglossus kowalevskii. Next base: position 19,055,560 of record NC_140644.1, on the reverse strand, counting down.
GCTTATGATGATATCCATCTACCAGCGGAGACCACACTACAGCACATTAAGGCAGAAATAACACACCGTCTTAAGGCCGAATTTCAACGCCTCTCCAGACCTGACTTTTTCACTACTTGGAAACCCTTTGTTAGAGCCTCACCATCAGGATATCAAATAACGCTTCTTTAATGCTCACGCATTGTATACCCTCGTGGCTCATTATCTGCACCTCCCTGAGACTCACAGTTCCGTCAGCGACTCCAGCCGCGGCCGTTTTCACGGCCATGGCCCAGCACGTTATACCTAAACTTTTAATGCATGGTACAAGAAAGGTGTTGGCAGGGGTGATCGCACCACCTTGAGCTCCGAACCGGCGTGGCCGGCCTGCCTTGGGGCACCTAACTAACATAGATCTAAATAGTTCCATTTAGTTGAATTTCGCTACCCCTAAACCAAAAAGGAGTATCTGTTCTTATCAGCTTAATATCTGATACGTTGCTCATTGAGCAACTCGATATTAAACTGATTTTTGAAAACAGGCCATGGAATAGGGGCTTGCTCCGTCCTGGCCACGGATTGACCCAGTATTGCAGTATTTCTGGGAATGGTCCACCTCATATACAATTTAATATCAGAATAAAACAAATCAACCCTTTGCGTCACCCGTTTTCTCCATTTTAATGCCCGATAGTGGGCGCTAATGGAACTTTTTAAAACCCTTATTCTTCGGCTGGACGGACGGTCCTAATTTGCATAATCGATTACGTCACCTGACGCTACGTATAAATATATATTTTTGGCTTAACTTTAGCTTCGATTGCCACAAAAGTCGCCGAGATAGTATGCAGGCGACTAGTAACTTTGTAACAAATAATAGCAACAAACATGCCATTAGGCATGAAAACAATATACGAAATTTCCGGGTTGTTATTTCAACATTTACCATTTTCGTGTTCGTATATGAGCTGGACCATTTATTTGCATATCTGCATATACCTCTGTGCTATGGCCGTTACTGGTTATCGCTTCTCGGCCTTTTGGCTAAGATCATGTGTAGTATCTGTTCTTATCAGCTTAATATCTGATACGTTGCTCATTGAGCAACTCGATATTAAACTGATTTTTGAAAACAGGCCATGGAATAGGGGCTTGCTCCGTCCTGGCCACGGATTGACCCAGTATTGCAGTATTTCTGGGAATGGTCCACCTCATATACAATTTAATATCAGAATAAAACAAATCAACCCTTTGCGTCACCCGTTTTCTCCATTTTAATGCCCGATAGTGGGCGCTAATGGAACTTTTTAAAACCCTTATTCTTCGGCTGGACGGACGGTCCTAATTTGCATAATCGATTACGTCACCTGACGCTACGTATAAATATATATTTTTGGCTTAACTTTAGCTTCGATTGCCACAAAAGTCGCCGAGATAGTATGCAGGCGACTAGTAACTTTGTAACAAATAATAGCAACAAACATGCCATTAGGCATGAAAACAATATACGAAATTTCCGGGTTGTTATTTCAACATTTACCATTTTCGTGTTCGTATATGAGCTGGACCATTTATTTGCATATCTGCATATACCTCTGTGCTATGGCCGTTACTGGTTATCGCTTCTCGGCCTTTTGGCTAAGATCATGTGTAGTATCTGTTCTTATCAGCTTAATATCTGATACGTTGCTCATTGAGCAACTCGATATTAAACTGATTTTTGAAAACAGGCCATGGAATAGGGGCTTGCTCCGTCCTGGCCACGGATTGACCCAGTATTGCAGTATTTCTGGGAATGGTCCACCTCATATACAATTTAATATCAGAATAAAACAAATCAACCCTTTGCGTCACCCGTTTTCTCCATTTTAATGCCCGATAGTGGGCGCTAATGGAACTTTTTAAAACCCTTATTCTTCGGCTGGACGGACGGTCCTAATTTGCATAATCGATTACGTCACCTGACGCTACGTATAAATATATATTTTTGGCTTAACTTTAGCTTCGATTGCCACAAAAGTCGCCGAGATAGTATGCAGGCGACTAGTAACTTTGTAACAAATAATAGCAACAAACATGCCATTAGGCATGAAAACAATATACGAAATTTCCGGGTTGTTATTTCAACATTTACCATTTTCGTGTTCGTATATGAGCTGGACCATTTATTTGCATATCTGCATATACCTCTGTGCTATGGCCGTTACTGGTTATCGCTTCTCGGCCTTTTGGCTAAGATCATGTGTAGTATATGTTCTTATCAGCTTAATATCTGATACGTTGCTCATTGAGCAACTCGATATTAAACTGATTTTTGAAAACAGGCCATGGAATAGGGGCTTGCTCCGTCCTGGCCACGGATTGACCCAGTATTGCAGTATTTCTGGGAATGGTCCACCTCATATACAATTTAATATCAGAATAAAACAAATCAACCCTTTGCGTCACCCGTTTTCTCCATTTTAATGCCCGATAGTGGGCGCTAATGGAACTTTTTAAAACCCTTATTCTTCGGCTGGACGGACGGTCCTAATTTGCATAATCGATTACGTCACCTGACGCTACGTATAAATATATATTTTTGGCTTAACTTTAGCTTCGATTGCCACAAAAGTCGCCGAGATAGTATGCAGGCGACTAGTAACTTTGTAACAAATAATAGCAACAAACATGCCATTAGGCATGAAAACAATATACGAAATTTCCGGGTTGTTATTTCAACATTTACCATTTTCGTGTTCGTATATGAGCTGGACCATTTATTTGCATATCTGCATATACCTCTGTGCTATGGCCGTTACTGGTTATCGCTTCTCGGCCTTTTGGCTAAGATCATGTGTAGTATCTGTTCTTATCAGCTTAATATCTGATACGTTGCTCATTGAGCAACTCGATATTAAACTGATTTTTGAAAACAGGCCATGGAATAGGGGCTTGCTCCGTCCTGGCCACGGATTGACCCAGTATTGCAGTATTTCTGGGAATGGTCCACCTCATATACAATTTAATATCAGAATAAAACAAATCAACCCTTTGCGTCACCCGTTTTCTCCATTTTAATGCCCGATAGTGGGCGCTAATGGAACTTTTTAAAACCCTTATTCTTCGGCTGGACGGACGGTCCTAATTTGCATAATCGATTACGTCACCTGACGCTACGTATAAATATATATTTTTGGCTTAACTTTAGCTTCGATTGCCACAAAAGTCGCCGAGATAGTATGCAGGCGACTAGTAACTTTGTAACAAATAATAGCAACAAACATGCCATTAGGCATGAAAACAATATACGAAATTTCCGGGTTGTTATTTCAACATTTACCATTTTCGTGTTCGTATATGAGCTGGACCATTTATTTGCATATCTGCATATACATCTGTGCTATGGCCGTTACTGGTTATCGCTTCTCGGCCTTTTGGCTAAGATCATGTGTAGTATATGTTCTTATCAGCTTAATATCTGATACGTTGCTCATTGAGCAACTCGATATTAAACTGATTTTTGAAAACAGGCCATGGAATAGGGGCTTGCTCCGTCCTGGCCACGGATTGACCCAGTATTGCAGTATTTCTGGGAATGGTCCACCTCATATACAATTTAATATCAGAATAAAACAAATCAACCCTTTGCGTCACCCGTTTTCTCCATTTTAATGCCCGATAGTGGGCGCTAATGGAACTTTTTAAAACCCTTATTCTTCGGCTGGACGGACGGTCCTAATTTGCATAATCGATTACGTCACCTGACGCTACGTATAAATATATATTTTTGGCTTAACTTTAGCTTCGATTGCCACAAAAGTCGCCGAGATAGTATGCAGGCGACTAGTAACTTTGTAACAAATAATAGCAACAAACATGCCATTAGGCATGAAAACAATATACGAAATTTCCGGGTTGTTATTTCAACATTTACCATTTTCGTGTTCGTATATGAGCTGGACCATTTATTTGCATATCTGCATATACCTCTGTGCTATGGCCGTTACTGGTTATCGCTTCTCGGCCTTTTGGCTAAGATCATGTGTAGTATCTGTTCTTATCAGCTTAATATCTGATACGTTGCTCATTGAGCAACTCGATATTAAACTGATTTTTGAAAACAGGCCATGGAATAGGGGCTTGCTCCGTCCTGGCCACGGATTGACCCAGTATTGCAGTATTTCTGGGAATGGTCCACCTCATATACAATTTAATATCAGAATAAAACAAATCAACCCTTTGCGTCACCCGTTTTCTCCATTTTAATGCCCGATAGTGGGCGCTAATGGAACTTTTTAAAACCCTTATTCTTCGGCTGGACGGACGGTCCTAATTTGCATAATCGATTACGTCACCTGACGCTACGTATAAATATATATTTTTGGCTTAACTTTAGCTTCGATTGCCACAAAAGTCGCCGAGATAGTATGCAGGCGACTAGTAACTTTGTAACAAATAATAGCAACAAACATGCCATTAGGCATGAAAACAATATACGAAATTTCCGGGTTGTTATTTCAACATTTACCATTTTCGTGTTCGTATATGAGCTGGACCATTTATTTGCATATCTGCATATACCTCTGTGCTATGGCCGTTACTGGTTATCGCTTCTCGGCCTTTTGGCTAAGATCATGTGTAGTATCTGTTCTTATCAGCTTAATATCTGATACGTTGCTCCTTGAGCAACTCGATATTAAACTGATTTTTGAAAACAGGCCATGGAATAGGGGCTTGCTCCGTCCTGGCCACGGATTGACCCAGTATTGCAGTATTTCTGGGAATGGTCCACCTCATATACAATTTAATATCAGAATAAAACAAATCAACCCTTTGCGTCACCCGTTTTCTCCATTTTAATGCCCGATAGTGGGCGCTAATGGAACTTTTTAAAACCCTTATTCTTCGGCTGGACGGACGGTCCTAATTTGCATAATCGATTACGTCACCTGACGCTACGTATAAATATATATTTTTGGCTTAACTTTAGCTTCGATTGCCACAAAAGTCGCCGAGATAGTATGCAGGCGACTAGTAACTTTGTAACAAATAATAGCAACAAACATGCCATTAGGCATGAAAACAATATACGAAATTTCCGGGTTGTTATTTCAACATTTACCATTTTCGTGTTCGTATATGAGCTGGACCATTTATTTGCATATCTGCATATACCTCTGTGCTATGGCCGTTACTGGTTATCGCTTCTCGGCCTTTTGGCTAAGATCATGTGTAGTATCTGTTCTTATCAGCTTAATATCTGATACGTTGCTCATTGAGCAACTCGATATTAAACTGATTTTTGAAAACAGGCCATGGAATAGGGGCTTGCTCCGTCCTGGCCACGGATTGACCCAGTATTGCAGTATTTCTGGGAATGGTCCACCTCATATACAATTTAATATCAGAATAAAACAAATCAACCCTTTGCGTCACCCGTTTTCTCCATTTTAATGCCCGATAGTGGGCGCTAATGGAACTTTTTAAAACCCTTATTCTTCGGCTGGACGGACGGTCCTAATTTGCATAATCGATTACGTCACCTGACGCTACGTATAAATATATATTTTTGGCTTAACTTTAGCTTCGATTGCCACAAAAGTCGCCGAGATAGTATGCAGGCGACTAGTAACTTTGTAACAAATAATAGCAACAAACATGCCATTAGGCATGAAAACAATATACGAAATTTCCGGGTTGTTATTTCAACATTTACCATTTTCGTGTTCGTATATGAGCTGGACCATTTATTTGCATATCTGCATATACCTCTGTGCTATGGCCGTTACTGGTTATCGCTTCTCGGCCTTTTGGCTAAGATCATGTGTAGTATCTGTTCTTATCAGCTTAATATCTGATACGTTGCTCATTGAGCAACTCGATATTAAACTGATTTTTGAAAACAGGCCATGGAATAGGGGCTTGCTCCGTCCTGGCCACGGATTGACCCAGTATTGCAGTATTTCTGGGAATGGTCCACCTCATATACAATTTAATATCAGAATAAAACAAATCAACCCTTTGCGTCACCCGTTTTCTCCATTTTAATGCCCGATAGTGGGCGCTAATGGAACTTTTTAAAACCCTTATTCTTCGGCTCGACGGACGGTCCTAATTTGCATAATCGATTACGTCACCTGACGCTACGTATAAATATATATTTTTGGCTTAACTTTAGCTTCGATTGCCACAAAAGTCGCCGAGATAGTATGCAGGCGACTAGTAACTTTGTAACAAATAATAGCAACAAACATGCCATTAGGCATGAAAACAATATACGAAATTTCCGGGTTGTTATTTCAACATTTACCATTTTCGTGTTCGTATATGAGCTGGACCATTTATTTGCATATCTGCATATACCTCTGTGCTATGGCCGTTACTGGTTATCGCTTCTCGGCCTTTTGGCTAAGATCATGTGTAGTATCTGTTCTTATCAGCTTAATATCTGATACGTTGCTCATTGAGCAACTCGATATTAAACTGATTTTTGAAAACAGGCCATGGAATAGGGGCTTGCTCCGTCCTGGCCACGGATTGACCCAGTATTGCAGTATTTCTGGGAATGGTCCACCTCATATACAATTTAATATCAGAATAAAACAAATCAACCCTTTGCGTCACCCGTTTTCTCCATTTTAATGCCCGATAGTGGGCGCTAATGGAACTTTTTAAAACCCTTATTCTTCGGCTGGACGGACGGTCCTAATTTGCATAATCGATTACGTCACCTGACGCTACGTATAAATATATATTTTTGGCTTAACTTTAGCTTCGATTGCCACAAAAGTCGCCGAGATAGTATGCAGGCGACTAGTAACTTTGTAACAAATAATAGCAACAAACATGCCATTAGGCATGAAAACAATATACGAAATTTCCGGGTTGTTATTTCAACATTTACCATTTTCGTGTTCGTATATGAGCTGGACCATTTATTTGCATATCTGCATATACCTCTGTGCTATGGCCGTTACTGGTTATCGCTTCTCGGCCTTTTGGCTAAGATCATGTGTAGTATCTGTTCTTATCAGCTTAATATCTGATACGTTGCTCATTGAGCAACTCGATATTAAACTGATTTTTGAAAACAGGCCATGGAATAGGGTCTTGCTCCGTCCTGGCCACGGATTGACCCAGTATTGCAGTATTTCTGGGAATGGTCCACCTCATATACAATTTAATATCAGAATAAAACAAATCAACCCTTTGCGTCACCCGTTTTCTCCATTTTAATGCCCGATAGTGGGCGCTAATGGAACTTTTTAAAACCCTTATTCTTCGGCTGGACGGACGGTCCTAATTTGCATAATCGATTACGTCACCTGACGCTACGTATAAATATATATTTTTGGCTTAACTTTAGCTTCGATTGCCACAAAAGTCGCCGAGATAGTATGCAGGCGACTAGTAACTTTGTAACAAATAATAGCAACAAACATGCCATTAGGCATGAAAACAATATACGAAATTTCCGGGTTGTTATTTCAACATTTACCATTTTCGTGTTCGTATATGAGCTGGACCATTTATTTGCATATCTGCATATACCTCTGTGCTATGGCCGTTACTGGTTATCGCTTCTCGGCCTTTTGGCTAAGATCATGTGTAGTATCTGTTCTTATCAGCTTAATATCTGATACGTTGCTCATTGAGCAACTCGATATTAAACTGATTTTTGAAAACAGGCCATGGAATAGGGGCTTGCTCCGTCCTGGCCACGGATTGACCCAGTATTGCAGTATTTCTGGGAATGGTCCACCTCATATACAATTTAATATCAGAATAAAACAAATCAACCCTTTGCGTCACCCGTTTTCTCCATTTTAATGCCCGATAGTGGGCGCTAATGGAACTTTTTAAAACCCTTATTCTTCGGCTGGACGGACGGTCCTAATTTGCATAATCGATTACGTCACCTGACGCTACGTATAAATATATATTTTTGGCTTAACTTTAGCTTCGATTGCCACAAAAGTCGCCGAGATAGTATGCAGGCGACTAGTAACTTTGTAACAAATAATAGCAACAAACATGCCATTAGGCATGAAAACAATATACGAAATTTCCGGGTTGTTATTTCAACATTTACCATTTTCGTGTTCGTATATGAGCTGGACCATTTATTTGCATATCTGCATATACCTCTGTGCTATGGCCGTTACTGGTTATCGCTTCTCGGCCTTTTGGCTAAGATCATGTGTAGTATCTGTTCTTATCAGCTTAATATCTGATACGTTGCTCATTGAGCAACTCGATATTAAACTGATTTTTGAAAACAGGCCATGGAATAGGGGCTTGCTCCGTCCTGGCCACGGATTGACCCAGTATTGCAGTATTTCTGGGAATGGTCCACCTCATATACAATTTAATATCAGAATAAAACAAATCAACCCTTTGCGTCACCCGTTTTCTCCATTTTAATGCCCGATAGTGGGCGCTAATGGAACTTTTTAAAACCCTTATTCTTCGGCTGGACGGACGGTCCTAATTTGCATAATCGATTACGTCACCTGACGCTACGTATAAATATATATTTTTGGCTTAACTTTAGCTTCGATTGCCACAAAAGTCGCCGAGATAGTATGCAGGCGACTAGTAACTTTGTAACAAATAATAGCAACAAACATGCCATTAGGCATGAAAACAATATACGAAATTTCCGGGTTGTTATTTCAACATTTACCATTTTCGTGTTCGTATATGAGCTGGACCATTTATTTGCATATCTGCATATACCTCTGTGCTATGGCCGTTACTGGTTATCGCTTCTCGGCCTTTTGGCTAAGATCATGTGTAGTATCTGTTCTTATCAGCTTAATATCTGATACGTTGCTCATTGAGCAACTCGATATTAAACTGATTTTTGAAAACAGGCCATGGAATAGGGGCTTGCTCCGTCCTGGCCACGGATTGACCCAGTATTGCAGTATTTCTGGGAATGGTCCACCTCATATACAATTTAATATCAGAATAAAACAAATCAACCCTTTGCGTCACCCGTTTTCTCCATTTTAATGCCCGATAGTGGGCGCTAATGGAACTTTTTAAAACCCTTATTCTTCGGCTGGACGGACGGTCCTAATTTGCATAATCGATTACGTCACCTGACGCTACGTATAAATATATATTTTTGGCTTAACTTTAGCTTCGATTGCCACAAAAGTCGCCGAGATAGTATGCAGGCGACTAGTAACTTTGTAACAAATAATAGCAACAAACATGCCATTAGGCATGAAAACAATATACGAAATTTCCGGGTTGTTATTTCAACATTTACCATTTTCGTGTTCGTATATGAGCTGGACCATTTATTTGCATATCTGCATACACCTCTGTGCTATGGCCGTTACTGGTTATCGCTTCTCGGCCTTTTGGCTAAGATCATGTGTAGTATCTGTTCTTATCAGCTTAATATCTGATACGTTGCTCATTGAGCAACTCGATATTAAACTGATTTTTGAAAACAGGCCATGGAATAGGGGCTTGCTCCGTCCTGGCCACGGATTGACCCAGTATTGCAGTATTTCTGGGAATGGTCCACCTCATATACAATTTAATATCAGAATAAAACAAATCAACCCTTTGCGTCACCCGTTTTCTCCATTTTAATGCCCGATAGTGGGCGCTAATGGAACTTTTTAAAACCCTTATTCTTCGGCTGGACGGACGGTCCTAATTTGCATAATCGATTACGTCACCTGACGCTACGTATAAATATATATTTTTGGCTTAACTTTAGCTTCGATTGCCACAAAAGTCGCCGAGATAGTATGCAGGCGACTAGTAACTTTGTAACAAGTAATAGCAACAAACATGCCATTAGGCATGAAAACAATATACGAAATTTCCGGGTTGTTATTTCAACATTTACCATTTTCGTGTTCGTATATGAGCTGGACCATTTATTTGCATATCTGCATACACCTCTGTGCTATGGCCGTTACTGGTTATCGCTTCTCGGCCTTTTGGCTAAGATCATGTGTAGTATCTGTTCTTATCAGCTTAATATCTGATACGTTGCTCATTGAGCAACTCGATATTAAACTGATTTTTGAAAACAGGCCATGGAATAGGGGCTTGCTCCGTCCTGGCCACGGATTGACCCAGTATTGCAGTATTTCTGGGAATGGTCCACCTCATATACAATTTAATATCAGAATAAAACAAATCAACCCTTTGCGTCACCCGTTTTCTCCATTTTAATGCCCGATAGTGGGCGCTAATTGAACTTTTTAAAACCCTTATTCTTCGGCTGGACGGACGGTCCTAATTTGCATAATCGATTACGTCACCTGACGCTACGTATAAATATATATTTTTGGCTTAACTTTAGCTTCGATTGCCACAAAAGTCGCCGAGATAGTATGCAGGCGACTAGTAACTTTGTAACAAATAATAGCAACAAACATGCCATTAGGCATGAAAACAATATACGAAATTTCCGGGTTGTTATTTCAACATTTACCATTTTCGTGTTCGTATATGAGCTGGACCATTTATTTGCATATCTGCATACACCTCTGTGCTATGGCCGTTACTGGTTATCGCTTCTCGGCCTTTTGGCTAAGATCATGTGTAGTATCTGTTCTTATCAGCTTAATATCTGATACGTTGCTCATTGAGCAACTCGATATTAAACTGATTTTTGAAAACAGGCCATGGAATAGGGGCTTGCTCCGTCCTGGCCACGGATTGACCCAGTATTGCAGTATTTCTGGGAATGGTCCACCTCATATACAATTTAATATCAGAATAAAACAAATCAACCCTTTGCGTCACCCGTTTTCTCCATTTTAATGCCCGATAGTGGGCGCTAATGGAACTTTTTAAAACCCTTATTCTTCGGCTGGACGGACGGTCCTAATTTGCATAATCGATTACGTCACCTGACGCTACGTATAAATATATATTTTTGGCTTAACTTTAGCTTCGATTGCCACAAAAGTCGCCGAGATAGTATGCAGGCGACTAGTAACTTTGTAACAAATAATAGCAACAAACATGCCATTAGGCATGAAAACAATATACGAAATTTCCGGGTTGTTATTTCAACATTTACCATTTTCGTGTTCGTATATGAGCTGGACCATTTATTTGCATATCTGCATATACCTCTGTGCTATGGCCGTTACTGGTTATCGCTTCTCGGCCTTTTGGCTAAGATCATGTGTAGTATCTGTTCTTATCAGCTTAATATCTGATACGTTGCTCATTGAGCAACTCGATATTAAACTGATTTTTGAAAACAGGCCATGGAATAGGGGCTTGCTCCGTCCTGGCCACGGATTGACCCAGTATTGCAGTATTTCTGGGAATGGTCCACCTCATATACAATTTAATATCAGAATAAAACAAATCAACCCTTTGCGTCACCCGTTTTCTCCATTTTAATGCCCGATAGTGGGCGCTAATGGAACTTTTTAAAACCCTTATTCTTCGGCTGGACGGACGGTCCTAATTTGCATAATCGATTACGTCACCTGACGCTACGTATAAATATATATTTTTGGCTTAACTTTAGCTTCGATTGCCACAAAAGTCGCCGAGATAGTATGCAGGCGACTAGTAACTTTGTAACAAATAATAGCAACAAACATGCCATTAGGCATGAAAACAATATACGAAATTTCCGGGTTGTTATTTCAACATTTACCATTTTCGTGTTCGTATATGAGCTGGACCATTTATTTGCATATCTGCATATACCTCTGTGCTATGGCCGTTACTGGTTATCGCTTCTCGGCCTTTTGGCTAAGATCATGTGTAGTATCTGTTCTTATCAGCTTAATATCTGATACGTTGCTCATTGAGCAACTCGATATTAAACTGATTTTTGAAAACAGGCCATGGAATAGGGGCTTGCTCCGTCCTGGCCACGGATTGACCCAGTATTGCAGTATTTCTGGGAATGGTCCACCTCATATACAATTTAATATCAGAATAAAACAAATCAACCCTTTGCGTCACCCGTTTTCTCCATTTTAATGCCCGATAGTGGGCGCTAATGGAACTTTTTAAAACCCTTATTCTTCGGCTGGACGGACGGTCCTAATTTGCATAATCGATTACGTCACCTGACGCTACGTATAAATATATATTTTTGGCTTAACTTTAGCTTCGATTGTCACAAAAGTCGCCGAGATAGTATGCAGGCGACTAGTAACTTTGTAACAAATAATAGCAACAAACATGCCATTAGGCATGAAAACAATATACGAAATTTCCGGGTTGTTATTTCAACATTTACCATTTTCGTGTTCGTATATGAGCTGGACCATTTATTTGCATATCTGCATATACCTCTGTGCTATGGCCGTTACTGGTTATCGCTTCTCGGCCTTTTGGCTAAGATCATGTGTAGTATCTGTTCTTATCAGCTTAATATCTGATACGTTGCTCATTGAGCAACTCGATATTAAACTGATTTTTGAAAACAGGCCATGGAATAGGGGCTTGCTCCGTCCTGGCCACGGATTGACCCAGTATTGCAGTATTTCTGGGAATGGTCCACCTCATATACAATTTAATATCAGAATAAAACAAATCAACCCATTGCGTCACCCGTTTTCTCCATTTTAATGCCCGATAGTGGGCGCTAATGGAACTTTTTAAAACCCTTATTCTTCGGCTGGACGGACGGTCCTAATTTGCATAATCGATTACGTCACCTGACGCTACGTATAAATATATATTTTTGGCTTAACTTTAGCTTCGATTGCCACAAAAGTCGCCGAGATAGTATGCAGGCGACTAGTTACTTTGTAACAAATAATAGTAACAAACATGCCATTAGGCATGAAAACAATATACGAAATTTCCGGGTTGTTATTTCAACATTTACCATTTTCGTGTTCGTATATGAGCTGGACCATTTATTTGCATATCTGCATATGCCTCTGTGCTATGGCCGTAACTGGTTATCGCTTCTCGGCCTTTTGGCTAAGATCATGTGTAGTATCTGTTCTTATCAGCTTAATATCTGATACGTTGCTCATTGAGCAACTCGATATTAAACTGATTTTTGAAAACAGGCCATGGAATAGGGGCTTGCTCCGTCCTGGCCACGGATTGACCCAGTATTGCAGTATTTCTGGGAATGGTCCACCTCATATACAATTTAATATCAGAATAAAACAAATCAACCCATTGCGTCACCCGTTTTCTCCATTTTAATGCCCGATAGTGGGCGCTAATGGAACTTTTTAAAACCCTTATTCTTCGGCTGGACGGACGGTCCTAATTTGCATAATCGATTACGTCACCTGACGCTACGTATAAATATATATTTTTGGCTTAACTTTAGCTTCGATTGCCACAAAAGTCGCCGAGATAGTATGCAGGCGACTAGTTACTTTGTAACAAATAATAGTAACAAACATGCCATTAGGCATGAAAACAATATACGAAATTTCCGGGTTGTTATTTCAACATTTACCATTTTCGTGTTCGTATATGAGCTGGACCATTTATTTGCATATCTGCATATGCCTCTGTGCTATGGCCGTAACTGGTTATCGCTTCTCGGCCTTTTGGCTAAGATCATGTGTAGTATCTGTTCTTATCAGCTTAATATCTGATACGTTGCTCATTGAGCAACTCGATATTAAACTGATTTTTGAAAACAGGCCATGGAATAGGGGCTTGCTCCGTCCTGGCCACGGATTGACCCAGTATTGCAGTATTTCTGGGAATGGTCCACCTCATATACAATTTAATATCAGAATAAAACAAATCAACCCATTGCGTCACCCGTTTTCTCCATTTTAATGCCCGATAGTGGGCGCTAATGGAACTTTTTAAAACCCTTATTCTTCGGCTGGACGGACGGTCCTAATTTGCATAATCGATTACGTCACCTGACGCTACGTATAAATATATATTTTTGGCTTAACTTTAGCTTCGATTGCCACAAAAGTCGCCGAGATAGTATGCAGGCGACTAGTAACTTTGTAACAAATAATAGTAACAAACATGCCATTAGGCATGAAAACAATATACGAAATTTCCGGGTTGTTATTTCAACATTTACCATTTTCGTGTTCGTATATGAGCTGGACCATTTATTTGCATATCTGCATATGCCTCTGTGCTATGGCCGTAACTGGTTATCGCTTCTCGGCCTTTTGGCTAAGATCATGTGTAGTATCTGTTCTTATCAGCTTAATATCTGATACGTTGCTCATTGAGCAACTCGATATTAAACTGATTTTTGAAAACAGGCCATGGAATAGGGGCTTGCTCCGTCCTGGCCACGGATTGACCCAGTATTGCAGTATTTCTGGGAATGGTCCACCTCATATACAATTTAATATCAGAATAAAACAAATCAACCCATTGCGTCACCCGTTTTCTCCATTTTAATGCCCGATAGTGGGCGCTAATGGAACTTTTTAAAACCCTTATTCTTCGGCTGGACGGACGGTCCTAATTTGCATAATCGATTACGTCACCTGACGCTACGTATAAATATATATTTTTGGCTTAACTTTAGCTTCGATTGCCACAAAAGTCGCCGAGATAGTATGCAGGCGACTAGTTACTTTGTAACAAATAATAGTAACAAACATGCCATTAGGCATGAAAACAATATACGAAATTTCCGGGTTGTTATTTCAACATTTACCATTTTCGTGTTCGTATATGAGCTGGACCATTTATTTGCATATCTGCATATGCCTCTGTGCTATGGCCGTAACTGGTTATCGCTTCTCGGCCTTTTGGCTAAGATCATGTGTAGTATCTGTTCTTATCAGCTTAATATCTGATACGTTGCTCATTGAGCAACTCGATATTAAACTGATTTTTGAAAACAGGCCATGGAATAGGGGCTTGCTCCGTCCTGGCCACGGATTGACCCAGTATTGCAGTATTTCTCGGAATGGTCCACCTCATATACAATTTAATATCAGAATAAAACAAATCAACCCATTGCGTCACCCGTTTTCTCCATTTTAATGCCCGATAGTGGGCGCTAATGGAACTTTTTAAAACCCTTATTCTTCGGCTGGACGGACGGTCCTAATTTGCATAATCGATTACGTCACCTGACGCTACGTATAAATATATATTTTTGGCTTAACTTTAGCTTCGATTGCCACAAAAGTCGCCGAGATAGTATGCAGGCGACTAGTTACTTTGTAACAAATAATAGTAACAAACATGCCATTAGGCATGAAAACAATATACGAAATTTCCGGGTTGTTATTTCAACATTTACCATTTTCGTGTTCGTATATGAGCTGGACCATTTATTTGCATATCTGCATATGCCTCTGTGCTATGGCCGTAACTGGTTATCGCTTCTCGGCCTTTTGGCTAAGATCATGTGTAGTATCTGTTCTTATCAGCTTAATATCTGATACGTTGCTCATTGAGCAACTCGATATTAAACTGATTTTTGAAAACAGGCCATGGAATAGGGGCTTGCTCCGTCCTGGCCACGGATTGACCCAGTATTGCAGTATTTCTGGGAATGGTCCACCTCATATACAATTTAATATCAGAATAAAACAAATCAACCCATTGCGTCACCCGTTTTCTCCATTTTAATGCCCGATAGTGGGCGCTAATGGAACTTTTTAAAACCCTTATTCTTCGGCTGGACGGACGGTCCTAATTTGCATAATCGATTACGTCACCTGACGCTACGTATAAATATATATTTTTGGCTTAACTTTAGCTTCGATTGCCACAAAAGTCGCCGAGATAGTATGCAGGCGACTAGTTACTTTGTAACAAATAATAGTAACAAACATGCCATTAGGCATGAAAACAATATACGAAATTTCCGGGTTGTTATTTCAACATTTACCATTTTCGTGTTCGTATATGAGCTGGACCATTTATTTGCATATCTGCATATGCCTCTGTGCTATGGCCGTAACTGGTTATCGCTTCTCGGCCTTTTGGCTAAGATCATGTGTAGTATCTGTTCTTATCAGCTTAATATCTGATACGTTGCTCATTGAGCAACTCGATATTAAACTGATTTTTGAAAACAGGCCATGGAATAGGGGCTTGCTCCGTCCTGGCCACGGATTGACCCAGTATGGCAGTATTTCTGGGAATGGTCCACCTCATATACAATTTAATATCAGAATAAAACAAATCAACCCATTGCGTCACCCGTTTTCTCCATTTTAATGCCCGATAGTGGGCGCTAATGGAACTTTTTAAAACCCTTATTCTTCGGCTGGACGGACGGTCCTAATTTGCATAATCGATTACGTCACCTGACGCTACGTATAAATATATATTTTTGGCTTAACTTTAGCTTCGATTGCCACAAAAGTCGCCGAGATAGTATGCAGGCGACTATTTACTTTGTAACAAATAATAGTAACAAACATGCCATTAGGCATGAAAACAATATACGAAATTTCCGGGTTGTTATTTCAACATTTACCATTTTCGTGTTCGTATATGAGCTGGACCATTTATTTGCATATCTGCATATGCCTCTGTGCTATGGCCGTAACTGGTTATCGCTTCTCGGCCTTTTGGCTAAGATCATGTGTAGTATCTGTTCTTATCAGCTTAATATCTGATACGTTGCTCATTGAGCAACTCGATATTAAACTGATTTTTGAAAACAGGCCATGGAATAGGGGCTTGCTCCGTCCTGGCCACGGATTGACCCAGTATTGCAGTATTTCTGGGAATGGTCCACCTCATATACAATTTAATATCAGAATAAAACAAATCAACCCATTGCGTCACCCGTTTTCTCCATTTTAATGCCCGATAGTGGGCGCTAATGGAACTTTTTAAAACCCTTATTCTTCGGCTGGACGGACGGTCCTAATTTGCATAATCGATTACGTCACCTGACGCTACGTATAAATATATATTTTTGGCTTAACTTTAGCTTCGATTGCCACAAAAGTCGCCGAGATAGTATGCAGGCGACTAGTTACTTTGTAACAAATAATAGTAACAAACATGCCATTAGGCATGAAAACAATATACGAAATTTCCGGGTTGTTATTTCAACATTTACCATTTTCGTGTTCGTATATGAGCTGGACCATTTATTTGCATATCTGCATATGCCTCTGTGCTATGGCCGTAACTGGTTATCGCTTCTCGGCCTTTTGGCTAAGATCATGTGTAGTATCTGTTCTTATCAGCTTAATATCTGATACGTTGCTCATTGAGCAACTCGATATTAAACTGATTTTTGAAAACAGGCCATGGAATAGGGGCTTGCTCCGTCCTGGCCACGGATTGACCCAGTATTGCAGTATTTCTGGGAATGGTCCACCTCATATACAATTTAATATCAGAATAAAACAAATCAACCCATTGCGTCACCCGTTTTCTCCATTTTAATGCCCGATAGTGGGCGCTAATGGAACTTTTTAAAACCCTTATTCTTCGGCTGGACGGACGGTCCTAATTTGCATAATCGATTACGTCACCTGACGCTACGTATAAATATATATTTTTGGCTTAACTTTAGCTTCGATTGCCACAAAAGTCGCCGAGATAGTATGCAGGCGACTAGTTACTTTGTAACAAATAATAGTAACAAACATGCCATTAGGCATGAAAACAATATACGAAATTTCCGGGTTGTTATTTCAACATTTACCATTTTCGTGTTCGTATATGAGCTGGACCATTTATTTGCATATCTGCATATGCCTCTGTGCTATGGCCGTAACTGGTTATCGCTTCTCGGCCTTTTGGCTAAGATCATGTGTAGTATCTGTTCTTATCAGCTTAATATCTGATACGTTGCTCATTGAGCAACTCGATATTAAACTGATTTTTGAAAACAGGCCATGGAATAGGGGCTTGCTCCGTCCTGGCCACGGATTGACCCAGTATTGCAGTATTTCTGGGAATGGTCCACCTCATATACAATTTAATATCAGAATAAAACAAATCAACCCATTGCGTCACCCGTTTTCTCCATTTTAATGCCCGATAGTGGGCGCTAATGGAACTTTTTAAAACCCTTATTCTTCGGCTGGACGGACGGTCCTAATTTGCATAATCGATTACGTCACCTGACGCTACGTATAAATATATATTTTTGGCTTAACTTTAGCTTCGATTGCCACAAAAGTCGCCGAGATAGTATGCAGGCGACTAGTTACTTTGTAACAAATAATAGTAACAAACATGCCATTAGGCATGAAAACAATATACGAAATTTCCGGGTTGTTATTTCAACATTTACCATTTTCGTGTTCGTATATGAGCTGGACCATTTATTTGCATATCTGCATATGCCTCTGTGCTATGGCCGTAACTGGTTATCGCTTCTCGGCCTTTTGGCTAAGATCATGTGTAGTATCTGTTCTTATCAGCTTAATATCTGATACGTTGCTCATTGAGCAACTCGATATTAAACTGATTTTTGAAAACAGGCCATGGAATAGGGGCTTGCTCCGTCCTGGCCACGGATTGACCCAGTATTGCAGTATTTCTGGGAATGGTCCACCTCATATACAATTTAATATCAGAATAAAACAAATCAACCCATTGCGTCACCCGTTTTCTCCATTTTAATGCCCGATAGTGGGCGCTAATGGAACTTTTTAAAACCCTTATTCTTCGGCTGGACGGACGGTCCTAATTTGCATAATCGATTACGTCACCTGACGCTACGTATAAATATATATTTTTGGCTTAACTTTAGCTTCGATTGCCACAAAAGTCGCCGAGATAGTATGCAGGCGACTAGTTACTTTGTAACAAATAATAGTAACAAACATGCCATTAGGCATGAAAACAATATACGAAATTTCCGGGTTGTTATTTCAACATTTACCATTTTCGTGTTCGTATATGAGCTGGACCATTTATTTGCATATCTGCATATGCCTCTGTGCTATGGCCGTAACTGATTATCGCTTCTCGGCCTTTTGGCTAAGATCATGTGTAGTATCTGTTCTTATCAGCTTAATATCTGATACGTTGCTCATTGAGCAACTCGATATTAAACTGATTTTTGAAAACAGGCCATGGAATAGGGGCTTGCTCCGTCCTGGCCACGGATTGACCCAGTATTGCAGTATTTCTGGGAATGGTCCACCTCATATACAATTTAATATCAGAATAAAACAAATCAACCCATTGCGTCACCCGTTTTCTCCATTTTAATGCCCGATAGTGGGCGCTAATGGAACTTTTTAAAACCCTTATTCTTCGGCTGGACGGACGGTCCTAATTTGCATAATCGATTACGTCACCTGACGCTACGTATAAATATATATTTTTGGCTTAACTTTAGCTTCGATTGCCACAAAAGTCGCCGAGATAGTATGCAGGCGACTAGTTACTTTGTAACAAATAATAGTAACAAACATGCCATTAGGCATGAAAACAATATACGAAATTTCCGGGTTGTTATTTCAACATTTACCATTTTCGTGTTCGTATATGAGCTGGACCATTTATTTGCATATCTGCATATGCCTCTGTGCTATGGCCGTAACTGGTTATCGCTTCTCGGCCTTTTGGCTAAGATCATGTGTAGTATCTGTTCTTATCAGCTTAATATCTGATACGTTGCTCATTGAGCAACTCGATATTAAACTGATTTTTGAAAACAGGCCATGGAATAGGGGCTTGCTCCGTCCTGGCCACGGATTGACCCAGTATTGCAGTATTTCTGGGAATGGTCCACCTCATATACAATTTAATATCAGAATAAAACAAATCAACCCATTGCGTCACCCGTTTTCTCCATTTTAATGCCCGATAGTGGGCGCTAATGGAACTTTTTAAAACCCTTATTCTTCGGCTGGACGGACGGTCCTAATTTGCATAATCGATTACGTCACCTGACGCTACGTATAAATATATATTTTTGGCTTAACTTTAGCTTCGATTGCCACAAAAGTCGCCGAGATAGTATGCAGGCGACTAGTTACTTTGTAACAAATAATAGTAACAAACATGCCATTAGGCATGAAAACAATATACGAAATTTCCGGGTTGTTATTTCAACATTTACCATTTTCGTGTTCGTATATGAGCTGGACCATTTATTTGCATATCTGCATATGCCTCTGTGCTATGGCCGTAACTGGTTATCGCTTCTCGGCCTTTTGGCTAAGATCATGTGTAGTATCTGTTCTTATCAGCTTAATATCTGATACGTTGCTCATTGAGCAACTCGATATTAAACTGATTTTTGAAAACAGGCCATGGAATAGGGGCTTGCTCCGTCCTGGCCACGGATTGACCCAGTATTGCAGTATTTCTGGGAATGGTCCACCTCATATACAATTTAATATCAGAATAAAACAAATCAACCCATTGCGTCACCCGTTTTCTCCATTTTAATGCCCGATAGTGGGCGCTAATGGAACTTTTTAAAACCCTTATTCTTCGGCTGGACGGACGGTCCTAATTTGCATAATCGATTACGTCACCTGACGCTACGTATAAATATATATTTTTGGCTTAACTTTAGCTTCGATTGCCACAAAAGTCGCCGAGATAGTATGCAGGCGACTAGTTACTTTGTAACAAATAATAGTAACAAACATGCCATTAGGCATGAAAACAATATACGAAATTTCCGGGTTGTTATTTCAACATTTACCATTTTCGTGTTCGTATATGAGCTGGACCATTTATTTGCATATCTGCATATGCCTCTGTGCTATGGCCGTAACTGGTTATCGCGATCGCTTCTCGGCCTTTTGGCTAAGATCATGTGTAGTATCTGTTCTTATCAGCTTAATATCTGATACGTTGCTCATTGAGCAACTCGATATTAAACTGATTTTTGAAAACAGGCCATGGAATAGGGGCTTGCTCCGTCCTGGCCACGGATTGACCCAGTATTGCAATATTTCTGGGAATGGTCCACCTCATATACAATTTAATATCAGAATAAAACAAATCAACCCATTGCGTCACCCGTTTTCTCCATTTTAATGCCCGATAGTGGGCGCTAATGGAACTTTTTAAAACCCTTATTCTTCGGCTGGACGGACGGTCCTAATTTGCATAATCGATTACGTCACCTGACGCTACGTATAAATATATATTTTTGGCTTAACTTTAGCTTCGATTGCCACAAAAGTCGCCGAGATAGTATGCAGGCGACTAGTTACTTTGTAACAAATAATAGTAACAAACATGCCATTAGGCATGAAAACAATATACGAAATTTCCGGGTTGTTATTTCAACATTTACCATTTTCGTGTTCGTATATGAGCTGGACCATTTATTTGCATATCTGCATATGCCTCTGTGCTATGGCCGTAACTGGTTATCGCGATCGCTTCTCGGCCTTTTGGCTAAGATCATGTGTAGTATCTGTTCTTATCAGCTTAATATCTGATACGTTGCTCATTGAGCAACTCGATATTAAACTGATTTTTGAAAACAGGCCATGGAATAGGGGCTTGCTCCGTCCTGGCCACGGATTGACCCAGTATTGCAATATTTCTGGGAATGGTCCACCTCATATACAATTTAATATCAGAATAAAACAAATCAACCCATTGCGTCACCCGTTTTCTCCATTTTAATGCCCGATAGTGGGCGCTAATGGAACTTTTTAAAACCCTTATTCTTCGGCTGGACGGACGGTCCTAATTTGCATAATCGATTACGTCACCTGACGCTACGTATAAATATATATTTTTGGCTTAACTTTAGCTTCGATTGCCACAAAAGTCGCCGAGATAGTATGCAGGCGACTAGTTACTTTGTAACAAATAATAGTAACAAACATGCCATTAGGCATGAAAACAATATACGAAATTTCCGGGTTGTTATTTCAACATTTACCATTTTCGTGTTCGTATATGAGCTGGACCATTTATTTGCATATCTGCATATGCCTCTGTGCTATGGCCGTAACTGGTTATCGCTTCTCGGCCTTTTGGCTAAGATCTAATTGGTAATTATCGGACTTAATCTGCGCGTATCCTGAAGAGACTCTTCCAGTAGCTGTTCTACAGTTTCGTAAGTTACATTTCTGTTATTTCTCATTTGCTGCATCCAGTGTTTTAGATTCTCCCCTACCCTTAGTCACCAGACTATAGGTTTAGGGAGTTCCTGCTGTGTTCTCTGTTTCCTGGTGTTCTAGTATGCCGCCAGCCATGGCCAATTCCCGGCCACTGGCAAGAAAAGACAGGGTGCTGAACCTAGCATTCTCGGAAAATGTTGCTCCTAAAGAAGTTTTCATATTTCTTGGCCTCGCCGGTGTTGAAGTAGAACCCCACTTAGAAGCAGTTGAAAGAACTGCTCCCGGAAAGTATGATGTTACATTTCGCTCCATAAGTCTCAGACGAGAGTTTATGCCGAAGTTAGAATCTATATCTGAAATGGTTTCTGTAACAAATTATGAGGAAGTCGTCATTGTCACTGCCTCCTTTGTGGGAAACGACATGAACGACTGCTATGTCCAATATGCGTTGGCACCATATGGAGAGATAGTTGCGGCAAGAAAGTGTGTTTATGCAGACTTTCCATCATGTTACAATGGGTTGCGACAATACAAGATCAAGCTTCGCCACAGCATTCCACCAAGGATTCGCGTTTGTAACCGCAACATCTGGCTGTCGTACCCTGGGCAACCAAAGATCTGCGCAAAGTGCAACCAGAAGGGACACTTTGCTAAAGATTGTAAAGAGGTAAAATGCTTCAGGTGTCAAGAGCTCGGACACACTGCTGAGGCGTGTAAGAGACAAATTAAGTGCACAATTTGTAACGAAGACGGACACAACTTCCGTCTCTGTCCGATATCCTTCGCCAACAAAACGAATATCGACAAGAAATGGTCCCTTCCCACGCCTGCCAATGATCCTCCCACCAACAACAACGCTGGCCAAGTTTCACCAACCGAGGATCACGAGGACATCTCAGACCTACTGACGGAGCCCCTGAACACAATTGGCAGTGATGAGGTGATCCACAGAGAAAAACGGCCAGTGTCAGTCGGCGAAGACATCCCAGAGGACGAGCCGAAGAGAAAGAAGCCCCCTGCTGATGAGGATGACTTCTGCACCTCTTCAGACCAGGAGTCAATTTGTAGCCAAGATGGCAAGGAGAGGAAGCCTGAAAAGCAAACCCTGGCAGCCTTCACTGCAACCAAAAACTCCCCTCTACTCAAACTAGGAGAAGTCGACGTCGTCTGTGGTTCCTTGTCAGGCACTGACTGTAGAAAGCGCCTCACTGGATGGGTTGAGGTGCTCAGACATCGTCAAGAAGTTCACAATAATTTTGACCTGGTGGAGATTCTCTGTCCAGTAAAGGAATGTAAAGAGATCTCGGTGAATACTTCGGAATGGTTGACCCACTGCTGCAACAGTCACCCACAATTTGTCCTCGGTAAGAGTTCTTCCTTTTTTGACTATTATTTCATCAATTAACTCTGTATGGTTCTCCACAACCTCACTGTCATTATGCCTCTCCTCACCGTACTCACCTGTAACGTCAATGGCTTGCGAGACCCTTCTAAGAGAGCACAGTTTTTCCAGCAATGCAGGAATAAGTATGACATCATCTTCATTCAGGAGGCTCACATCGGTAATGTGCAGGAAGAAAATCAATGGACCGCTGAGTGGGGAGGGACTGCAATCTGAAGCCTAGGTTCTAATAAGAGCAAGGGAGTGGGAACTCTCTTCTCACCTCATTCTGAGGCTTGTTTGAAGAATACTATGAAAGACACAGAGGGTAGGGTCATTGCCTGTTCAGTCCTAGTAAATGGCTCCCCCCTCACTCTCATCAATATCTACGGTCCCAACTCACCCGGTCAAAGACCCATATTCTTCAACAATTTGCACCAATATTTTGGCGGTGGCTCCCCTATTATTCTAGGGGGTGACTTCAACTGCCTCTTGTTCCCGGCGGACAGATGTGGTGGTTCCCATTCAAGCTCTCATTCCTACACAGGAAGCAGGAATCTGGAATCGCTGGTTGAAGATCTCCAACTTGTTGACTCTTGGCGAAAAGAACACCCCAATGGACAACAGTTCACTTGGAGGGATTCCAACAACTCAGTGGTCTCTCGGCTGGACCGTTTTTACATCTCGGCCCACATGAGCACGCGGACCACTATTAACGCCTGCTCCCTGTCAGATCATGACCCTGTTTCAGTGAACATTACCTTCCCCAATATCCTGCCTCGTGGCCCGGGTGTATGGAAATGTAACACTTCCTTGCTACAGGATCGCTCAGTTTACACAGAAATCGCGGACAAGTATGCCCTTTGGCAATCACTGCAGCCAGGCTTTCAATGCCAGGCCGATTGGTGGGATATGGTGAAGAGTAGGGTTAAATTCATCTTGCAGAAACACGCAAGAATCAGAGCCAGGGCGCAGAAGGCCGAACAGCAGTCTCTCCAGCTTAAACTCGACCAACTCACTACTCAACTAAACCAGGGAGACCGCTCCAAAGAGACTCTCAGTTCCCACATTTCTATTAAAAATAAAATCAACAACATTAATAAGAAACGCCTCGAAGGGGTGAAAATCCGTGCCCGTGTCCGCAAGTTCGACCTAGACGAAAAGTGTACTAGATTTTTTCTCACCCGCGAGCGCAGACAAGGCAAAAAGAAAATCATCTCTGCAATTCAGGATATGGAGGGTAACATCCACCGGTCCCAGGAAAAAATTGAGGCCTCCCTGACCCAACTCTTTGGATCTCTGTACACTGCTTCTCCCAGCCTTGACACGGATGAACAGGATTATTTTCTTTCCCACATCACTTCTCAGCTGTCCAGCAAGGAACAGCTGGTCTTGGAAAAACCCATCACCCTGACAGAGCTCTTTACCTCCCTGAAGAGTATGGAGGACAACAAAACGCCAGGCAGTGACGGCTTACCCAAAGAATTCTACCTCACCTTTTGGCAGATCATTAAAAACGATCTTCTTCAGGTTATAAACCAGGCTCTGGAACAGGGTAAATTATCTGGCTCACAGAGAGTAGGCATAATCACACTGCTCAACAAAAATGTTGACACGTCCATTCCTGGGAAAGAAAACGCTGATCTCTGCCCCCAAAACAAACGTCCCATTTCTCTACTCAACACAGATTACAAATTGATCTCGAAATCGCTGTGCAACAGGCTGAAGACTGTTACTCCCAAGCTCCTCTCACCCTTTCAAACCTGTGGGGTGCCAGGCAGATCAATACTTCAAAACATCCAACTGATTAGAGACATTGTTCATTTTGCCAACCAGCGCAACATTCCCTGTGCCATTGTCTCCCTTGACCAAGAGAAAGCCTTTGACCGTGTGGAGTGGCCTTTTCTCCACAGAATCCTGCACAAGATGAATTTTGGACCACGCTTTATCGATGCTATTCAAACCCTCTACAAGGACATCGGAAGCAAATTACTTGTCAATGGCTTTCTGGCGACCCCATTCCCCCTGTCAAGAGGCGTTCGGCAAGGATGCCCACTGTCTCCTCTGCTGTACACTCTGTACATTGAGCCCTTTGCGGCAGCTGTAAGACACTCATCCAGGTTTGGGGGTTTCAGCCTACCGGGACCATCACCCGCGGCTAAACTACTTCAATATGCCGATGACATCACAGCAGTCATAGTGGACTCCTCTGAAATTAACGTGCTGATGAACATCTGTAGACAATTTGAGCTTGCCTCAGGCTCTTGTCTCAATAAAGACAAGTCTATGGGCTTATGGACGGGTAAATGGAGAGAAAGAGTCGACTGCCCAGCAGGGATTAAATTCACCAACAATAAGATCAAAATTAATGGCATATGGATATCCAATGGAGACATGCCATCCGAGAATTGGACAGACCGGCACAGCAAGCTCACTAAGCTGTTTTCCACCTGGGAGACCAGACATCTTACTCTGGCAGGGAAAACAGTTGTTCTAAACACTATTGCTCTTCCGCTTTTCTACTACATTGCTCCTCTCTTCCCTTGCCCTCCAGTGGTGGAGAAGGCAATCACTACAGATATTTTTGCCTTTTTTTGGAGCAACAGAGGGGACAGAGTGCGTCGTGAGGTTATCTACCTACCTCCCAATGAAGGGGGCTGGGGCCTGACGAACCTGTCACTTAAATCTAAAGTCATGCTACTGAAACCACTTCAAGCGAGCTTCTACAAACATCCTAGCAGTTTCTTCCTCAAGGCATACTGTGCCACTGCTCTTAGGAAGATGATCCCCGGAATCTGGTCCAATTCATCCCCGCACTTCTCGCCCCACCCCCCTTGGTATACCGCACTTATCAATCTTGTGAACACCGTCCACACAATCGACAGCAACACCAATTGGGAATTGACCTCCACCAAGGAACTCTACACCCTTCTGAACAAGCAGACAATCACTTACCCACGTGTGATGAAGCATAATGCAAACCTTGATTGGAAAACCATCTGGACCAGGATACACTCACCACTTCTGGAGAAAAAGATGATTGATTTGGCCTGGCGCACAACACACAGAGTACTCCCAACCACCATTAATATGCACAAGTGGGGGCTCGCCTCCACCCAAATCTGTCCTCGTAGTGCCTGCAACAACCCCGAATCCATTGAACACATCTTCGTGAAGTGTGCTTTCTCAGACTTTCTGTGGTCGTGGGTAGACTCAAGGTTTTTCCGCCTCTACAACATCTTGTCTACCGCCGATTCAAACCTAATCCTGTACAGCTTGCCCAATACACCGCACAACTCATTTCCAAATAGTCCTGCTATCTACCTTATTAATCTCGTCAAGCTTCACATTTGGAGATCAAGATGTAAAGCAGCCTATGATGATATCCATCTACCAGCAGAGACCACACTACAGCACATTAAGGCAGAAATAACACACCGTCTTAAGGCCGAATTTCAACGCCTCTCCAGACCTGACTTTTTCACTACTTGGAAACCCTTTGTTAGAGCCTCACCATCAGGATATCAAATAACGCTTCTTTAATGCTCACGCATTGTATGCCCTCGTGGCTCATTATCTTCACCTCCCTGAGACTCACAGTTCCGTCAGTGACTCCAGCCGCGGCCGTTTTCACGGCCATGGCCCAGCACGTTATACCTAAACTTTTAATGCATGGTACAAGAAAGGTGTTGGCAGGGGTGATCGCACCACCTTGAGCTCCGAACCGGCGTGGCCGGCCTGCCTTGGGGCACCTAACTAACATAGATCTAAATAGTTCCATTTAGTTGAATTTCGCTACCCCTAAACCAAAAAGGAGTATCTGTTCTTATCAGCTTAATATCTGATACGTTGCTCATTGAGCAACTCGATATTAAACTGATTTTTGAAAACAGGCCATGGAATAGGGGCTTGCTCCGTCCTGGCCACGGATTGACCCAGTATTGCAGTATTTCTGGGAATGGTCCACCTCATATACAATTTAATATCAGAATAAAACAAATCAACCCATTGCGTCACCCGTTTTCTCCATTTTAATGCCCGATAGTGGGCGCTAATGGAACTTTTTAAAACCCTTATTCTTCGGCTGGACGGACGGTCCTAATTTGCATAATCGATTACGTCACCTGACGCTACGTATAAATATATATTTTTGGCTTAACTTTAGCTTCGATTGCCACAAAAGTCGCCGAGATAGTATGCAGGCGACTAGTTACTTTGTAACAAATAATAGTAACAAACATGCCATTAGGCATGAAAACAATATACGAAATTTCCGGGTTGTTATTTCAACATTTACCATTTTCGTGTTCGTATATGAGCTGGACCATTTATTTGCATATCTGCATATGCCTCTGTGCTATGGCCGTAACTGGTTATCGCGATCGCTTCTCGGCCTTTTGGCTAAGATCATGTGTAGTATCTGTTCTTATCAGCTTAATATCTGATACGTTGCTCATTGAGCAACTCGATATTAAACTGATTTTTGAAAACAGGCCATGGAATAGGGGCTTGCTCCGTCCTGGCCACGGATTGACCCAGTATTGCAATATTTCTGGGAATGGTCCACCTCATATACAATTTAATATCAGAATAAAACAAATCAACCCATTGCGTCACCCGTTTTCTCCATTTTAATGCCCGATAGTGGGCGCTAATGGAACTTTTTAAAACCCTTATTCTTCGGCTGGACGGACGGTCCTAATTTGCATAATCGATTACGTCACCTGACGCTACGTATAAATATATATTTTTGGCTTAACTTTAGCTTCGATTGCCACAAAAGTCGCCGAGATAGTATGCAGGCGACTAGTTACTTTGTAACAAATAATAGTAACAAACATGCCATTAGGCATGAAAACAATATACGAAATTTCCGGGTTGTTATTTCAACATTTACCATTTTCGTGTTCGTATATGAGCTGGACCATTTATTTGCATATCTGCATATGCCTCTGTGCTATGGCCGTAACTGGTTATCGCTTCTCGGCCTTTTGGCTAAGATCATGTGTAGTATCTGTTCTTATCAGCTTAATATCTGATACGTTGCTCATTGAGCAACTCGATATTAAACTGATTTTTGAAAACAGGCCATGGAATAGGGGCTTGCTCCGTCCTGGCCACGGATTGACCCAGTATTGCAGTATTTCTGGGAATGGTCCACCTCATATACAATTTAATATCAGAATAAAACAAATCAACCCATTGCGTCACCCGTTTTCTCCATTTTAATGCCCGATAGTGGGCGCTAATGGAACTTTTTAAAACCCTTATTCTTCGGCTGGACGGACGGTCCTAATTTGCATAATCGATTACGTCACCTGACGCTACGTATAAATATATATTTTTGGCTTAACTTTAGCTTCGATTGCCACAAAAGTCGCCGAGATAGTATGCAGGCGACTAGTTACTTTGTAACAAATAATAGTAACAAACATGCCATTAGGCATGAAAACAATATACGAAATTTCCGGGTTGTTATTTCAACATTTACCATTTTCGTGTTCGTATATGAGCTGGACCATTTATTTGCATATCTGCATATGCCTCTGTGCTATGGCCGTAACTGGTTATCGCTTCTCGGCCTTTTGGCTAAGATCATGTGTAGTATCTGTTCTTATCAGCTTAATATCTGATACGTTGCTCATTGAGCAACTCGATATTAAACTGATTTTTGAAAACAGGCCATGGAATAGGGGCTTGCTCCGTCCTGGCCACGGATTGACCCAGTATTGCAGTATTTCTGGGAATGGTCCACCTCATATACAATTTAATATCAGAATAAAACAAATCAACCCATTGCGTCACCCGTTTTCTCCATTTTAATGCCCGATAGTGGGCGCTAATGGCACTTTTTAAAACCCTTATTCTTCGGCTGGACGGACGGTCCTAATTTGCATAATCGATTACGTCACCTGACGCTACGTATAAATATATATTTTTGGCTTAACTTTAGCTTCGATTGCCACAAAAGTCGCCGAGATAGTATGCAGGCGACTAGTTACTTTGTAACAAATAATAGTAACAAACATGCCATTAGGCATGAAAACAATATACGAAATTTCCGGGTTGTTATTTCAACATTTACCATTTTCGTGTTCGTATATGAGCTGGACCATTTATTTGCATATCTGCATATGCCTCTGTGCTATGGCCGTAACTGGTTATCGCTTCTCGGCCTTTTGGCTAAGATCATGTGTAGTATCTGTTCTTATCAGCTTAATATCTGATACGTTGCTCATTGAGCAACTCGATATTAAACTGATTTTTGAAAACAGGCCATGGAATAGGGGCTTGCTCCGTCCTGGCCACGGATTGACCCAGTATTGCAGTATTTCTGGGAATGGTCCACCTCATATACAATTTAATATCAGAATAAAACAAATCAACCCATTGCGTCACCCGTTTTCTCCATTTTAATGCCCGATAGTGGGCGCTAATGGAACTTTTTAAAACCCTTATTCTTCGGCTGGACGGACGGTCCTAATTTGCATAATCGATTACGTCACCTGACGCTACGTATAAATATATATTTTTGGCTTACCTTTAGCTTCGATTGCCACAAAAGTCGCCGAGATAGTATGCAGGCGACTAGTTACTTTGTAACAAATAATAGTAACAAACATGCCATTAGGCATGAAAACAATATACGAAATTTCCGGGTTGTTATTTCAACATTTACCATTTTCGTGTTCGTATATGAGCTGGACCATTTATTTGCATATCTGCATATGCCTCTGTGCTATGGCCGTAACTGGTTATCGCTTCTCGGCCTTTTGGCTAAGATCATGTGTAGTATCTGTTCTTATCAGCTTAATATCTGATACGTTGCTCATTGAGCAACTCGATATTAAACTGATTTTTGAAAACAGGCCATGGAATAGGGGCTTGCTCCGTCCTGGCCACGGATTGACCCAGTATTGCAATATTTCTGGGAATGGTCCACCTCATATACAATTTAATATCAGAATAAAACAAATCAACCCATTGCGTCACCCGTTTTCTCCATTTTAATGCCCGATAGTGGGCGCTAATGGAACTTTTTAAAACCCTTATTCTTCGGCTGGACGGACGGTCCTAATTTGCATAATCGATTACGTCACCTGACGCTACGTATAAATATATATTTTTGGCTTAACTTTAGCTTCGATTGCCACAAAAGTCGCCGAGATAGTATGCAGGCGACTAGTTACTTTGTAACAAATAATAGTAACAAACATGCCATTAGGCATGAAAACAATATACGAAATTTCCGGGTTGTTATTTCAACATTTACCATTTTCGTGTTCGTATATGAGCTGGACCATTTATTTGCATATCTGCATATGCCTCTGTGCTATGGCCGTAACTGGTTATCGCTTCTCGGCCTTTTGGCTAAGATCATGTGTAGTATCTGTTCTTATCAGCTTAATATCTGATACGTTGCTCATTGAGCAACTCGATATTAAACTGATTTTTGAAAACAGGCCATGGAATAGGGGCTTGCTCCGTCCTGGCCACGGATTGACCCAGTATTGCAGTATTTCTGGGAATGGTCCACCTCATATACAATTTAATATCAGAATAAAACAAATCAACCCATTGCGTCACCCGTTTTCTCCATTTTAATGCCCGATAGTGGGCGCTAATGGAACTTTTTAAAACCCTTATTCTTCGGCTGGACGGACGGTCCTAATTTGCATAATCGATTACGTCACCTGACGCTACGTATAAATATATATTTTTGGCTTAACTTTAGCTTCGATTGCCACAAAAGTCGCCGAGATAGTATGCAGGCGACTAGTTACTTTGTAACAAATAATAGTAACAAACATGCCATTAGGCATGAAAACAATATACGAAATTTCCGGGTTGTTATTTCAACATTTACCATTTTCGTGTTCGTATATGAGCTGGACCATTTATTTGCATATCTGCATATGCCTCTGTGCTATGGCCGTAACTGGTTATCGCTTCTCGGCCTTTTGGCTAAGATCATGTGTAGTATCTGTTCTTATCAGCTTAATATCTGATACGTTGCTCATTGAGCAACTCGATATTAAACTGATTTTTGAAAACAGGCCATGGAATAGGGGCTTGCTCCGTCCTGGCCACGGATTGACCCAGTATTGCAGTATTTCTGGGAATGGTCCACCTCATATACAATTTAATATCAGAATAAAACAAATCAACCCATTGCGTCACCCGTTTTCTCCATTTTAATGCCCGATAGTGGGCGCTAATGAAACTTTTTAAAACCCTTATTCTTCGGCTGGACGGACGGTCCTAATTTGCATAATCGATTACGTCACCTGACGCTACGTATAAATATATATTTTTGGCTTAACTTTAGCTTCGATTGCCACAAAAGTCGCCGAGATAGTATGCAGGCGACTAGTTACTTTGTAACAAATAATAGTAACAAACATGCCATTAGGCATGAAAACAATATACGAAATTTCCGGGTTGTTATTTCAACATTTACCATTTTCGTGTTCGTATATGAGCTGGACCATTTATTTGCATATCTGCATATGCCTCTGTGCTATGGCCGTAACTGGTTATCGCTTCTCGGCCTTTTGGCTAAGATCATGTGTAGTATCTGTTCTTATCAGCTTAATATCTGATACGTTGCTCATTGAGCAACTCGATATTAAACTGATTTTTGAAAACAGGCCATGGAATAGGGGCTTGCTCCGTCCTGGCCACGGATTGACCCAGTATTGCAGTATTTCTGGGAATGGTCCACCTCATATACAATTTAATATCAGAATAAAACAAATCAACCCATTGCGTCACCCGTTTTCTCCATTTTAATGCCCGATAGTGGGCGCTAATGGAACTTTTTAAAACCCTTATTCTTCGGCTGGACGGACGGTCCTAATTTGCATAATCGATTACGTCACCTGACGCTACGTATAAATATATATTTTTGGCTTAACTTTAGCTTCGATTGCCACAAAAGTCGCCGAGATAGTATGCAGGCGACTAGTTACTTTGTAACAAATAATAGTAACAAACATGCCATTAGGCATGAAAACAATATACGAAATTTCCGGGTTGTTATTTCAACATTTACCATTTTCGTGTTCGTATATGAGCTGGACCATTTATTTGCATATCTGCATATGCCTCTGTGCTATGGCCGTAACTGGTTATCGCTTCTCGGCCTTTTGGCTAAGATCATGTGTAGTATCTGTTCTTATCAGCTTAATATCTGATACGTTGCTCATTGAGCAACTCGATATTAAACTGATTTTTGAAAACAGGCCATGGAATAGGGGCTTGCTCCGTCCTGGCCACGGATTGACCCAGTATTGCAGTATTTCTGGGAATGGTCCACCTCATATACAATTTAATATCAGAATAAAACAAATCAACCCATTGCGTCACCCGTTTTCTCCATTTTAATGCCCGATAGTGGGCGCTAATGGAACTTTTTAAAACCCTTATTCTTCGGCTGGACGGACGGTCCTAATTTGCATAATCGATTACGTCACCTGACGCTACGTATAAATATATATTTTTGGCTTAACTTTAGCTTCGATTGCCACAAAAGTCGCCGAGATAGTATGCAGGCGACTAGTTACTTTGTAACAAATAATAGTAACAAACATGCCATTAGGCATGAAAACAATATACGAAATTTCCGGGTTGTTATTTCAACATTTACCATTTTCGTGTTCGTATATGAGCTGGACCATTTATTTGCATATCTGCATATGCCTCTGTGCTATGGCCGTAACTGGTTATCGCTTCTCGGCCTTTTGGCTAAGATCATGTGTAGTATCTGTTCTTATCAGCTTAATATCTGATACGTTGCTCATTGAACAACTCGATATTAAACTGATTTTTGAAAACAGGCCATGGAATAGGGGCTTGCTCCGTCCTGGCCACGGATTGACCCAGTATTGCAGTATTTCTGGGAATGGTCCACCTCATATACAATTTAATATCAGAATAAAACAAATCAACCCATTGCGTCACCCGTTTTCTCCATTTTAATGCCCGATAGTGGGCGCTAATGGAACTTTTTAAAACCCTTATTCTTCGGCTGGACGGACGGTCCTAATTTGCATAATCGATTACGTCACCTGACGCTACGTATAAATATATATTTTTGGCTTAACTTTAGCTTCGATTGCCACAAAAGTCGCCGAGATAGTATGCAGGCGACTAGTTACTTTGTAACAAATAATAGTAACAAACATGCCATTAGGCATGAAAACAATATACGAAATTTCCGGGTTGTTATTTCAACATTTACCATTTTCGTGTTCGTATATGAGCTGGACCATTTATTTGCATATCTGCATATGCCTCTGTGCTATGGCCGTAACTGGTTATCGCTTCTCGGCCTTTTGGCTAAGATCATGTGTAGTATCTGTTCTTATCAGCTTAATATCTGATACGTTGCTCATTGAGCAACTCGATATTAAACTGATTTTTGAAAACAGGCCATGGAATAGGGGCTTGCTCCGTCCTGGCCACGGATTGACCCAGTATTGCAGTATTTCTGGGAATGGTCCACCTCATATACAATTTAATATCAGAATAAAACAAATCAACCCATTGCGTCACCCGTTTTCTCCATTTTAATGCCCGATAGTGGGCGCTAATGGAACTTTTTAAAACCCTTATTCTTCGGCTGGACGGACGGTCCTAATTTGCATAATCGATTACGTCACCTGACGCTACGTATAAATATATATTTTTGGCTTAACTTTAGCTTCGATTGCCACAAAAGTCGCCGAGATAGTATGCAGGCGACTAGTTACTTTGTAACAAATAATAGTAACAAACATGCCATTAGGCATGAAAACAATATACGAAATTTCCGGGTTGTTATTTCAACATTTACCATTTTCGTGTTCGTATATGAGCTGGACCATTTATTTGCATATCTGCATATGCCTCTGTGCTATGGCCGTAACTGGTTATCGCTTCTCGGCCTTTTGGCTAAGATCATGTGTAGTATCTGTTCTTATCAGCTTAATATCTGATACGTTGCTCATTGAGCAACTCGATATTAAACTGATTTTTGAAAACAGGCCATGGAATAGGGGCTTGCTCCGTCCTGGCCACGGATTGACCCAGTATTGCAGTATTTCTGGGAATGGTCCACCTCATATACAATTTAATATCAGAATAAAACAAATCAACCCATTGCGTCACCCGTTTTCTCCATTTTAATGCCCGATAGTGGGCGCTAATGGAACTTTTTAAAACCCTTATTCTTCGGCTGGACGGACGGTCCTAATTTGCATAATCGATTACGTCACCTGACGCTACGTATAAATATATATTTTTGGCTTAACTTTAGCTTCGATTGCCACAAAAGTCGCCGAGATAGTATGCAGGCGACTAGTTACTTTGTAACAAATAATAGTAACAAACATGCCATTAGGCATGAAAACAATATACGAAATTTCCGGGTTGTTATTTCAACATTTACCATTTTCGTGTTCGTATATGAGCTGGACCATTTATTTGCATATCTGCATATGCCTCTGTGCTATGGCCGTAACTGGTTATCGCTTCTCGGCCTTTTGGCTAAGATCTAATTGGTAATTATCGGACTTAATCTGCGCGTATCCTGAAGAGACTCTTCCAGCAGCTGTTCTACAGTTTCGTAAGTTACATTTCTGTTATTTCTCATTTGCTGCATCCAGTGTTTTTGATTCTCCCCTACCCTTAGTCACCAGACTATAGGTTTAGGGAGTTCCTGCTGTGTTCTCTGTTTCCTGGTGTTCTAGTATGCCGCCAGCCATGGCCAATTCCCGGCCACTGGCAAGAAAAGACAGGGTGCTGAACCTAGCATTCTCGGAAAATGTTGCTCCTAAAGAGGTTTTCATATTTCTTGGCCTCGCCGGTGTTGAAGTAGAACCCCACTTAGAAGCAGTTGAAAGAACTGCTCCCGGAAAGTATGATGTTACATTTCGCTCCATAAGTCTCAGACGAGAGTTTATGCCGAAGTTAGAATCTATATCTGAAATGGTTTCTGTAACAAATTATGAGGAAGTCGTCATTGTCACTGCCTCCTTTGTGGGAAACGACATGAACGACTGCTATGTCCAATATGCGTTGGCACCATATGGAGAGATAGTTGCGGCAAGAAAGTGTGTTTATGCAGACTTTCCATCATGTTACAATGGGTTGCGACAATACAAGATCAAGCTTCGCCACAGCATTCCACCAAGGATTCGCGTTTGTAACCGCAACATCTGGCTGTCGTACCCTGGGCAACCAAAGATCTGCGCAAAATGCAACCAGAAGGGACACTTTGCTAAAGATTGTAAAGAGGTAAAATGCTTCAGGTGTCAAGAGCTCGGACACACTGCTGAGGCGTGTAAGAGACAAATTAAGTGCACAATTTGTAACGAAGACGGACACAACTTCCGTCTCTGTCCGATAGCCTTCGCCAACAAAACGAATATCGACAAGAAATGGTCCCTTCCCACGCCTGCCAATGATCCTCCCACCAACAACAACGCTGGCCAAGTTTCACCAACCGAGGATCACGAGGACATCTCAGACCTACTGAAGGAGCCCCTGAACACAATTGGCAGTGATGAGGTGATCCACAGAGAAAAACGGCCAGTGTCAGTCGGCGAAGATATCCCAGAGGACGAGCCGAAGAGAAAGAAGCCCCCTGCTGATGAGGATGACTTCTGCACCTCTTCAGACCAGGAGTCAATTTGTAGCCAAGATGGCAAGAAGAGGAAGCCTGAAAAGCAAACCCTGGCAGCCTTCACTGCAACCAAAAACTCCCCTCTACTCAAACTAGGAGAAGTCGACGTCGTCTGTGGTTCCTTGTCAGGCACTGACTGTAGAAAGCGCCTCACTGGATGGGTTGAGGTGCTCAGACATCGTCAAGAGGTTCACAATAATTTTGACCTGGTGGAGATTCTCTGTCCAGTAAAGGAATGTAAAGAGATCTCGGTGAATACTTCGGAATGGTTGACCCACTGCTGCAACAGTCACCCACAATTTGTCCTCGGTAAGAGTTCTTCCTTTTTTGACTATTATTTCATCAATTAACTCTGTATGGTTCTCCACAACCTCACTGTCATTATGCCTCTCCTCACCGTACTCACCTGTAACGTCAATGGCTTGCGAGACCCTTCTAAGAGAGCACAGTTTTTCCAGCAATGCAGGAATAAGTATGACATCATCTTCATTCAGGAGGCTCACATCGGTAATGTGCAAGAAGAAAATCAATGGACCGCTGAGTGGGGAGGGACTGCAATCTGGAGCCTAGGTTCTAATAAGAGCAAGGGAGTGGGAACTCTCTTCTCACCTCATTCTGAGGCTTGTTTGAAGAATACTATGAAAGACACAGAGGGTAGGGTCATTGCCTGTTCAGTCCTAGTAAATGGCTCCCCCCTCACTCTCATCAATATCTACGGTCCCAACTCACCCGGTCAAAGACCCATATTCTTCAACATTTTGCACCAATATTTTGGCGGTGGCTCCCCTATTATTCTAGGGGGTGACTTCAACTGCCTCTTGTCCCCGGCGGACAGATGTGGTGGTTCCCATTCAAGCTCTCATTCCTACACAGGAAGCAGGAATCTGGAATCGCTGGTTGAAGATCTCCAACTTGTTGACTCTTG
Source organism: Saccoglossus kowalevskii (assembly GCF_978046115.1). Lineage (NCBI taxonomy): Eukaryota > Metazoa > Hemichordata > Enteropneusta > Harrimaniidae > Saccoglossus > Saccoglossus kowalevskii. The sequence goes on along the minus strand of NC_140644.1, from coordinate 19,018,679 downwards.
GCGAAAAGAACACCCCAATGGACAACAGTTCACTTGGAGGGATTCCAACAACTCAGTGGCCTCTCGGCTGGACCGTTTTTACATCTCGGCCCACATGAGCACGCGGACCACTATTAACGCCTGCTCCCTGTCAGATCATGACTCTGTTTCAGTGAACATTACCTTCCCCAATATCCTGCGTCGTGGCCCGGGTGTATGGAAATGTAACACTTCCTTGCTACAGGATCGCTCAGTTTACACAGAAATCGCGGACAAGTATGCCCTTTGGCAATCACTGCAGCCAGGCTTTCAATGCCAGGCCGATTGGTGGGATATGGTGAAGAGTAGGGTTAAATTCATCTTGCAGAAACACGCAAGAATCAGAGCCAGGGCGCAGAAGGCCGAACAGCAGTCTCTCCAGCTTAAACTCGACCAACTCACTACTCAACTAAACCAGGGAGACCGCTCCAAAGAGACTCTCAGTTCCCACATTTCTATTAAAAATAAAATCAACAACATTAATAAGAAACGCCTCGAAGGTGTGAAAATCCGTGCCCGTGTCCGCAAGTTCGACCTAGACGAAAAGTGTACTAGATTTTTTCTCACCCGCGAGCGCAGACAAGGCAAAAAGAAAATCATCTCTGCAATTCAGGATATGGAGGGTAACATCCACCGGTCCCAGGAAAAAATTGAGGCCTCCCTGACCCAATTCTTTGGATCTCTGTACACTGCTTCTCCCAGCCTTGACACGGATGAACAGGATTATTTTCTTTCCCACATCACTTCTCAGCTGTCCAGCAAGGAACAGCTGGTCTTGGAAAAACCCATCACCCTGACAGAGCTCTTTACCTCCCTGAAGAGTATGGAGGACAACAAAACGCCAGGCAGTGACGGCTTACCCAAAGAATTCTACCTCACCTTTTGGCAGATCATTAAAAACGATCTTCTTCAGGTTATAAACCAGGCTCTGGAACAGGGTAAATTATCTGGCTCACAGAGAGTAGGCATAATCACACTGCTCAACAAAAATGTTGACACGTCCATTCCTGGGAAAGAAAACGCTGATCTCTGCCCCAAAAACAAACGTCCCATTTCTCTACTCAACACAGATTACAAATTGATCTCGAAATCGCTGTGCAACAGGCTGAAGACTGTTACTCCCAAGCTCCTCTCACCCTTTCAAACCTGTGGGGTGCCAGGCAGATCAATACTTCAAAACATCCAACTGATTAGAGACATTGTTCATTTTGCCAACCAGCGCAACATTCCCTGTGCCATTGTCTCCCTTGACCAAGAGAAAGCCTTTGACCGTGTGGAGTGGCCTTTTCTCCACAGAATCCTGCACAAGATGAATTTTGGACCACACTTTATCGATGCTATTCAAACCCTCTACAAGGACATCGGAAGCAAATTACTTGTCAATGGCTTTCTTGCGACCCCATTCCCCCTGTCAAGAGGCGTTCGGCAAGGATGCCCACTGTCTCCTCTGCTGTACACTCTGTACATTGAGCCCTTTGCGGCAGCTGTAAGACACTCATCCAGGTTTGGGGGTTTCAGCCTGCCGGGACCATCACCCGCGGCTAAACTACTTCAATATGCCGATGACATCACAGCAGTCATAGTGAACTCCTCTGAAATTAACGTGCTGATGAACATCTGTAGACAATTTGAGCTTGCCTCAGGCTCTTGTCTCAATAAAGACAAGTCTATGGGCTTATGGACGGGTAAATGGAGAGAAAGAGTCGACTGCCCAGCAGGGATTAAATTCACCAACAATAAGATCAAAATTAATGGCATATGGATATCCAATGGAGACATGCCATCCGAGAATTGGACAGACCGGCACAGCAAGCTCACTAAGCTGTTTTCCACCTGGGAGACCAGACATCTTACTCTGGCAGGGAAAACAGTTGTTCTAAACACTATTGCTCTTCCGCTTTTCTACTACATTGCTCCTCTCTTCCCTTGCCCTCCAGTGGTGGAGAAGGCAATCACTACAGATATTTTTGCCTTTTTTTGGAGCAACAGAGGGGACAGAGTGCGTCGTGAGGTTATCTACCTACCTCCCAATGAAGGGGGCTGGGGCCTGACGAACCTGTCACTTAAATCTAAAGTCATGCTACTGAAACCACTTCAAGCGAGCTTCTACAAACATCCTAGCAGTTTCTTCCTCAAGGCATACTGTGCCACTGCTCTTAGGAAGATGATCCCCGGAATCTGGTCCAATTCATCCCCGCACTTCTCGCCCCACCCCCCTTGGTATACCGCACTTATCAATCTTGCGAACACCGTCCACACAATCGACAGCAACACCAATTGGGAATTGACCTCCACCAAGGAACTCTACACCCTTCTGAACAAGCAGACAATCACGTACCCACGTGTGATGGAGCATAATGCAAACCTTGATTGGAAAACCATCTGGACCAGGATACACTCACCACTTCTGGAGAAAAAGATGATTGATTTGGCCTGGCGCACAACACACAGAGTACTCCCAACCACCATTAATATGCACAAGTGGGGGCTCGCCTCCACCCAAATCTGTCCTCGTAGTGCCTGCAACAACCCCGAATCCATTGAACACATCTTCGTGAAGTGTGCTTTCTCAGACTTTCTGTGGTCGTGGGTAGACTCAAGGTTTTTCCGCCTCTACAACATCTTGTCTACCGCCGATTCAAACCTAATCCTGTACAGCTTGCCCAATACACCGCACAACTCATTTCCAAATAGTCCGGCTATCTACCTTATTAATCTTGTCAAGCTTCACATTTGGAGATCAAGATGTAAAGCAGCTTATGATGATATCCATCTACCAGCGGAGACCACACTACAGCACATTAAGGCAGAAATAACACACCGTCTTAAGGCCGAATTTCAACGCCTCTCCAGACCTGACTTTTTCACTACTTGGAAACCCTTTGTTAGAGCCTCACCATCAGGATATCAAATAACGCTTCTTTAATGCTCACGCATTGTATACCCTCGTGGCTCATTATCTTCACCTCCCTGAGACTCACAGTTCCGTCAGCGACTCCAGCCGCGGCCGTTTTCACGGCCATGGCCCAGCACGTTATACCTAAACCTTTAATGCATGGTACAAGAAAGGTGTTGGCAGGGGTGATCGCACCACCTTGAGCTCCGAACCGGCGTGGCCGGCCTGCCTTGGGGCACCTAACTAACATAGATCTAAATAGTTCCATTTAGTTGAATTTCGCTACCCCTAAACCAAAAAGGAGTATCTGTTCTTATCAGCTTAATATCTGATACGTTGCTCATTGAGCAACTCGATATTAAACTGATTTTTGAAAACAGGCCATGGAATAGGGGCTTGCTCCGTCCTGGCCACGGATTGACCCAGTATTGCAGTATTTCTGGGAATGGTCCACCTCATATACAATTTAATATCAGAATAAAACAAATCAACCCATTGCGTCACCCGTTTTCTCCATTTTAATGCCCGATAGTGGGCGCTAATGGAACTTTTTAAAACCCTTATTCTTCGGCTGGACGGACGGTCCTAATTTGCATAATCGATTACGTCACCTGACGCTACGTATAAATATATATTTTTGGCTTAACTTTAGCTTCGATTGCCACAAAAGTCGCCGAGATAGTATGCAGGCGACTAGTTACTTTGTAACAAATAATAGTAACAAACATGCCATTAGGCATGAAAACAATATACGAAATTTCCGGGTTGTTATTTCAACATTTACCATTTTCGTGTTCGTATATGAGCTGGACCATTTATTTGCATATCTGCATATGCCTCTGTGCTATGGCCGTAACTGGTTATCGCTTCTCGGCCTTTTGGCTAAGATCATGTGTAGTATCTGTTCTTATCAGCTTAATATCTGATACGTTGCTCATTGAGCAACTCGATATTAAACTGATTTTTAAAAACAGGCCATGGAATAGGGGCTTGCTCCGTCCTGGCCACGGATTGACCCAGTATTGCAGTATTTCTGGGAATGGTCCACCTCATATACAATTTAATATCAGAATAAAACAAATCAACCCATTGCGTCACCCGTTTTCTCCATTTTAATGCCCGATAGTGGGCGCTAATGGAACTTTTTAAAACCCTTATTCTTCGGCTGGACGGACGGTTCTAATTTGCATAATCGATTACGTCACCTGACGCTACGTATAAATATATATTTTTGGCTTAACTTTAGCTTCGATTGCCACAAAAGTCGCCGAGATAGTATGCAGGCGACTAGTTACTTTGTAACAAATAATAGTAACAAACATGCCATTAGGCATGAAAACAATATACGAAATTTCCGGGTTGTTATTTCAACATTTACCATTTTCGTGTTCGTATATGAGCTGGACCATTTATTTGCATATCTGCATATGCCTCTGTGCTATGGCCGTAACTGGTTATCGCTTCTCGGCCTTTTGGCTAAGATCATGTGTAGTATCTGTTCTTATCAGCTTAATATCTGATACGTTGCTCATTGAGCAACTCGATATTAAACTGATTTTTGAAAACAGGCCATGGAATAGGGGCTTGCTCCGTCCTGGCCACGGATTGACCCAGTATTGCAGTATTTCTGGGAATGGTCCACCTCATATACAATTTAATATCAGAATAAAACAAATCAACCCATTGCGTCACCCGTTTTCTCCATTTTAATGCCCGATAGTGGGCGCTAATGGAACTTTTTAAAACCCTTATTCTTCGGCTGGACGGACGGTCCTAATTTGCATAATCGATTACGTCACCTGACGCTACGTATAAATATATATTTTTGGCTTAACTTTAGCTTCGATTGCCACAAAAGTCGCCGAGATAGTATGCAGGCGACTAGTTACTTTGTAACAAATAATAGTAACAAACATGCCATTAGGCATGAAAACAATATACGAAATTTCCGGGTTGTTATTTCAACATTTACCATTTTCGTGTTCGTATATGAGCTGGACCATTTATTTGCATATCTGCATATGCCTCTGTGCTATGGCCGTAACTGGTTATCGCTTCTCGGCCTTTTGGCTAAGATCATGTGTAGTATCTGTTCTTATCAGCTTAATATCTGATACGTTGCTCATTGAGCAACTCGATATTAAACTGATTTTTGAAAACAGGCCATGGAATAGGGGCTTGCTCCGTCCTGGCCACGGATTGACCCAGTATTGCAGTATTTCTGGGAATGGTCCACCTCATATACAATTTAATATCAGAATAAAACAAATCAACCCATTGCGTCACCCGTTTTCTCCATTTTAATGCCCGATAGTGGGCGCTAATGGAACTTTTTAAAACCCTTATTCTTCGGCTGGACGGACGGTCCTAATTTGCATAATCGATTACGTCACCTGACGCTACGTATAAATATATATTTTTGGCTTAACTTTAGCTTCGATTGCCACAAAAGTCGCCGAGATAGTATGCAGGCGACTAGTTACTTTGTAACAAATAATAGTAACAAACATGCCATTAGGCATGAAAACAATATACGAAATTTCCGGGTTGTTATTTCAACATTTACCATTTTCGTGTTCGTATATGAGCTGGACCATTTATTTGCATATCTGCATATGCCTCTGTGCTATGGCCGTAACTGGTTATCGCTTCTCGGCCTTTTGGCTAAGATCATGTGTAGTATCTGTTCTTATCAGCTTAATATCTGATACGTTGCTCATTGAGCAACTCGATAATAAACTGATTTTTGAAAACAGGCCATGGAATAGGGGCTTGCTCCGTCCTGGCCACGGATTGACCCAGTATTGCAGTATTTCTGGGAATGGTCCACCTCATATACAATTTAATATCAGAATAAAACAAATCAACCCATTGCGTCACCCGTTTTCTCCATTTTAATGCCCGATAGTGGGCGCTAATGGAACTTTTTAAAACCCTTATTCTTCGGCTGGACGGACGGTCCTAATTTGCATAATCGATTACGTCACCTGACGCTACGTATAAATATATATTTTTGGCTTAACTTTAGCTTCGATTGCCACAAAAGTCGCCGAGATAGTATGCAGGCGACTAGTTACTTTGTAACAAATAATAGTAACAAACATGCCATTAGGCATGAAAACAATATACGAAATTTCCGGGTTGTTATTTCAACATTTACCATTTTCGTGTTCGTATATGAGCTGGACCATTTATTTGCATATCTGCATATGCCTCTGTGCTATGGCCGTAACTGGTTATCGCTTCTCGGCCTTTTGGCTAAGATCATGTGTAGTATCTGTTCTTATCAGCTTAATATCTGATACGTTGCTCATTGAGCAACTCGATATTAAACTGATTTTTGAAAACAGGCCATGGAATAGGGGCTTGCTCCGTCCTGGCCACGGATTGACCCAGTATTGCAGTATTTCTGGGAATGGTCCACCTCATATACAATTTAATATCAGAATAAAACAAATCAACCCATTGCGTCACCCGTTTTCTCCATTTTAATGCCCGATAGTGGGCGCTAATGGAACTTTTTAAAACCCTTATTCTTCGGCTGGACGGACGGTCCTAATTTGCATAATCGATTACGTCACCTGACGCTACGTATAAATATATATTTTTGGCTTAACTTTAGCTTCGATTGCCACAAAAGTCGCCGAGATAGTATGCAGGCGACTAGTTACTTTGTAACAAATAATAGTAACAAACATGCCATTAGGCATGAAAACAATATACGAAATTTCCGGGTTGTTATTTCAACATTTACCATTTTCGTGTTCGTATATGAGCTGGACCATTTATTTGCATATCTGCATATGCCTCTGTGCTATGGCCGTAACTGGTTATCGCTTCTCGGCCTTTTGGCTAAGATCATGTGTAGTATCTGTTCTTATCAGCTTAATATCTGATACGTTGCTCATTGAGCAACTCGATATTAAACTGATTTTTGAAAACAGGCCATGGAATAGGGGCTTGCTCCGTCCTGGCCACGGATTGACCCAGTATTGCAGTATTTCTGGGAATGGTCCACCTCATATACAATTTAATATCAGAATAAAACAAATCAACCCATTGCGTCACCCGTTTTCTCCATTTTAATGCCCGATAGTGGGCGCTAATGGAACTTTTTAAAACCCTTATTCTTCGGCTGGACGGACGGTCCTAATTTGCATAATCGATTACGTCACCTGACGCTACGTATAAATATATATTTTTGGCTTAACTTTAGCTTCGATTGCCACAAAAGTCGCCGAGATAGTATGCAGGCGACTAGTTACTTTGTAACAAATAATAGTAACAAACATGCCATTAGGCATGAAAACAATATACGAAATTTCCGGGTTGTTATTTCAACATTTACCATTTTCGTGTTCGTATATGAGCTGGACCATTTATTTGCATATCTGCATATGCCTCTGTGCTATGGCCGTAACTGGTTATCGCTTCTCGGCCTTTTGGCTAAGATCATGTGTAGTATCTGTTCTTATCAGCTTAATATCTGATACGTTGCTCATTGAGCAACTCGATATTAAACTGATTTTTGAAAACAGGCCATGGAATAGGGGCTTGCTCCGTCCTGGCCACGGATTGACCCAGTATTGCAGTATTTCTGGGAATGGTCCACCTCATATACAATTTAATATCAGAATAAAACAAATCAACCCATTGCGTCACCCGTTTTCTCCATTTTAATGCCCGATAGTGGGCGCTAATGGAACTTTTTAAAACCCTTATTCTTCGGCTGGACGGACGGTCCTAATTTGCATAATCGATTACGTCACCTGACGCTACGTATAAATATATATTTTTGGCTTAACTTTAGCTTCGATTGCCACAAAAGTCGCCGAGATAGTATGCAGGCGACTAGTTACTTTGTAACAAATAATAGTAACAAACATGCCATTAGGCATGAAAACAATATACGAAATTTCCGGGTTGTTATTTCAACATTTACCATTTTCGTGTTCGTATATGAGCTGGACCATTTATTTGTATATCTGCATATGCCTCTGTGCTATGGCCGTAACTGGTTATTGCTTCTCGGCCTTTTGGCTAAGATCATGTGTAGTATCTGTTCTTATCAGCTTAATATCTGATACGTTGCTCATTGAGCAACTCGATATTAAACTGATTTTTGAAAACAGGCCATGGAATAGGGGCTTGCTCCGTCCTGGCCACGGATTGACCCAGTATTGCAGTATTTCTGGGAATGGTCCACCTCATATACAATTTAATATCAGAATAAAACAAATCAACCCATTGCGTCACCCGTTTTCTCCATTTTAATGCCCGATAGTGGGCGCTAATGGAACTTTTTAAAACCCTTATTCTTCGGCTGGACGGACGGTCCTAATTTGCATAATCGATTACGTCACCTGACGCTACGTATAAATATATATTTTTGGCTTAACTTTAGCTTCGATTGCCACAAAAGTCGCCGAGATAGTATGCAGGCGACTAGTTACTTTGTAACAAATAATAGTAACAAACATGCCATTAGGCATGAAAACAATATACGAAATTTCCGGGTTGTTATTTCAACATTTACCATTTTCGTGTTCGTATATGAGCTGGACCATTTATTTGCATATCTGCATATGCCTCTGTGCTATGGCCGTAACTGGTTATCGCTTCTCGGCCTTTTGGCTAAGATCATGTGTAGTATCTGTTCTTATCAGCTTAATATCTGATACGTTGCTCATTGAGCAACTCGATATTAAACTGATTTTTGAAAACAGGCCATGGAATAGGGGCTTGCTCCGTCCTGGCCACGGATTGACCCAGTATTGCAGTATTTCTGGGAATGGTCCACCTCATATACAATTTAATATCAGAATAAAACAAATCAACCCATTGCGTCACCCGTTTTCTCCATTTTAATGCCAGATAGTGGGCGCTAATGGAACTTTTTAAAACCCTTATTCTTCGGCTGGACGGACGGTCCTAATTTGCATAATCGATTACGTCACCTGACGCTACGTATAAATATATATTTTTGGCTTAACTTTAGCTTCGATTGCCACAAAAGTCGCCGAGATAGTATGCAGGCGACTAGTTACTTTGTAACAAATAATAGTAACAAACATGCCATTAGGCATGAAAACAATATACGAAATTTCCGGGTTGTTATTTCAACATTTACCATTTTCGTGTTCGTATATGAGCTGGACCATTTATTTGCATATCTGCATATGCCTCTGTGCTATGGCCGTAACTGGTTATCGCTTCTCGGCCTTTTGGCTAAGATCATGTGTAGTATCTGTTCTTATCAGCTTAATACTGATACGTTGCTCATTGAGCAACTCGATATTAAACTGATTTTTGAAAACAGGCCATGGAATAGGGGCTTGCTCCGTCCTGGCCACGGATTGACCCAGTATTGCAGTATTTCTGGGAATGGTCCACCTCATATACAATTTAATATCAGAATAAAACAAATCAACCCATTGCGTCACCCGTTTTCTCCATTTTAATGCCCGATAGTGGGCGCTAATGGAACTTTTTAAAACCCTTATTCTTCGGCTGGACGGACGGTCCTAATTTGCATAATCGATTACGTCACCTGACGCTACGTATAAATATATATTTTTGGCTTAACTTTAGCTTCGATTGCCACAAAAGTCGCCGAGATAGTATGCAGGCGACTAGTTACTTTGTAACAAATAATAGTAACAAACATGCCATTAGGCATGAAAACAATATACGAAATTTCCGGGTTGTTATTTCAACATTTACCATTTTCGTGTTCGTATATGAGCTGGACCATTTATTTGCATATCTGCATATGCCTCTGTGCTATGGCCGTAACTGGTTATCGCTTCTCGGCCTTTTGGCTAAGATCATGTGTAGTATCTGTTCTTATCAGCTTAATATCTGATACGTTGCTCATTGAGCAACTCGATATTAAACTGATTTTTGAAAACAGGCCATGGAATAGGGGCTTGCTCCGTCCTGGCCACGGATTGACCCAGTATTGCAGTATTTCTGGGAATGGTCCACCTCATATACAATTTAATATCAGAATAAAACAAATCAACCCATTGCGTCACCCGTTTTCTCCATTTTAATGCCCGATAGTGGGCGCTAATGGAACTTTTTAAAACCCTTATTCTTCGGCTGGACGGACGGTCCTAATTTGCATAATCGATTACGTCACCTGACGCTACGTATAAATATATATTTTTGGCTTAACTTTAGCTTCGATTGCCACAAAAGTCGCCGAGATAGTATGCAGGCGACTAGTTACTTTGTAACAAATAATAGTAAGAAACATGCCATTAGGCATGAAAACAATATACGAAATTTCCGGGTTGTTATTTCAACATTTACCATTTTCGTGTTCGTATATGAGCTGGACCATTTATTTGCATATCTGCATATGCCTCTGTGCTATGGCCGTAACTGGTTATCGCTTCTCGGCCTTTTGGCTAAGATCATGTGTAGTATCTGTTCTTATCAGCTTAATATCTGATACGTTGCTCATTGAGCAACTCGATATTAAACTGATTTTTGAAAACAGGCCATGGAATAGGGGCTTGCTCCGTCCTGGCCACGGATTGACCCAGTATTGCAGTATTTCTGGGAATGGTCCACCTCATATACAATTTAATATCAGAATAAAACAAATCAACCCATTGCGTCACCCGTTTTCTCCATTTTAATGCCCGATAGTGGGCGCTAATGGAACTTTTTAAAACCCTTATTCTTCGGCTGGACGGACGGTCCTAATTTGCATAATCGATTACGTCACCTGACGCTACGTATAAATATATATTTTTGGCTTAACTTTAGCTTCGATTGCCACAAAAGTCGCCGAGATAGTATGCAGGCGACTAGTTACTTTGTAACAAATAATAGTAACAAACATGCCATTAGGCATGAAAACAATATACGAAATTTCCGGGTTGTTATTTCAACATTTACCATTTTCGTGTTCGTATATGAGCTGGACCATTTATTTGCATATCTGCATATGCCTCTGTGCTATGGCCGTAACTGGTTATCGCTTCTCGGCCTTTTGGCTAAGATCATGTGTAGTATCTGTTCTTATCAGCTTAATATCTGATACGTTGCTCATTGAGCAACTCGATATTAAACTGATTTTTGAAAACAGGCCATGGAATAGGGGCTTGCTCCGTCCTGGCCACGGATTGACCCAGTATTGCAGTATTTCTGGGAATGGTCCACCTCATATACAATTTAATATCAGAATAAAACAAATCAACCCATTGCGTCACCCGTTTTCTCCATTTTAATGCCCGATAGTGGGCGCTAATGGAACTTTTTAAAACCCTTATTCTTCGGCTGGACGGACGGTCCTAATTTGCATAATCGATTACGTCACCTGACGCTACGTATAAATATATATTTTTGGCTTAACTTTAGCTTCGATTGCCACAAAAGTCGCCGAGATAGTATGCAGGCGACTAGTTACTTTGTAACAAATAATAGTAACAAACATGCCATTAGGCATGAAAACAATATACGAAATTTCCGGGTTGTTATTTCAACATTTACCATTTTCGTGTTCGTATATGAGCTGGACCATTTATTTGCATATCTGCATATGCCTCTGTGCTATGGCCGTAACTGGTTATCGCTTCTCGGCCTTTTGGCTAAGATCATGTGTAGTATCTGTTCTTATCAGCTTAATATCTGATACGTTGCTCATTGAGCAACTCGATATTAAACTGATTTTTGAAAACAGGCCATGGAATAGGGGCTTGCTCCGTCCTGGCCACGGATTGACCCAGTATTGCAGTATTTCTGGGAATGGTCCACCTCATATACAATTTAATATCAGAATAAAACAAATCAACCCATTGCGTCACCCTTTTTCTCCATTTTAATGCCCGATAGTGGGCGCTAATGGAACTTTTTAAAACCCTTATTCTTCGGCTGGACGGACGGTCCTAATTTGCATAATCGATTACGTCACCTGACGCTACGTATAAATATATATTTTTGGCTTAACTTTAGCTTCGATTGCCACAAAAGTCGCCGAGATAGTATGCAGGCGACTAGTTACTTTGTAACAAATAATAGTAACAAACATGCCATTAGGCATGAAAACAATATACGAAATTTCCGGGTTGTTATTTCAACATTTACCATTTTCGTGTTCGTATATGAGCTGGACCATTTATTTGCATATCTGCATATGCCTCTGTGCTATGGCCGTAACTGGTTATCGCTTCTCGGCCTTTTGGCTAAGATCATGTGTAGTATCTGTTCTTATCAGCTTAATATCTGATACGTTGCTCATTGAGCAACTCGATATTAAACTGATTTTTGAAAACAGGCCATGGAATAGGGGCTTGCTCCGTCCTGGCCACGGATTGACCCAGTATTGCAGTATTTCTGGGAATGGTCCACCTCATATACAATTTAATATCAGAATAAAACAAATCAACCCATTGCGTCACCCGTTTTCTCCATTTTAATGCCCGATAGTGGGCGCTAATGGAACTTTTTAAAACCCTTATTCTTCGGCTGGACGGACGGTCCTAATTTGCATAATCGATTACGTCACCTGACGCTACGTATAAATATATATTTTTGGCTTAACTTTAGCTTCGATTGCCACAAAAGTCGCCGAGATAGTATGCAGGCGACTAGTTACTTTGTAACAAATAATAGTAACAAACATGCCATTAGGCATGAAAACAATATACGAAATTTCCGGGTTGTTATTTCAACATTTACCATTTTCGTGTTCGTATATGAGCTGGACCATTTATTTGCATATCTGCATATGCCTCTGTGCTATGGCCGTAACTGGTTATCGCTTCTCGGCCTTTTGGCTAAGATCATGTGTAGTATCTGTTCTTATCAGCTTAATATCTGATACGTTGCTCATTGAGCAACTCGATATTAAACTGATTTTTGAAAACAGGCCATGGAATAGGGGCTTGCTCCGTCCTGGCCACGGATTGACCCAGTATTGCAGTATTTCTGGGAATGGTCCACCTCATATACAATTTAATATCAGAATAAAACAAATCAACCCATTGCGTCACCCGTTTTCTCCATTTTAATGCCCGATAGTGGGCGCTAATGGAACTTTTTAAAACCCTTATTCTTCGGCTGGACGGACGGTCCTAATTTGCATAATCGATTACGTCACCTGACGCTACGTATAAATATATATTTTTGGCTTAACTTTAGCTTCGATTGCCACAAAAGTCGCCGAGATAGTATGCAGGCGACTAGTTACTTTGTAACAAATAATAGTAACAAACATGCCATTAGGCATGAAAACAATATACGAAATTTCCGGGTTGTTATTTCAACATTTACCATTTTCGTGTTCGTATATGAGCTGGACCATTTATTTGCATATCTGCATATGCCTCTGTGCTATGGCCGTAACTGGTTATCGCTTCTCGGCCTTTTGGCTAAGATCATGTGTAGTATCTGTTCTTATCAGCTTCATATCTGATACGTTGCTCATTGAGCAACTCGATATTAAACTGATTTTTGAAAACAGGCCATGGAATAGGGGCTTGCTCCGTCCTGGCCACGGATTGACCCAGTATTGCAGTATTTCTGGGAATGGTCCACCTCATATACAATTTAATATCAGAATAAAACAAATCAACCCATTGCGTCACCCGTTTTCTCCATTTTAATGCCCGATAGTGGGCGCTAATGGAACTTTTTAAAACCCTTATTCTTCGGCTGGACGGACGGTCCTAATTTGCATAATCGATTACGTCACCTGACGCTACGTATAAATATATATTTTTGGCTTAACTTTAGCTTCGATTGCCACAAAAGTCGCCGAGATAGTATGCAGGCGACTAGTTACTTTGTAACAAATAATAGTAACAAACATGCCATTAGGCATGAAAACAATATACGAAATTTCCGGGTTGTTATTTCAACATTTACCATTTTCGTGTTCGTATATGAGCTGGACCATTTATTTGCATATCTGCATATGCCTCTGTGCTATGGCCGTAACTGGTTATCGCTTCTCGGCCTTTTGGCTAAGATCTAATTGGTAATTATCGGACTTAATCTGCGCGTATCCTGAAGAGACTCTTCCAGTAGCTGTTCTACAGTTTCGTAAGTTACATTTCTGTTATTTCTCATTTGCTGCATCCAGTGTTTTAGATTCTCCCCTACCCTTAGTCACCAGACTATAGGTTTAGGGAGTTCCTGCTGTGTTCTCTGTTTCCTGGTGTTCTAGTATGCCGCCAGCCATGGCCAATTCCCGGCCACTGGCAAGAAAAGACAGGGTGCTGAACCTAGCATTCTCGGAAAATGTTGCTCCTAAAGAAGTTTTCATATTTCTTGGCCTCGCCGGTGTTGAAGTAGAACCCCACTTAGAAGCAGTTGAAAGAACTGCTCCCGGAAAGTATGATGTTACATTTCGCTCCATAAGTCTCAGACGAGAGTTTATGCCGAAGTTAGAATCTATATCTGAAATGGTTTCTGTAACAAATTATGAGGAAGTCGTCATTGTCACTGCCTCCTTTGTGGGAAACGACATGAACGACTGCTATGTCCAATATGCGTTGGCACCATATGGAGAGATAGTTGCGGCAAGAAAGTGTGTTTATGCAGACTTTCCATCATGTTACAATGGGTTGCGACAATACAAGATCAAGCTTCGCCACAGCATTCCACCAAGGATTCGCGTTTGTAACCGCAACATCTGGCTGTCGTACCCTGGGCAACCAAAGATCTGCGCAAAGTGCAACCAGAAGGGACACTTTGCTAAAGATTGTAAAGAGGTAAAATGCTTCAGGTGTCAAGAGCTCGGACACACTGCTGAGGCGTGTAAGAGACAAATTAAGTGCACAATTTGTAACGAAGACGGACACAACTTCCGTCTCTGTCCGATATCCTTCGCCAACAAAACGAATATCGACAAGAAATGGTCCCTTCCCACGCCTGCCAATGATCCTCCCACCAACAACAACGCTGGCCAAGTTTCACCAACCGAGGATCACGAGGACCTACTGACGGAGCCCCTGAACACAATTGGCAGTGATGAGGTGATCCACAGAGAAAAACGGCCAGTGTCAGTCGGCGAAGACATCCCAGAGGACGAGCCGAAGAGAAAGAAGCCCCCTGCTGATGAGGATGACTTCTGCACCTCTTCAGACCAGGAGTCAATTTGTAGCCAAGATGGCAAGGAGAGGAAGCCTGAAAAGCAAACCCTGGCAGCCTTCACTGCAACCAAAAACTCCCCTCTACTCAAACTAGGAGAAGTCGACGTCGTCTGTGGTTCCTTGTCAGGCACTGACTGTATAAAGCGCCTCACTGGATGGGTTGAGGTGCTCAGACATCATCAAGAAGTTCACAATAATTTTGACCTGGTGGAGATTCTCTGTCCAGTAAAGGAATGTAAAGAGATCTCGGTGAATACTTCGGAATGGTTGATCCACTGCTGCAACAGTCACCCACAATTTGTCCTCGGTAAGAGTTCTTCCTTTTTTGACTATTATTTCATCAATTAACTCTGTATGGTTCTCCACAACCTCACTGTCATTATGCCTCTCCTCACCGTACTCACCTGTAACGTCAATGGCTTGCGAGACCCTTCTAAGAGAGCACAGTTTTTCCAGCAATGCAGGAATAAGTATGACATCATCTTCATTCAGGAGGCTCACATCGGTAATGTGCAGGAAGAAAATCAATGGACCGCTGAGTGGGGAGGGACTGCAATCTGGAGCCTAGGTTCTAATAAGAGCAAGGGAGTGGGAACTCTCTTCTCACCTCATTCTGAGGCTTGTTTGAAGAATACTATGAAAGACACAGAGGGTAGGGTCATTGCCTGTTCAGTCCTAGTAAATGGCTCCCCCCTCACTCTCATCAATATCTACGGTCCCAACTCACCCGGTCAAAGACCCATATTCTTCAACAATTTGCACCAATATTTTGGCGGTGGCTCCCCTATTATTCTAGGGGGTGACTTCAACTGCCTATTGTCCCCGGCGGACAGATGTGGTGGTTCCCATTCAAGCTCTCATTCCTACACAGGAAGCAGGAATCTGGAATCGCTGGTTGAAGATCTCCAACTTGTTGACTCTTGGCGAAAAGAACACCCCAATGGACAACAGTTCACTTGGAGGGATTCCAACAACTCAGTGGCCTCTCGGCTGGACCGTTTTTACATCTCGGCCCACATGAGCACGCGGACCACTATTAACGCCTGCTCCCTGTCAGATCATGACCCTGTTTCAGTGAACATTACCTTCCCCAATATCCTGCCTCGTGGCCCGGGTGTATGGAAATGTAACACTTCCTTGCTACAGGATCGCTCAGTTTACACAGAAATCGCGGACAAGTATGCCCTTTGGCAATCACTGCAGCCAGGCTTTCAATGCCAGGCCGATTGGTGGGATATGGTGAAGAGTAGGGTTAAATTCATCTTGCAGAAACACGCAAGAATCAGAGCCAGGGCGCAGAAGGCCGAACAGCAGTCTCTCCAGCTTAAACTCGACCAACTCACTACTCAACTAAACCAGGGAGACCGCTCCAAAGAGACTCTCAGTTCCCACATTTCTATTAAAAATAAAATCAACAACATTAATAAGAAACGCCTCGAAGGGGTGAAAATCCGTGCCCGTGTCCGCAAGTTCGACCTAGACGAAAAGTGTACTAGATTTTTTCTCACCCGCGAGCGCAGACAAGGCAAAAAGAAAATCATCTCTGCAATTCAGGATATGGAGGGTAACATCCACCGGTCCCAGGAAAAAATTGAGGCCTCCCTGACCCAATTCTTTGGATCTCTGTACACTGCTTCTCCCAGCCTTGACACGGATGAACAGGATTATTTTCTTTCCCACATCACTTCTCAGCTGTCCAGCAAGGAACAGCTGGTCTTGGAAAAACCCATCACCCTGACAGAGCTCTTTACCTCCCTGAAGAGTATGGAGGACAACAAAACGCCAGGCAGTGACGGCTTACGGTTTTCTCCATTTTAATGCCCGATAGTGGGCGCTAATGGAACTTTTTAAAACCCTTATTCTTCGGCTGGACGGACGGTCCTAATTTGCATAATCGATTACGTCACCTGACGCTACGTATAAATATATATTTTTGGCTTAACTTTAGCTTCGATTGCCACAAAAGTCGCCGAGATAGTATGCAGGCGACTAGTTACTTTGTAACAAATAATAGTAACAAACATGCCATTAGGCATGAAAACAATATACGAAATTTCCGGGTTGTTATTTCAACATTTACCATTTTCGTGTTCGTATATGAGCTGGACCATTTATTTGCATATCTGCATATGCCTCTGTGCTATGGCCGTAACTGGTTATCGCTTCTCGGCCTTTTGGCTAAGATCATGTGTAGTATCTGTTCTTATCAGCTTAATATCTGATACGTTGCTCATTGAACAACTCGATATTAAACTGATTTTTGAAAACAGGCCATGGAATAGGGGCTTGCTCCGTCCTGGCCACGGATTGACCCAGTATTGCAGTATTTCTGGGAATGGTCCACCTCATATACAATTTAATATCAGAATAAAACAAATCAACCCATTGCGTCACCCGTTTTCTCCATTTTAATGCCCGATAGTGGGCGCTAATGGAACTTTTTAAAACCCTTATTCTTCGGCTGGACGGACGGTCCTAATTTGCATAATCGATTACGTCACCTGACGCTACGTATAAATATATATTTTTGGCTTAACTTTAGCTTCGATTGCCACAAAAGTCGCCGAGATAGTATGCAGGCGACTAGTTACTTTGTAACAAATAATAGTAACAAACATGCCATTAGGCATGAAAACAATATACGAAATTTCCGGGTTGTTATTTCAACATTTACCATTTTCGTGTTCGTATATGAGCTGGACCATTTATTTGCATATCTGCATATGCCTCTGTGCTATGGCCGTAACTGGTTATCGCTTCTCGGCCTTTTGGCTAAGATCATGTGTAGTATCTGTTCTTATCAGCTTAATATCTGATACGTTGCTCATTGAGCAACTCGATATTAAACTGATTTTTGAAAACAGGCCATGGAATAGGGGCTTGCTCCGTCCTGGCCACGGATTGACCCAGTATTGCAGTATTTCTGGGAATGGTCCACCTCATATACAATTTAATATCAGAATAAAACAAATCAACCCATTGCGTCACCCGTTTTCTCCATTTTAATGCCCGATAGTGGGCGCTAATGGAACTTTTTAAAACCCTTATTCTTCGGCTGGACGGACGGTCCTAATTTGCATAATCGATTACGTCACCTGACGCTACGTATAAATATATATTTTTGGCTTAACTTTAGCTTCGATTGCCACAAAAGTCGCCGAGATAGTATGCAGGCGACTAGTTACTTTGTAACAAATAATAGTAACAAACATGCCATTAGGCATGAAAACAATATACGAAATTTCCGGGTTGTTATTTCAACATTTACCATTTTCGTGTTCGTATATGAGCTGGACCATTTATTTGCATATCTGCATATGCCTCTGTGCTATGGCCGTAACTGGTTATCGCTTCTCGGCCTTTTGGCTAAGATCATGTGTAGTATCTGTTCTTATCAG